>NC_136922.1:97200822-97800822 GCF_949752795.1 Hyperoodon ampullatus
TTTTGGACACTAGTTCACCATCTTCTTGGTCTGCTGGCTTTCGGAATAAAGTCACTGTTCCTTGCACCCCCGAAAAAAAAAAGAATTTCCCAAATCCACAAATACCGATCAACACCTGGCCTCTTCACATTTAATATTCTCAACAGCTTGTTTACACCCAGCCAAGTTCCAGCCACCTTGGAACAGACAAGTTTTGGAGGTCACAGTACAGCACAAAAGGTGTGTGTGAAGCCAGAGCAACAGCAACCTCCTCTGCAACCACAGGATGTAGATAACAACCCACCACCCCATTTAAAGAAAACACACACACACACACACACACAAGTGCAGAGCACAGGGCTAACAGCATCAAACGCCCAGACAGATGGGGGAGAATGGGGCTCCAGGGAGAGAAGAGAGTGATCTTAAAGCAGGGCAGTAAACGAAGAAAGCACTGGGCTGCTTAGATCTTACTGATTTATGCACCGAGAGAAAGACAATTAAGCAGCTCTTCAGGGAGAATCGAGTTACAAGGGTCCCCGAGCTCACTGGTAACTCATCCCACCTTCATGGTAACGTTTCTTACCCGTAGTCACAGAGTAAGGACGGTTCTACTCCTCCCACCACAAACCTTGAAAATCTGGCACCAGAGTAACCCCCTGCTTCCTCTAGTCACGGCCCTAAGCCTTGGAGTGCGCTTCCCAGAGCTTAGCTCTTCCATCATCTCCTGGGCCACCTCCTGAAGCAAAGTCGTGTGATAACACACCCAGCACACACCTAAGGCAAGTCTTATTTCTTGCCTCCTTCCTTCCTTCCCTCCCTCTTTCCCCCCTACTCTCCTTCCTTCAACAAATTACTTACCAAGATCTCAACATGTGGCCAGGCACAATCTCCTTAATTTAGAAAATAAGACTTTACAACGTGCAATTTAAAAGTAAGAAGCACCTGTTCCCAGGTAGCTAGCTAGAAATACATGCAGAGAGACAGAATCCAGCTCCGGTTGGATATTTCTGCCCACCCATCTGAGGAGAAAGAAAAAATCCAGGTTTTTTTCATTGCCCATCCTGGGTAGAATTGTGGGCATGAAAGCAGCATATGCCCACAGGGGTAGATACATAAAAAACGTCCTACTTCCAATATCTGCCAAGCACCTGGAGTAAAGCTTTAAGAGTTCATTCCTGGGCTTCCCTGGTGGCACAGTGGTTAAGAATCCCCCTGCCAAGGCAGGGACCAGGGGTTTGACCCCTGGTCCGGGAAGATCTCACATGCCGCGGAGCAACTAAGCCCGCGAACCACAACTATTGCGCCCACTTGCCACAACTACTGAAGCCCACGCGCCTAGAGCCCGTGCTCCGCAACAAGAGAAGCCACCGCAATGAGCAGCCCGAACACCGCAACGAAGAGTAGCCCCCGCTCGCCGCACCTAGAGAAAGCCCGCGCGCAGCAACGAAGACCCAACGCAACCAAAAATAAAAAATAAATACATTAAAAAACAAAAACTGATTTAAAGAAAAAAAAGTTCATTCCTATTTAGAACCTAAAGAAAGGTGAATTCTGCGTAACTGCTCCCGGCCTCTCCCCACCTCACTTTTGGGCGTGTTTCTTCTCTCTGGACCTGGAGCTCTGACGAGGGCCGGGCCCACTTCTCCCGCTTCGCATTTCCCCAGGCCCTATACTGAGGTGGAAGGCACACAACATTTGTTTATCTTATTGCATTAGCCTCGTTGCCTGCTGCACTCTATCGCGACGACTCCACTCCATTCAAACAAACCAGCACCTCATTTCGCGCATGAAACCTGCATCCATGTTTGGTGCTCCATAATCTCCAAAACAACAACCAAAACAAACTCATCTCACCTCAAATCATTACCTCTCTTTCAGAAAGAACTGTGAATAGCATATATTTGTCATTTTTGAATGCTTCAAATAGTCATTATACTTATATATAAACACAACGCATATAATAAAAAACAATAGGTAACTTTGGTTTTAATAATGATCGCCACTCACAGTTGTCAGTCTTTGTCTATGGCTTGGTCCACTGTGTTGCAGGTCCCAGGAGTGAAGGAAGCAGGCCTGTCCAGCCACAAGGGGACAAACTGGGGTTTCGCTATCTCCTTGGTGTCCTCAAGAAGGCCACGGAAGTTTTCTGGCGATGGTTTCTGGGTTTGGGCTGCCACACATTTACACGCTGGGAAGCACGCTGGTTGGATTCGGAGCTGCAGAGGTGTGAGCTGCGCCCCTTCCTGTGGAGCCATATGCCCTGGCTTTTCCTGCCAGCACAGGCTGGAGAGACCGTCTACATCTTTTTCCCTATGTGAGTGCCAGTAATTCAGTCCGGGTCCTTCCAGCCTTTTCCCACTCTTTTCTCTTCTCCCCTTCCTCTACTTCCTCCCACAAATTTCTAGGTAAGAGAAAAATCATCCGGTGTTCCTGAGAAAACAGGGAAAACCACGGGCTTCCGGAGGCCTCCCCACTGCTCGGCCTCCGGCTGCAGACGGCTCAGCGCTCAGCCGCCTCTCCCCTTCTAGGAAGAGGGTCTTTTTAGTTCAAGGGGTGAATCAATAGAATTTTGAAATCCCCTCTTCCCCAAAATCATCTTGTACCAGGTTTATTCAACGAGCCGGATTCTGCAAGGGACGCTGAAAAGCGATTTTCTCTCACCCCATCATTGCCTTTGGTTTTACAGCCTAAAAGGTCTTTTTCCAGCCTCGAGCAACCTTCCAGGTAGACCCCGTGGCTTTCCAGACAAGTCAGGAATTAAAACAGCATAACCTTCAGTTTAAAAAAAAAATTCAGTTCTACTGTAATCAAAACCATTATCTTCCACTTAATTTAAAGACCGTCCTCCCTCCAGCTAGGCCTGAGCTACACAGCCGCTCAGCCCCACGGACGTGGGAAGAGCTGGGTGAGATCTCTTTATCAACCTCGTTTCCCACCAGCTCAGGCACCTCCCATTCCTGGGAGGAGCCAAGGAAGAAGGAAGGTGAGTCAGCCCTCGGTATCCCCAGGTTCCTTATCCGCAGATTCAAGCAACTACAGAAGGAAAATATTCGGGGAAAAAATTTCCAGAAAGTTCCAAAAACTAAAACTTGAATTTGCTGGGCACCCAGGAACTATTTACAAAGTATTTACATTGTATTACTCTGCCATTTTGTATAAGGGCTTGTGAATCTGCAGGGCGTGGGGCAGGCAAGTGCACGAGGATCCTGAAAGCAATCACCTGCGGATACCAAGGGAGGACTGCCGAAAGCATAGACTCTTACTTAACTAGTGCTGGTGCAATCTGGCTACTCCACGCCCAAATACGGACTGTCATTGGCCAAAGCTGTCCACATTCTAATCTGTGAAACCTGTGAATACATTACCTTCCATTGAACAAGGGACTTTGTGGATGTGATGAAGTTTAGGACCTTCAGATGGGAAGGATTGGCCTGGATTACCCAGGTGGGCCCAATGTAATCCCAAGTGCCTTTATAACAGGGAGGCAGGAGGGTCAGAGTCTGAGAAGGAGGTGTGATGGTGGAAGCCGAGGTCAGGTGATATCATTGCTGACTCGGAGCTGGGAGCCGAGGAAGGAGGGCAGCCTCAAAGAGTTGGAAAGTTCAAGCACAGAAATGCTCCCCTTGAGCTCCCAGAAGAAACACAAGCCTGCTAGCGCCCTGATCTTAGCCCCCTGAGACCCATGTTAGACTTCTGACCTCCAGAGCTATGAGATCATGAATGTGCATTGTTTTAAACCACAAGTTTTGGGTAATCTATCAGAACAGCAATAAGAAACTAATATGCTGACTCATGGAGAACTTTCCAGACTCCCACAGTGGGTATCTTGGCATGTACTGTATGGCCAGGCTGCTCAAGGTGGCTGTTCTCTTGCTCTCTGTACATCCCCTACTCGACCAGCGCCTGCTTCACCTGCATCTACTCACAGGACTGACCTTGCCCCTCTGCTAGTTTCCCTGGTAACCAGTGAGCCAATCTGACATCAATTCCCCCTTAACTAGCAATCTCTCCCCCTCCATGGCCACCCCCCTACCTCTACCACCCCCACCCCGGAGGGACGACTGCCACCTTGTCCGGCCTGCGGTCCACCACACACGGTGGGGTGTGGCTCCAGGACCTTGCCTCCAACATGTAAGATCCCCCATCCATTAAACCACTGATGTCTCTGTTGCTGACTCGGGGCTCTTTCTTCGGTCTTAAAGCTGGGCGTGCGCACAGGCCTTGTAGGCCTTCAGGGTACAACACAACACGTACCTTTCTCGAAAGCACTGCTTCTCAACCAGGGGCAATGTTTGCCCCCCACCCCCAGGGGGTATTTGATAAAGTCTGGAAACATTTTCAATTACATTAACTGGTGCAGGGGAGGGGGGGCAGTGATTTCTAGTGGGTGGAGGCCAGAGATACAGCTGACCATCCAACAATGCACAGGACAGACTCCTACAAGAACTATGAGGTCCAAAAGGTCAGTAGTGTCAAGGCTGAAAAATCCTGATCTAAAGCAAGCAATGAACTCTTTGGCTTCTTAGAAATCTCTCTCCTGTCCAACGGACAGCCCCCCTCCAAGAGGGTCCTTTCAAAATAACTTGAGATTGATTCACTTCTACCACCTGTGCCTGAGGGGAGAGTAATGAGCCTTCCTGGCTCACCAAACATCCCCAATTCATACAGTCCCTACTGAAGGATCCTCTCTTTTGTAGTTAGAGGTGGGAGATTGTATGGCTCTTGTCATAACCGACGCCATCTTGGTTCCATACAGTTTCTCCAGTCCTTACACTGACCCTACCCAGGGCTGTGTGGCATATCACTTCCCTGTCATCAAGGGCTTTGTAGTTAATAGACATTTTTTAATAATCATTAAGACCAAGTGGCCTTTATGCTCTGTTAGTCCCCCAACAATGAAGAACTTCGCTGATGTGTTCCCAACTCCCAAAGACTAGTTACCCATTCATAAATCTTGACTTAGGAATGCACATCCTGTTTCTTTCCAAGCACATACCCCCATACCCTCTTATAGGTTAACTATAAAATTGTCCCAGTGGCCCCTCAGGGTTGTAGAGTTCAGCTCCTAATGCTTCTGGGTTGTTGTCTACTGATCACACACTGTGAGTAAGTCGCCCTATAAGAAACTGATCCACTGATTTTATGGAGCTGCCTGCCTTGCTTTTCGGTCTCAAGGGGGAGGAGATACAGGGATATATGTATATGTATAGCTGATTCAATTTGTTATAAAGCAGAAACTAACACACTATTGTAAAGCAATTATACTCCAATAAAGATGTTTAAAAAAAAAAGATAACTTCTCAGTTGGTGGGCACTTTTCATTCCCTCCATCCTCCAACAGAGATGAATTAAGAATTCTCTCCAGATTATGTGGCCACTTATCACCAATTGTATTCCACTTGAATGGTTTAGAAAACACTCAAGAGCCTCATTTAACATCCTGTTACACACCTTCCTTAAGACAATTAAGGCATTGTTAGAGTTAAGAGATTTTCCTGTTAACTAATTCTGCAGGGAAGCATTGTAAGCAAACATTTCCATGAAATGAGGATGATTTTCATTTCCTGAATGTGACTTTCACACAAATTTGTAGAATTGGAATGGGTAGGGACACACTCTAATATTGTATGTATCAGAGAAAGGACATACACAAACGAAGGAAAAGAGTATAGGGAGCATGGCAGGGTCTGTGTGCTTCATCTAGTCATTCATGAATTCAACAAATATTCTACTCAAACATGACCTTTCCATCAAAACTCTCCCTGACCAGTGTTTAAAATAACCCACTTACCACCCTATGCCCACTTTCCATCCTCTCACCCTTTTTCTTTCTTTTTTTAATTGAGATGTAACCGCACGCCATAAAATTCACTCTTTTAAGTGTATAATTCAGTGGGTTTTAGTATATTTACAAGATTTGTGCAACCAATCACTGCTATCTAATTCTGGAACATTTTCATCACCCCTGTAAGAAACCCTGTTTCTTTAGCAGTTATTCCCCATTTCCCCTCCCTAGTCCCTGTCAATCACCAATCTACTTTCTATCTATGAATTGGCCTATGCTGGGCATTTCATATGAATGGAATCAGCCTTTTGTTTCTGGCTTCTTTTACTTAGCATAATGCTTTCAGGGTTTATCCCTGTTGTAGTATACATCTGTACTTCATTCCTTTTTCATGGCTGAATAATATTTCTTTGAAAGGATATACCACCTTTTAAAAAATTTCTCAGATATTTGGGTTGTTTTCTCTTCTTCACTATCATGAATAATGCTGTTATGTACGTTCACATTCAAGTTTTTGTGTGGACATATGTTTTCAATTGTCTTGTCCTACCTAGGAGTATAATTTCTGGATCATAGGGTAACTCGATGTTTAACTTTTTGAAGGACTGCTGAACTGTTTTCCAAAGTGGTTGCACCATTTTACATTCACACCAGCAATGTATGAGGGTTCCAATTTCTCCACATCCTTGCCAACACTTGTAATTGTCTTTTATTTTTGCCATCCGAATGGATGTGAAATGGTAGCTCATTGTGGTTTTGATTTGCATTTCCCTCATGACTAATAGGGCTGAGTGCTTTTTTTCACATACTTATTGGCCACTTGTATATTTTCTTTGGAAAAAATATCTTCAAATCCTTTGCCTGTTTCCTTTTTTTGAAGTACAGTTGATTTATAATGTTGTGCTAATCTCTGCTGCACAACAAAGTGACTCAGCTTTACACATTCATTTTTAATATTCTTTACCATTATGGTAAAGAGACTGGATATAATTCCCTGTGCTATACGGTAGGACCTTGTTTATCCATCCTAAATGTAATAGTTTGCCTTTGCCTGTTTTTTAATTGAGCTGTCTTTTTATTGCTGAGGCTGTAAGAGTTCTTTATATATTCTGGGTACTAGACTCATTATATATATGATTTGCAAATATTTCCTCCCGTTATCTGGGTTGTCTTTTCACTTTCTGGATAGTGTCCTTTGAAGGACGAAGCTTTAAATTTTGACACTCCAATATTTGAAAATTTTCTTTCATTGTTTGCACTTTACATGTCATATCTAGGAAACCTTTGTGTAATCTAAGATCACAAAAATTTACACTTATATTTTCCTGTAAGAATTCAATAATTTTAGCTCTTACATTTAAGTCTTTGACCCATTTTGAGTTAATTTTTGTACATAGTATGAGACAGAAGTCTAACTCCATTCTTTTGCATGAGGATATTCAGTTGTTCCACCATTTTTGAAAAGACTATTCTCCCCCCATTAAGCAGTTTTGGCACCCTTGTTGAAAATCAATACTTGATTTTCTTTATGGTGCTTATCACCATCTGAAATTATATCATCTGCCCTTCTCAAACTCCCTCACTCCTCTCCCCCCATATTTTCTCCCCCCCAACACACACACAAACTAAACTAAGTTTCACAAAGACAAAGTTGTCTCACTTACTGTTTATATCCAATGTCTGGGATATAGTCAGCAATTAATAAATTAATTTTTAATTTAATTTAATTTTTTTATTTATAAAATAAATAAAACAAGAAAAGATTGTTGTGTGATGGGCCTAAATGAGATTTCATTACCACTTCCTGGACTGGGTGTGAAGAAAGTAATTAGGCAAGTAACTACACATTGATAAAGAGAGAGCCTGCAGAGAACTTGAGTAGAAATCCAAAGGCAAGTGTAAAGGGACTATCCAAGATGCAGTACTTAATATTCAACAACGTCCTCATCTCCTAACGATGTCTACTCACCTCTGAATGGTGAGCTCGATGTACTAAGCCAGCTCTCAGGTCAAGCACAGTGTTTACTGGTATTCTAGTATTCTGATGTTTTGAATTCTTCAGAAACAGGCTCTGTAGTCACCTAAAGTTAGTCTAGTTAAGGAATATAGTTTTTATTTGCAATATGTCTTTCAAAAATAAATATTAACCAACATGTTAATTAAAAGATACACTATTAAGAGACAATATAGGGACTTTTCTGGTGGTCCAGTGGTTAAGACTCCATGCTTCCATTGCAGGTGGCACAGGTTTGATCCCTGGTCTGGGAACTAAGATCCCACATGCTGCACAATGTAGCCAAAAAAAAAAAACAAAAACAAAAAACACAACAACAAAATCTCATATTTAAAAAAAAAGGAGAGACAATATGAATTTTCTTATAAAAGCTTTCTGAAGTATTTCTGACCATGAGTATAAAGAGCTCTCCCTAAAAGTGAGTAGATAAAACTCTTAGCCAACCGCCTAAAATAGAAAAGGTTCTCAAAGACTTTCCTGAGTATCTTCTTTGGAGAAATGTCTATTTAGGTCTTCTGCCCATTTTTGGATTGGGTTGTTTGTTTTTTTGATATTGAGCTGCATGAGCTGCTTGTAAATTTTGGAGATTAATCCTTTGTCAGTTGCTTCATTTGGAAATATTTTCTCCCATTCTAAGGGTTGTCTTTTGGTCTTGCTTATGGTTTCCTTTGCTGTGCAAAAGCTTTTAAGTTTCATTAGGTCCCATTTGTTTATTTTTGTTTTTCTTTCCATTTCTCTAGGAGGTGGGTCCAAAAGGATCTTGCTGTGATTTATGTCATAGAGTGTTATGCCTATGTTTTCCTCTAAGAGTTTGATAGTGTCTGGCCTTACATCTAGGTCTTTAATCCATTTTGAGTTTATTTTTGTGTATGGTGTTAGGGAGTGTTCTCATCTCATACTTTTACATGTACCTGTCCAGTTTTTCCAGCACCACTTATTGAAGAGGCTGTCTTTTCTCCACTGTATATTCTTGCCTTCTTTATCAAAGATAAGGTGACCATATGTGCATGGGTTTATCTCTGGGCTTTCTATCCTGTTCCATTAATCTATCTTTCTGTTTTTGTGCCAGTACCATACTGTCTTGGTTACTGTAGCTTTGTAGTATAGTCTGAAGTCAGGGAGCCTGATTCCTCCAGCTCCATTTTTCGTTCTCAAGATTGATTTGGCTATTCGGGGTCTTTTGTGTTTCCATACAAATTGTGAAATTTTTTGTTCTAGTTCTGTGAAAAATGCCAGTGGTAGTTTGATAGGGATTGCATTGAATCTGTAGATCGCTTTGGGTAGTAGAGTCATTTTCACAATGTTGATTCTTCCAATCCAAGAACATGGTATATCTCTCCATCTATAGAGTCTGTCATACAGAGTGAAGTAAGTCAGAAAGAGAAAAACAAATACCATATGCTAACATATGGAATCTAAGGGAAAAAAAAAAAAAGGTCATGAAGAACCTAGGGGCAAGACGGGAATAAAGATACAGACCTACTAGAGAATGGACTTGAGGATATGGGGAGGGGGAAGGGTAAGCTGTGACAAAGTGAGACAGTGGCATGGACATATATACACTACCAAATGTAAAATAGCTAGCTAGTGGGAAGCAGCCGCATAGCACAGGGAGATCGGCTCGGTGGTTTGTGACCACCTAGAGGGGTGGGAGAGGGAGGGTGGGAGGGAGGGAGACGCGAGAGGGAAGACATATGGGAACATATGTATATGTATAACTGATTCACTTTGTTATAAAGCAAAAACTAACACACCATTGTAAAGCAATTATACTCCAATAAAGATGTTAAAAAAAAAAAAAAAAAAGACTTTCCTGAGGCTCCTATTTAGAAAGAAAGAGCGTGCCCTCCCACTAGTGGAAGAATTAAGTAATTGCTTGATTTTCCAAGAAGGATTCATTGACTTCATCTTATGGTGAAAACTGTTAGCTAAGCTTTAGAGCCACATAATTCATTGCCTGCACGAGATGTGAACTGAAGAGAGTACTGAAAACTCCAGGGACTACAGAAGCCAGGAACATAAAGGTCTATTTTCAGGGTAAGAAAAACAAACCAAGTACCAGGAAAATAATCAAACTGTATGTTTCTGAACTATGACTGCAACCAAACCACATAATATGTGCATGTGTGATATTGACAATAGTATCTCAAATTCAAAATTGAAAAAAAAAAAACAAGATAAAAGGGTTTCCCTGGTGGCACAGTGGTTAAGAATCCGCCTGCCAAGGCAGGGGACACCGGTTCGAGCCCTGGCTGGGGAAGATCCCACATGCCGCGGAGCAACTAAGCCCATGCACCACAACTACTAAACCCGCGAGCCACAACTACTGATCCGATGTGCCACAACTACTGAAGCCCATGCACTTAGAGCCTGTGCTCCGCAACAAGAGAAGCCACCACAATGAAGAAGCCTGCGCACCTCAACAAAGGGTAGCCCCTGCTCGCCGCAACTAGAGAAAGCCCGCACACAACAACGGAGACCCAACACAGCCATAAATAAATAAATAAAAACCAAGATAAAAATTGGAATATTTTACTTCTAATATTTTCTTTCACAATTTGTTGACTTTTATTTTGGAACCAGAAATCTGTAACTTTTTCTTTGGCAGCAATATTTCATTGCTAAATCTTGTTTTAAGTTTGATATGAACTCAGAATTCAGCCTTGACAGGTAGTCTTGACTAGAAGTGATGTTTGATATTGGAAAAGAGCCGTTGAAAAACGTAGGCATTTTCAAAGATTTTCAAAAAATCTCTGCACAATTGCTAAGGTATTTGCAGGAGCTTGACTTTCTAGTGTCACTGTTCCAAATTTTCCATCCTGTATGACACCATGGATCATCTTCCACATTATAGGTAAGAAATGATAAAGGAGCACAGAGCAGTGGGAGGTTATTTTCAGAGTTTGAGATCAATAAACCACTTTGGAAAGTCAGTTGTCAGTGTATCCATCACGGAATTCAGGCCATCAGTTACAGTTCGAGAAACTAATTCTAGCACAGAAAAGAGGACCAGGTAACACTGTGCCAGATAACTGTCTCCATAATGCTGTATAACTACTGTGGATGGCTTTGTAGGAAATATTCAAAGTGTCTGTCAACCCAAAGGGCCAAGTATGTGACAACAATCTTTGCTGCTTAACATAAGCAAAGATTTTTTTTTCCTCAGATGATGTGAATGAGTTTGTTCCAACAGTTCAATAATACTCCTTAGCTTCAGCCATGACTAAGCCTCTCAACCTACCTGCCGTGAGGAGACTGCTGTGTTATGTGTCCAGTTCATCAAACAGCACCTGGAACACTCTGTGGTCCAAACCCTAGGAGGAGATCCAGCTTACAGGTGGTGAGCTCTGTGTCTGTGATGTATTCCATTTTTAACTTCCAGCAGAAAGCAATTTCTGCTGAATAATGCAAATGAGTAGATGTAAAAGCTGTGTCCTTATGTAACTTACGACATTAACTTACGACATAACTTACGACAGTTACTTACATTTAATGGCAAGTCCAATATGAGCATCATCAATCCCAGGAACATCATCTACATAAAATTGTTTGAAAGTTTCCTCTGTTACAAAAATGAATTTCTAAATCGCTTCCTCGTATTGTGCCTGTCATAGGCATGCTGTCCAAAATATTTTCAATCATAGAAATTCTCAAACCCTTGGGGCTTCCCTGGTGGTGCAGTGGTTAAGAATCCGCCTGCCAATGCAGGGGACACCGCAACTAGAGAAAGTCCACGCGCGGCAACAAAGACCCAACGCAGCCAAAAATAAAAAATTTTTTAATTAATTAATTTAAAAAACCCCTCAAACCCAGAGTGAATAAATAGAGCTAATTATTACATCTAAGTACTACTAAATATGTACCCTCATCAGCTGTAATAGCAAATGTCACAATGTTTAAAACTTTTCACACAATTTATCTTTTCGTTTCCTAGCCATATTTCCAGGACATTGAACAACAGCATTTCCAGTTACGCTTACATTTGCATGTGCTTCCATCTTTTCAGGACACACAATTTCCGCTACATTCAAAAGATACTCTGTTACAACTTGCGGTCTGTGAAGACTTTTATGTCCCAGGCAGATTTTTCACTTAAATACATAACTGCTTATTTTATGAACAACCAGAACAAACCTTATTGACATTTCAGTTCTCTTGGCAGTGCATTAGGCTTTGATCACACCTCTTCCACATCCCTGGTCTTTGTTCTTACAGTGGTTTATTTCATAGGGCATCTAGGCTGTTTTCTTTAATTACATTTGTCGACTAAGAAAAAAAAAAAGGTACAACCTAAAGAGTTATGTTTTATTCAGGGACATTACTGAGGACTATAGACTGGGAGGCAGCCTCTCACATAGTTCTGAGGAACTGTTCCAAAGAGGTAAGGGAAGATCCAGGATATATAGTTTTTGTTGGGGAAAAACAAAAAACAAAAAAACATGTAGCTGAACATCAAAAGATTACTGCTAATCACAAAAAAAACAGACAAGTCAGGTTAATGATTTTAGTGCTTTTCTACATATGGGAAGATGCAAAAGTCTGGGTCCATTGAAATTATTTCTTTGATAAGCATCTTGACTATCTAGGACCAGATAGTTTTTTTCACCATCCTGAATTTCCTCTCAGGGCACACAGTGGGGTGTGTGGGCATAATTATGGTGGGCATAATTCATTGTTTACTGTAATGGCAGGCAACACTCTTTGTTTACTAAAATGGCAAGCAATATTTTTTTGTCCACATATCCTTTGCCAAATAAGCACATAGGAATGGTTTTCAGTTTATAAAGAACATTTGACCCTCTAGGCTTATCTTCTTTTTCCTCCTTTTCATAGAGATATGAGAAATATCTTTGCTTTCCTAACACTATGTAGTAGAAGTGATTTTCACAAGCTCAAATCTCAGTTTTTAAAAATATTATAATTTTCAACCTCTGGATCTGGTATCCCTCTACCTGGTGGGAGAATTGTCCTCTTAGTTTCCTCCAGGAGGTCAGTCAGTCACTTCCATGAAGATGTTGGGTGGGCTTGGTTCCTGTTGCCCCAGAATTGACCCTAGAGCCCACACTATAAACCACCCAGGAAAGTACCCTTTACCTGTAGTCGTTCTCAACCATCCCCTGCTCCAAGTTAGACTTGCAATAGGAAGCTTTGGAGATGCCAATGCTTAGCTTTTCTCCAGGACAATGGCTCAGAATTTTT
Source organism: Hyperoodon ampullatus (assembly GCF_949752795.1). Taxonomy (NCBI): domain Eukaryota; kingdom Metazoa; phylum Chordata; class Mammalia; order Artiodactyla; family Ziphiidae; genus Hyperoodon; species Hyperoodon ampullatus. The sequence continues at coordinate 97,213,803 of NC_136922.1, forward strand.
GAGGGTGGGAGACCTGGGTGTGGACTTTTTTTTTAAGCCCTTCAGGTAATTCAGGCAATTCTGGTAATGTAGACAGGGTTAAGAAGGACAGATTAAAGAAAGCAGCCAAGAACTAAGGCTACGTACTTACCCTGAAAGTTTACCAAAATGGGGAAATGCCAGCCCTACTGTAACCAGCCAGGATCCCAACAGCAACCCTCCACCTCGGTCATACTTTAAAAAAGATGAGGGGAGGGAGAGAAGAGGAGGGTGACATGAGTCATGGGCAGCATGCTGGACAGTGCCACAAAGCCCTCTCAAGGAACTCACTTGTGCTCCTCAGGAGATAGCCAGTACAGGGATGCCTGGCCCCCAGAGGCACCACGGCCAGATGGTGTAGGGGAAGCAGCACCCACAAGACAGTACGTTTACCACAGCAGCCAGTAAAATAATGAGACATCCTCCGGCCTCCCTCTCCACACCAGCACCCTGGAGGAAGAGGAAGGAGAGACCGGTGTCTCAGAGCCTATCCCATTCCCATCCAACCCAAGCAGATGGGTCTCAGCTCAAACTGTGCTTGGGACAAAGGGAGAAGGTAAGGTTTAAACCAAATATGAACACTAAATTGGATTGAGTAGTAATAACCAAAAAAGACTAGGAAAGATGCAACCTGCCCGAGATATCACTACGGGATTGAAACTGAGCAGGACCTTGTGGGGTCCCACCGGGTACAAAAACCTTTCCATGTCTCCTGTTTCTTGTTTGTAGAAAAAGGTTTTAGACTCCTAGACCTTTCCTTGAGTTCCAAAGCAGATTCAAACAGTTACAACAAGGGAAGTGAGGGAATGCAGAAACAAAGGAAAAGCAAGCCCAACAAAATCTTTTCCATGATGGTTAGCTTAAACTAATGCCTTGACTTATGACCCCAAACTGTGGATAATGTCCTGTGGCTTCAACCAGCTGCCCCAAGTGAACTTAAAATTGATGACACCAGGAGGGCTAATTAAGAAATGAAGCTGGGCTTCCCTGGTGGCGCAGTGGTTGAGAGTCCGCCTGCCGATGCAGGGTACACGAGTTCGTGCCCTGGTCCGGGAGGGTCCCGCATGCCGTGGAGCGGCTGGGCCCGTGGGCCGTGGCCACTGGGCCTGCGCGTCCGAAGCCTGTGCTCCGCGGTGGGAGAGGCCACAATAGTGAGAGGCCTGCAAAAAAAAAAAAAAAAAAGAAAAAGAAATGAAGCTTCTGAACCACCACAAAAGCTCTGAGTAAATAATAAGATGCTTCAGCCAAGGCTTTTGCTCCCTCCTGGAAAGAAGTTAAGGGATCACAAGACCATGATTTGCTAGTTTGCTTTGCAGGCGCTCACAGATCAATCACAATCACCAAGGACACCCCGAGTCACACGACAGTGCCAGGAAGTCTGCAACGGAGGTCTTATCAGAAAGGTGAGATCACAAAGACCCCCTCCCCTTTAGCTTTTTTGCCTTTAAAAACCTCACACCCCAGCCAGCCAACCAGTTGGATTTGAGATGAATCTACGTCTCCATCTTCTGAGTCGGCACCTCCTCTACTAATAAACCTTTCTCTGCTCCAAACTCTGTTGCAGTTTGGCCTCACTGTGCATCGGGCACATGAACTTGGGTTCGACAACAGGATGGGAATAGATTCAACAGCACAGAGCTGAGCACTATGATTAAAGGGGAAATCTTGTTCATGTTTATCCCCCTCACTGAGTTGACACCGCTCCCTAAACCAATTATTCTTTAGTGTTTTCTCAGTCACAGTAGGCTTGAACCCTAGGATTACAAGGTTTTCTTAGGGGTCCTCCTTCCTACCATCCCTGAGGTGAGGTATATGTTGTCTGGGGATCAAACAGAGACTTGGAGGGGGGCAGGAGGTGGATGTTCCTCTGTCCTTGCACTGGCTTCAACAGAACCCAAGCTTGCAAAGCCTCCTTGGTATGACCGACCACCAGACCCCTTGGAATCTCCTAACTCCATCAGCAAATTTCCAAACCCTTTTTGTGAACACAAGGAAGATACAGTGATTCTCCCAAGGGTGGATGGGCTGTGGGAGACTCGGGAGCAAGCTTGCAGAGCCCCCTCTGCCACTGACAACTCCACGCAGCCATGAGTGATGGGCCAAGACGTAGGGCCCCCCTCAGGGAGACGCTTACCCTCTCCAACTCTTCCCTCCCACTTCTCTCATTCCTCCCTAACTTGGAAAAGCATTTTCTAGTCTGCATGGTGGTGCTTGAGACAGAAGTGAAAGGAAAATGGTTCCCCAATCACATATTCTTCCAAATCTGTTCTACCCTACACCTGGACCAAAGTTTTTGAACTTAATAGCTAAGAATCTGAAACCTTTGGTGTTTGGTTCCACCATGAGAGTCTCCCCAAAATTTAGGTGCCTCCATTCTAGCTCCCCAAATGAGAAAGGATCAAAAAATAAAAAATAAATCGGCCCCCCATCCTTATAAATGCGGTGCCTGCCCACACGCCCCCTATGCTTTCACCTCTTAAAATCAGAGATAAACGTGAATGAACACCAACAGAAGATGCTACCAAATCCATGGAAATCAATAATTATGTGCAAGAAATTTGGGGAGATGTTATTCATTACAAACTTGTATAACTTGGGACAGAATAAGAAAGATGAATTCACTGCTTTTTTTTTTTTTTTTTTTTTTTTTTTTTTTGCGGTACGCGGGCCTCTCACTGCTGTGGCCTCTCCCGTTGCGGAGCACAGGCTCCAGACGCGCAGGCTCAACGGCCATGGCTCACGGGCCCAGCCGCTCCGCGGCATGTGCGATCTTCCCGGATCGGGTCATGAACCCGCGTCCCCTGCATCGGCAGGCGGACTCTCAACCACTGCACCACCAGGGAAACCTGAATTCACTGCTTTGTAACACGTGAAAGCTGCTGACAAATGCTCCTCTCCTCTATTAGTAGAAGTAACGTAAGTAACGTGACTCTCTTACTGAAGATGCAGAATGTGTCCAAGAACCTTGTTTTCTGTCTCTGGCTATTATGAATAAAGTCATTCTTGTACCAGTCTTTGTGTTGAATTTTGCATGAAATTTCATTTCTCTAAACAATGCTTTCTTAACTTGGCAGTATACTGCTTTGCTTTGTCTGGTGCTATTTTTAAACAAATATGATTTAATAATACAATTTTATGATAAAAATAAATCTCTCACTTTATTTGAAATAAAATTCATTTGGGATTAGGGAAATCCACTTTATTATCCTTCCATGTATATTATAACAAGTATAATAGGGCAAGCACACTGGCACAAAGCCTCAGGGTCAAGAGGAACTGGTGGATACTGTAACACTGAAAAGGGCATACATGCCTGTTTTAAATGGGCAGCCACTATTCTACTTCAAACAATTCACCATGCAGACCCAATATTGCCAAATCTTCTAATTCTTCCATTTTTCAAGGGTTAGGGTTAGGGTTTTTCTTCTAATTTTCCAAGTAAAAATTCCATTGTATATATGTACCACATCTTCTTTATCCATTCATCCGATGATGGACACTTAAGTTGCTTCCATGTCCTGGCTATTGTAAATAGAGCTGCCATGAACACTGTGGTAGATGACTCTTTTTTTTTTTTTAAACAGAGAACAGGAGTATGTATGTATGTATGTATGTATGTATTTATTTATTTATTTATTTTTGGCTGTGTTGGGTCTTCGTTCCTGTGCGAGGGCTTTCTCTAGTTGTGGCAAGTGGGGGCCACTCTTCATTGCGGTGCGCAGGCCTCTCACTATTGCGGCCTCTCTTGTTGCGGAGCACAGGCTCCAGACGCGCAGGCTCAGTAGTTGTGGCTCACAGGCCTAGTTGCTCCGCGGCATGTGGGATCCTCCCAGACCAGGGCTCGAACCCATGTCCCCTGCATTAGCAGGCAGATTCTCAACCACTGCGCCACCAGGGAAGCCCCAGATGACTCTTTTTGATTTATGGTTTTCTCAGGGTATATGCCCAGTAGTGGGATTGCTGCGTTGTATGGTAGTTCTATTTGTAGTTTTTTAAGGAACCTCCATACTGTTCTCCATATTGGCTGTATCAATTTACATTCCCACCAACAGTGCAGGGAACCCTTTAATTCTTTGTGAAAAACAAACAGACATCTAATGCCCTGGTCCCCTCTCTGCCACCACCACGATTCTGTTAAGGACACACACAGAGTCTCCAAGTGAGTTTTTATCTAAAGCTTTGAGAGATACCACCCTCAAGCTATTCAATCGATAACAAGGAGTAAAGACTGGCAAACCAGTCCCTACAGGGTCCCTGGGAATGTTTTGAAGGCTATGCCTCCAGCTCTGAAATGATCATGCCCCTGCCAACTCCTGCTGTCAGGCTGGACATTAGGCTGCCATTCTCTTCATGGAACTGATCCAGTGGGGCAATGTTTGTATCTCTGCCTTCTTTCAGATGGGGGGTAACTGGTTGGTTTATTATATGATGGCAGGAAAGGCCTAGAGTCAGTGCAGCACATGGGAAGGACCTGGAAGATCTTTGGTGTCAAAGATCTAGATTTGAGTCTTCACTTGGGTGATCTTGGGACAGTCACTAAACCTGTCTCAGCCTCAGTTTCCCCATCTAAAAAACAGAGATAATCAGAATATCCACTTCAAGGGGTTGTTCTGAGGGTCAATGGAAATAATACCTATGTGCATAATAAACCATAAACCTCCGTACAAAGGTAAGGGTATTTATTCATCCAACAAAAGTGTATGGAGCATACGGGCTACTCACTCAACTGGGTGCTGACAACTCAAAGGTCAAGGCAACAAAACTTTCCCTTCCCCAATCTCAGAGGCTAGGAAAGACCAACTCATTAAATTACTGTGTGGGAAATACTTCAGTGGCGTCTGTGTACTGTGGGGTCAGGGCTGTGCCTCAAGACTCCAAGGTTCACAATTAAAACTCATTCTCTACAAATTATTGTAAGTCCTGATCTTCTTGCTTTATCTCCTTCTGGGTTGGAGAGAGAGGAACTCAGGACAGAATCCTTATCTCTCAGACTCACTGGCCAGTTAGGAAAGATCAGGGCTGAGAGAAGAAATGTTTCCCTGAGCATCCTCACAAATCCCCATCAGCGCCTAGGGATGCACAAGAGATAGGGGTCCTAGTACATCCAGCCCTCCCTAGGGAAAGCTGCTGTTTGCATCTCCTCCCCAGAGCCCTCAGAGACGGCAAATAAATCCATAGTTATTCAAACCAGATGCTAGAAAATATACCACAGCTGGTGGCCCTGATTGCACCTGGGACCATGAATGACTGAAACCCTTAGCAGGGAGAGGGTGGCAATTCAACTCTCAGAAAAGACAGGAGACCTCACAGGATCCCAGTTTGGTTTCTCATCTCATCTCACTTCTCAGTGGAATAGAACCTCAATTCACTGCATTGAACCTCATCAATACAGTGAGAAAAATGCTTACCTTTGGATACAAACGTCCAGAAAAAATGCCTTGGAAAACACAGACTAGCCACTTGGAGGGCATGTCTATATGGGGCCCTGCTACCCTCCAGCATTTACTCCTAGCCATGACCTGGCTCCCCCAAAGAACAATGGAGTATCTGTCAGGAGATCCACATGGGGGCATGGGAAAGAAAAGCTGGGTTCTGTATCCTTTGTTGAGGTTGGAGACAGAAGGAACCGTGGTTTAACTCCTACCCCCACCCCCTCACTTCCCCCCTGCCACCCCTGATTCCCTGCCCTAGCTGGGGACCTATCCCAGGCTCCCCATCCCATCTGAGAAGGTCCTAACAGGCAGTGGCATCAGGAAGCAGAACTGGGCAAAGCTCTCTCTATGTGCTCATGGAGGGTGTGGAGACAGCAATAGAAAGTAGATTAAGTCACGGGCAAGCTCTGGCCACAGAGGGATTGAGGTACCAGAAAGGAAAGGCCACGTGACCTGGTGGGTCTCTGGTTCAGGTGCATCTGAGCAGACTAAGCAACGCTCCAGCGAATCGGTGCCCAGACAGCTTGGTGGATGAAGCTCAAAGTCCAAGCTGCAAACCTGAGAGAATGTACAGCCTGTGATCTGCCCTCCAAGCTGCCTGAGGCAGCCTTCTGACAAAAGTAAACCAGCCACGATCACATTGGAAGACTAACTAATCTTTCTCTGCCCCGAAGTCCCGGCCCAGGATCTCCTTCACAACGCAGCGGAACGAAGGGCCAAGTGGACTCCATTCCTCAGTTAATTACAATGAGGAAGATGAGCAAGGAGGCTAAAATCATTTGCTCTGGAGTGTGTTAAGTTAGCTGTGTGTTTATGTTCTGTATTTATTATGTTTATTTTTGACTAAGATGTGTTCAACTTTATGTGAGATTTATCTTAATGTACAAAAATTAAATATCTCCAAATACTGCAAGATATGGCTTTAACCTTTGTGTGAACTAATCAATTGTTATTGACTAAAATGCCTTTGCCTTTGCAGTTTATCTTTTTTTTTTTTTGCGGTACGCGGGCCTCTCACTGTTGTGGCCTCTCCCGTTGCGGAGCACAGGCTCTGGACGTGCAGGCTCAGTGGCCATGGCTCACGGGCCCAGCCGCTCCGCGGCATGTGGGATCCTCCACAAACCCGCACAAACCCGCGTCCCCTGCATTGGCAGGTGGACTCTCAACCACTGTGCCACCAGGGAAGCCCTGCAGTTTATCTTATCATGAGTTATTTAACTAATTAATTCCCGTATCTAATATCTAAAAATACTAATACAGTTTAATTTTTTGGCACTGATTATATTCACTGTACCTGATGGCAGAAGTTTTTGTTTTGTTTTGTGTTTTCAAAGGCTAAGTAACTGAGGAATGTGTCTGGCAAGTCCTGATCTGAAGGTCATTCTAAAAAGTCAAACCCTATGGCCTGAGCCTCTATGCTCTCTGGTCCTCCATGGCAGGGGACATTGGGACCAACCCCTCTTTTAAAACGCTCTACTCTTGGCTTCAGAATCTGTTCAGCTGCCTGGTTTTTCTCCTGTTTCCTTATCCATCAACACCCTTCAAACATAGAAGTCACTCACAATTTGTACACTTCATCTGCTGCCAACGCTAAAGTGACCAGCCATCCAGATTTCAAAACTGAAATTTCCACATCTCAGAAAAACCTTCGGATCTGGGCAAATCAGAACAGTTGGTCACCCTAGCATCACCCAAATGACTGAGGCGATATTCAGATTTCAAGTATTACCTTCCAACTGCAGTCATGCTATTCTCTCCAGTGCCCTTCCTTTACGAGCAGATTTGCACATGCACATACATGCCACCTTCTTAAAATCCTCCAATGGGTTCCCGTTACCCACAGATCTTCAGATTGGCATGCAAAGCCCTGCAAACTGCATCTCAGGCCTACTTTTTCTGACAGATCTTGATGCTTTATTTTATTCACTCTATGGAATATAATCACTTACAAGGGCTTGGTTCTCTTTTTAAATTTTAATTATGGAAAATTTCCAACATACAGAAAAGAGAAGAAATATACAAGGATCCTCTATGTATTAAGCCTCAAGTACTATCAACATTTTGTCAGTACCATCTATTGAAAGTTTTGAGTAGGGTTATTCTATGATTCAAGTATTTCTAGAAGCTTTAGCCCAAAGGATTTTGTGGGTTCTAAAGTAGAAAACTATAGCAACTTTGTGTCATTTCCCCTAAATGCCATGACCATTCTCAGTCTGTGATTTGATTGCCTTCAGATCGCCATACGTGTGTTCTCTGAACTTTAGCTCTTCCAATTCTACTTTGCCTGTTTCAACAATGGTTAAGTAGGCCCCGCTGTATTTAGCTTAAGTTCCTCTAAAAATGGTTCTGCTTGTTTTTCCTGACTCCTCTGTCTCTTTGGCCATTTGTGATGCCACACAGACCCTGCAACTATTCTGTTTTCTCTTCTCATAAAGCAGTTGAACAATTTCACATTACTCTTCAATATGTCTGTCTTCATTTGAAGGAGTTCTACATTAGTCATAAACTACCCGTTTCTGTTCTCACATAAAAAATCAAGAAGAAAAGTCTTAAGATCTCTTTATCCCCCTCTGCCCCCGTCAAACTAGGTTTTAATTACTTTCCAAATCTCTTTTCCAGCTTTCTCAAAGAAAGCTTAGTGCTGTATGTCTGCCTTCTCAGACATTTTCACCTAGGGTGTGTAGGCAAATGGTTCTCTGGAGAAGAAAGAAGGAAAGAAGGAAAGAAAAGAAACAAAAGAAAGAAAAAAAGGAAGGAAGGAAGAGAGGGAGAAAGAGAGAGAGAAGGAAGCAAGGAAAGAAAGAAAGAAAAAGGAAGGAAGAAAGGGAGAGAGAAGAAGGAAAGAAGGAGGGGAGGGAGGGAGGAGGGAAGGAAGGAAAAGAAAAAAAGAAAGAAATCCCTAATGTGTAGAATTTTCTGATTTCCATTGGGTAAATTCTCCCACCATGATGGACTTTGAACTACCAAGGAGATGTCAGTGGATGGATCGCGGGGAAAAGATGCACACTATCTACGCCCTCTTGGCGGAAGGAGCCAATTACAGCCCCACACTCCCTCTTCCTCTCGGGCAAAATAGCAGAAAGATTGTACCTACTGATTCCAGAGCCACACAGTCCAGATTTTAACACAGTAGTATCTCTGTGACCTTGGGCAAGTTGCCTAACTCCTCTGAGCCTCAGTTTCTTCATCTTTAAAATAAGGGTAATAACATGTCTGTCTCATGGGGTTACTGTCATAACGTGCAAAATTCTTAGAACAGTGCCTAACATACTGCAGCCACTGTACAGTAACGCATTTCCTGTTATTACTTGGGACTGAAAATCAAATGGTGTTGTATAAATTTACTGCCACTAGATGGCACCCTCCTCATTTCTGTAGCACAAACCCTTTCCGCAGAGGTATTCGCAATTCGGTACGAAACAAGTCATTAATTCAATCACAGGAATAAACTGACAAAAATTTTCCTCCTTCATCTCCCAGTTTAAGCTTCATATTTTCCTCTGAAAATCCATTAGGAACCCAGCTATTGACCCTTGAGTGTAGCCACCTCTAAAGCTCCAGGCAAGACTTCCCTGGTGGTGCAGTGGTTAAGAATCCGCCTGCCAATGCAGGGAACACGGGTTCGAGCCCTGGTCCGGGAAGATCCCCCGTGCTGCGGAGCAACTAAGCCCATGCGCCACAACTACTGAGCCCGCGCTCTAGAGCCCGCGAGCCACAACTACTGAAGCCCACCTGCCTAGAGCCAGTGCTCCGCAACAAGAGAAGCCACCGCAATGAGAAGCCTGTGCACTGAAACGGAGAGTAGCCCCCACTCTCCGTAACTAGAGAAAGCCTGCACGCAGCAACAAAGACCCAACGCAGCCAAAAATAATAATAAATAAATTTTAAATAAATAAATTTATATTAAAAATAAAAAACTCTAGGCAGAAGCTATTAATATTTTCAATCTTATAAGAAATCAAACCAAAGTCGCAGTTGTCCCTGTTACAGAGGGGTCACCTCCCCGATATTTGCTCTCATCTCTCTCCCCTTGCTCAAAAGAAGACAAGATGGCTTCAAATATGATGTCCATTACCACATCACTCGTTTCACTGCCCAGAAAGGAGACCTAAATCAACTGAACAATAGTTCAGTTCTATAAATATTTACTTAGCTACTGTATATGTGAGATACTAGGCCAAGCAGTAAGGATATAAAGGTAAATAAGAATCATATAGAAGCAAGGAACTTACTTATCAACAAATCTACAAGATTTTTCCAGAAATAAAATATTAATTTTTAAAGGAACTCAACAACTTATTTCTAAAACTTATATAGAAGAATAGAGGCATCTACAGATAGTAAGGCATACTAACCTCAACCAGATATGAAGGCATACTACGAAGTTATAGTGAGACTAATACACAGGAAAATGAGCATAAAAATGGACTCATTTATCCATGGGAACTTCAGATATGATAACATGGGAACCACATATACGTGGGCAGAGGATGGATCATTCATTAAGTGGTACTATGAATGAGACTCACTGTTGGGAAGAAAATAAAGTTGGATCCCTTCCTCTTACCTTATACAAAGGTAAATCCAAATGGATAAAAGACCTAAATGTGAAAGGTAAAATGAATAGAAGAAAATATAGAATAATTTTGTGACTAAAGGGTGAGGAATGGCAAGATCCCAAAAGCTCAAAAATTGGCTGGAGTTCCATTCAATGAAATGCACAGATGACAGTCAGGGAGAAAACATTCACAACATAGGAGACCACTAGCTAGACTGTACAAGGAAAACTGGGGTACACACACACACACACACACACACACACAGAGGCAGAGGAAACTCAAACGCACAACAGGAGAGGTCGGCGTCCTCACCTGTAACCAGAAATATCCAAGTTAAAACAACAATAATATACTACTTCACGTTCATCAGAATGGCCAAAAATTACCCAATGTTGGCAAGGATGTGAAGAAAAGAAAGCTTGGTGCTGCTGGAAGGGGTGTGAAATTGCACCGTCATTCTGGAGAGCAATCCGTCAGGACTTGGTAAAATAAAAGATTCACACATGCTTTGACTGAGAAACTCACTCCCGGGTACATTCCAAAAAAGGAACTGTAGCACAAGTTCATGGGGAACAGAGATAAGGATGGCCCTCACAGCATGATTTGTGGGGGTCGGAGCTGAAGGCACCCCGAGAGAGGAGACGGGTCAGCAAGGTACAGTGGGTGCCCGGTGCAGGATGGCATGCAGCACTCACACTCAGTGAGCTAGAGGGACAAACAGCACCGTGGAGAGGGTGCAGAGACGAGTGGAAGAAGCGAACAAGATCTGTAGCCCACAGAGGGGCAGCAGGAGGTATTTCGGGGGGTGATGCAACGGTTCCGTATCTTCACTGTCAAAATAAACTGGATGCCAAACAAGCAAAAAAAAGATCTGTAGCCCAGCACCACCTACGCATATGGAAAACACCTCCCACACAGAACAGCGGTAGAACAGCTGTGGGATGTCATCACCCACAGCGGCGCGTCTGGGAAAGGCACAGAACAGGGCTTCTGGAGCCAGACCACTTGGCTTCAAATCCTGCCTCTGCTGCTTTACTTGCTCGGTCACCTTGGGCAAGTCTCTCAACCTCTGTGTTTAATCAGTTTCTTCATCTGAAGAATGAGAGATAATAATAGTAACTGACTGGTCGGTGGGGCTCTTGTGAGGATGAGCAGAGTCAATAAAAACACTTCATGCCCATCAGCAAGCGCTGAGGTTGTTATTAGCCATAATAATATGAGGGGCGGAGGAGTGGAAGAGAAAATTAAATTAAAAAAACAAGTGTGTGGACTTCCCTGGTGGCACAGTGGTTAAGAATCCGCCTGCCAATGCAGGGGACACGAGTTCGAGCCCTGGTCCGGGAAGATCCCACATGCTGCGGAGCAACTAAGCCCACGAGCCACAACTACTGAGCCTGCATGCCACAACTACTGAAGCCCGCGCGCCTAGAGCCCATGCTCCACAACAAGAGAAGCCACCGCAATGAGAATCCCGCGCACTGCAACAAAGAGTAGACCCCGCCTGCCGCAACTAAAGAAAGCCCGCGCGCAGCAACAACGCCCAACGCAGCCAAAAATAAATTAAAAAAAAAAAAAGTGTGGAGACTTGTATGTATGGTCATAGTGAGCTATGAATTGAAGGGAATGATTAACTTAACTTGGTACCTGAGGTTAAAACACACACACACACATACACATACACAGGCACACACCAACACACATGTCTTCCTCCCTGCAGAAGCTTGCAATACAATGGGAGAAACTGAACATTTCAATATACTATGGCAAAGACGTGGTAAGAGAATGCACAGGGCGGTACAGGAACCCAGAAGAGAGGCATTTAGCATAACCTGCAGGTTCACAAAGGGATTCTGGAGGATAGGAGTCTTGATGGGCAGTACAGTTTAGGGCTTAAGATTTGGGACCTGAGTTAGGATCACAGTTGTGCCTCCTACCAGCCTGTATGATTTTTGGCAAGTAAAATTCCCAGAGTAAAGACACCTAGAAAACACCCATCCCTAAGAATATATTATTAGAGCTCAAAGACCCCAGCAGAACCTCACCATAACCTTAACTGTGATCAACACTCTCTCAAGAGATGTGTGTAGTTCACATCTCTTTAAGAACAATCCCTCAAAGTGCATATTGTCAAGCACATGTACAGTAACCTAAAGGCCTAAACATGCATCTCCCCCCTGGTTTGTTTAGAGCACGGAGGGGGGCAGGGCTGTGGCATCCTTTTGCAGTCCTCAGCAAAGGAAGGGAACAGACAGTGGTGATCATATCAAATCTTGGAAGCAGAGCGAGTGATGACTGTGCTGGCCTTTGAAATCAGGAGGCGTAACCAGTCAGATGCAAAGGGTCTTTTGAGCAACTGGCCCGTGAGTGGCTGCAAGTCGGCCCACACACCATCATCGGCACGTGTACTGTTGGCTACCAGCTGCCGCATTAAAAAAAAAAAATCCACCAGACACACACATTGAGCCAGTAGCTAGAATGTTATTTTGTCCTAAGGATGTGTTTCTTGGTCCAAGAAAGGGACTCGATCACTGGAGAGTTTACAAATCCCATTTGCAAAACACTCGCTAGGTTTGTTCATTTTTCTCATGGAAGGAACACGAAGATAGAAATACTTGAGTGGCCTGAAATTTGCTTAGGGAATGACCTTGGAAGGAAAAGGACATCACAGACATTCTTTCAGGCACAATTCCCAGGGACAGAGCTGAATAACATGTTCTCTAGCAGTTTCAAAACCAAAATCTGGTCAGGGAAAGAACACAAGGTGCATTCTTTGAAACGGAGAGCAGTCTCCAACCCAGGAAGTGGCCACCAAAGTTTAGGGTCAGGTTCACATAGACCAGCTCCAAATTCCACAGGTTCAATTCTCACCTCCACCACTTATAGGCTTTATAACTTTATGCAAGTTTCTGAATCTCTCCATGCCTCAGTTTCCCCATCAATAAAACAGGGACCAGGGTGATAATAGTACCTACCTGAACAGCCATTTGGGTGGACAGTTTGTCAGTTTCTCAAAGAGTTAAACATAAACTGATTGTTAGACCCAATAATTTCACTGCCAGGTATCTATCCAAGAGAAATAAAAACTTTTTCACAAGAAAACTTGTATGCAAATAATCCTGGCAGCGTTGTTCATAATGGTAAACAGCTGCGAATAATCCAAATGCCCATCAACTGGTGAATGGATATACAGAATGTGGTCCATCCAATGCAGTGGGGTGATTCAAACCCTGAGAAGACATCTAGTAATTATATGACCTCAGAGAGTTCCGCTGTGGACTTCCCTGGTGGCGCAGTGGTTAAGAATCCGCCTGCCAATGCAGGGGATATGGGAAGATCCCACATGCTGCGGAGCAACAAAGCCCGTGCGCCACAACTACTGAAGCCCACGCGCCAAGAGCCCGTGCTCCACAAGAGAAGCCACTGTAATGAGAAGCCCACTCACTGCAACAAAGAGTAGCCCCCGCTCGCCGCAACTAGAGAAAGCCCACTCCAGCAACAAAGACCCAACGCAGCCAAAAATAAATTAAATAAATAAATTTTAAAAAAAAAAGGAAAGAAAGTTCCACTGTGCCAATTTTCAGTCAATACCCACTCCTACTCCCAGCCTCAGGAGAAACCACTGATCTGCTTTCTGTCGTCTCTCAAAATTTCATATAAATGAAATCATGATATGGAGTCCTTTGCATCTGTTTTCTTTCACTTAGCATATATTTTGTCACAACTGGGGTTGGAGCATGTTACTGCCATCTAGTGGGTAGAGGCCAGGGATGCAGCTAAACATCCTACAATGCACAGGACAGCTCCCACAGCAAGAATTACCCAGTCCAAAATGTCAGTAGTGCTGAGGTTGAGAAATCCTGCTCTAGTGGAATGGAAGTGTGAATCGATGAACCAATGAATCGTGTTTTACACTTGAATTTAAGGATTGTCCTCTCAAATTCTAAGAAAAATCTCTAAAAATATTTCAGCACCCCTTCCCTTTCCACGATTTGACATTTGTTGCTCTAATAATAATATTTTGCCCAGGATGGGCAAAATGTCAGAATTATTATATCAGGAGCACTGTGATGCTCTGCACAGATCACCTTTCAGACATGACCCCCATCTCGCGGGGTGTTGCCAGCTGACAGCCTGTAGGTGGGAAGTCACCTCAGCCAAGGTCAAGCCCTCTTCCCAGGGCAGCTTACATCCTATAACAGGTTTATTGGGGGAGGAGGGTGGCAGGTAACAGGCAAGCAAGTCACCCAACTCGGGGTAACTCTGAAGGGCCAGCTCAGCTTCAGAATTCCTTGGGGGTTGGCTGAGGCCTCTGTTAAGACAGCATCACAGCCCAGCATCTCTCTCCTCCCCTTCTGGTCCCTTCCTTTCCACAGGTGTCAATCATAAAATCAATCCCTAATAGAGCTCCTTCTCTCTAATCTCCAGGAATCAACCTCCCAATTGTGACAACTGGAAACAGTGGCTCTGGCTTCTAAAATTTATTTTGGAATATAAATATCTTTAATGTATAAAAGTCTAATCTAACAGTGACAGAAAGATTCATGCAAACTAGCCTCTAGTGACAGAAAGCAGGTCACTGGTTGTTTGGGGATGTAGGGTGTGGTTATTGCCAAGGGACACAGGAAACGCGGGGGGTGGGGATGGGTATGTTCACATCTTGATTGTGGTGATGGTTTCACAGGTGTATGCATATGTCGAAACTTAGCAAAGTGTACACGTGAAATATGTGCTGTTTATCGTATGTCAGTTATACCTCAATAAAGCTGTTTTAGAAGGGGGAAGAAAAAGAAATTATCAAAGCCTGAGAGGGAGTCTTAGAAATTAAGAAAATTATGTATAATCCCTAATACAGCTATTTTCATTTTTTCCATTGTGTTTTGGTTTTGTCCCTATGTCCAATATGTGAGTATTTTACAAGGGTATAATGACAGCATATATTAGCTGTTCTCAGGCTGCGATGTTGTCACACTGGTATGTCCTGATGAGCTACAAGATGTTCCAACTAAATTTGTTATTAATCGTATTTAAAATACCTGGTTTGGGGCTTCCCTGGTGGTGCAGTGGTTGAGAGCCCGCCTGCCGATGCAGGGGACACGTGTTCGTGCCCCAGTCCGGGAAGATCCCATATGCCGCAGAGCGGCTGGGCCCGTGAGCCATGGCTGCTCAGCCTGCGCGTCCGGAGCCTGTGCTCCGCAATGGGAGAGGCCACAACAGCGAGAGGCCCGCGTACCACAAAAAAAAAAAAAAAAAAAAAAAACCTGGTTTGCCAAGGTTTACCTCTTTTAATATAGCACAGCATATTCCAACACTAGAACCATAATAATGTCAACTTGAGTCTCTTGCATTTTGGTATGGTTTCTTATGTGTGGAAGCTAGCACACAGAACTTCACATCACCCTTGGCATATCCTTAGGAAAATGTCAGGCGCTGAGAACCAGTGATGTAAATACTCAGTTGTATCTTGGAAAATATTATATCTTAAAACTGTGTCACATGTGTTGCTACATGGCCTTCATAATTGACATTTTCCTTAAATCAAAGTAAAATATACAAAAGCTAATAAATCATGTAAGTTAATCTCCTTGAAATCTCCTCCCCCCTTTTCTGCCAGTACAAATTCCTAAAGGCACCTTCCTTTTTAAATTTTTCTTCCTTCCTTCCTCTCTTTGTCCTTCTTTCTCGTCTTCCTTTAGTGGGTAGATAATATACTCACATGGGTCAAAAATCAAAAAGTAGTAAACATGATATACAACAAAAAGTCTGCTTCCTGCCCTGCCCCCAGTCACCTAGCTTCCCTCCTCAAATGCAACTGGTTTTATCAGTTTTTTAGCTCTCCATATATCAGTATCAATGAGCATATATGGGCATGTGTATATCCACACACTTAGAGAGTATTTAAACCCTGCAAAAAAAAGATAGCAAATTATTTGCACTGTTTTACACCTTGTCTTTCACTTTTTAATATACAGGCTATCATCCAATATTAACACATAAAGAGCTTCCAAGTTCTTTTTAAAGTTGAAAATATTATAAATATTGTTGTATTGAATTAGACCCACATGGATGAAGATTTAGGTAGTTTTCCAATATTTTTTATGACAAACAACACTGGAATAACCTCACAGCACATCATATTGCATGTAGGTAAACATGTTTATAGTATAAATTCTTAAAAAGGGAATTGCTAGGTCAAAGGGTGTGTGCATTTTTAAAACAGAGAGATATTGCCAAACTGCCCTGCTTAGAGGTTGTACTGATTTACACTCCCACCACTTACATAAGACAATGACTTTCCATGGATTCCTGCCAACTACCTGAGTCATAACCCTTTTTGATCTCTGCCAACTTGATAGATGAAAACATATCATAATGTAATTTTAGCTCACAGTTTTCGTAAGTGTATACAAGCAGGTTGGTGTTTTAGAGCCATCTGTCTATTTCTGTGAATGTTCTGTTCATATCATTTGCCTGCTTTTCCACTGGGCTTCTGTTCTTTTACTTTATTGATGTTTTAGCTCTTTCTACACTAGGATAACTACCTTTCTGACTGTGAAATGAACCCAGATATTTTTCCCAGTTATTTTTTGACTTGCTGGATTTTGCCAAACAGATTTTTTAAAAATTTTATGTAATTGAATATATAAATCTTTTCTTCTAAGGCTTCTGCATTTGGTACTAGTTAGCAAAGCTGTTTCTACTCCCAGAATTTTTTTAAAGGTTTTTTCCCCTAAGTTCCTCAGGTACTTTATTGGTTTCTTTCTCTAACATTAAATATTTGATCCATCTAGAGATGTTCCTTGTGTAAGGTGTGAGGTATGGGCCTGGTTACATTTTGTTTAAAATTACCAGTTGTCCCATACCATTTAATAATCTATCTTTTAATGATTTTAAAAAGCAACTTATTTAAAGCATTTCTGGTTTCAAATATGTAACTCCAAATTACATGATTAAAGCTCTAGCGATGTTCTGAATGCAGGCTATTTCACTAACTTGTGTGTGAAAGCTGGGATTTAGTTTCCGTACGCTACCCTTTCTCTCCCTCCTCCAAAGCTTGATAAGTACATCATGTTTAGTTCCTCTGTTACTAAGTACTATTAGTTACTTTAGCTACCTTAAATCATTGACTTACACCGCTATTTCTAGTTCCAACTAATCAGTACCAAGACACTCCTTTCAGCAAAGTGCAGATCATTCTGCGCAGAAGTGTACATATTTTTTGTTGTTGTTCCCACTCCATATTACCCACAACAGGGCCCAATCTAATTCATAACAGTGATAATAATAATGGTGCATGAGGCACTGTATAGACACTCAGATCAATGTTTACCATTCTATGACTCTTAAAATAAATATCGGGCTTCCCTGGTGGCGCAGTGGTTGAGAGTCCGCCTGCCGATGCAGGGGACACGGGTTCGTGCCCCGGTCCGGGAAGATCCCACATGCCGCGGAGCGGCTGGGCCCGTGAGCCATGGCCGCTGAGCCTGCGCGTCCGGAGCCTGTGCTCCGCAGCGGGAGAGGCCACAGCAGTGAGAGGCCCGCGTACCGCAAAAAAAAAAAAAAAAAAAAAAAAAAAAAAAAAAAAAAAATAAATATCCACGAGTTCACAGTGATATAAATAAATCATCAAATGAATGAATGAGTGAATGGGACAATTCTCCTTTCAGAAGAATTCTAATTAATAAATGAAGAAGAAATGAGGGAAATAGAAAATCTTGATCAGAACACCACAGTAATCATTGCTGCAGGCAAGTTCTACTGATAAATGATAAAATTGGTAGGTGAAAGTTTAAGGAGGAACAAGACTTATGCAAGCCTCAAAGTATCTCCCCCAAAATATGTCTTAATTACTGTGATGGTTATAACATATGTCCACAAATTCTTTGATGTTCTTCCCTCCAGAAGGTGGGTTTAATTTACCCAACCCCTAATCCCACCCCCAGAGTGGGCTGCACTTAGTGACTTCCTTCCAAAGAATAGAACACAGAAAGGAGGGAAATACTGATCAACAGTGACCAAGTGATCAAAGTTAACATCACTGATAATAAATCATGTTTATGTTGGAAACCCCCTGACTCGAGTGCAGGAGAAGAGTACTTCACCTCCGTGGTATACTCCCCCCAAATCCATAACCCCAGCCTTGGCACGAGAAAAAACCAAAGCCAAATTGAGGGACACTCTACAAAATACTTGCCCAATACTTTTCAAAAGTGTCAAGATCAGAAAACACAAGAAAAAGCCAAAACACTTTCATAGATAAGAGGACTGGTGGCGCAGTGGTTAAGAATCCACCTGCCAGTGCAGGGACATGGGTTCGATCACTGGTCCGGGAAGATCCCACATGCCGAGGAGCAACTAAGCCCGTGCGCCACAGCTACTGAGCCTGCACTCTAGAGCCCGCGAGCCACAACTACTGAAGCCCGTGAGCCACAACTACTGAAGCCCACGCCCCTAAGAGCCCATGCTCCTCAACAAGAGAAGCCACTGCAATGAGAAGCCCACACACCGCAGGAAGAGGAGCCCCCGCTTGCTGCAACTAGACAAAGCCCGTGTGTAGCAACGAAGACCCAAAGCAGCCAAAAATAAATAAATAAATAAAAACTTGGGGGAAAAAAAAAAAAGAGGAGACTAAAGAGACACGACATCTAAATGCTGTGGGGTACCCTGAACTGGTTCCTGGAGCAGAAAAAGTCATTAATGGAAAGACGGGTGCAGTATGAAGCCTGTAATCTAGTTAATTTTTAAGTGTTAATTTCTGTTTTGGTGTTATACCATGGTTATGTAAAATGTTCACATTAGGGGAAGCTGGTTGAAGGATATGCAGAAACTCTTTGTACTACCTTTACAACTCTTCTGTAAGTCTAAAATTATTTCCAAATATAAAGGTATTTTCAAAATAAAATCTTATTACCGGGCTAAATTAGCTCTTGGATACTTTTAAATTAATATCAGTATTATTGGAGGAAAACAAAGTATAATTTTTTTCAGTTTCAGTGATCATCAAGCAATTAGTTTAATGTGAAAGTGAGTGAAGATAACCTCATTTCTCCTTCCATTTTCTTTGTTTTACTCTATGTAAAGGTTTCCACTGTGTCCTTGTACTCTGAAGGCCTAGGGTTGTTTTTCCAATGCGCACAAATGAGAAGTGGAAGGCTTATTATGTTTTAAAATTCATAAAATTAGTAATACTAAAAATAATTTTAATAAAATTAAATGGAACTTAGAAAGTTCTGTTTCTTTGCATTAAATGTAATCCCAGTATAAGACAACGTGACATACTTACCGGTAAAAGTAGGGCCGACCATTCCCATTATCCCTCCAATTATCGGTGCAGTAAGGTCTCCTTTCCTTCACTCACTCACAATATGTATTGATTAGCAAATATATTCCAGACATCGTCCTAAACTCTTGAGAAATTAAAAACAAAACAAACAAAAGTATCATTGGGGCACTTCTTACTCTGCCCGTCCCAGAAAGTTCTTGTAACTACCAACCAACACTAATATCTAACGTGAACAGGAACTCTTTCACTCCTCACAAGTCTATAGGTAGGGTTATCATTATGTATCCCGTATTTTTATGCCTATTTTTACGAGGGACGAGGATATTGTGGTTCAGAGAGGTCAACAGGCTTGCCAGA
The DNA here is from genome assembly GCF_949752795.1 of Hyperoodon ampullatus. Taxonomy (NCBI): domain Eukaryota; kingdom Metazoa; phylum Chordata; class Mammalia; order Artiodactyla; family Ziphiidae; genus Hyperoodon; species Hyperoodon ampullatus. The sequence continues at coordinate 97,233,449 of NC_136922.1, forward strand.
GGTGCACAGCTAAGCAAGAGGCAAGGGCATCTCAAACCACGCCCCTCTGCCCCACACTCCACCCCAGGGCAGGGCGGTGACCACGAGGTGGGCGGGTCACCACAGCGGCGAGCTCCCCGGGGGACGCCCCTCACCCTCGCCCTCCGCGGCCGCCCTCAGGTAGCCCCCCACACTCCGACCCTGACTCTGTCCCGGGAGCGGGTTTCCCCTGCGAGGCTGCGCGGCCGGGGCGGGGCGGGGCGGTCCTCTTGGGGAGGCCGGGCGGCGGGGCGGGGCCGCCGGGCGGCGGGGCGGGGCCGCCGGGCGGCGGGGCGGGGCCGCCGGGCGGCGGGGCGGGGCCGCCGCGCGCAGGAGGAAGGAAGTACCCGCCGGCGCGCTTCCGGGACCGCGCTGGCTTCGAGTGCGCCCGGGCGCACCATGGGGCCGCTGCCGCGGACTCTCGAGCTCTTCTACGATGTGCTGTCCCCCTATTCCTGGCTGGCCTTCGAGGTGACGCCGGGGGAGCCGCTTCAGCCGGGGCTTGGAGGACGAGGGCAGAGGGAAGGGCGAGCGAAGGGCGTAGGGACCGCAATCTCGTGAAATTCCTGGCGCTGCCCGACGCGGTTTAGGACAAGCAGATAGAGAGCCAGGCTGAAGGTCACTTTGTTGGTAAACCGGATACGATCACTGGCTCCAGGTCGAACCCTTATAGCCTAAGGCAGGGTCTTCCCCCAGTGGTGAAGAAGATGATCAACTTTAGAGAATAAGGATATAAGCCCTCTTCGTAGCCCTCCGATTTCCGTTTGGTGGTGGGGTGGGGGGGAGTGAAGAACAGATTAAAAACTGCCCACAGGAGCAAAGGTCGTGGGGTCGATTTCTAGCAGTGGAGAGAGTTTTGCCCTTTCAAACCAAACAATTTAGGACGTCCTCATAACCCCTTGTCTGCGCCTATAGCTTCTGGCTGATGACTGCCGTGAAGCACCCTTCCCTCCCTCAGCCGTTTTCACTCTCTATCTTCGCCCCCGCCCTGCAGGTCCTGTGCCGGTATAAGAACATCTGGAATGTCAGCCTGCAGCTGCGCCCGACCTTAATTGCAGGGATCATGAAAGACAGCGGTATGAAGGCAGCAGCGTTTTCGGCAGGGATTTGAGGGAAGACTGATTGCAAAGGCCCAGGGGGGTGGCCCTCCACTGGGTCTTCATATTGGTGGCAGCAGCTAGTAACATGCCCTCTGCCTGAAACCCCGGTAGGGGTCCCCCAGTCCTGGGACCCTTAGGTCGTCCCTCTCCAGTGAGCCCAGCTTTCCACTTGCAGGAAACCAGCCGCCAGCTTTGCTTCCCCGCAAAGGCTTATACCTGAAAAATGACGTTAGGCTCCTGGGACAGCATCTCCAGGTTCCCATCCACTTACCCAAGGATTTCTTCTATGTGATCTTTGAAAAAGGTGAAGAGAGTGGGATATAGATGGGGCCTCAAATAGAGAGGAGTGGATTTGGAGATTGCAGGGCCAGAAAGGAGGGGTTCGGGTGATTCCATTAAGTGAAACAAGCCTTGGGAAAACTCAGGATCAGAGTTCAGGGAGCAGAAGGTTTGAGGATGTCAGGGGAGGGAGAGCAGGACAAACGGGTTATCAGAAACTTGGGTGGGAGCCTGAGGGCTTTGGAGCACTGGGGGGTGTCAGAAGCAGGAAAGAGCTGGTCTTCCATGGGGAAACAAACTAGAGGAGCCCTACCTCTGAGTGCCTCCGCCCCACAGGAAGTTTGACAGCCATGCGCTTCCTCACCGTTGTGAAACTGGAGCACCCGGAGTTGCTGGAGAAAGTGTCCAGGGAACTGTGGATGCGCATCTGGTCACGGGTGAGGGCGGGGCTCTGGGAACCCACCTGCAGGGAGACCCTGGATGATTTGATGACCCTGCCCTAGGTTCGGTCCAGGTCCTGCCTTCCCCATCGTTCACTGACCTAGTGTCCTCCATCACACCCCTCACCTCACCACCCCCTCGTACTGAGTGTCCTCTTTTTTCCAGGACGAAGACATCACAGAGCCCCAGAGCATCCTGGCCGTGAGTGTCCCCACTCCTCCCGTGGGGAGTCTGAGGACAGTTGACATCCAGGGGCAAAGAGGACATCATTTTCTTGTTGGGTGGAAGAGGTCATAGTTAGGGGAGAAAGAACCTTTGATAGGCCAAATTACTAAAGGGTTGGAACTAAGAGGGCTCACGAAAGACTATCCCATGGTTGAAAGAGGAAGTGCAACATTCTACATGGGTAGCACGTATTTGATGCAAGAAGTCAGTGGGAGAGAGGTGTTAAATGTTGGCACCTGCAGGTGTGAAGTACTGGCAAGTCTTGGCCCCAAAGACTCCAACACAGACCTCACCATCACATCCAGGAGCCTTTAAAAACAGGCTTTAAAAAGACAAAAAGAGGGCTTCCCTGGTGGCGCAGTGGTTGAGAGTCCGCCTGCCGATGCAGGGGACACGGGTTCGTGCCCCAGTCTGGGAGGATCCCACATGCCGCGGAGCGGCTGGGCCCGTGAGCCATGGCCGCTGAGCCTGCGCTCCGCAATGGGAGAGGCCACAACAGTGAGAGGCCCGCGTACAGCTAAAAAAAAAAAAAAAAAAAAAAAAAAAAAGACAAAAAGAGATAACTGACTCAAGCCAAAATTACGCAGAAGCCTGAGTGAGAAAAATGGAAATAGCTCAAAACGTTAAAATGTGTGCCAGCCATAGATAGGGCTATAAAAAGTAAGTGTTTCTGCAGGATTAAATCGGAAAATTCAACACCATATTTTTTTTCCTTAAGTTTACAAAAGACAGTTGAGGCATATTCAAATGTAATAGATAAAACGACAAGTCACAAAACAGTTAAACATACAAAGCATGCCCGATATATCCTTCATGTTTTTATTCTTGCAAAGTCTATGCATAGGCTTGCTTTTTCACTTAATATTTAACAGTCATTTTCCATGCCACTTAACACTCTTGGAGAGTATAATTGTTAGTTTCCACATAGCATTCCATTCAGTAGATTTGTTTACTTAACCACTGCCCTATTATTGAACCCTTGGTCAGAACACAATTTCCTCATGTGGTCAAAGACAACGTCATGGATGACTTTGCATTTCCCAGTCCAGGTCGTGGAGGTCAGGTCACAGTGGTTATCAACCCTGGCTGTATATTAAAATCACCTGGGCACCACCGCCCAGAAATTCCGATGTAATTGTTCTCAGGGATGACATGCAAACTGGGATTTTCAAAAGCTCCCCCAGGAGATTCTCATATGTGCAGCCAAAGTGAAGAGCCACCGATCCCGGCAAACCCCAAACTGAAGCCTTCAACGTTCTCTTGAAGCCAGACACTCATAGCTGTAGCCGTGTACCTTGTCCAGAGTCCGCAGGAAATTCTATAGGAATTAGAGCCCAGCCCTTGATTCAGGAGTTCTAAGAAGTAGGAAGGCACGAGCCCCAGACTTACTGTCAGGGGACTCAGATTCTAGCATTGGCTCTGCTACTAACGAGCTCTTCAACACTGACCAAGACATGTACCGTTTCTGGACTTCAGGCTCCTCATCTGTTGACAAAGTGGTTGGGAAGCTGGTCTCTAAGATGCCCTCTGGCATTAAATTTCTGCAACTATGCCTCTGCCACCCACTCTTTCCACCCATCTCGTGATTTTGAAGGGAAAAACAGCCCCTGTTGGCAAGGATAGACCTCCACTCATGGGTGGGTAAAGGCATTGCCAGGATAACATGGGGACAGAAAATTAAAAAAACAGTTTTTTCCTAAGATTCCCCTCCCCCACTAGTGCAGACACAGTTGTGTTCCCTACCCCATCCCTTCAGGCTGCAGAGAAGGCTGGCATGTCCACGGGACGAGCCCGGGAACTTCTGGAAAGGGTCTCAACACCACAGGTGAAGAACCAGCTCAAGGAGACCACTGAGGCAGCCTGCAAATACGGGGTGAGCAACTCTGTATGTCCCCAGCCCCAGTGCTGAGACAGGGTGAGGCTCTCGCCTAGGTCCCCATGCTCCTGTCCAAAAGCTGCTCACCAACCGTGAGCCCTCCTGGCTCTCCCAGACCACCCTCACCCTCTCCCTTCCTTTCCCTGGACCCCAGGAAAGGAAGGGAGGGAGCTAGATGGTGAGAGAGGAGACACAAAACTCTCCCCAGAGACCCGGAGCCTCTTATCGGACACCTCTGGCTGCTTTGTGTCTGTGACCTCAGACCAGTATTGACGTGCAGCCTGCAACGGCAGCCCAATAACCACCTGCTCCATCACCCTCCTTCCTGCACGCTGACTGCTTTCTCCAGGCCTTTGGGCTGCCTGTCACTGTGGCCCACCTGGATGATGAAACCTACATGCTGTTTGGCTCTGACCGGATGGAGTTGCTGGCACATCTTCTGGGTAAGTTACAGGTTCATGCTGAGCTGCCCTTGACCCCACCCCTGCGTGATAGCAGTTGCCCAGAAGGATGGATTCAGAGCAAAAACAAGAACGTTCTAGGCCCTTCCAGTAATGGAGCCTCATACAGACACAGGTGTGCCTGAGGTAGAATGGGGAGGGGGCCACCTTCTCCCACAGGAGAGAAGGAAGCCTCTGTACCTTGAAGCCAGGCGGAGCTCGTCCTAGAGAAGCCCCAGGGGCTTGTGCGGCCAACCTCTGGCATGATTTTCTCCATCCAGGAGAGAAGTGGATGGGCCCTGTGCCTCCAGCTGTAACTGCCAGACTTTAAGGAAGCCCAGAAGCAGCAGGATTATTGGTATAAAAAAGCAGACTATCTCCCTACCCCCCCTCTACCGTGGGGCCCTGGGACTCTGGTTTCCTGTCTGATAGAGGTTCCTCCCTGGCCCTGGGGGATGCCGGCGAGGGGCTCTGCAGTTCACCATCTACCATCAGTCTCACGGCTGCTGTTACTTCTGTGCCTCACGAGTGCCTTTCGAGAGCCCCAGACTCTGCTTCCCACAAAATAAACCTAACGCTATTAGGCGTCATATTTCTGAGTCTGCGTCTTCCCTGGTGTTTGTGTGCTCTTGTTCCTGCGTTCACATCCGGGCCATTCTAGGCGTTTGAGAAGAGCAGCTCACTGTGCTCCCAGCCCCCTGCCCACCTTGGGGCAGCTTATGTGGAGAGAGCGGGAAACAGTCCGTCTTTCTCTTCTACAGAAGCTTCCTGAGTCTGTCAGAGACAGAAAAGTAAGCCGGATGGGTTTTGCCACTAACCAGTTGGGCACTGTCTTCTGACCAGCCATGGTGCCTGAGACAGGGCTGGGGCCAGAAGCCCCCTGGGGAATGAAGGCTGGAGGGAACCAGAGCATGACTGAGCTTGCATCCAGATATTTAAACGGGGTCCCGCCACTCTGACCGGCAGAACCAGGACAAGGCCAGGCAAGGAGACTGGCCGGAGCTGCCACGGCCTGAAGTTGCTCATCCCCTCATGGTTCCTCCCCTCACCCACAAAGCAGATCCCAAGGAAAACTCGGGCCTTTCTCCCGGCCTATTATGACCCCTGTTCCCTCCCACACAAACCTAGAGCTTTCCCACTCCCCCAGTTATTAACCCAAAGTCCCTGCTCTTTGTGTGCCCACCGTACGATAATCAGAATGCCTTGTGTTTCGATAGGGTCTGCACTTCTTTGGCAATACTCTGTTTAGAAGCTGAAACCACGCTTGGATGCCTGTGTGGCGACTTAGATGGCTCGAGGGGCTTTAAGAGGAGATGCCATCTTCCCTTGGCTTCACTCTGGCTTTCTCATCTCATATCCCATTTTCCCCTCTTATCCCCTATCACTTTCTGTCTTCCTCTTCTCCCCACTCTTTCATTATTCCAGCATACTCCAGGACTTCAAATCATCCTACCAGGCTTACCTGTGAAGTAATGTCAGAAGTACATCTCCAAATAAGCACTCCTTCCTCCAAAGGAGATTTGTGACATGTGCAGCTAATGTAAGATAAAAATATGGGGAAACATAGGGGCAAATTAAAACAAAATGGAACTTTTCACGTATTGCAGTTAAATATATTCAAGTATATTGAAGTTCTCATATACGCTGAGAGCAGTGTGAGTAGAGACAAAGTTTTATGAATAGAGATGCTTGTCTCACCATTATTTGTGATACCAAATGACTTAAATATCAAACAGGAGGATTTTTTAATGTTATGGTACATCCAGGATGTAAGGTTTCATAGCCATCAAAAATTATATTTGTGAAAAATTTTTAGGAAATTTGGAAATTCTTAGGATATAATAATTGATTGGAAAAAAGATGAAACTATATAGTATGATCTCAATTAGGTCTTGATGTTAAAAATACATTACAGAGGGCATTAATGTATTAATCTGGAATAAAATACATCAAAATGTTTTCATTTTATTTGTATAGGTTCTTTAAATGATCATTTATTCTGGTAAACAAAAAAAAACTTAAGTAAAAAAAAATAAAAATTTGTAAATTCACATTTGGGTACAATTGTGTATCTTCATTGTTTCCTAAATTCATCGATTGCTTAACTTAATCCTAAATCTCATCCCAGACTGATGTGGTATAATCTCTTATTGTAGAGGCAGATTTCCCAGTCCTGGCCACTCTTCCTTTAAAGGCTCTAGCATCCTATTTTTCTTTTTCTTTTTCTTTTTTTTAAAGTTACTCATTTATTTATTTATTTATTTATTTCTTGGCTGCGTTGGGTCTTCGCTGCTGCACGCGGGCTCTCTCTGGTTGGCAGCGAACAGGGGCTGCTCTTCGTTGTGGTGCGTGGGCTTCTCTTGTTGTGGAGCACGGGCTCTAGGCATGTGGGCTTCAGTAGTTGTGGCACGTGGGCTCAGCAGTTGTGGCCCGTGGGCTCTAGAGCGCAGGCTCTGCAGTTGTGGCGCACAGGGTCAGCTGCTCTGCGGCATGTGGGATCTTCCCGGACCAGGGCTCGAACCCGTGTCCCCTGCATTGGCAGGTGGATTCTTAACCACTGCGCCACCAGGGAAGTCCTAGCATCCTATTTTTCTAATCCAATGGAAGAATTTAATCTTCACTGAAGGAATGAGACAATTTCTAGACTAATCCATACACATGTGATCTAGATTTTAATGTCTGAACTTATGCCAAATAGAATAAAAAATGATTATATTAGGGTTCTCCCAAAAAGAATCAATAGGATGTTTATAAATATATAGAAAGATTTATTGTGAGGTATTGGCTCACATGACTACGGAAGCTGAGGAGTCCCATCATTCGCCATCTGCAAGCTGGAGGCCCAGGAAAGCTGGGGTCAGTTCCAGTCCAAGTTTAAAGGCCTGAGAACCAGGAGAGCCAATGTCCGAGGGAAGGAGAAGATGGCTGTCTCCGTTCAAACAGAGCAGATTCTCCCTTCTGCCTTTTTGTGCTATTCAGGCCCTCAGTGGATTGGATGATGAAAACCCGCATTGGTGAGAACCACCTCTTCTACGGATTCAAATGCTAATGTCTTCTGGAAACACCCTCTCAGGCACACCCAGAAATTATGTTTTATCAGCTCTTTGGGCATCCGTTAGCACAGTCAAGTTGACACATAAAACTAACCATCACAGCGAGAAAAGGAAAAGCCTCCAAATGCAGCTACATTTTATTTCAATTAAGGAACTCTTTTCTATAATTTAAACCGTTTCATACTTAGTTGCTTCCTCTCCTCTCCTTCTGATCAACAGTTGTAATATAAAATTTGCAATTATGTCAATGCTCAGAATTCAATACTGACCCACTTCCTTGTGTTGTAATTCAAATTCCAAGCTTACCAAATAATGTTATGCTTCTAAAACACAACTTTTTTAGGTAAAATTCTTAAAAATTATATATATATATATATATATATATATATAGTTTTTTTTTTTTTTTTTTTTTTTGGCTGCGTGGGTCTTTGTTGAAGGGCGCCAGCTTCACGGGCTTCTCTCTAATTGCGGTGTGCGGGCTTCTCTCTAGCTATGGCGTGCGGCCTCCAGGGCACCGTGGGCTCTGTAGTTTGCAGCACGTGGGCTCTCTCGCTGAGGCACGTGAGCTCAGTAGTTGTGGCACGTGGTCTTAGTTTTCCCACGGCAGGTAGGGTCTTAGTTCCCTGACCAGGGATCGAACCCATATCCCCTGAATTGGAAGGTGGATTCTTTACCACTGGACCACCAGGGAAGTCCCAAAAGTGATACTTTTTTACAGAACCAAAACACAAGGGGTAATTAAAGACAACAAAGTATTGCATGCATGTGGTAAAACAAAAACAAAAAACAGAGCAAGGTGTGAAATGAAAAGTGAAGAGTCCTCCCTTTCCCACTCTTCACTTTTTTGTGTATGCTTCGAGAAATGCCCTTTTTTTTTTTAACACAAATGTCAGGCATAATACACAGATTCCATATACCCTTCATCCAGTTTCCCCAATGGTGACATCTTGCATGTCTGGTACAATGACACAACCAGAAAATTGGCATTGATACAATCCATCAACCTCATTCAGATTTCACCAGTTTGATATGCACACATTTGTGTGTCTGTGTTTAATTCCATATAATTTTATCACCTGTGGACTCATGTGACCACAACCACAGTCTAGACACAGAATGCTTCCAGCTTAGGGATCCCTCATACTGCCCTTTTTGTAGCTATAGCCACCTCCCTCCCTCCCTCCCTCCCCACTTCCCTAACCCTTGGCAACCGTGATCTGTTCACATAGTTGTCATTTTACGAGGGCTGTATGAACGGAATCAGATTGGCTTGTTTTCACTCAGCATAACCCCCTGAGGTCCACCCAAGGTACTATGTGTCTCTGTAGTTTGTAGCTTTTTTCTTTTTATTGCTGAGTCCTGTTCCTTGGTATGGATGTGCCAGTTTGTTTAACCTGTTGAAGGACATTTAAGTTGTTTCCACTTTGGGGCTGAAAAAGTTTCTGGACCAAATTCCAACGTGTGTGTGTGTGTGTGTGTGTGTGTGTGTAGGTGTAGGCTTCCCCACACCAACAAGCAATTTTTGGATGCCAGCAGGGTGTTCGAGAATTCAACTCAATTCCAACACTATCTACCCGGAGATAGCATTACATTCCACATGTAAGACCACCCTCCACTTCGAATGCCAGGTGCAAGTCCAGGTTGTCACCTGTGCTTCTGACAGACTGGTTATAAACCAGAGGTTCCCATGACCCCCTTCTCGGGTTTAATTAATTTGCTAGAACGGCTCACAGAACTCAATAAACCCATTTACTCACTAGATTACTGATTTATTATAAAAGCATATTAAAGGATATTATTCAAAACCCAGATGAAGAGATACATAGGGCAAGGTCCTGAACAAAGGAGCTTTTGTCCTCATGGAGCTTGGGGACCAGCATGGTGGCACATGGAAGCATCCTGGTTTCCCATTGTGGAAGCTCTCCGAAAATGGGGTTTTTATGGAGACTTCATTACATAGTCATGATTGACTAAATCTCTGGCCAATGGCAATTGATTTAACCTCAAGCTCCTCTCTCCTCCCCAGAAATCAGGGAGTGGAACTGAAAATTCCAACCCTCTAATCACTTGGTTGGTTCTCCTGGCAACCAGGCCCCCGATCTTTAGGTGCTTCTAAAAGTCACTTCATTCACAAAAGACACCCTTATCACTGTCAATGCTTAGGAAAGCTGTGAGCCAGGAACCGTGGACTAAAACCACATATATATAAGAAATATATTTTGGTCATCTGAATATCCAAATATGTGTGTATATAAATAAATATATAAATATAAATATAAATATATATATATCTTATCAATCACAATACCACAGGGGCTATTACAAGTAAAGCTGCTATGAACATGCATGTACAGGTTTGTGTGTGCACATAAATTTTCATTTCTCTGGGGTAAATGCCCAGGAGTACAATTGCTGAGTCATGTGGTAAGCGAGTGTTTAGTGTTGTAAAGAAACTGCTATACTTTTCCAGAGTAGCTGTACCATTTTACCTTCACACCAGCAATTCATGAGTGATCCAATTTCTCCACATCCTCACCAGGATTTGGTGTTATTACAATTTCTTATTTTACCTTTTCTGATTGGTGTGTAGTGGTATCTCATTGTGATTCTAATGTACATTTCCCTAGTAATGTTGAACATCTTTTTGCCTATGGGGTTGAGTGGGAAGGGGAATGATAGAACTTTCTGGGTGATAGTAATGTTTCCTCTCTTGATTGGAGTTTGGGTTATACCAATGTAAATTTTATCAAAACTCATGGAATGGTCCAGTTAAAATCTGTGCAATTCACTGCATGCAAATTTTACTTTAAAAAAAAGTTAGGGCTTCCCTGGTGGCGCAGTGGTTGAGAGTCCGCCTGCCAATGCGGGGGATACGGGTTCGTGCCCCGGTCCGGGAAGATCCCGCGTGCCGCAGAGCGGCTGGGCCCGTGAGCCATGGACACTGAGCCTGCGCATCCAGAGCTTGTTGCCCTGCAATAGGAGAGGTCACAGCAGTGAGAGGCCCGCGTACCGGAAAAAAAAAAAAAAAGTTAACTGTGAACTAATATTTAATTCTTGTTACTTTTATGCACGCTGAAGTAGCTAGGTGGAAGTGTGCTGATGTCTGCAGCCTACTTTGAAATGTATCAAAAAATAAGATATATTGATGGATAGATAAAGTGATGGATAGATATGTAATAAAGTATAATGAAATTTATTTTATAAATTTATTTATTTTATTTATTTTTGGCTGTGTTGGGTCTTTGTTGCTGCACGCGGGATTTCTCTAGTTGTGGCGAGCGGGGGCTACTCTTCATTGTGGTGCACGGGCTTCTCATTGCTGTCGCTTCTCTTGTTGCGGAGCATGGGCTCTAGGTGTGTGGGCTTCAGTAGTTGCAGCGCGCTGGCTCAGTAGTTGTGGCTCGTAGGCTTTAGAGCGCAGGCTCAGTAGTTGCAGTGCACAGGCTTAGTTGCTCCACAGCATGTGGGATCTGCCTGGACCAGGGCTTGAACCCGTGTCCCCTGCATTGGCAGGTGGATTCTTAACCACTGCGCCACCAGGGAAGCCCTGTATAATGAAATATTAATTATAGAATATAGATGGTGTGTACATGAGTGTTCACTGAAAAATTCTTTTCTGTGTTTTTAAGAACTCATAATAAAATGGTCTATACGTGCTGAACTGTACATACTGATAAGGAACAATCTCCAGTATATGCTGTTAGGTAGAAAAAGCAAAATATAAAAACAATATCTATGACATGCTCCCATGTGTATAAAGAAAGGGAGCCTGATTATATTACATTTGCTTGGTCAATATCTCTCTGGGAGGCTCTCCAGAAAAAGTTGGGAAACTGTAGTTGTCTCTAGGAAAGGGGACTGAGAGACTGAGGTTTGGGGGTGTAAAGATTTACTTTTTACTCTAATCCTTTTTTTTTTTTTTTTTGCGGTATGCGGGCCTCTCACTGTTGTGGCCTCTCCCGTTGCGGAGCACGGGCTCCGGACGCGCAGGCTCAGCGGCCATGGCTCACGGGCCCAGCCGCTCCGTGGCATGTGGGATCTTCCGGGACCGGGGCATGAACCCGTGTCCCCTGCATCGACACGGCAGGCGGTCCCTCAACCACTGCGCCACCAGGCAAGCCCCTCTAATCCTTTTTAACTGTTGAAATCTATACTATGAGTATAGATTATTTTTTTAACTAAAATAATTATCTTTAGTAATCTATATCTTTAAGTTTTATGTTTAAAAAAATTTGTTAATATCCACACATTGATACTTTCACACATTGATACTGTCTCAGATACTGTGTTTAATCATTAACTCTTTCATACAGCGTGTCAGGCTGTCATCTTTCCATCCACCTCAGAAAATCCTGGAGACCAATATCAAAAGTGTTACATTTCCTGGATAGATAACTTTAGAGATTAGCAGAGGATGATGTACAATGTAAGTTACAAACAAATGCTCCATAGTGAAATCCAGTCCCCGTGACAGGATGGTGGCCCTGTTACAGGTGGGTCCCTGGTGTGGCCATTACACTCAGACTTTGGCTGTAGCTCCTGGGCCATAGCCAGGCTGCAGGAGCGGGGTGGGAAAGGGGTGATAAGCTTGGGCTTATTTTCACCAATTTACAAATTAGAAACTGAAGCCCAGAAAGGTTAAGTACTTACCCAAGGTCACACAGTTAAGTGGTAGAGCTGAGATTTGAAACCTGGTTTGGCCATCTCCAAAAAATATGTGATTAACCACAATACAGCCCTATTTTCTCATGTGTGGGGACACAGTTATGTGGGACACTGTTGCCACTATCTGTAGAAGTTTCTAATAAAAACAATGCTTTTTGTGTTACTTGGCAAAAACCACACTCAGTTTCTTAAATTTCAGGATTGCTTTTTGTGGCATAGTGCTGAATACCTGACAGCACGGAACACCACTGTTCACTCAGTTCATTCCCAGTGAGCTTTGTACAATGTTACAACTAGCTGGAGAGGGTAATATTTATCCTTACATACTTGGGGATTCTTTGAAAGCATTTCCATCCCCCAAAATATCAATGTTTCTGATTTACTTCCTGTTATATCATTTAACCACCTTCCCTACACATTTGGAGGAGCTGTAAGGCAACTAACACAGAAGAAAAAACCCTCAACAGAGTTAAAAGATCAAGATTCTGAGTTTGATTCTAACTAAACAAATCGTGGGCTTTCTCTGAGCTGGTTTCTTCCTCTGTAACATGAAAATGATAATCAGATTCACCCCACAATTGTTATTAAGGATCAAATGAGATTGTGGATGTGGACCAAATTGTTTCTACCACCAACACCGTGTTAGAAGAAGTCACGGTGCACCTGAGGCTTCTAAGAGCTGTTCAGTTAAAATGTTACTTTTTATAATCAGTCTTAATTAGCTCATAAAAGATGAAAATCCTGATAGAGCCTACAATCTTAATTTCTAATCTTGCTTTATAGGCCAATAACCTTATCTTATCTTCTGATATTCTCTTTTGCTACCTTTGCTATCTGAAAATCAGTCTTTTCTTAAGATGACAAACAATGGGGAAAATGGCATCTAACCACTCCTCCAGGGAAGACCAGGGTAAGGATCTTAGAATGTCATAGGTGTTGTGTTAAATTAGGCAGCCAAAAAAAAAGTGTTAAGAGTTGGATGACATAGTGGTTAAGAGCCAGTGCTCTGCGGAGATGGAAACAACCTAAGTGTCCATCATTGGATGAATGGGTAAAGAAGATGTGGCACATACATACAATGGAATATTACTCAGCCATAAAAAGAAATGAAATTGAACTATTTGTAATGAGGTGGATGGACCTAGAGTCTGTCATACAGAGTGAAGTAAGTCAGAAAGAGAAAGACAAATACTGTATGCTGACACATATATATGGAATTTAAGAAAAAAAAAGGTCATGAAGAACATAGGGGTAAGACAGGAATAAAGACACAGACCTACTAGAGAATGGACTTGAGGATATGGGGAGGGGGAAGGGTAAGCTGTGACAAAGTGAAAGAGCGGCATGGACATATATACACTACCAAACGTAAGGTAGATAGCTAGTGGGAAGCAGCCGCATAGCACAGGGAGATCAGCTCGGTGCTTTGTGACCGCCTGGAGGGGTGGGATAGGGAGGGTGGGAGGGAGACGCAAAAGGGAGGGGATATGGGAACATATGTATACATATAACTGATTAAATTTGTGATAAAGCAAAAAATAAAAATAAAAAAAAAATAAATAAATAAAAAAAAATAAATAAAAAGAAATCTTTGCAGTCATAAAAAAAAAAAAAAAAGAGCCAGTGCTCTGGACTGGGACTGTGGGTTCAAATCTTGACCCACCCTTGATTAGCTACGTATTTTTCTCAAGTCTCTGACCTCACCTACAAAATGATATAACTACCCCTTATTAAATTATATTTTAAATTACCTAATTTGTGTAAAGCATTTAGCACAATGAGCAGTACATACAAAACACTCCACACATGTTGGCTGTAAGTATAAAACAGATCCAGATTCAGAAACACAAAACCACAGAAATCTGGAGACACAGAAGCACACAGCGGTAGACACCCGTGACCCTTCCCAGAAAGTCTGTGGATTATCTGTACTTCTCCCTTTTCCCCTGACCACCCACTTCCCTGCACCATTATTCTCCAAAATGAGGCAGCGTGGTAGACCAGCCAAGAGGGGAGTTCCAACCTCTAGCCAGGTGCTTTGTGGGAAGCAGGCAAGTAGAAAGCGGAAAGACAATTGAATTAAATGGTGAATTCATATTCTGCTAAGGATACTAAGTTGATAAAGAAAAAAGGAAAGTAAAAACTTTGGGAAGGAGTTTGGCCACATGCATTCAGGGCAATAAAAACTTTCACCATGCTTGTCTCAGTAATGACATTCCTTAGAATTCAGCTGGAGGAAATAACCCCAAAAGAAGGAAAAACTACACCCAAGAAGATAGAATTTTATATATATATATATATATATATATATATTCTTATTTTTGGCTGCGTTGGGTCTTTGTTGCTGCGCGCAGGCTTTTCTCTAGTTGCGGCGAGCGGGGGCTACTCTTCCGTTGTGGTGCGCGGGCTTCTCACTGCGGTGGTTTCTCTTGTGGAGCACGAGCTCTAGGCGCGCGGGCTCAGTAGTTGTGGCTCACAGGCTTCAGTAGTTGTGGCTCATGGGCTTAGTTGCTCCACGGCATGTGGGATCTTCCCAGACCAGGACTCGAACCCGTGTCCCCTGCACTGGTAGGTGGATTCTTAACCACTGTGCCACCAGGGAAGTCCAGAATTATATTTTTTAAACAGCTTTATAGAGGTACAATTCACCCCTTTAAAGTGTAAAATTCAATGGGTTGTTTTTTTTTTTTTTTTGGTATATTCACAGAGTTGTACAAGAATCACTACTACTTAATTAGAAAACATTTTCATTAACCCAAAGCAATAAATCCATTCATAGTTACTTCCTCTTCCTCCCTCTCTCCAGCCCTTAGCAACCACTAATCTACTTTTTTGTCTCTTAAAGCATTATTTTTGATGACCAAGAGGAAAAAAAAAAGAAAAATTGAATAAAATAAACTCAATGTTATTGAATAACATAATATAAAGCTCTGTTAAATTATGGTATATCCATTCAATAAAATATTACCTTATTGGCTGTTAGAAATTACTACAATAAAAACTATATCAAAAGGCAATTCTGTTACAATGTTTAAAGTTTTTTTAAAGATAACAAAATGGTGAACATACTCTGATCTCAACTAGAGTATATTCTGGTTTGTGTGTGAACAGACTGGAAGAAATGTATAGAAATTTTAAGTGGCCATGTTAGGGTGATGAGATTGTGGACAACTTTTTCTTTAGCCTTTAAATATTTTGTAACATTTTATATTTTTTTAAAAATGGAATTTTTAGAAAATCTATTTAAAATTATCGAAATAGAGAATATATTGTAGGGCACAGCCAGACAGCAGTCCAGCCCCTATGACTTGGATCCAGTTCTTACTTAACAAATCTCTCTAGTGCAGGCTCCTTCTAGCAACCAAGAGCCTTAAGCTACAAAGGTCCCACCTCACCCAGGCTGCATGACTTTTCACACTGTAGACTTTCAGGCCTTCACCCTTTGACCCTCTTACCTCTCAGCCGACACTCCCCAAACTCCCCAGAACTCACTCCTTAACTAAGCCTTCTTAGTTATCATTGCATACCAATGACTCTTGGCCAATTTCCTTCTATTAATATATTCACTGTAGGTCCAAGTCCTTCTGATCCCAGCCATACTTTCTCCTTATGAGCTGAATAGTACGAAAATTGGTGGAAACAAGATAGTCATCCCTCAGTATTAGTAGCGGATTGGTTCCAGGACCCCCAAATGCAATGAATGTGGAAAAGCCTTCATTCAAAGCTCACATCTCATTGGATATCATAGAGTACACACTGGAGTGAAACCCTACAAATGCTCAAAATCTGAGGATGCTCAAGTCCCTTATATAAAATGGTGTAGTATTTGCACACAACTCAGCACATCCTCCTGTACACTTTAAAACCATCCCTATGGGGCTTCCCTGGTGGCGCAGTGGTTGAGTGTCTGCCTGCCAATGCAGGGGACACGGGTTCGAGCCCTGGTCTGGGAGGATCCCACATGCCGCGGAGCAACTAGGCCCGTGAGCCACAACTACTGAGCCTGCGCGTCTGGAGCCTGTGCTCCGCAACAAGAGAGGCCGCGATAGTGAGAGGCCCGCGCACCGCGATGAAGAGTGGCCCCCACTTGCCACAACTAGAGAAAGCCCTCGCACAGAAACGAAGACCCAACACAGCAAAAATAAATAAATTAATTAATAAACTCCTACCCCCAACATCTTCAAAAAAAAAAAAAAATCTCTATGTTACTTATAATACCCAACAATGTAAATGATTTGTAATAGCTGTAAATACAATGTAAATGTTATATAAATAGTTGCCAGCACTCAGCAAATTCAAGTTTTGCTTGTTGGAACTTTCTAGATTTTTTTTTTTCTGAATATTTTCTATGCGAGGTGGGATGAATCTGAGTGAATGCGGAACCCGCAGATTTAAAGGGCCAGCTGTAACTGAAACCATGCCCCTCAGATTGGGACTTGAACTAAGCCTAAACCCAGATTGGGACTCGAACCCATGCAGCGGGGACTCAAACCCAGCCAAAACCCAGTCTTCCAACTGAGATCACACACCTGGTTTCAGGACTTAATGAAGCTCCGGTTCTTGATGTCTCATCGCAGAAAGAATTCAGTGAGAGACAAACGGATAGATAAGAAGTGGATTTATTTAGAGAGAAACACACTCCATAGACTGTGGGCCATCTCAGAAGGTGAGAAAGGTACCAGGGTATATGGGGTTGTCAGTTTTTGTAGGGGTGGGTAATTTCCTAGGCTAATGAGTGAGAGGAGTATTCCAGCTATTTTGGGAAGGGGCGGGGATTTCCAGGAATTGGGCCACTGCCCACTTTTTGATCCTTACGGTGGGTCTTGGAACTGTCATGGCACCTGTGGGTGGTGTCATTTAGCTTGCTGATGTGTTACAGTGAGTGTATTGTGAGGCTCAAGGTCTAGGGGAAGTTGACTTGTCCGCCATCTCGGACTCATTTGGTTCTAATCAGTCTATGTCATGTCCTCGGGCTATGTCATGCTTTCAAAGGTTGTGCCCTGCCCCCTTCCCTCCGGTTTCATAACAACCAGCTCTCCTCCTGTTACTGAGTCCAAGCTCCCTGTGCTCGCCACACGATGGGCCAATAAATCGGAGGCGAGGTGTTGAGGCAAGGAACATTCGGAAAGCCGGTAGACCGAGAAGATGGCGGACTAGGGTCCCCCCCAAAAAATCTTATTGGGGTCTGGATGCCAGTTTCTTTTATAGAATCAGAGAAGGAAGTAAAGTAAAAAGGTAGAATAGAGAGAGAGAGAGAGGCGGGGAGGAAGTTAAGTAAAAAGGACTATCAGTCTGGCAAAACCTCTCTTGGAATGGCCAGCCTCGGGGAGGGGATGTGTTAATTTCTTCTTTCTTGCAGCCATTCACAGGTGGGTAGGGTTCCCTGAGGCAGGCCATTATGTATGATTATAATCACAAAAGCAATGAGAAAGGCTAAAGTCAAAGCAACAGATCCCACACGGAGTCAAAATTGGCTCTCTTCCTTGTTACACTCACACCCTGCATTCCCACTTCCTAGAGAGACACAGCTCACTTATCGACTATCATAGCCTTCCTGTTACATGATCACCTCCCTCTCCGTTGCCAGTCTGGGACAGAGAATCGACACTGACACCCCACCACTACATACACACACAACCCCAGGCACACTCGCTCTCACCCGTGTCCTCATTTTTGTTCTCCTCCTCTCTCTTCCGCCCCACCCCCACCCCGCAACGCCACACATCCTCCGCTGCAGTAGCCCCGGCTGTGCCCCAGGACTGCTACCTCTTCGGTTTGTCCACTAGTAACATTCTGAAGTCACAGAGTCCAGCCCTGTCTCAGGAACAAAGTACGCCTCCGGCACCTGCCTCACCCAGACTTACTGCCAGATCCATAACTGAACTGGGTTCCAGATCTCCAGTGCGTGGTGAGGCCAGGTGGAGCGGGAGCCTTCTAAGGAGAGCCTCGACCGTGTTCAGTGAGCACCTACCATGTGTCAGGAGCTGTGTTAGCTTCAAAGATTCGGGATGGTTGACACTCATCACTCACCCTGAGAAGCTCACAACAGAAGTGCCGCCCAACACAAGTTCGCTTGTCTGCTCCACAGTGAGGCCCAAGAAGCCCAAACGGCAGTGTCTGGGGCAGAGAAAAGTTATTGCAAGGGCTGTGCAAGAAGAAAGGGAAGCACTTGCTCAAAGGACCTGAACTCCCTGATGGTTTGGGGGAAGAGTTTTCAAAGGCAAAATACGAGGTGAGGGCTGTGAGGTGTGCGACTTTCCTCTGATTGGTTGGTGGGAAGGTAACAGGGCGGTGCTCCAGGAATTTTGTGCACAGCCTGAAGTTACCATCCTCCACCTGGGAGGAGGCCTTAGCTCCTGTAGAAGAACTCAAGGGTATACTGTCACTATATCCCTTGAGGAGGAACCAGGACTTGGCTTCATCGCAGAGCTATTGTTTCTTGACTGCTCCTCCACGGTTTCTACATTGCCTTCCTTCCATAATTAGAAACTGTTTGAATCTGCCCTTTGAAACTCAGGGAAAGTCTCGGAGGCTAAAGCCTTTTTCCTACCAACAAGAAACAGGGGACCCAGAAAGGCTTTTGTACCCCGGAGGGCTCCTCAGGGTCCTGCTCGGTTTCAGAAGGAAGGTATGTAAACAGAACGTCACTGTATAGCGGGAAAAGGTGTGGGCAGGGAAGGAAGGGACGCCGTGCGGACGCAGTGGAGACAGTCTCCGCAGCAGGCGTCACCTCGGAGGGGGCCTGTGAAGAATCAAGCGTTAACTGGGCCAAGAAGCATACACAACACGTCTTACAGGTCTGCGGAAAACAAGGAACTTACAGAAATGGTACTTTGGCAGCAGAAGTAGGACACATCATTCCATGCCCACGGTGGTGCTTACAGTGTGCAAAGCACTGCGTGTTCCGCAGAGATCAAATAAACCGTGGCCTCCGCTCCCAGGCACAAAACGTGTTACCTAAATATAATGCAAACTGCCCGGAATACCAAGCGCATTGAGCAGAAGGGAGAAGAAATGTGAATTTCACTCTGGTCCGAAGTACAAAGATCACTGGGGGTGAGTCTGGGGAGTTCTCTCTTTAGGGCGCTGGAGGGGATGGGTGGAGTAAATAAGAGGCAGAAAAATCAAGGTGCGGCAGTAGTAGGAGTTCAGCCTTCAGCAGAAAAGGGGAGGAGGAACCTCGCGCAGGATTGGGGCAGAAAAGTGGGTGGAACCAGTGGGCGCCACCCCGTCTCCTCCTCCCACCCCCGCCCACAACCTACCTACCTTGCAGTCTGGTGAGACAGGTGAGGGAGGAACTCCTAGCGCTGGTAAGAGGGGCAGGAGGGTCGTGGCTTTGGGGCTGGCGTGTAAGGAGGCCGTCTGGCCCCTTTGTAGAATCGGTGACTCCTTCCCCTGCAGAGCTCAGGGAACTCCTGACAGGCTGGCTGGGGGTAGTGGCTGCCTAGGTGCTGCTGCTGTGTTGCAGGGGAACGAAAAGGCTTCTCCCCACCAGCCTCCCAGCCCCTGTGCTAATAACTCCAGGCAGGAAACTTGAAATCTGAGTTTACCGAGTGAGGGCCGGTAGAGGGCGGGGGACTGTGCCAGACATGGGGCACGGAGAGGTCAAGAATCATCTGGGCCTCTGTCCATTGCCCTAGACCTCTGTCTGTAAGAGTCTCAGGTAGTTGTGTCCTGTGGCTTTGTTGTGTCTATGTGCACTTCCTCCCTCCAACTGGAGCGTGGGGCTGATGGGAGGAAATGGGAAGACGGGGTCAAACAAGGTAAGTGGTGCCCTAAAGGGTCAGACTGAGGGACTCAGACTGGGCAGGTGGGGGGGTGGACGTTAGATGCAAGCCATAATAAAGGGCGGGGCCTGCCTATCACCTGGATTCCAGAGATGCCGTGAGTCCAGAGGCCCCAGGCAGGGCCTGCCCAGGACTGGATCCTGGAATGGGTAGAAATACAGAGATGGAAGGGAGACCATAGGGAAGAAGGAAAAAGTAAGGAACGCAGGGCTCTGACATAGTAAACTCACATGAGGGCTGGGAGTCAGAACTCCCGGGCTGGTTTCCTGGCTATTCCACACATACTGATACCCTGGGACAACAGTGTGATCCTAGAGAGAATTCCAGAGCTGAAGGGGACCCTGCAGATCACTTCTCTGGGCCATTTATTTGATTTGAGATTGAAGAAACAAACCCAAACAAAGGTGTCTAATATGCTTACTTTGAAATCTAACCCAGCGGTGATGCCAATTGCTAGTTTAGACACAACAGCTGTGTGTCTTTTTGCAGGAGCCTGGCGAGGGGCCATGGTGCCAAGGCAATTGTGGGGGACTCTGCAGAAGCCGCTTCTCTTCCTGTGTTGCACCTCCTTCCTCCTGGGGCTGGCTTTGCTGGGGATACGGCCGGACATCGCCCCTGTTGCTTATTTCTTTCTTACTTTGGGTGGCTTCTTTTTGTTGGCCTGCCTCCTGGCCTGTGTTTTGGAATGGGGGTCTCAATCAATGCAGACCGAGAGCCCAGGGGCCTCAAGCAATGCACGGTGAGTTAAGGGGTGGGCAGGATTGGAGGATTACATGTGGAACCATTCTCCCTGTGTCCCTCTAGACTCTAGGCGGACAGCCTCTGCTTTCCCCCTGTCATAGGTATCAGGGTCAGGGGCTAGTGGAGGGGTCTTTTGCTGGTAGAAGATAGAAAAGGGAAAAAAGGCTTCTTTCAGGAAGCCACTATTGACCTTATTTCTCCCCCCGCTCAGGGACAATGAAGCCTTTGAGGTGCCAACCTACGAAGAGGCCACAGTGTTGGAATCACAGTGCCACCCCCCAGGGGTGGATCAACCACCCTCCTACACCAGTGTTGTAATCCCCCCAGAACTTGAGGTGGGACAGCCTAGCCATCCAGGGGAGAACAGGAAAGCCAGACTGGACAGGCGAGTGGGCTCAGAGGGGTCTGTGATCTCAGGAAGCCCTGGAAGACCTCCAGTCAGCCTGCGGCTTCGGGGACCACGAGTGGCGTCCACTGTTCCTGATCTGCAGAGCTTGCAGGAGCCCCCCAAATTGGAACCTCTTACTCCACCCCCTGCCTACGATGTCAGCTTTGGTCCCCTTGATGATGATGTTTTCTATGGAAACAACTGGACACCCCCCTAAAGGACTTTCCCAGGATATATCATCTTTCTGCACCAGACCCACTCATTCATTCGAACAATGCTTCCCAGTGCCTGTTATGGGTCAGGAACTGTCTCCACCTGGATGTCACAAATGATGACTTTAACCCAGAGGGGAGTGAGGCTATGGTGAGCCCTTCCCAGTTTTACAGGTGGCACATCCCAGGGATGTAGGTGGCACAATTTGAGTCTTCAGGCAATATTCAGTGACCTACCCCATACCTGGTATTTCCAGAGTTAGACTGAGGTTGAGATGAGGAGATTCCAGAGAATCTAGTGAAGGAAGAAAAGAAACAATATCTGAGTGACAGCTCTGTTGCTTCTGTTCCAGGTGCTTTGCCTCTATTAGATCACAAAAATGAGGTATGATTGTCCTCATTTGAAAAATGAGGATCCTAAGGGTCAGAAAAAATTGATAATTTGCACAGGGGCACATCGCTAGTAAATAACACACCAATGTCTTGAATTCTGCTCTTCTGATCCCATAGCCCTTGTGTTTTCAATACAAGGCAACAGAAGCCAGTTCATGCACACATCTCTCAATTTCTGCCTTGGTCAATGGCTGGTGAGGGGTAGAAGACTTCGTGTAGACAGAATGGGGGACCAGCTGAGTCTGCAGACAGGGAGTGCTGAGTGGGACCAGGAGTGTGCCCAGCCTCCTAGAGGAGCAGAACTGATCAAAACTGTGATGGTCCCTGCTCCAGATAGGAAGTTCCTGCCCCGGGGGGGCTAGACAGCAGTCCCCAGTGCAGGGTCCCATCCTATCTAGAAGCAGTGGAGTAAACTGCCCCAGGGGGAGGGACATCTGATTCTGAGGATGGGTGGATATGATGGTCAGAAAAGAGAAAACCCGAGGTCCTTGGCGAGGGGTGGTGGAGCATCTAAGGATCCCTCTCGCATCATCTATTATGAAGCACTGGAAACACCTGTACTGTCTGCAATAGCTTCAGCCTCACCCCTGCGCCTGACCCCGCTGGGTTTTACCCGAGGACCCCCTGCCCTGCTTCCTCCGATACAAAGAGAACACCAGCTTCTCTGTAATCATGTGCTGTGCCTGTGATGCAGGTTTGAGCCAACCATCGCTGACCCACGCTCATTCTTTGCGCGGGTATCTGTCTAGCGCCTTCTAGTGCTGTCCTTGTCCTCCTTACCCTGGTCCCAACAGTTAACATTAATAAAGTGAAAAGTCCGGCCACACCCATCTCCATACGGTTCTTGCAACAGGCGGGTGAGGAGAGGTGGGCGGTTCCGGGGAGGGAGCTGTGATTTCCGCGGGAACCGACGGCCAATCGGATGGCCAAGTAGGGCGGGGCGGCTCCTCGCTTCCCCTTCCGCCGAGCGCGCTCGCTCACCCCATTGGACAGCGAGTCCGCCGCGTGGGTTCTGCGCCTGCGCGCGCTCCGGCGACGGCGCGGCCGGCGTCGCGTGGGGGCGGACCTGGGATAGCAGCGCGCAGGCGCTTTGCGCGCCGGCGGACGGGGGAGGGATGCGGAGGACGCGAGGGCTCGCGGTTTGTTTGGGTTGTGGGCGGTGCGCGCACAGCCCGGGAAAAGCGGGAAATGGCGGCGCCGAGCGCAGGCCCCCGGGCCGCCCTCCAGCAAAATGGGCTGATGACCGCTGATAGGGGGCGCAGGTGAGTGGGGAGGGTCCCAGGGGTCCGTAGTGGGGCCCAGGGAGGGAGACGCGGGTTTCAGGAGTATGGCCCTGGCGCCCCCTCCCCTCGGAGCCCCTGGAAGCCTCGGTGTCCACGCTTCCAGCCAAGGGTGGGAGGCCGGCTGAGCCCCCAAGGGGAGCGCGGGCGGGCGAATCTATTCTGGGCCTTGTCCCTCTCGAGCAAAGACTCCCCAGCCTCGATTCTTCCAACCCCGGAGGCTCTGAACCAGGGGAGCTCTTTCCAGTCCTGTCAAATCTCGGTTTCTCTTAAAAGATTCTTTATTCTTTCTGTCCCTCGGTTCCCTTTTGAGGAACTAAACTCTGTACTCATAAAAACTGATGAGACCTGCAGATCTCGGAATTCTGCCTGATGTGCATTTGTTTCGGATTGAATATATCATGATCCGTATTGCGTTGGGTGTAATGACCAGATTTTCACAGCAGTCAACACAGATTTTGGGGTTTGAGTATTCTGAGACAAGGAGGTTCCCGAGGCTCCGAGTGTGTCTCAGCCTCTGCCCCAGTTAAATCATATCATGGCAGACATCACCCAGGATAACAGATCTTAATGCCTTCCGGTCCAGACCCAGGTGATGAATTGAGGACTTTGGAACCAGAACCTGCAGAAGGACACAGAATCAAGACTTAAGTATCGCCTTTGTGTCCTTTCCTCCACCCCTCCCCCCTTTCCCGATGTGTCCTAAAGTTCTAAGTGATTGTGGTTACTTTTGGAAAGTCCACCTTTGAGACTCTCCCTGTAGTATGGAATCCTGCAAGGATTAGGTGTGTGTAGAATGGATACTGTTTCAGATTAAACCTAATAAGTTATTGATTGAAAATTCAAGTCTACAACTTAGAGTTAAGAACGGGGAGTGAATTAGTGAATTGTGTGGATGATACTGAGTAGGGAGAGGCTTTTTGAGGGGGCTTCCTAATGGAATGTCAACATTTAAGGGCAGACCAAAGGTCCTGTGAAGGAAACGGGGACCTAGTAAGCAGAGAGGGAAACTGGAGAGAATGGTGTCATGGAAACCAAGGGAGGAGAAAGTTTTAAGGAGAAAATGCTACTGGTAAATTAAGGGAAAAAAGTCGAGTAAACCTACCCCACCATTGGTGTGTATCCTGAGGAAATACCCAGAATCCAGCTACGATGTCATTTTGCGATTGAACTATTAACACTTATTTTTACCAGCGTTCATACATGTTGTCATTGTTAACTGCTTTGCTGTGTTCCAAGGTGATTCTTTTTGGGTTTTTTAGTTTATTTATTTATTTATTTATTTATTTATTTATTTATTTATTTATTTATTTTTGGCTGCATTGGGTCTTTGTTGCTGAGCAGGCTTTCTCTAGTTGTGGCGAGCGGGATCTACTCATCGTTGCGGTGCACGGGCTTCTCGCCGTGGCTTCTCTGCGGAGCACGGGCTCTAGGTGCGCGGGCTTCAGTAGTTGTGGCACACGGGCTCAGTAGTTGTGGCTCGCAGGCTCTAGAGCACAGGCTCAGTAGTTGTGGCGCAGGGGCTTAGTTTCTCCGCGGCATGTGGTATCTTCCCAGACCGGGGCTCGAACCCGTGCCCCCTGCATTGGCAGGCGGATTCTTAACCACTGCGCCACCAGGGGAACCCCCGGGATTCATTTTTAAATAGGTTTTTTAAGTTATAATCTGAAGCTGGTACCATATTCCTTTCTCACTGCCATCAGGTCCTTACTGTTGTCATGTGCTTGGAAACTGTGACTAAGCAGGCTGGCACACCCTGGATTTATATAAATTAGGCACATAGATGTTATACACTGGAAATGGGATTCTTTTATTTTCTTTATAACATCTTTGTTGGAGTATAATTGCTTTACAATAGTGTGTTAGTTTCTGCTGTATAACAAAGTGAATCAGCTACACGTACACGTATATCCCCGTATCTCCTCCCTCTTGTGTCTCCCTCTCACCCGGAAATGGGATTCTTTGAGTTCATCAACAGAAGCTGAACTCTTTCCAAACGCATAGCAAAACTAAGGAGTCCTTGAAATGAAGACATCCCTCGTAAACTAAATTACCAAAATAATTTCGCCTTTACATGCTTTAACTCTTTGAGTGATTTCAGGTATTGTTTTCATCATTGGCATTTATCTACTGTGACTTTCCGTCAGATTTTTTACTTAATTCTGTTCTTATAGGATCCTGGTCATTTCTAGTGTTATTTTGTCACAGGAACTTACCTTTTTAAAAACCATAGTTGTGGGCTTCCCTGGTGGCGCAGTGGTTGAGAGTCCGCCTGCCGATGCAGGGGACACGGGTTCGTGCCCCGGTCCGGGAAGATCCCACATGCCGCGGAGCGGCTGGGCCCGTGAGCCATGGCCGCTGAGCCTGCGCGTCTGGAGCCTGTGCTCCGCAACGGGAGAGGCCACAATAGTGAGAGGCCCGCGTACCACAAAAAAAATAATAATAATAAAAATAAAAACCATAGTTGTAATTGGTAAGAGTAGGCTTAAGAAAATGTGTGTGTGTGTCTGATTTATTTTATGTTGAAGCTGTCCATTGGCTTGAGTTTTTGCCATTGTATTAAATTATTTTATCACAAAGGATTATTTTAGGGCTTCCTTGGTGGCGCAGTGGTTGAGAATCCGCCTGCCAATGCAGGGGACATGGGTTCGAGCCCTGGTCCGGGAAGATCCCACATGCCACGGAACAGCTAAGCCCATGTACCACAACTACTGAGCCTGCGCTCTAGAGCCCGCGAGCCACAACTACTGAGCCCACATTCCGCAACTACTGAAGCCCACACACCTAGAGCCCGTGCTCCACAACGAGAGAAGCCACCGCAATGAGAAGCCCGCGCACTGCAGCAAAGAGTAGCCCCCGCTCGCCGCAGCTAGAGAAAGCCTGCACGCAGCAACGAAGACCCAACACAGCCAAAAATAAATAAATAAATAAATTTATATATTAAAAAAGGATTATTTTAGACTCATATCACTGTCAGCAGCTTAGATAAATAATGTAAAATGTTTTCTGGAATACTCCTTAATGAAAATTGGTGGGTCAGACGGAGGAATATTCCTTCTTGTGAGTATGTGTACTTGTGTGTGTATTATTTTTGTCACGATAGATATTTCCCCTCGTCAGACCATTCATCTCAGAAGATGGTCTCAGTTGAACATCCTCCATAAAGGATTGTATATCATTTCCTTATGATCAGTGTGTTACTGCTTAATACTTCTATGATTTTAAGCACGTTCAATAAAATATGTCTCGTTTTAGTTATCGTAAGTCCTGTTCTTTATATTTCTCCTACCCACACCTCTTCCGCTCCACTTCTCTGTGCCAGATCTTGTACTTGACAGCTTTTCTGTCTTTTATCTGTAGGATATTGGGAATATATGGCATGCATCCTGACCATCAGGAAGCTCTCAAAAAGAACCGAGTGGTGCTGGCCAAACAGCTGTTGCTGAGCGAACTGTTAGAACATCTCCTGGAGAAGGACATTATCACCTTGGAAATGAGGGAGCACATTCAGGTATCTGAAGGCAAAAGAGAAAAGCCAAGTAAATATATTAGTGGTAGGAAGAGGAACAGAGTATAGTAAAGTGTGAAAAAGATGTAGTGCTTTACTGAGGAAATGAAAATGCTCTTCTACCCTAGAGCATTTAACAGAAAAGACATATAATTCAAGAATAATGGGGGTCCCACGTACATATTTTTCTGTAAAAGGAGTTCTTGAGATGGATGATACTGTTACTAGGAAGCTCATCTGGAGAAACAGAATTACAGCTGGATAAGTAAATGTGATGTCCTGTTTTATTCTTGTATTGTAGGCCAAGGTGTGCAGTTTCAGCCAGAATGTGGAACTCCTCAACTTGCTGCCCAAGAGGGGCCCCCAGGCCTTTAATGCCTTCTGTGTGGCCCTGAGGGAGACCAAGCAGGGTCACCTGGAGGACCTGTTGCTCACAACCCTGGCTGGTCTTCAGCACATCCTCCCACCGGTATGGAGCCCTAGACATGTGGTGTGTTGAGAAGGGTTGGTTTGGTGGGAAAGGCATTTTTGAGACTGTGGTGAAGTGGGGAACAGGACTAGATTTCTGTATTATTTGGACTGGACCAGCTCCCTAAGGCCTGGTACGGTGGGTCCTGCTTTCTTACAGTTGAGCTGCGACTACAACTCGAGTCTCCCTTTCCCGGTGTGTGAGTCCTGTCCCCCCCGCAAGCAGCGCCGCCTGTCTCCAGGTGAGAATCGATGGCGTAAAATGGGTCCCGCAGGTTGACTTCCGTTTCCTTGACTGACATCTGACTTTGCCCTAGTGTGAAACCCATTTTCGTTCATATTGGAACAGTTTCATCAGTGAATTTGTTAGGGACCAGCAGGACAGTTTAGATGGGCTATGGGTTGGGCCTGTTTTTCGTCCATCATCTATGGTTTTTTAATGGTGATTGGCCCTTGGAGCAACTTGTGCAGGTAGGAAGTTCCTGCACATAATTGGCCTATCTCCTCTGTAAAGCTTAGTTATTTTACGATGAGGAAAGACTACATCATGGGCCTCTACCCTGCTGATTGAGTAGCCTAGTGATTAGAACAAGGGTTTTATCATATACCCCATTCAGTCATTCACTGAGTTGAGCACCTACTACTATATGCAAGCAAAGTGCAGAGTATCCAGTGGTGAGCAAAAGCAAACAGGGTCTCTGCCCCCATAGAGCTTACAAACAAGGGAAGTGAGCAAGACCAGTAATTGTATTAAAAGGCTCCCTGAAGTTATAATGAAGAACTAGAATTGCTGTGTAGATTGTGTGCTAGTTTTTCTGCTCTTTATGACGCAGATACAGTGGAACACTCCCTAGACCATGGAGATGGTCCTCCCGGCCTTCAGGTGAAGTCTTGCACTCCTGAGTTTTATCAAACGCACTACCAGCTGGTGAGTCTTGCAAAATGGCAAGAGGAAAAGCATTGGGAAATGAGATACCCTTCCTGGGCATCTGAACTTAGTTTGTGTATATACATTTCTTTCATGCCTTTATTAGTCAGAAAATAATTGCTGATTGAATGTGTTCTGTGGGTGTTTCTGTACTTGACCTGGTGGGATGAAGAAGAAGAATGTGATGTCTTTGTTTTCTTGAAATGCCTCATCTAGTGGGGGAGGCATAGTTTCTGTCCTCAAGAAGCTCATGGTCTAATCGGCCTCCCCTCCCCAGGCCTATAGGTTGCAGTCTCGGCCTCGTGGCCTGGCACTGGTGCTGAGCAACGTGCACTTCACTGGAGACAAAGACCTGGAATTCCGCTCTGGAGGGGATGTGGACCACAGCACTCTAGTCACCCTCTTCAAGCTCTTGGGCTACAAAGTTCATGTTCTTCTTGACCAGACTGCACAGGTACCCGAGGCAGGACATGCTGACGTGTGCATTAGAGAACGGGACAACACTTGGGGGGCCAGAAACGTCCATGCTCCTCTGCCTGCTGGGTTGTGCCTTACTAGAGTTATGTTCTCTCCCTACCTTTTACTTGCTGTGTTCTGCCTCCCATCTTGCAATCTAGTTTAAAAAAAAAAAAAAAAGGGCTTCCCTGGTGGCGCAGTGGTTGAGAATCCACCTGCCCATGCAGGGGACATCCCATATGCAGTGGAGCAACTGAGCCTGCGCGCCACAGCTACTGAGGCTATGCTCTAGAGCCCACGAGCCACAACTACTGAGCCCGCCTGCCGCAACTACTGAAGCCTGTGTGCCTAGAGCCTATGCTCCGCAACAAGAGAAGCCACTGCAATGAGAAGCCCGGATACCACAACGAAGAGTAGCCCCCGCTCGCCGCAACTAGAGAAACCCTGCGCGCAGCAGCGAAGACCCAACACAGCCAAAAAATAAATAATAAAAAGAAAACAAAAGAAAAGAGAGAAAGGATTCAGGCCAGCCAGCTGCCTGGGTGTTGACTTCTCAGGGTGGCTGTGCGTTCCCTGAGTAAGAATAGTCCAGGGTCGGGTTCTCATCTTTACATGCTCAGCAACTTGATTCCCAGTCCCTCAGGAGGTGAGATACTGATATGCACCCAACCAACTAAGAAAAGATATTTATAAGTCAGGGTTACACAGGACAGTGACTTCTTGGTTGACGTTGCTGCTTAGGAGTCCAGTTCTCAAGATTACGTTGGCAGATAAAATTCTTACAAATGAAGGTTTGCTAGAATTGTCCTTGTAAATACTGTTTTGTGGTCATTTCATGAATTAACCTATTCTTTTTTTTTCTTTGGGCTGTGTTGGGTCTTTGTTGCTGCGCGGGCTTTCTCTGGTTGCAGCGAGCGGGAGCTACTCTTCGTTGCGGTGTGCGGGCTTCTCATTGCAGTGGCTTCTCTTGCTGCAGAGCACGGGCTCTAGGTGCGCGGGATTCGGTAGTTGTGGCTCACGGGCTTAGTTGCTCCGCGGCATGTGGGATCTTCCCAGGCCAGGGCTCGAACCTATGTCCCCTGCATTGGCAGGTGGATTCTTAACCACTACGCCACCAGGGAGGTCCCTAACATAACCTATTCTTATCAGTTGTGTGGCCACAAGACAGATCTGAGCGTAGATTACTTCTGAGCTAGGTTCCTGCAGGTCATAAGCATTCTTGTTAGGAGTTAGTCCCCTTTAGCCTCAGTTACCGGGCTGTACCACTGACTTTGTTACCTTTAGGTAGTTCTGTTTTGAAATTGAAAATAGTCCATTGGTAAATTAAAACTAATTCTTTATTTTGATTCAGAATAATAGTGCTTTCCTAAACTTGCTTTTGGGAATATCCGTGGTAAAATTAAGGTTCCTAGAAGATTCTCTTTGGTCTGTTGAGGTAGGGTGGTCAGCATTGTCTGTGGTCTTCATTTCTGTTTCTCAGCTGTCTTGCTTCTGTGAGAATAATTGTGTATTTGCTAAATTTGGGGTAAGGCCAGATTCATTGGTAGGGACCTGAATGTTGTTCTTTACATGCTATTACCAGCTTCCCAATAATAGCTCAGGCAAAGAAGTAAACCCACCCTTGCTTCAAAACCATGGCTGGAACAGCTCCTTTCTACATCAAGTATTCACGTAGGTTGTATGCTTTCCTGAGAGATCTGCTGGGCATGAAGGGAATAAAGGTGGGACAACAGCTGTAATTCTTACAGAGGGAATCCTATTAGAAGGTCACTTAACAAAATGAATGCTATTTACATTTCTTTACAGCTTTTGGCCTAGTCATTTTTTTTTTACTAGGAATGTATTCTGTCATGGTTTTCCAAATTGTATGCAGTTGATAAAGGATTTTATGTGCTTGATAGTTAAAGATATATCACTAAGCACCAGGTCAGCTGTGTACTACTGATTCTTATCTTAGAGACAGTAGCTTTGATGGGCCTATGGGTCCACTTCACTAATGCCATTCCCTGATGCAGATTCCAGGACCGGTTGGATTCTGATTCTCTGGTTACGTTGTTCTATAACTTGAATTGCAGTGGAGTTCAATTTTGAGCACCTTATAACAGGGGGCAACTATGTTAGCTGCCAGAGATTTTTTTAAATGTGGACCTTGAGTTCAAGGGACCTCAGTTAGATGAGGGAATCTTGACATCAGTTTAAAAAAAAAAAAGAGACACATCCCCTATTTCCTAAGGACAGCAAAAGACTAGAGACAGTGTCTTCTACAGTAGTTAAGAGGAAGAAACCATCACCTGGGTAGATATGGTCAGAAGGATAAGTGGAGGATGTGAGACTTAAGCTGCCCGTGAAGGATGGAAGCTACTGAGGCAGAGGAGGAGTGAAGGGGTCCTACACGGGGAGAACAGCATACAGGTTAGAAATGTGTGTGTTAGGGACCTCGTGGGTGAACCAAATGTCTAGGGCACAGGAGTTCCAAAAATGAGATTGGAGAAATGCACAGGGCCTTGAATGTCTTCCCAAAGGAATTGGACTTCCTTGTGTTGACATTAGAACATCGTTAGTAGTTTTTGAATAGAAAGGTGACGCATTCACAGTGATGATTCAGGAAGAGTAATATGACAGTAGTGAATGAGGTAGAGACCAGTGGCAGGGAATACAGTTTGGAGTTAATATCATAATGCCAGTATGAGATGGTGGGGGCCTGGATGGGATAGTGGACCAAAAGGAAAAGAATATATGTGAAAAATAGTATAATGGCATGATTGTACTGTCAGTGCTTTGTGATTAAATAACTGCCTATGGAAGAAGATGGAGAACGTAAGGAATTGAGGGCCTCAGAGGAAGTCAGGACCAAAGATGTAAATTTGGGAACTACTTGTGTAGGAAAAAGACTTTTAAGTAATGAGAGATTATGATCTTTGAGAAAAAGCAAAAGGGCTAGGAATGAACCTTCGGGATATCACCCTCCATGTATCCTAGTCCTCAGCTCTGGAGATTCAGAAACAGGAGGAGGACGTTGCAGAATCGATTTCTGACAGTGACCAGTCGAACTTTCAGATGCAGTTAAAACCAGGTAGCAACAGTGGGTGTGATAATTTGGTGCGCTAGGCATCTGTACAGGATACTATCTTTCTGATAGAACATCTCAAGAGGCTCAATTCTTTTTTTTAAAAAAACTTTTTGGCCATGCCACAAGGCATGCAGGATCTTAGTTCCCCGACCAGGGATTGAACCTGTGGTCCCTGCAGTGGAAGCGTTGAGTCTTAACCACTGGACCTCAGGGGAAGTCCCTCAAGTCTTTTATATAATTTGGTGAGCAAAGAGACAGAACCAAGAGAATTTAGATCCTCTTTTTCTCCCCGTATTATTCCTTTTTGCTTTAGAGATAATTCCACTTAAAAATTGGAGATAGTGTCGTCTCAGAGAATCATTTCGCCTGACAGTGCTGGAGAGCACGCTGTTATCCTCACCACTCATGTAGGTGTTCAGTGCTTCTGTTCATCATCAGAGTCTTTTCTTCTTGCATCTACCTCATGAGTTTTACTAGTTCTAGACTTACAGTTTATTGTATATTAGGAAATGAGATACACTTTAAAGTGGCAGGTTTCCTTTCACCATGTGGTGGTATTGGTTTGTAACTTGCATTTGGTCACAGACGGATTTGAGGGTATAGGGGCAAGCTATGGGTCATCTCTGGAAAATACAGCTGCCAGTAAAATTGTGGGTATCATTTCAGGGAGTTCACATTTCAGGGAGTTTTCTTCTGTGTCCCCCAGCCAAAAACACATGGAAGTGTTAAGAGTCCTGCTATTTATAGAAGTTCTGTAATTTTATCGGAAATAGATCTAGAGATCCTATTTTAAGCTATGCTACTTTCGGAAATATTTCCCCAAATGACTAACCCCCATTTATTGAATGGTTTAATCTTACTAAATTCAGTTACAAAGCCCGTGTGTTCTTAACTTTGGGCTTTGTTGTCTTCTATTTACTGACCTAGTAATCTCAGTTAAGTGCAAAATGCTCCTGAGTGCCTAACCTGTATATTTACTCCCTTCTTGGAGCAAAATGAACTTCACCTATTACAGTTAAATTCTGTTACAGTCAACTCCAGAGGAGCAGTCATACTTATGTAGGCTCTTGAGATGATATATTCTTAAAATGAATGAATTTTGGATATCTTTTATTACCTTAAGATCTCCAATATTATGGTTGGGTTCTGTTTGCTCAGAAAATACACATGCTTTTTCAGCACAGCCAGTTTCTCCATTTCCAGTGAAATTGCAGACTTTCAAGTCTCTTATTAAGTCTCAGTTATGTGCAAACAGAACTATTCCAAACAGATAAGCAGTTCTCAAACGTTAGCACATCAGAATTACCTGGAGGGCTTGTGAAAACACAGTTTGCTGGGGGCCAAGACTTTGCAGTTCTTACAGGTTCCCAGGTGATGCTGATGCTGCCCTTTTAGGGGCCACACTTGGAGAACCACAACAATGTATTATACAAGTGTGTGTTTTATTGGGGGCTGTGTATGGACTGTTAGATATATGTGTACTATAACTGTTCTGCCTAGATAGCATATTCTTCATTATATTTTGATCAAGTTCATAGTAAAATGAGCTTTTTTTCTCTCTGCTCATCTCAGAGACAATCCAGACATCTTGAGTTGTAGAGGGAGACATAGGTTTAAAAGTTTGTATCATATTATTATACTGTTAGGTATAATGCTTCAGTTAGAGTGTTATTCATATACGGCAATCTAGTGCAAGATCAAAAAGATTCTTAAGTTAGACTACACGGTTTCTTTGAAAAAATAATATTGTTACCCTTCATTAGACAAGCACATTGTAATGGCAGATCTTTGCAGTATGTGCCAGACATAGTGATAAGTCCTTTCTATGCCATATCTCATTTAATCTTTACAAACTTGGAGGAAATTTACGCTTAATTGTCTTACAAAATGGGTGTTAGAGCCTTGAGGGGCTAAATAACTTGTTCTAATTTATGAACCTAGGGATCCAACTTAGGTCTGTCTGATCCCTTGGCCCATATATGTAGTCATGACCCTGTACAGAATCCTCCATAGAGTGTGTTCTTCCATGGAGAAAGCGTTTTATACAGACATCATCACTGTCTCCGGGAACTTAAATTCTCAGGCAGAAAACGGCAAAGGAGTACTGCTGTTCTCTACTCTCACGATCCTGCGAGCCCGCTGTCACACAGCAGTTCTTGTAGCTGTTACAGTTTACCCGGCCGTCCCCCTTGTGCCATTTATATACAAGGGCATATGCTCTGAAGAAGGATCAGGTTGATGATTGGAGAATGGATAAAGTTAGCTAGCTCGTGCATGATTAGCTTCATTAATAACTTGCTTTAATCCAGGAGTTCTTAACATACGTCAGTGAGTCTGTGAATTGTAAAATTATATTCAGAATTTTGTCTGAAGTCATGCAGTTTTCTGGTGCATCTCTGACTTCACTTACCGTTGACCACAGGAATGTAGGGAACACACTGTACCTTCTAATAGCTTAGGGTTTCAGACACTGAGGAAAAGCTTACATTGGGGCTGACTAGCGGACAACGCTAAAAGGTGTCTTTCTTCTAGGAGATGCAAGAGAAGCTCCGGAATTTTGCCCAGCTGCCCGCCCACCGTGTCACGGACTCCTGCATAGTGGCGCTCCTCTCCCACGGCATGGAGGGCGGCGTCTATGGCGTGGATGGCGCGCTGCTTCAGGTGCGTGCCGTCCCGTGGCCGCAGCTCCGCAAGCTGCTGGGCCGCTGCCCCTCCCGCCTGCCTGCCCCTCTCTCCAGCGGCGGCTGCTGTTGTGTGTAGGGCCCAGGCGGTCCCGCTGACCACCGACCTCCCTTCTCCCTTGTTTGGCAGCTACAGGAGGTTTTTCGGCTCTTTGACAATGCCAACTGCCCGAGCCTGCAGAACAAGCCGAAAATGTTCTTCATCCAGGCCTGCCGTGGAGGTGAGTGCCCTGGCAGACCGGCACCTGGGTGTGGCTCCTGGGCAGCCTCCCACCAGCTCTCACTGTCCTGTTTGCTCCTCTCAGGTGCTATCGGATCCCTTGGGCACCTCCTTCTGTTCACTGCTGCCACCGCCTCTCTTGCTCTGTAAGTGTCTCCCAATGCATGGGGTGTGCTGGGACTTGGGCAGCCCATGGCTCTCAGGTTGGTCAGCTCTCTGTGCACTGCCACATCCTGTCCTCCAGACGCTCTTTACCAGTGTCTTCGCCTTCTTTCCTGAGGACGCTGCCTTCTTTCTGTGCTTATTAACCCTGATGCGCTTTTTTTGGTTACTCATTCCAGTTAAGGATTTTCCGGCTGTCTCTGCTTCCTAGCCCTCTCACTTGAGCCTCTTCCTCTTTTTTTTCCTCCACCTGTCCTCCCCCTTTCCACTTTCTCCTTTTACTTCTCGTCTCACCTGCACTCCGTTCTTGTCTCCTCCCTTCTCTGTGTCACTCACGTGTCATGCAGGAAAGCAGCGCAGAAGCCCCGTGTCAGCCTCTGGCTCGCGCTCTTCTTTGAGCTGCTGCCGTCCCTCTTCTTTCTTGCACGCAGTCTCTTTTACCCCTTGAAGAGCCAGGACTCCCCGACTAGGCTCTGAAGACATGGAGGCCTGCTTCTCATCTTGGAGGAAAACAGTAATAATTAAAAGCTCTAAATGTGGAGTCAAATTCTGCCTCTACCACTGACTAGTTATGTCAAGTTAGAGAAGTTGCTCGATGTCCCTGCACCTTAGTTTCCTCAGTATAAAATGTAGTTAATCATCAGACGTACTTCATAAGGTCAGGCTGTTGTGATGATTAAGTGAAATGGTTCGTATGAAGGACTTACTTAGCACAGTACCTGGCTCATAGGAAATCCACGGAAAGTGCCAGCTCTGACTCTTAGGACATGATCCGTGCCCTTAAGGGGCTTGTAGTTTGATTTAAAGGTCACTTTGTCCAAGCATTCAAATAATACATTTTTTACATGGGTGTGGAGTAACAGATAGATCCTTTCAGGGAAAAGGGGGGAATGCAATATGACAAGCATACCAAGATTAAAAAGATATCCCCTTCCCCCCCCCGCCAAAAAAAGGTGTGCTGAGCCAGAAGTGTGCCCAAATCTAATTTAAAAACTGAGCATCTGCATCAGTCATATGTAATGAGATGTGGGTGACCGTGTCAGCCACGTGGCTGACCACGTGACAATATACCTTTAGCTACAGCTGAGATTTTGGACTTTGGACTTTGACAGATAATAGTACAGAGCTATTGGGAGCTTAAGTAAGAAATAATGCGATAAATTTTTTTTTCAGGACAATTACCACAGCAGGGAAAAGTGCTAAGAAAAGAGTATGTGCAGGCAGCAGCTTACTTTTTTATGCACCTGCTGTGTCCCCAGGCTCAGAGCACTACCTGATATGTAGTAGCACTTCATAAATATTGAATGAATGGATGGAAATTAATCTGCCTAAAAAGCGTAGCAATAATATAAAACACATATATGGGGATACTGTGAAAAAAAACATTTATTGATTAATAGATCTGAGACACAAAGACAAGGGAGGAGCCTCCTTTCTCTTGAGGGACACATTCAGCTTGGCCTGTTTCCTTTAGGAGGTGTCACTAGCAAAATAAAAGGAAATAAACATGTTCATGATCATTTTCTCCTCCTATGTTCAGAGATTATATACAAATACTAGACCTGGATAGGGAAGAATTGCTCTCTTCTGGGCTAACGTGAATCTTCTCTCTAAAATTAAATCCTTCAAGGCATGACCAGTAGCCAGCTCTTCCTTTGAAAGCCTGAGTTCAACTGTCTTCCGCTGTATTTAGTTAACATAATTGATGCCTGTTAGAAGGACTGCCCCACCCCGGATGACTGGCTCCTAAACTGGAGTGTAAGCTCCAGAAGGGCAGGGACTTTCTCTTCACTATATCCCTAGGGCTTCAAACAAAAACAGTGCCTGGCATATGGCAGTTGCTCAATAAATTTTTATTGGATCAGTGAATCTTGGTCATTTTCTGCACAGACCTTCAAGCCTCACTCCCGTTTCAGGCTGTCTTGGGGGTCCTGTGGAGAGGGAGGTGTAAGAAAGCATACTTACTCCTTCACCTTCGGCGTGACAGCCGTGTGTCCTGTGTCTCTCCTACCGCCCCCACGACAACAGCATCAGAGGAGAACATGTCTTGGGGTAGATAAGGCCTAGGTCAGGAGGTTGGACATGTGCTCAGGTTATGTTGAGAATCTACTGCTAATATTGAATAACAGTGTTCTTTTTACATTGTGTAGGAGAAAATAGTCAAATTATCCCAATTTTAAGTTTCTTTAAATTTCTCTTAAATTTTGCACGCCAGCTACAATTTGGCTTATGAAATTAATAAACAATAAGTGATTTAAAAATACCCAAAACACCCTGAAAACAGCTGATCATGCTTAGCTTTATAATATGTTTATTGATAGATAGATTTGAGGTTGTAGTTTTCATATAGCATAAGTGTAGTAATCATATTTTTGGTTTCTTGTTTTTCTTTTTTATATAGTAAAACTAAATATATCAATATTTTATTGTGTATTGCAATAAGGAGCAGTTTGACTTCCAGGAATATTGACAATTGAACAAGTGAATCATGGACACAGGTGGCTTTTCATTCTGTTTACAAGGAGTATTTGATTCAGCATTTTCCCTGTCTTACACAGAGTGGACAAAGCTCAGGCTGTGTATATGTGCATGTGCTTGGGCACGGTGTCTGGCCTGTCACGGGCACCCTCTGTGTGATCGGTGTACTCTGGCAGAGGAATGGGAGTAATGGTGTTTGTTCGTTTGTTTGTTTGTTTTTTAATTCATCAGCCACAGGTTGGAGGCAACAGCTGGAAATGGTTCTTCCCAGTCAAGGTTTCAGGGCACTCGGGCTTGCCTGTGACAGGCCCAAGAGAGGAAATAACATCTTTGTCCACTCTGTCTGCCTTTGTACAGATGAAACAGATCGTGGGGTCGACCAGCAAGACGGGAAGAACCATGAGAGATCCCCCGAGTGCGAGGAGAGCGATGCCAGTAAAGAGGAGGGGCTGAAGATGCGACTGCCCACTTGCTCGGACATGATTTGTGGCTACGCCTGCCTCAGAGGTATCGTGAGTTCCGAAGGAGAGATCCAGAAGGTGGCATCTCTCTCTGACTGCCGGGGGAGCGGGTGTCGGCGAGGTCCGTCCAGCTGTGTGAGGGTGCCCGGGACCTTCGCTGTGTGCCCACTGCTGTCCTGGTTGCAGGGACTGCTGCCATGCGCAACACCAAGCGGGGCTCCTGGTACGTGGAGGCCCTCACTCAGGTGTTCTCTGAGAGGGCCTGTGACAAGCATGTGGCCGACATGCTTGTGGAGGTAAGTCGGCTCTGTGGCGCCAGGAACCTTCTACGTCCCCGCGCTGTTCTACCTTCCTCCGCCCTTGCCCTGTTTTTCACGATCTCCCTACCCTTCCTCTTCTGCTGGGATCATGGAAACACCCGATTCTCAAACCGTGGGCCCTGCGTTTCTGCCTTTGCAGGTGAACGCGCTCATCAAGGAGCGGGAAGGCTACGCCCCGGGCACGGAGTTCCACCGATGCAAGGAGATGTCCGAGTACTGTAGCACTCTGTGCCGCCACCTCTATCTCTTCCCGGGACACCCTCCCACATGATGCCACCTCCCACCACCCGTGCCACGAGGAGGCCGCTGGACCACAGGAGGCGTGATAGAGCCTCCTGTCTCCAGGACGCATGGTTTCTGTCCCTCCCCCTCAGGGATTGGGAATATCCCAGGCTCGTTTCACACGCCCATCGTCTCCACCTTTGACCTCGTCTCCACCTTTGACCTTAGACTACAGGCTGGCTACTCCCATGGGAGGCTCTCTCCCTGTGGAACCAGCTCCGGCTGGACCTGTTGCCTGGAGTGTTTGGCCTCAGTTGAGGGACTTGCCTGGAGCGTTTGGCATCAGTTGAGGGACCTGGCAAATGATGTTAAGAACATCGTGTCTCGATGGGGAGAGGGCGTGTGGGTTTCCTCGATGCTTGTGTTCAGTTTCTGCCCCCAGGGCTCTTGTAGGAAGCGTTTGGTGATTGCTTTTATTACTGTAGTTGAGATGTCTCAGAGGTCATCTCCCATCTTTTCTGTCACATCCCAGCCCCATTTGTCTCAGAGTGAGAGTTTGAAAGGTGTCCTGGTTTAACATAGACCTTTTTCATTTGGTTTCAGAAGGCCAAGCAGGACAGGAGTCACTCTCTGCTGCTGTGGGTGGGCCCTTACCTGTGCATACATTCCCTTCAGTTCCGGAATGTCATCCCCTGGAAGGACTGTCTTTTCAACTCCACTCTTGGCTCTTTGGGGCTCAGGGAATCCAGCGTTCAGCGGAGGTTAGGGTTTGGATGCCTTGTATCTGTTACTTGTTGATCTTTGCCCATGGAAGTTTCAAAGATCTTTTAATTGGTTGTTCCTTCTCTGAGCTTTGTACCTGAAATAAGCCTTGCAGGGCGTGTCAGCAGAGGCAGATAAGAGTGGTATGCTTGCTCATACTTTGTAATCTGTCACCTTATCCTCGTTTTTCTTCCTATGAAGTGTCCCCTCTATAAAAGCTTCCTAGTTATCTCCCTGCTTCCTGTTTCTCCCTTCTTTACCTTCGTCTCATCCTGTTTACTGCTGCCACCAACGCTATCTAAAATACTGCTTAATTGGATCATTTGGCTGCTCAAGGATGTGATGTAGTACCTTGTTCCCTCTTTCTGCTTCAGTATCAAATCCCCTTTTGATTTTATGTGGCCTATTTCCCCTTCCCGTTATGACTTTCCATTTCAGGGAGACCACTGCTATGTATGTTATTTGTTCACCCTAGAAGCCATCTTTATCTGTGCTTTTATGAAACTTCTTTTTTTTTTTTTTTTTTGTGCGGTATGCGGGCCTCTTACTGTTGTGGCCTCTCCCGTTGCGGAGCACAGGCTCCGGACGCGCAGGCTCAGCGGCCATGGCTCACGGGCCCAGCCGCTCCGCGGCATGTGGGATCTTCCCAGACCGGGGCACGAACCCGTGTCCCCAGCATCGGCAGGCGGACCTTCAACCACTGCGCTACCAGGGAAGCCCGAAACTTCCCTATTCGTAAAAGCCTTCTTTTTTGCTGCTGTTCTTGCCCCTTTCAATCCAGTCTCTGTATGACAGATTTTGGTTTGGGTTTTTAAATATAAATCTGATGCTGTTACTCCCCTGCTTGGAACCCTCTGGTTTCCTATCACACCTCAACTAAAATCCAGACTCTTTACCTTGGCCTGCAGGGCCTCAGTAAGTGCTGATTTCCCTGTAAGCAACAGCCCACTGCTGTCCTCAGTTTCTCAAACATTCTGAGGTCTTTCCTGCCCTGGGCCATCAGACACTCTTCTAGGGTCCACTGAGCTCCACTCCTCACCACTCTTGGCTCTGGTGGCTTCTTTCTTTATCCTTCAAGTCTGAGCTTAAATGCCACCTTTTTGTGGAGGCCTTCCCAGGTCATTCTGTCTCTAAGAATCATGTTTCTTTATTACTGTGTTCTGTTTAATCCCCTTTATTGCACTTATCTCAATGCATAATCATCAGTTAGCGTGCTTCACTTGTTCATTCCTGTCTCTACTTTAAGCTCCATGAGAGCAGAAACCTTGTCTCTTTTGTTCACTAATATGTACCCAGTGCCTGGCACGTCTTGGGTCTTCAATAAATGTTTGCGGAAGGAAGGAAGCAACCTAGACTCCTACTTTTTTTTTTTTTTTTTTTTTTTTTGCATTACGCGGGCCTCTCACTGTTGTGGCCTCTCCCATTGCGGAGCACAGGCTCCGGACGCGCAGGCGCAGCGGCCATGGCTCACGGGCCCAGCCGCTCCGCGGCATGTGGGATCTTCCCGGAGCGGGGCACAAACCCGTGTCCCCTGCATCGGCAGGCGGACTCTCAACCACTGTGCCACCAGGGAGGCCCTTGACTCCTACTTTTTGACAAAATTTCCCTTTTGGCAAAATACCCAGTTTAGTATTTGTACTTTATTTTCCCACATGTTTTGTTTTATCCACTCGTATTATTAGCTCCTGGAGACAGAAGTCACACGTGGGACAACTTTTTCCACGCCTCCCGTGGTTCCGGGCACAGTGCTCAGCCTCGTAGTTCAGGTGCTCAGTGAATACTTGTCCTGCAGGGGTTCGGAGACTTGTTGCCAAGTCCTGCCCTTGGCTCAGTATCGTATGGAAGTACTTGGGTGACAGAACCTCTCCTCGTCCCACTGCCAGGATTTTGTATTGCCATCTGGTGCCAAATAAACGCTCATATTTATTACCGACGTGTGCCTGACGTCTCTGTATCTGTAGATAATCTGTGTTCTAAAGCCCGCTTATTTCCATTGCCTTAGCTTCTTCCAGTGTTCCTCACCACCTCACAATGCATACCCAGAGCCCAACACCTCTTGTTTTGCTGCCAGATCTTTTTTATACAACCAGATCCACACCTCGGATGAGCCCATCTCCATTGTCATGGCCACAGGCAACTGGCCAAAATATGGCTACCAGCACTGGGATTCCTCATGGTCAGAAGAGATGGAAGAGTCATTGGCAAGCAGTGTTGGTTCTGGATTGCTTAGATTATGGGATGGAGGCTGGAGAAGCAGGTTGAGCTAGAATAGGATGAGGAGGATCCTAGAATTCCTGATCTCACGTGATCCAACTTGGATTTAATATTTTCCAGGGTGGGCGTAGATCGTAAGAGAATTCTCGGGCAGCATGGAAGAGGTCTAAGCAGTGGGCTGTGTAACCTGGGGAGTTCTCAGGGTGTGATGTGTCTACGCCCAGAAAGGTAGGTGTACACATGCAGGTGGGCTATGGGGGACTAACACATTCTGTTGGAGCATTGTGGTAGGAAGCTGCTGTGGACCTTGGGGGAAGGAAGCTTGTCCAGGAATCCAGAGGAGGAAGAGTTAAGAGGGATGAAGTTGAGCTGCAACATCACTGGGTGGAGGAGGGGCACTGACCTGCAGAGCGGGCTGGACCCGGGGACCTTCTCCAGGGGTGGGAGGCGGAGACACAGCCTCTGGGAGGGGCACTGGAATAGTGGGAGGAAAGTTTGGGAGGCTGGTGTGTCGGGAATTAGAGAGCAGCATATGCTGAGCTGGATTCCACGTCCTTCCCGCCCCACCCTTGAATAAGGGTATCAGGTTGAATTTCAGATCTCTGTCCCCTCTGCCAGGGGATTTTCTAAAATTATACCCCATCCCTGAGCTGGGGGCGGCCGTTTGCTGCCCTCCCCCATCCCGTTTCCTGTAATAGGGAAGAGGAAAACAGGAAGAAATGGGGCCGATGGGATATGAGCAGAGGGGGAAAGTGGTCTGAGGCGAAGAGGTTCATAACAGCTATAGTTGCCCGAGCGCTCGGTGCATCTCCCAGGCCTATGCAGCTTTACACCGTCCTCCCACAGGCCAGGAGGGCGGCATCTCCCTGGTTCTTTTTCAGAAGTGGAAAATGAGGCTCCGAGACTTCAATTATCCAAAAAAAAAAAAAAAGATGTAGCTTTAAGGACATGGACTCTAGAATTAAATAGATGGCAAATGGTGGCTTGGCCTTTTAAGGTATCGGAGACCGTGGCTAAGGTAGCTAACCTCACCCTTATCTAAACACGGGGAAATCATTGCTACCTTAAAAGGATGAAGGACGCTACCCTATGAGGATGCATGGTGGATCCCACAGGGTTAACACATTACACATCTGTTAACCATCTGTTAACCCCGTAGCCCACCTGCATGTGTACACCTACCTCTCTGGGCATCTGAGACGGCTGTTAACCATCTCACAGAATGAGCTTCAGTTTAATGACACAACATTCAGAGCTCACTTTGGGGCAGGCACTATGACTTTCGCATGTGTTCTTTTCTCTCTGTAACCCTCTTAAATTACTGCCTT
Source organism: Hyperoodon ampullatus (assembly GCF_949752795.1). Taxonomy (NCBI): domain Eukaryota; kingdom Metazoa; phylum Chordata; class Mammalia; order Artiodactyla; family Ziphiidae; genus Hyperoodon; species Hyperoodon ampullatus. The sequence goes on from NC_136922.1 coordinate 97,275,625, forward strand.
TCTGAGGAAACGGAGGCCAGGATGGAAACAACCTGGCGACTTGAGTCCATGCTGTCAGCTAACAATATTGCTTCTCTGACTTTTTTCTTAGCATGCGATTTTCTCCCTCCTCACTTTTTGGGGCCAGAGATTTTTCCCACTGAGCTGGGAGAAGGAGCCTGAGACCAAAGACTTTATTCCATCTTAGCCCTTTTGGGGCAGAGAACAGGGAAAAAGTGTACTGTATCGTGTTCAAAAATACAGAAGGGGAGGAAGAAAGAGCCCTGTCCAGTGCTCTCGGGAAGGCCTCATATGCAGGGTATGGGAAGGGACCAGGGATTTTTGAAGGATCTGGAAGGCAAGGTCCAATAAGCAGTAGAGGAGAAATGACTGCCAGTGAGGAAAACTGCAAAGGGAAAGTGTGTTCAGAGGAAGTTGCAATTGCCTAGGTGAAGTTTCAGAAAGTAGGTGGTCATGGGTTCCATACTAGGCTGGATGTGCAGAGGGGAAGTCATGACTGAAAGCGCCTTATAGAGAATGTAATGGTGTATCGTCCAATGGTTGGAGAGACCAGACTTGAAGAGGTGGGAGTCTGAAAACAAGGGTTTAACCCAGGGAGAAAGTTCCTGCTTAAATGGATGTGGGGATGCCAAGGGGCTGGCTTGTTCACGACCACCTATACCCTAACACACGTCCCCTTGCACCTGTGACCCAGATGGTCATTTCAACAACCTTCCTTCAAATAGAAATTCTATAAGCCTATAGGGTTTTTGTTTTTGTTTTTGTTTTAAATTTATTTATTTTTGGCTGTGTTGGGTCTTCGTTTCTGTGCGAGGGCTTTTTCTAGTTGCGGCAAGCGGGGGACACTCTTCCTCGCGGTGCGCGGGCCTCTCACTGTCGCGGCCTATCTTGTTGCGGGGCACAGGCTCTAGACGCACAGGCTCAGTAGTTGTGGCTCACGGGCCTAGTTGCTCCGCGGCATGTGGGACACGGGCTCGACCCCGTGTCCCCTGCATTGGCAGGCAGATTCTCAACCACTGCACCTCCAGGGAAGCCCAAGCCTATAGGTTTTAACCTTCTAGTCTCATGGACCTCAAGTAAGTCTACTTAAAACCCCAAAAGAATACATATACAGTATACATATCTCATAGATAAATGCATGCTTATGAATTTGTTTCCAAATTTAGGAGCTTTTCAAAGAACTCCCCAGAAACCCATCTTCAGCCTTCCAAATAAGAGCCTAAGCACTGTCACCCATGGGGTGTTGGGATGGAGGGGGGCACCGCTTACATTTTATTTTCTTCTCCTGCAGGCTGATAACCCATGAGATTTTAACTAGTTCTAATCTCAGACTCAAGATCATTACTCTCAAATCCTTGCCCTCCAGCACTAGCAGCTATAGATTTCCTTGACCCTCCTGATTTCAGAATCTGGTTTTTATTTGGCTGTACTGGGTCCCAGTTGTGGCACATGGGATATTTTTTTTTTAGTTGTGGCTTGCGGGCTTTTCGTTGCGGCATGCGGGATCTAGTTCCCTGACCAGGGATCGAACCCAGGCCCTCTGCGTTGGGAGCATGGAATCCTAACCACTGGACCACCAGGGAAGTCCCTAGAATCTGGTTTTTAGAATTGCTGCTGGTTCTTCTAGGTGGCTTGGTGGAGTATGAGGGTTTTCTCAGTGCCAATAACCTCTGCTTTCAAATTTTGGAATCCATAACCAGGACCTGATTTTCTCAGGAACAGTGAAGAAATAGCAATAGCCCTAGTTACTTGTCTCTTGGGATTATTAAGCCCCTACAGAAACTGACTACCTTCAGGGGAGCCATACTCCACAAAGGCGTGAAAATCTTTTCTGTTTCTGAAGCCCCCTGCAAAGAATATAATTTCATTTTGGCATTCTATTTTCTTTATTAAGAAAGTATTTCTTTCATCTCACACCAACCCCTTAGATCTCTTTTCTTATATTCTGCCTGTGGAGGAGTGAGATACTACAAACCTCCAGGCCCTCAAATCACACATTTGTAATCTTTGTGGGTAGATTATAGGCCTTCAGATTTATGTTAGAAAAGGTGCTTTTAATGGTATTCATTTCCCCACCTGCTTTGGACAGTCCCATTTAGCCTAGAACAAAATGTAATTGTAGACCAGATGTTTAGTGTCCCTACCCTGCAGTCCCTGAACTTTGGCTGTCCTGGGCCAGACCTCACTTGGTGATGGATCCTAAACCACACATTGGCTCATCTTTATCAATTTTATTCTATAGTGAAGAGCTCAGAGGGGAAGGACTGTACTAGGAAAACCGGTTTTAAAAAAGTGTGATGTGCTGCGGAGCGGCTGGGCCCATGAGCCATGGCCGCTGAGCCTGCGCGTCCGGAGCCTGTGCTCCACAACGGGAGAGGCCACAACAGTGAGAGGCCCGCGTACCGCAAAAAAAAAAAAACAAAAAAGAGTGATGCCAAATAGAGTAGTTTGGCCTTGGCCAAAAATTATTTATTGACCTGAAAAGGGAAGAATATCAGAGTACTTCCCTGTCATCTTTTATGTTTGTCGGGCTCATCACGAGAAACGCCCTTTCCCTGCCCTCCTCGGCCTCCCTCGTTCCCCTGGCCCACTTCCCCTTCTCCCCCCGTTATCTTACCTGCCCTGATAGACCTCCGAGGGATGCTCCACGGTCTAAACGGTCTAAACGGAGGCTCAGTTCCCTCCCTGTACATCCAGGCTGCTGGTGTGGCTGACGTGTACCAGTCTGGGAGGTGGGAGAAATGCCAGAACACAAGGCTATTACCCCTGGGTCCCACACCCAGGGGGTGATGAAGGTGTGGTCAAGGGGATGACCCCAAAGCATCACCAGCAGCCTCTGGCAGACAGAAAAGGCAGAGCTGGAGGAGAAAGCTGAACACCGGCTGGGTTGGGAGAGAGTTGGTTCGACAGATGAGAACTAAACCTCAGGAAGACACAGAGCTGGGAACAAGCCCGCAGGGAAAGAGGGCAGAGAGGCGCCGGTTACTCTGCCAGGTGAGCTGCCCCCCACCCCAGGTGCTTCGGGACCCTAGGATCACTCCATCCATCTCCTCAGCCCTCACGTCCCCACAGACTGAAGAAAAGAGGTGGGTTGCTTAGAGGATGCAGACCCGGGGCAGCACACAGGTCTGAGAGCCTGCGAAGCCGTTTTCCATCCTGGTCTGGGCAATATTTATAGCCGGACCAGTGGCTTGGGGCTGGGAGCCCCCTAGTGACTAAGGAGGGGGACAGTGCTGGCCCTGCTGAGGGAATTCCCTCCTGGGCTGTCCTACAGGTTCTCAGCCCAACCCCTCCCCCGCACGGCTCTCACACCTGCTTCGACCCCAAGCAGATCAGATGTGGCTGGGGGGGGTCATGTGACGGAGAGATGGCTATAAATAGCTGGGGGTGGGCACGCTGCCCCAGACGCCTTGGGGACAAGCAGGAGGGCAGGCTTAAGGAGCCTTACTGGGGGGAGGGCAGGGACAAGCGGGCCGAGGCCTGGCCGGGGGAGGGAGCATGGAGCCATCTGGGTCCCAGAGGCTTGGGGCCGAGCCCACCTGGTGGGGTAGCGCCCCCCAGTACCAGTACATGCCCTTTGAACACTGCACCAGCTACGGACTGCCCTCCAAGAGTGGGGACCTGCAGCACAGGCTCCGGAGGGATGCAGGCCCCCGTCCCAACGCCCGCCCCACACAGGTAAAGTCCTAAGGGGAGGGGGCGGTGGATTCGAGGAGACGGTGGTGCCATGGATTGGGGGAAAAGAGGAATCAGGTGGAAAGAGGGAACACTGTGATCTTTTTAACTTGAAAAAGTACGCGGTCATGTGTTCAAAATATGAACATTCTTCAAAGGTCTGGGTTCAGCCTTGTGAGCTCCTTATACAGAGACACACGGGTACTTTAACACAAGCTTTACTAACAGAAGCCCCGAATCCTGGGGGGAAGAGGGCAAAGCCACACATGCATGACGAGCTCGTGCTTACATAACCCACACGAGGTGAGTGGCAGAGGGGACCACAGCTCTGTGTGCCTGAGCTGTCCTTACACCCTCTCCCGCGCGCAGACACCGCCGGATTTCTCCCTCCCCACCCTCGGCAGGACACACACAAATCAGCACTTCTGCAGAAGGCAGAAGAGCTGGGATGAGTGGAGAAAATGGACTGAATTGCATCTCAGTGATCAAAGATAGACCGGTGTCAAATGAGCAGAAGAAATATAATCAAACTTTCAGGTGGGAGGATTCATTAAGTAAGAACCGATGAAGTGGCAGGCACCTGGAAGGGTACAGAGATCTGTACCCAGAGAGAGGGGCTCGTGAACTAATCAGGGATGTCCAGGGATAAATATCCTCCAGGGCTTCTAGACATCTAGGAAAGGGCAATGGGATGAGCACCGCTGAAAGACAGGCTGGGAGCTGGTCACAGATAAATACACAGGTTAGGATTAGCCAGTGAATGTGCATGCAGAGAGAGACAGGATGGAACCTCTCAGGAGGACCAGGAAATCAAGATTTAAAAGCGTTTTAGCCAACGAGGGGGTGGACTGTGGTTCCTCTAGTTTATGGGGTCTAGACAGGACTGGGAAACTGAGGGCTGGCCTGGGCTGGTGAGCTCAGCGCTGGGGGTCAAGAGGATCCACGTCTCAGTCCTGATCCATCCCGAGGGTGGTGGGTAAGGGCAGCCCCAGAGGATCAGGTGGGGACTGGGACACAAAAGCCAGCAGAGGCTCCAATGGTGAGTCAGAGTGGGCTTCCTGGAGGAGGGGACCCTAGAACACTGTGTGGGGCTGGACAGAAAGACCTCTCCTCATGGCTCTGGGCTCACTGTCACCGTGTAGGCGGTCTGGGTGGGATGACAACTTGAGTAAAGGTGCAGTTATGGCACCTTCTGGTGACAGTGAGGAAACCAGGTACACTAGCGTGAAGCTTCCTGTTGGAAAGGAATGCTGAGGTGGCTTGGGAAGTAGGGTTGGGCTGGGCTCCAAAGGGCCCTGAAAGCAAAGAAGAGGAGTTTGGACTTAAGTTTTTCTCTGTTTAAATTTTATTATGGAAATTTCACACTTATACAAAAACAGAAAGAGCAGTGTAATGAATGCCCAAGTACCCCTTGCCTAATGATCAGTTATCAGTATTTTGTCAGCATCATTTCATCCATCCTCCCAGCCCCAGCCCCAGCCCTACACACACGGGTGTTTTTGTTAAGGAATCCAGACACTGCGAATGCTTTCAGGCTTGACTTCTCCCTGCCCTCCCAGCCCTGCTCGACTGGTGCACATTGGTCCAGCCAGCACAGATCCGGCTCTTTCAGTGTTTCCCAGCCCAGGTTTGGTATGGAGCACCCTCTTCTCATCTCCACCAGCCTGGGAACCAAGGGGGCTGAGGCAGCCCGTGTGCTGGCCCCCTGTGGGTAATGTCTTCTCTCGGGGGCCAGGAAGGACACAGAGGGAAACACGGCTTCTCCCAGTCACTAACCTCATCCCAGAAGACGAAAGAGCCATGAGCAGGGTATTAGTGCGTGCCTGTCCAGGACTCAGGCATAAACTCTACTTCTTGTATTGTGAAATCAGATCTCTTCCACCCAGGCTCTCCCAGAACCAGCAACGTGGCCTGGCCTGACCCTGGCTCCAGAGGACGTAGTTAGTGCAGTGGAGGTGGGGCAGTTAGAGACCTTGCGCACGCACGCACGCGCGCGCGCACACACACACACACACACACACACACACACACACACACCCAAACACGCAAGCTCTGCTTCAGGAGGAAGTGGACTGACTTGCTTTATCCGGGCTGGGTCCAGTTTGTGCATTTGAGCACAGGAAGCGGAGGTGGATGGGCTTTCTCTAAGCCTCCAGGGCATCTGAGGGGCCTCATTAAAGCTAGACACACCAAGGCCAAGAGCAACGAAGAGTCACCTGCGAGTCTTTCCTTACCCCATCCACATCAGTGTGAGGGAGTCTGGGGAAACAAGAGAGAGGCTGAGACACAGGAAGCAGTGACACAAAAACATGTAATTGATGCAGATGCCCAGTATCAGCACAGTTTTTTTTTAATACATTTATGTATGCATGTATGTATGTATTTATTTATGGCTACATCGGGTGTTCATTGCTGTGCACCGGCTTTCTCTAGTTGTGGCAAGCAGGGGCTACTCTTCGTTGTGGTGCAAAGGCTTCTCATTGCGGTGGCTTCTCTTGTGGAGCACAGACTCTAGGGGCACGGGCTTCAGTAGTTGTGGCACGCGGGCTGTAGAGCGCAGGCTCAGTAGTTGTGGCACACGGGCTTAGTTGCTCCGCGGCATGTGGGATCTTCCCGGACCAGGGCTCAAACCTGTGTGCCCTGCACTGGCAGGCAGATTCTTAACCACTGCGCCACCAGGGAAGCCCTTAGCACCGTTTTTGTATCCCTACTTCAGAGTAGAAATTGGTCCCCTTGACGAAGGCTGCTATTGACCAAGATGACTACAGACGTGCAAGGGTGTGGATGGATAGACAAGGGTGAGGAGTGGGAAAAGTGCAGATGGAGAGTGGGGAGCGGAGGGCACGGATGACCACACAGTGACCCTGCCCGAGGCCCTCAACACCCAGGATTTTAAAAAGCTGTTTGTCAGGAATAAAGACACAGACCTACTGAGAATGGACTTGAGGATATGGGGAGGGGGAAGGGTAAGCTGTGACAAAGCGAAAGAGAGGCATGGACATATATACACTACCAAACGTAAGGTAGAAAGATAGTGGGAAGCAGCCGCATAGCACAGGGAGATCAGCTCGGTGCTTTGTGACCGCCTGGAGGGGTGGGATAGGGAGGGTGGGAGGGAGGGAGACGCAAGAGGGAAGGGATGTGGGAACAGATGTATATGTATGACTGATTCACTTTGTTATAAAGAAGAAGCTAATAAAAAATAAAATAAAATAAATAAAAAGCTGTTTGTTTCTTTTATCTGTGGATCTATACGCTCCCCTCTATTTCTTTTAACTCTTCAACAAGACAGACCTTTCCCATCTCCCTCTGTCCAGATCTATGGCCATCACAAAGCACAGTTCTCACACAAGGAGCAGGACACGGGGATGCCCGAGACGGTGGACTCCAGTGCTTCCATGGACAACATGGATGAGGGACACTATTCTAAATGTCAAGGTGATGGGGACTGGGGAATAAAGGAATGTGGAATGGAAGGAGGTACAGGCATTAGGACACTAACTCAGAAGACCTGTTGCATATTTCTGGCTCACCATCCCCCCACGCACGCCAAAGCCCTCCCCCTCCCCCCACGCACGCCAAAGCCCTCCCCCAAGTATTAAGGAGAAGACATGGCTCCCAGGTCCTTCCCACCATCCCTCCCACGCAGCCCCAAGAAACTAGGGTTTAGAAGGGAACCAAGTAGCCAGTGGGGAACTGGACTTTGGTGCCTTCCGAAGGGCAGAGAGGTGGGAAGAAACTCAGGGAATGAGACGTATAGACAAGACCCCGAGGGCCCTGCACCTCCCATCCTCAGCCACACACACACGGTAGTGACTGGTCACCTGCTCCTCTTTACTTTCTTTTCCTAGGTTGTATCCACCGTCTGGGACTCGTGGTGAGAAGAAAATTAGGGGAAGACTGGATCTTTCTGCTGCTTCTGGGGCTGCTTATGGCTCTGGTTAGCTGGTGCATGGATTACGTCAGTGCCAAAACCCTTCAGGGTAGGTTTAACCTGGCCCTTTGCCCTCAGCCCTCCCCATACAGCTGTTGTTCTAGAGTTTCAACCTAGGGTAAGCTGGGGGGGCTTCGGGAGGAGGATGGTGCACAGAGGAGATCAGGTGGAGCTGTGGCCCAGGATGAGACCAGACCCAGACCCGGATCCATGTTTTCTGCCCCTCCCACCTGCTACCAGCCAAGCTGTGGGGACCCTCTCACAGGGTGACCAACTTGTCCTAGTTCTCCTAGGACTTTTCAGTTCAGGCAACTGAAAACACCTGGAGTCCCAGGAGCCCCTCAGTGCCGGGTTAACCGGGGTGGTTGGGTGCGCCACAGCCTCTAATGACGCGCCCACAGAGTGTGGTTTGCTGCACTGGCGCCCACTTGACCTCCTACAAGTGTTGGGAACTTGAACGGATCACGTCTCATCCCCCAGCTTAGACCCCCCCACGTGTCAAATGAGAACAGTGCCATTTCTGAGGTCAAACGGGATAGCCATGGCTGGAGCACACTCCTAGCACGCTGTTCCATGCCACGAGTGTGGGATGGCGGCAACATGCCATCCACATAGGACTAAGCCCAGACGCCTGTCTCTGCAGCCTACAAGTGGACCTACTACCAGATGCAGCCCAACATGCCTCTGCAGTTCCTGGTCTGGGTCACCTTCCCACTCATCCTCATCCTCTTCAGTGCCCTCTTCTGCCACCTCATCTCTCCCCAGGCTGTCGGTGAGAACTTCCCAGATCCTGCCCCATCATGCCATCACCATAATCCAGCAGAATCTCATTGGCCTGGAGACCCCGTGCTCCCCTCCCTCCCTCCCTCCTCCACGCCCCTGACAGTCCTTTTGCTGCTTTGCTACTGTCCTCCCCCCATAGACCTCTCGCCCCACCCTCATGTCCACTATCTGGATGTCCATCTACCTTTAACCTCCAGCTTGAACCTGCACACAATCATTTTTTAAAAACCCTTTTAGGCTCTGGAATCCCTGAAATGAAGACAATACTTCGCGGGGTTGTCCTGAAGGAATATCTCACCCTCAAGGCCTTTGTGGCCAAGGTTGTGGCCCTGACTGCGGGGCTGGGCAGTGGCATCCCTGTGGGGAAAGAGGTAGGACTCCAGTTACTGTGGGGTGAGCTGGGCAGGTCCTCAGGCAGAGGGCAGCACTGAGTCTAGAGGGAGCTCCGGGGGCAGCGTGGGACCATGGGGATTCCGGAGGAGAGATACTTGGGAAGATCTTCATCAGCCCTGGGAGCACCTTAGAGCAGAATCTCGCATCCTGGGCACTGTTGGCACTTGCCGCTAATTCTTGGTTCTGGGGGGCCGTCCCGTACACTGTAGGATGATTAGCAGCGTCTCTGGCCTCTGCCCCCTACATGCCAGCAGCAGTCCTCCCCCCTCCCTCCCGCCAACCCCCATTGTGGCCATCAGAATGTCCTCAGACATCGCCAAATGTCCCCTGGGGGCAAAATCTCCCCCAGTTGAGAACCACGGCCTTAAAGACAATCCAGACACATTCTGTGAAAACTGAGACCTAAAAGAGGCTGTGTTTTTTTTTCAAGGTTCTGCTCCTCTATCTTCTCGCCCCCCCCTGCAGCCAGAGTTATCTTTTCAAAATGGAATCAGGAATGTCTGCCCTCTGGTCAGGAACCTCACATGGCTTTCCGTTCCTCTTAAAATGAAGTCCACACTTATTCCTGGGGCCTAGGGGGACTATGGTGATCAGGCTCCTTCCCTGAGCTTGAGTGACAGGCACTTCCTGCCACTCTACGGCGGGAGCCTGCCCGCCTCTTGGGGCTGCTGCACTTGCTGTCCCCTCAGCCTGGAACACCCTTCTTCCTGATGCAAATGACGCCTCATCTCCATCAAGGCCTTACTCAGTTGTGACCTTCCCCATCCCACCCTCAGCTTTCCTGTCTCTCTCCTCTGACCCTCCCTCAATTTCTTCTTAGCCCCTAGCATTTTTTTCCCCCCCTTTTTTTGAAACAAATGTATGTACGTATGTATGTATGTATGTGTGTATGTATGTATGTATTTATGGCTGCGTTGGGTCTTCGTTGCTGCGCGGGGGCTTTCTCTCGTTGTGGCGAGCGGGGGACATTTTCTGAAATGATAATATGCCGGCGTATCACCCCGCTTCCTCCCTGGGATGAAGCTCTGCGAAGGCAGAACCTCTATCTTGCTCACGTCTGTATTTCCAGCCCCTGGTACAGTGCCTGGAGCAACCAATGTCTGTCCAAGAATGCCACCAAGCCCCCCATCTGGCCCCCTGCCCCTGACCCCTCGTCCCTCTCCTCTCTCCCAGGGCCCTTTTGTCCACATTGCCAGCATCTGCGCCGCTGTCCTCAGCAAGTTCATGTCCGTGCTCTGTGGGGTGTACGAGGTAAGGCTGAGAAGGTAAAAGGAGCTGGGGCTGTGCGCGCTGGCGGGTGGGGCAGGGCTGCCTTGGCCGTGATGCTGAGCCGGGCACTGCGCTAACTCACGCTCCCTCGTCCCCACACACGTGGCGCCACCCGCCTACTCCAGCCACGCGATGCCGCTGTTTAGCCTGTGCCGGTTCCCTGACGCACCTCCCATCCCTGCCCCCGCATCGGGGCTCGGCACGTGGTCCGCGCCTCAGCCGCCCGGGTGTCAGTTCCCCTCCGGTGCCGCCCCGTCCCTTTGTTGTTCCTGCCCTTCCACCCCGTCTCGTGCGCTCTCCCCCGCCCCAGCGCTCCACCCGCCCTGTCCGCGAGCTTCTCTGTTGCAGACTGTGCCTGGGCAGCTTGATCTCCTGGTGTCGGCCTGCGCGGTGGGCGTGGGATGCTGCTTTGCAGCCCCTGTCGGAGGCAAGTCCCACTTCCTCCCTACCCCGGTGGCCCGAGGGGTTGGAGCGGTTGCCACAAGCTTTGGGGTGGACAGGCAGCTCGCGGAAGGGACTGGTGGGTGGGCCTTCAGGGTGTGACCCTGGATCACAGGCCCTGGACTCCAGGCACCCGCGCTTTTTTTTTTTTTTTTACCAGAGAGCTGTCTGTTCTTTTGAGGCTGGTGGCTATTTCTTGCCGGCTTTATTGGTGCTGTTTGTCGGAAGTCCTTTCCTGTCTCTCTTGCTATTGACACTTCTTGCCCTGATTGTCCCCATCTCCAGCCCCTCTCTGGTGACCATTTATTGGCTGACCTTCCTCCCATATATTTGCCTAACATTGATTTCATTTTCTATGTTTGGCCTTGTGCTAGGAGATCACTTCCTGTTTGCCAAACTAACTGAGTTTCTCTTGGCCTGGGATCGCAGGGGGGAGACGGGGCCACTGTGATTCCCTGTGACTTAAGCCGCTCCTTCTTTATTCCCCACCCTTGCCTGTTCTCCTTTCCTCTTCTGCCCCCCTGCCCATCCTTCCCATCTGGCTCCCTGTTTGTGTCTCCCCTAGTAGCAGCCATACTATTACACTGACATGCTGACCGTGGGCTGTGCAGTAGGAGTCGGCTGTTGCTTTGGGACACCACTTGGAGGCAAGTGATTTACCCCCGCCTACGTCTGTCCACTTGCCTGGTCTTGCTCCCAAAACAGTTTTTGTCGGCATCCCCAAGTTCGAGTATGAGCAGTTAAAACACGAGTCAAGCAAGAATAGCTTTTAGTGAGCATTTACTATGCGCGGGCAATGTTCTAAGGACTTTACATCCCTTCCTGCCCAAAGCTGGATGAGATCTATATTAAGGAAGAGAGAGAGAGAGTTAGTGACTTGAGCAAGGTCATCCTGTTAATAAGTGGTAGAGCCAGGAAGGAAAACCGAGGCGGCCTTTATGGGTCCCGTACTTATATTAAAACCCTTGGTATTGTTGGATATTTTTGCCCTTCACGTATTACATCTTCTAACAGGGGACTTCTATGGATGTTCCTCTTGGTTTTTTGCTCTTGAATAATTCATTTTTGTCTTTTTTTTTTTTTTTTTTTCTGTACGCGGTCCTCTCACTGTTGTGGCCTCTCCCGTTGCGGAGCACAGGCTCCAGACGCACAGGCTCAGCGGCCATGGCTCCCGGGCCCAGCCGCTCCGCGGCATGTGGGATCCTCCCGGACCGGGGCACGAACCCGTGTCCCCTGCATCGGCAGGCAGACTCTCAACCACCGCGCCACCAGGGAAGCCTGTCATTGTTGTTTTTAATTGAAGTATAATTGACATCTCTATGTATTTTCTTCTCCAAGGGAAGACTTACCTTTGGTTGTATGTTGTTAAGGACACAGAAGTTTAGGTGGACCTTATTTAGATTAATAGTCAGCTTTATTTTTATTTTTTGGCCACGCCTTGGGGCATGCGGGATCTTAGTCCCCCGACCAGGGATCAAACCTGTGCCCCCTTCATTGGGAGCATGGAGTCTTAACCACTGGACCGCCAGGGAAGTCCCAATAATCAGCTTTAAATGAGGACTACAGTGTCGTTTTTCCTTGGCAGCAATTTAAGATTGAGTTTAGCTCTTTCTACTAATGTTAGACAAAGGGTAACCTTTCAGATTATTGTCCTTGTCCTGAATAACTAACAAGTGGGCGTGGTCAGAGAAAGCTGTTGTATCTGTTTATTTACTCATTGATAACAGTTATAACCAGACTAACAGAGCAAGGATTATATAGATCACTCATTGGATTCATTGGTGATAAAAAAGACACCATGTTGACAATCTGAGAAGCAAAACTGCAGGAAAGGCATATGCTTCTTAAACGCACCAGCTGTTAGAGGTATCTTGCAATTATGAACATGTAATCAGTCCATTCCTAGAGGAGTCTTCAGGAAACTAAGATGACTTGGCTCAGAAGTGATATATGGATAAACATTTACAGTTAATGAAAATGTACCATGCTCACTTGAACTGACACTGCACCGATGTGAGCGAACACGTCAGCTGGCATCCTGTTTGCACTTTTGTTGTCAGCTCTTGTCATTAAAGCCATAGTCCCCAGCCAGTGAAAGGTAGTGTGTTTGAATTTCTGCACACATTAAATGTTCGCACTTGCATTTATACCCGCTTTCACCTTTGTTTGGTCTTTTGCCTTACAAATCCAGAAGGTCTGAAGAATATTTTTAGAAAGGTAGCATTTTTTTTGTTTTTGTTTTTAATCAGATTCTTTTAGAGTGAAGAGAATATGAATTTTTTGCATAAAACTGGAATTTCTGGGGTGAATGAGGAAGGTTCTTCATGATCCTGTGTAGAGAACGGGAGAGGCAAATAGAAAAGTTACAGATAAAACATGGCTCTTGAGAAAATGTTAAGCATTGAAAAGTTAAAATGCTGTTTTCAGGATGTTTGTAATAAATGGCAAATATTAAATGAATTTGCAGATAACATTACTTGATTGCTTTTATTTTATGAACATAGACTAATTCTAAAATAAAAAAATTAGTATTAGAATAATTTATTCACTATATGGTCAACTCTTAATTCCTTACACCGATGAAAGAAATTTGCTTCAGTGTTTGGCTAAAATGGCAAATATGTTTTTGCTTCCATATGTGCCCTCTGCCGTGAGCCCTCTGGGCGCTGTGCTGGTTCCTGTGCTCTCAGGTACCCACGGCTGAAAGGGCAGACAGGAAGGCAAGCAGACCATCACAGTTCACTCAAGAAGCGTCCCAGTGGCAGCCTGGGCAAAGTGCAAGGAAGATATTCTGGAGAGAGAGGAGACAGCCTTGCAAAGTCAAGATGTAAGGGACTAAAATTAACATATATGTGCATTTCTAGAGGATACAGGGGAAGGAATGACAGGAAATGAGTCTGGATAGGTATGTGGGGGCTGAATCATGAAGGTCCTAGTAGGAAATGCACAAGAATGTCGATTTCATTCTCTAGGCTAGAAGCATCCCGAATGTGTTTTATGGAACACAGTTCATGGTGTTAACAGACATAACCTGTAAACAGTGTTCCAAGATAAGATAAGTTGGAAAATACTGGGTTCAAAAGGTAGTTTTTTAAACTGGAAGAGTTATCAGAACGTTTGATATGCTGACATGTATTGTGAATATCCCAAGTGTAGCATTTCCCACAGAATTCTTTTTGCAAGGACCTTCTTATGGAACTCATAGTATCTCATGGACCTGACTTTGGGAAACGCTGTCACGGGTGAAGGGGAGCCATGGAAGAATTTCAAATAAGGAAGTGACATGGCCAACTCCGGCAGATCTGTGCAGGATAGAACTGGCCTGTGGATTAATAGGATTTATCCAAGATTAACAAGAAGACTATTGTCATAGTCCTGATGCTAGATGATGAGAGACCGAACTGGGCAGAGGCAGAAGAGATAGAGAACAGGATGATATATATGGGTGATAGAAAATAAAATCGATGGGACCTGGTGGCTGATTTATGTGAGGATGTGAAAGGTAAGAAAGGACGAGGAATCTACGCTAACTTCCAATTTTATAACGAGGGAAATGGCGTGGATAGTGATGCTGCAAGCAAGATAGGGAATATAGGGGGCTTCCCTGGTGGTGCAGTGGTTGAGAGTCCGCCTGCCGATGCAGGGGACACAGGTTCGTGCCCCGGTCCGGGAAGATCCCACATGCCGCGGAGCGGCTGGGCCCGTGTGCCATGGCCGCTGAGCCTGCGCGTCCGGAGCCTATGCTCCGTGACGGGAGAGGCCACAACAGTGAGAGGCCCGCGTACCGCAAAAAAAAAAAAAAAAAAAGATAGGGAATATAGGAAGTGAAACAGGTCTGGGGGAGCTGATACATTTCACTTTAATACGTTGCATTTGAAGTTCCTGTGGCGTCTCCAAGTGATTTCAAATTGGCAGCTGGCTCGGTGAGTCTGAAGTTCAGGAACTGAGCTGAAAGCATTGCTTTGTTAACCAGTAGGTTAGCATGGAGGTGGTAGTTGAAGCCATGGGCATGAATGAGATTGAGAAAGTGTGTCTATGAGTAGCCATTGTCAGAGACCAAGGACAAGGCGCTGGCTGGGCAGAGGCAAAGGCGCCAGGGAGAAGGCAGAGAGGAGCCTTCAGGGTGGGAAAGAGAACAATATTACGGAACCTAGGAGACTAGAGAGTTTCCAAATGCTGTTTGTGTTTTTAATGCTTTGTTTCCTCTTAGCAGCACATTTTCTGTCTGGCTCAGGCGAATATGAAAATGAGCTCTCGTTCCGAAGTACACAGTGACAGACTGTTAGAGAAGGTGTCCCAGAACCACATCGCAGGAAAGAAAATCTAGCCTAGGATTTCAAAAACTGGTCGTAAAGTATTCATGAGCTGGATAGTTTACATCCGACAAATCAAAGCCGACTTTGGTTTTGTTACTGGTAAAGAAAAGGACAGGGGCTTCCCTGGTGGTGCAGTGGTTGAGAGTCCGCCTGCCGATGCAGGGGACACGGGTTCGTGCCCCGGTCCGGGAAGATCCCACATGCCGCGGAGCGGCTGGGCCCGTGAGCCATGGCCGCTGAGCCTGCGCATCCGGAGCCTGTGCTCCGCAACGGGAGAGGCCACAGCAGTGAGAGGCCCACGTACCGCAAAAAAAAAAAAAAAAAAAAAGAAAGAAAAAGAGAGACTTGCTCTACCTGACTCCCCACTGTGTCAAATCCTCCTTTTAGGCCGAGGAAACAGCTGCCTTACCTGACAGGATTTGGGGAGCAGGGGCAAGAGGTGGTTAGCAAAGCTCCGCCCCTCAGACTCCCCGCTTCCTGCAACGCCCCCCACCTATTCTCTTCTGCTCTCGTTCTTCCTTGCCTGTCCTCCCCTCCCCTCCCCTTTCTGTGCATCCATGAAACAGGCCTCGAGCCCTGATTATGTACCAGGCACTGTGTTAGGCGTGGGGTTCCAAGGAACTTTCAATCCTGGGGGAACTCAGAGATGTAAATAAATAACTATACCTGAAAGTGCTAAGTGCTCTGATAGTCCAGAATTCCGAGAGAACAAGGTAAGGGAAGGGCTGTTTTTACCCGCGGAGGGGGATCCGGGATACCTTCCCAGAGAAGGCGCCATTGAGCTAACCACGAGGAATCCTCTGTCCAAATGCAGCAGCTCCTCCACGAGGGAGTAACCACACTCCCTTGGCATAAATGACTTCCTGTCATCGCTGACTGTCACCTACGGAGGAGAGGGCTGGGGGTCTTGGGCTGGCCAGCAGCCGTTCTCGCAGAGAGCAAGGGGAGACGAACCTTGTCTAGTTCACGGGCTTTCCTAGGTCTGGGCCTCTTCTCCATTCATCTCATTATGGGCTGCATTTCCTTGTTTTCCTTCTTCATTTCCGATAAAAATGAGGCTTAGCCAGGTGTTAGGTAATTCTCTTGTAAGTTTTTTCTTTGCATCTAACCACTATGCCCTGATTCTTGGTATGTTTAAAGACTATTTTCTTTGCATCTTTTTTTTCCCCTTTATTTATTTTTGGCTGCTTTGTGTCTTTGGTGCTGCACGCGGGCTTTCTCTAGCTGCAGCGAGCAGGGGCTACTCTTCGTTGCAGTGCGCAGGTTTCTCATTCGGTGGCTTCTCTTGTTGCGGAGCATGGGCTCTAGGCACGCGGGCTTCAGTAGTTGTGGCATGTGGACTCAGTAGTTGTGGCTCACGGGCTCTAGAGCACAGGCTCAGTAGTTGTGGCGCACGGGCTTAGTTGCTTCGCGGCATGTGGGATCTTCCCGGACCAGGGCTCGAACCTGTGTCCCCTGCATTGGCAGGCGGATTCTTAACCACTCTGCCACCAGGGAAGCCCTCTTTGCATCTTTTAAGTCTATCTTTTATACCCTTATTAGCTTCCTTACTTTGTCTCCACCAACTCTTGGCTATCTTTCTATCTATTTACCTTCTCATTTGTGTTCCAGCAACTACTCTCAGAAACAGTACAACTTAGGACTGTTAATTAGGTTTCCTTCTACCTTACCCACCTTTCTTTTTTTTTTTTCACCTCTCTTTTTTTTAAAAAAAAATTTTATTTATTTGGTTGCATCAGGTCTTAGTTGCGGCACGCGAACTCTTAGTTGCGGCATGCACGTGGGATCTAGTTCCCTGACCGGGGATCATCACCCACCTTTCTTAAGCATAGTTGTTTATAACTTCTTCTGCCTCTTGGTTTTCCCCCTGGATTTGGTCCTTTTCAGTCAGGTTTTTAATATTAATTTTTTAAAAATGTGGATGAATCCTCTTTCCTTTCTTGCAATATTGAGTATTGTCACCACTCACAAAGCCCTTTCCTATTCATTTTTCTTATTTCTTCCCTAAAAGTTGCATGGTACGTGGTGCATGGGAGAAGGGAGGAGAGATTGAGGGGGGTGCTAAGGAGAGTCCCTGTAAATCTTGAGCTCTGCTTGGTGCTCTGGTGAGCACCTGCTCTGGAAGCTTTCTCTTCTGTAACTTTTCTTGCAGAAATTTTTCAAATCCCCGTGGATACCAGACAACTGTGAATCCTACCCAACCTTGCTTTCTAAGGGATGGAGAGGGCACGACCACCTGACCCTCAGGTTTTGTGGGTTAAACCCCCTCATTTCCCATCCTCTCTGTATCTTGTTGAACCACATCCCTGGCCTGCAAAAAACTGCTAGCATGAGCAGGTGTATGGTTTAGAGCATGGCACACTCTAAGAGATCATCACTTCCCAGTTCTGCTCCCCCTGTGATTGAAGTTTCAGCAAAAGCTCCTTGGGTCCACAGGGTGGGAGTGTGGGAGAGAGCCTCACACTTTTGTCTGCACCTGACCCTCCTTCCTTGCCCCTACAGGAGTGCTGTTTAGCATCGAGGTCACCTCTACCTACTTTGCCGTGAGGAACTACTGGCGAGGATTCTTTGCAGCCACGTTCAGCGCCTTTGTTTTCCGAGTGCTAGCCGTGTGGAACAAGGATGCTGGTAACAGGGGAGCCCTGGGGTGGAGGCAGCGTGAAATAGGGAGGCTGGTAATGGGGCGTGGAGGGAAGCTCTGTGGGGCAGTGCAGAAAAGGAGTGGATGGCATCATTTGGGAAGTGAGACCAAGGCCCAAGGGTGTATATAAGGCAAGGATACGGGTCATGGAATAGGGGAGAGTGTCTCAGCCAGTAGTGTTAGAAAAAGGAAATCAAATAGAAAAGGAGGCATTGGGATGGGAGGAAGCTTTGATCCTTAAAACCTATGACCCTGGTTCCTTCTCGGTGCGTTTCTGTGATGCTCCCACCATAATCCTTGGCCTTTCCATCCTGTAGTCACCATCACAGCTCTCTTCAGAACCAATTTCCGAATGGATTTCCCCTTTGACCTGCAGGAACTCCCAGCCTTCGCAGCCATTGGGTCAGTGGGTTTGTCTGCTCTGGAGGACAGTGGGGAACCAGGGCTGGGGCGTGGCTTTGCATTGGAAGGGACCCAAGCTGGGAAGGTGGGGTTGGTGTGGGTGAAGTGTAAATTGTTGGGGGGAGGTGGGTAGAAAGGGAAGGTGTGTGCCTGTTATTTGTTTCCCTGCGGTGGCCAGGTCTGAGGGATGAGGGTATCATTTCTGCATAACTTACACCCTCAGGATTTGCTGTGGTTTCCTGGGAGCTGTATTTGTGTACCTGCATCGCCAAGTCATGCTCGGTGTCCGGAAGCACAAGGCCCTCAGCCAGTTTCTGGCTAAGCAGTGAGTCACCGCCTTCTTCTGCCCTACCTGTTTGCCTTCTGGTTTCTCCAAGAGTTCCTCCCTTTTAATCTTTGTGGAAGGCGTTATATGCCTTTAGGTGGCTTGTGATAAAATATAGAAGCCCTGATACTCTACCAGGGATGAATGGTGCGGTTTCCCCTTTAAAGATTGCTTGTTGGTGGAGAGAATGCTCTGTCTAATGGCCTGAGACTCCAGTAGACTCCAGTTTTACTGTAGTAGACTACAGTAAAACTTCGGCTTACCAGAGTCCAGAGAGTTGTCCACTGTGGCCTAGCTAAATTAGGTGAGGATGAATTCTGTTTGTTTTTCAGCCGCCTGCTCTATCCTGGAATTGTTACCTTTGTCATCGCCTCCTTTACCTTTCCACCAGGAATGGGACAGTTCATGGCTGGAGAGGTCAGCTCCAAGGGTGACCTCTGAGGGTGGGAGTCAGGTCACTGAGCACATGACTGGGACCAAGCCAGGACGGGGCCACATGGAAAAGAGGAAAGAGCACAGGTGTCCCTCAGGCTTCTGAGCGTATGTGCTTTTGCCCCAGGATAGACTCTGTCCCTGAGAAAAAAGCAAAAGTGTCCCCTGAACAATGAAACTGGGGAATTGGTTCTCTTAAAAAAAGGAAAGTACCCAACATCCCTGGAGAACTGCTCCCTTTTGCTTCCTCCTCTCACAGTTGATGCCTCGTGAAGCCATCAGTACCCTGTTTGACAACAACACGTGGGTAAAGCATGTAGGGGACCCTGAAAGCCTGGGCCAGTCAGCTGTGTGGATCCACCCAAAAGTCAATGTTGTCGTCATCATCACCCTCTTCTTCATCATGAAGGTACCCCTCCCTACATTCCTGGCTCCCTGGGCTTCTGTTTTCAACCTAGGAACCAGGGTGTGCATAGGGTAGGGAAGGGTAAAACTTCATTTGGTCTTCGTCCAACCTAATAAAAAAACAGTTTGGAAACCAGCACATAAGTAAGTTGCTCATCTAGAGAAGTGAACCAATATCTGGGTTAGTGTTCCATTCATGTCAGCTTAGTGATGTTGCCATAATTATTATAACCCTTCTCAAGGTTCTGCTTGCATGATTATTGAGACATCACAGCAGCCACGTAAGTAAGGACAAGAGCTTAGCAATACAGAGCTTAGCAATACAGATAACTGTGTAAAGACCTCAGATAAATTAACCAAATCCCCCCACATGTTAGATAATTAGGTACTTCATTCTCCATGCATCTGATTATCCATTTTCAGATGATTTGCATATCCATTTTTTCCCCAGTCTAGTGGATGATCTCTTTTCTAGAATTACAAAAGGGATAAAATATTTAAATCCACTTTCTTAGTGACTATAAATAATTTTTATAAATGTTATTATTCTCTAGGTAGTGAGGCTGTGAGGATTTTGCCATTCTTAAACCATTTTCTTCTAACTTCAATTAGGAAACAAAAGCTGATCTCTTTTATAACAGTTCTTTTTCATATTTGCCCGTCAAGGATCATGTGTTTATAGACTTCTCAATTACTGCCTTATACAAGTATATTTTTATTTCCATCACTGGTTGTGACATCTGTTATAATTGCTGATTGCCTTTTTTTTCTCTTTTTTGATGATTGCCTCCTTATTCATAGTATGTCTTGCTTGAATAACCCAGCATTTTCCTCTATATATTAAGGGCCTTCATTTGAAAGTCTGTCCACATTAAACTTTCATGTTTTTTCGTACCTTGCTATTAACTTATTCTTGATACTGATTGTGAATCTATATTTCCCCAGGATATGAGTCACTAAGTTATATTTATATTGTAATAGCTGAGGTGGGTTCATTTATTCAATAAATGTTCTCATGCACCTACTGTGTGCCAAATATGTAATACTTGATTATTGATCTTTGGTGAATCTAATGCTTATGGTTGAAAAATTATTTTAAAATTTCCTTCGTGGTTTTTTGCTGCTCATTTAATGTGCTTGTCAATGGTCTTATCCTTAGAGATACCAGGTGCTTGACACACCAGGTTCCAATTCTGTTACTTATGTTCTCAGGATTTGCTGTGCGGTTTCTGGAGGCTGTATTTATGTATGTTCTTTTTCATTCCATTCCAGGGGGATTAATTGGGTCTGTGGCTTCCATATTTTGCACACCCACTTTATTAATTAGATCATTTTCATTTCTTCCTTCAAAAGATTTGATATTTTTATCATAAAGAAGTTCTCAGTGTCTTGTTAGGGGTCTGATTTTTGGACTTTCGTTATAGAGTTTATCTTCTCTAATTTATAAACCCCAGCTTCCTGTAATTGGTTGTTGAGCATACAAACCCATCTGCAGTAACCAAGTCCAAGTTTTGATGGCATCTCAGAATTTCTTGTTCAGTGATAACAATGGTGTTTTTCTGATACTCCTCTAGACTGAGCTGTATGGTAACTTTGGGATCATATATACTTTTGAAATGTTAAGCGTTTGAAAATTTTTGGAGAAACAAAATTCTGTATGTATTTTCAACATTTCCTTCCCACCTGACCTCATTTCCTCAGATTCCCAAGTGTATCTCTGGATTTCACCTTACAGATTAAAATTTATTCTGAGAAACCTACTTGGATTATATAGCAGGACTCAACTGTATATCATTCTTATTAATTTCTCACTGAATTACATCCTCAACAAAGTCTACATAATAAGTGAATCGAGAAGAAACTCACATTTCTTGGGCTATATTTCAAGCCCAACAGTTTGCAGCAGGCCTATGCTATTCTATAATATTTAAAATGTAAAACCATTCACTGCTATAAATCCATGATATTACCTAGTAATCACTGCTTCCAGCATTTTCACTGTCTTATCATTAGACGCATAACCATACCCTTATTATTTCCAAAGTGTGGACAATAGGGTGCGTAGGCACATTAAAACATACAAGTGACTTAGAACTATTTTTCCACAGTTTGATTTGAAATTTAGCTTATGTGGTCTTCTGGCAGTCTCAGTGCTCACAGATAAGATTCTCAGTTCAGCTGTTTATAACATTGATGAAGGGACCTTCCATCTTCTCAATTTTAAAACATGGAAGGCATCACCATGTTGTAACTCTGGAGTGTTTATAATGAGTATGAATATCATTACAACATCTCAGTTTCCTTTTTAATAAGTCTAACATTATTACCTAGATCACTCAGTTCTCAGTACAGCCTGAGGCTCTGTAGCATTCTTGTCTAATCTTCCTATGGTTCCTTCCTGTGAAGGGTTTAAATAAAGTAGAATCTGTGATAAGGGGTCTCTAGTTTCCCAGTTCTCTAGAACTGGGTGTCTAAAATCTTAGGAATTATTGGTGTTCCAGGTCACTTACCCTGCTTCTGGATCTTCCCTTTCATGTGCTAATAGCGCAAAAAGAATGCTAGTCTCAAGTGTCATTCTCTGTGCTATAGGAGTTGATAACTTCGGTGTCCTCTGATCCTGATGCTATTCTTACACTGATCTTGGAGGATAATCTGAAGTTCATCCTCTGAAATCAGACCAATCAGCCACCTATTATCTTTATTACTGGAGCTTTCAGATTAACCTGAGCCTACAAAATCCCTTATGGCTTTCGTGGACTTATTCCAAAGAGACAGTACAGAATAGTTCAAGGGGTCTCAAAATGTTATATGTCAGGATCACTTAAGAAGCGCCTGTCAGCGCCTAGACCTCTGTCTCCAGACAGTCTGATGGGGTAGCCTCCAGTGGTGTCTGGTCACCCGCAGTTTAAACAAGTTCCCCTGAAAGCATTACTGTTGGATGTTTTAAGCAAATATTAGCTCTAAGTGTCTCTGCTTTGCATGAATACTGTTTGACCAAACTCTCTTCTTTCCTTCCTTCCTACCTACTTACTTAACTTACCTACCTACATCCTGCCTGCATTTACTGAGCACTGTGCCAGTGCTGAGAGAAGGCAAAGACAACAAGATACACCCTTGTGACACACCCGAAGAATTTGCAATCTGTATCCTCTTGAATTGTACATTTAACTTGGCTGTCCTCAACTGTTTTAAAGAGTCCTATTCTGACATGGTGACATATGTATTTTGCCTCTTCTCAGAGCTTCAGGGATGAAGGCTTCTCAGAGCCTTCATCATTGTCTCTTGAGGACAGCCCTGGCTCAAAAGAATCTCCCTCTAAGGTTCAGAAAATTAGGAAACTTATTTCTCATTAGTTTACGATAAAGTTGGTGTAGTGTTTAAATTGTAAATAGTTTGAGCCTGGCAATTTTTTTTTTTTTTTGACCTTTAGCTGTTGTCATCTTTCACCGAATTAGTTTGAGATCTTTTTCTAAGATCGACTTACTTATTTTGGAAATGATATGTAAACCTGTTGCTTAATTTATATATTATGTCTCATATGTTTATTTCTTTTACAGATATTTCAAAAGTTCAACCACTACTCCTTTTTCCATTCGGTTTCTCAGTTCTTTTGCATTCTTTGCTGCAGAATGTACCTATTGCTTTTGCTAAAATCATCCCAATTCCTGTTGGAATACTACCTTGGCCTTGGAGGTCCTTTCTATCACGCTGGCTGATTTAGCTGGCTCTCTCAATGTGCTCCTGCAGGTTGGTCAGGACCGATCTGATTTTCTGATCCTTTGTTGAAGGTGATTTGATGTTAAAGGAAATGGCTCAGGCAGGACTGTCTTCACTCCAGGTTCCCTTGTGAGGCTTGCCATATAGATGGCTTTGTAAACGACCATAGTGAAGCTAAAGCAGTCCTGCAGTAAGTCACTATGACTTTAAGGTGTCTGCCACTTGGAGCTGGGGCTTTTTTTTTCAGAAACATAGTCTGGCCAGGAAAAGGTATCCTCCACTTTCAAGAGCTCAGGCTGCTTAGCTGAGGTGACCTTTTTGGGCTAAGAGGATACAGTAGGCTAGGGCCCTTTTGGGGGCAGTGACAGAGGAGTCCCCTGGGGCCTCACTCCTTGTTTTGATTGCCTAAAGGCAAATATTGTCACTCCAGGTAGGAACAATTTGGGTTGATTGCCTGGAGGAACCTTCTTATAGTGTTGTCTTTGGTGAGCTCTTAGCCTGAGCGCTCCATGTGTTTTTGGTTCTGGAGGAAGGGTGACAGGCAGGATGGCTTCCAGAAGGATTAGCTACCCCAGGATTTCTGTAACTCTTGAAGCAAGAAGGAGGAGGATAGTGGGAAGGAGGTTGAGTGTGTGTGTGTGTGTGTGTGTGTGTGTGTGTGTGTGTGTGTGTGTATTGGGCAGAGTTGAGAGGGTATCCTGACGCCTCTTTTTACCCCAGTTCTGGATGTCCATCGTGGCCACCACTATGCCCATACCCTGCGGAGGCTTCATGCCTGTGTTTGTGCTCGGTAAGTTCTGATGGGAAGCCTGGGATCTTACTGATGGCTGCAATCTAGTGTACTGAGAAAATAAGGAAAGGCCTGGAAGGCTGGGGGTTTGTATTTAGTCTTAGCGCCCAAGGAGGTATGGCTCTGAAAAAAGAGGATAAAGGCCTTGAATCTCTCAACACCTTCCTTCCTTTTGTCTCTCCCTAGGAGCTGCATTTGGAAGGCTGGTAGGAGAGATCATGGCCATGCTTTTCCCAGATGGTATCCTATTTGACGACATCATCTACAAGATCCTACCTGGGGGCTACGCAGTAATTGGTGAGACACATTCCACCCTCCTGTCACCCCGAATACCCACACTCAACTCTCCCATGATATCTGCATTCCAGGCTACACAATATGGTTTTTTTGTTTGTTTGTTTGTTTGTTTTGCGGTACGCGGGCCTCTCACTGTTGTGGCCTCTCACTGTTGTGGCCTCTCTCGTTGCGGAGCACAGGCTCCGGACACGCAGGCTCAGCGGCCATGGCTCACGGGCCCAGCCGCTCCGTGGCATGTGGGATCCTCCCGGACCGGGGCACGAACCTGTGTCCCCTGCATCGGCAGGTGGACTCTCAACTACTGCGCCACCAGGGAAGCCCCACAATATGGTTTTAATTTAATGCTGTTTAATTCAACTTTTATTCACATAATCAACCCTTGGCTCTGACTCATTGGCTCTTATTAAACATCTCTGAGCCTTAGTTTCTTCATGTAGAAAAGGGATTATGGGGATTAAATGAGATAATAAGGCTGAGAGCACCTAGGATCACCTCTGAATGCTTGGTAAGGGCTTTTTTTTTTTTTTTTTCCAAAGAATCGTGGAAACAACAGTGCAGGTGACTGGCTTGAATCCTCCTAACCTGCAGATGTGCTCTTGTTTACGGGACTTAAGTGCACATGACTAAGAGCTAAGAAACATGGGCTCTGGACTCATCCCTGTCTTTTGTCACTGGATGACCATGGGGCAAGTTAGTGGCCTTTCTGCACCTTAGTTTCTTTCTTCTAAAATGACTTCTGAGATGTCTTACAGCCCTAACATTTTGAGAGTCTGAGATAATCTTTTTCCATTAAATCTATAGTCCCTTCCAACCAAAGGCCATGTCTAACAAAATGACCAGTATATGCCCCAGAATTATTATGCTTCCTCCCTCCCTCCCCTCCTCACTGAACTTCCATAACATCTAAGGCCATGCCTCCCTTTGCTTTAGAACTAACCAGCTTTATAGTGCATACAGTGACCTTACTCCCCCGTCATAGTTCTTTACAAAAACCTCCTTCATCAATAAGAGTCATCTGCTCTTACTCCCCATCTTCGTGCCTCTCAGGTATCCCCCCAGTCTCCCTGGTGGACCTTTGCCAGTAGATCTCCTGTGTTACTTTATGTTCTGAAGGATATTGGGTACACCATCCAGTAGAATCATTCCTCCCAATATTTCCCTTTTGTGACTTTTTCTTGTTCCATTTTGATGTATGGCTTCCCCAGCATCTTTTCTCATAGAATATCTTCCCATATTTAAATAACAAATATCGTTAATGCACTAGGGACTATTTTGGTTGGTGGGAAAACATAACCAAAAACAAGTAAGACAGATTCTATCGTCAAAGGGCTTATGGAATCATAATGTTTTAGATCTGCAAGGGCCTTAGGACTTATCTAATGACCCCTTTCACCTTAGAGATGAGAGCATGGGATTCCAGAAGAATTAAGCTCTATTCGTACAGTTGAGAAATAGTAGAATCAGGATTTCATTGATCCAAGTCCACAGCATGATTCCTGAATTTTGACTCTATCCACTCATAAATTCTTGGCATCAAAACCTGAGGTCTGGGCTTCCCTGGTGGCGCAGTGGTTAAGAACCTGCCTGCCAATGCAGGGGACATGGGTTCGACCCCTGGTCCGGGAAGATCCCACGTGCCGCGGAGCAACTAAGCCCGCGTGCCACAGCTACTGAAGCCTGTGCGCCTAGAGCCCATGCTCCACAACAAGAGAAGTCACCGCAGTGAGAAGCCCACGAACCACAACGAAGAGTAGCCCCCGCTCGCCACAACTAGAGAAAACCCGCGTAGCAACAAAGGCCCAACGCAGCCAAAAATAAATAAATAAATTTATAAACAAAACAGAACAAAACCTGAGGTCCAAGGTAAAACACTGTAAATGGGGTTTTAAATGCTCAGTTAAGAGTGATCCAAACTTTTAAAAGCAAGTAATAGATGCCACATCACCATCTTTATTTTATAAATGAAACTTTGGCCACACACAAAATTTTTGTAAATTGCCCAAGGTCATAGAATGAGATCAAAATGACGATTTTCTAACAGTTCAGCATTCTAACCCTTACTACTGACAAACGGTTATCTCAGGAGTGTTGGCACTGCCCAGGATCATGTGTCCCCACCCTGTGTCACTCCCGTCACATCCCCATGTAGCCCCCATGACAAGAAAGGCAGCCCTAACCCACCGGTACGCTCCCGTGTCTCATTCTAGGAGCAGCAGCGCTGACTGGTGCGGTATCCCACACAGTCTCCACAGCCGTGATTTGCTTCGAACTAACGGGTCAGATCGCTCACATCCTACCCATGATGGTGGCTGTTATCTTGGCCAACATGGTGGCTCAGAGCCTGCAGCCCTCCCTTTATGACAGCATCATCCAGGTCAAGAAGCTACCCTACTTGCCTGACCTTGGTTGGAACCAGCTCAGGTCAGGGGCACCAGCTGGAATTAGTTCAGATTTGATGGGGTTGGTGTGGGAGGTTCTGAGATTGAGCACAAGGTTAAGGTCAACGTCTGGAAGCACTGCTTTTTACTTATTTTTATATTCCCATGCACTTAATAAATATTATGAGTGATCAAATGCATGGCAGACCTCACGGGAGGAGTGGAAGGGACAGGCATATGGTAAGGCTAACCCTGCCTGTGCTTTCTCCCTCTGCAGCAAATTTACAGTCTTTGTTGAGGACATCATGGTACGGGACGTGCAGTTTGTTTCAGCTTCTTGCACTTACGGGGAGTTGCGAAACTTGCTCCAGACCACCACAGTCAAGACTTTACCACTGGTCGATTCAAAAGGTCAGTGGGAGGGAAGGAAGCAGATTCCTGGGCTAGTGACCTGAACAAGGGCTCCACAGAAGTGGAGGGCGGCACTGTGGTGTGGGCTTGTCTAAGGGGCCACCCAGGCTGCTGCAGGATGCCCAGCCTTAGGGAACATGGTCACCTTCAAGGATGGAAAAACACAGCCATAACACAAGCACAAGAAGACAGTTAAAAAAGCCAATGAAAGAAATACAGCTGATTCTCATTAGTCCTTGTAGTTATGTTCTATAAAGTTTCCAAGAACACTGAATTAGGGACACTACACTGAACCATTGCTCCTAGAGGAAATTCAGGGTGAGGTTCCTGCAAGCCTCTGGTCACAACACTTTCTTCAAGTAATCAAAGTATACACTTGTCTTAGGTGTGTTTCTCCTTAAAGACACCTTATTTAATATCTATTGTTAATTCATCAGCATTGAACTCACCACGACCAACAGAAGGTTAGCTCATGGCTGAACAAAGCTTTTATCTAACACACTTCTTTTCTCCATAAGACACAGCACAGCCTTCCTGCTTAGGGGCAATTTTAAACAGCAAAATTGGGCTTCCCTGGTGGCGCAGTCATTAAGAATCCGCCTGCCAATGCAGGGGACACGGGTTCGAGCCCTGGTCCGGGAAGATCCCACATGCTGCTGGGCAACTAAGCCCGTGCGCCACAACTACTGAGCCTGCGCTCTAGAGCCCATGAGCCACAACTACTGAGCCCATGTGCCACAACTACTGAGCCTGCACTCTAGAGCCCGTGCTCCACAACAAGAGAAGCCAGCACAATGAGAAGCCCGCACACCACAACGAAGACCCAATGCAGCCAAAAATAAATAAATAAAATTAATTAATTAAAAAAACAAAACTCCTTAAAAAACAACAAAATCACCAACACAAAACACAAAAAATGCAAAAAATATGGCATTCAATGGACCACGAAAAGAACATTTGTTTACAATCTGACAGCTGGAAAAAAAAAAAGGCAGAGCATCCCTTTGTTCAGACTCAGCTTGGAATGTGTGCGTGGGGTAACTCAAATTTTTTGCTGTTCTGCACATGTCTATGAATGATGGGAAAAGTACTGCAAATATTGATTTTGGGTTACAAAGATATTTAAGCCCATAGGTGAATTCACAAATAGGGAATCCGAGAATAATGAGGCTTGGCTATAAATCTTACGGCCCCTTATGTGGTTCTCATTGCTGCCTAGCTAAGTGATAGCTGTCCTTTAATGCCCAATTTGAGGAGCAGATGAAACTGTTCCATATGAAGGAGTGAACGTGTTTAATGAGCAGTGATTTCACCTCCTTCACCATCCTTTCTGCCCACCTTTGGCACTTAATCTTGCTTTGTATTATTTCTTTTTTTTTTTTTGCGGTACGTGGGCCTCTCACTGTTGTGGCCTCTCCCGTTGCGGAGCACAGGCTCCAGATGTGCAGGCTTAGCGGCCATGGCTCATGGGCCCAGCCGCTCCGCGGCATGTGGGATCCTCCCGGACCGGGGCACGAACCCGTGTTCCCTGCATCGGCAGGCGGCCTCTCAACCACTGCGCCACCAGGGAAGCCCTGTATTATTTCTTATTGTGGTTTCTATATCTATGTCTTATCTTCCTCAGTAGCTTGTGTATCCCTTGAGGGCAGAGACTAACACCTGTCTCACTCAGACTGCCTCCTTATAGGTATTTACTGGATATTAAATAAATACGTGTCTAATGATTATATTAGTGTGATAGAATCATTTAGGGATATTTGGAGCCATTTAAATTTTTAGCTCTAATTTCAGATAATCAGAGTATCCAAACTACTCAAATTAGCTTAGTTTTAATATTTTCCCAAATCCCAAATACCTTTCAGTGGCCTCTAAAGCAGTGGCTTCTCACTGGAATAGGGGTACAGCCGATGGGCTGCAGGGTTTTCATAATAATGGCTAAGACCTCATGGTAAGATTTGTCTCAGTAACACTGCTGCAATCTTATGGCCTCAAAACTTAATGAAAATGTTAATTACAGTAGCAGAATTCTGATAAATATATAAAAGAACTTCCCAGGAAAAGTAGGCATTCTGTTTATACCTACAAGGACCCAGAGTCTTTAAGTGATTAAACATCAGATATCCTTGTAGACTTCTTTCAAAGTATATTCATTCACCTCAGTATGAATGGCTTTTAATGTGTCTTCTTTTGGAGACAGTGTTGATTAGCCTGTTTTAATACCAAGTTCACCTATTTACAAACAATCTATGTAAGGGCTGCATCAAAATAAGTACAAATTAGCACCAATTAGTGTACTACCAATTGGGGCTCTAAGTGCTAAATGGGTGAAATAATAGGGATTGAGAGAGATCAATCCTGGAAGACTTTTGAAATGAGTTTTTAGGAAAAGAGGGTAAGAGCTGAAACAAGATTGGGTGCTGGGCTTCTGTCCCTGATTCCATCCTGCCGAGCAGGGCGGGGGGGTAATTGAGGGGGCCCTCAGGCTGAGCTTGGATCTCCCCCAGATTCGATGATCCTGCTGGGCTCCGTGGAGCGTTCAGAACTGCAGTCCCTTCTGCAGCATCACCTGTGTCCTGAGCGGAGGCTGCAGTTAGCCCAGGACATGGCAAGGAAGTTGTCCGAGCTACCCTTCGACGGGAAGGTGCGGCAGGCTGGGGAGGGGCACCGTGGCGTCTGGCCCCAGGGTCGACCTGAGTCCTTTGCCTTTGTGGATGAGGATGAAGATGAGGACCTCCATGGGAAGCCCGAGGTGAGTGGGCTGGGAAGGGCCAGGTGAACAGGATAGAGGGGGCAAAGGGAAAATAGGAAGAGAGAGGGAAGATGCTGATCGTTGACAAAGTCAAAGAGACAAGTGCCCCTGGGTCCAGGGACTGAAGGAGATAAGTTTACAAATGATGGTACCGTGAGAATTCAAAGTGCTCTAAGGACTTCTGAACTGAATAGAGTTAGAGAGGTTTCCCAGGACACCACCTGGTAAAGGCAGGAAAAGGTAGCTCTTCTCTAGGACTGAGAACTTTTTCTATTCTCTACAGCTGCCTCCTCTTCCTCCTCCTCACCCCTTTCCTACTGCTCCACTGCCCCCCGAAGAGCCCAACGGGCCCCTGCCCGGCCACAAACAGCAGTTGGAAGCACCGGAGCGCGAAGGTAAAGATTCTCCCATCGTGCACTTCACTCTTGAGACTGCAGGTAAAGATTCTCCCATCATGCACCTCACCCTTGCCTCATGCCTTGTGGTTATCTCTGGGCACTCCTCAACCTAAGGGCTCCTACTATGAGGAGGGGTGAGGCCTGAGGATGGCGGGAGGGGGTTTCTATTCTTCGAGTCTCCATGTTACCATCCCAAGGCATGGGGGCAAGGGCTGGATTAGGAGGATGGAAGGGGGGAGTTCCTACGGAGGTGAAGCACCTAGAAGTATGGACCTCTTGTGGCGAAGTGTCAGGACCACTTGAAGCCCCTGACCATTTCCTCCCAGGATGGATATTGCTTTCTTTGCATTTCCATTCACTCACCACTCCTCTCAGGTCAAAGACCCTCCATCTTTCAGTCGCTGCTGCGCTGCTTGCTGGGCAGAGCTTGCCCCACAAAGAAGAAAATGACCCAGGTGAGAGGAGATGTGTTGGGGGCAGGGGGGCGGGGGTGGGGAACGTGGGACAGGGAGCTTGTCTTTGAGGGGCAAGAAACCCATGATCCTTAAATCGGGAGAGAAGAGGTCCCACCAAGAAGAAGCTTCATCATATGGAAGGGATGGTGGGTTGGAAAGAGGCATCTGTGGCTTGGCCAGGGAGGGATGGCTATGGTTCCACTTGGAAGAAGAGGGAAGGAACTTGGACCTATGTCTTTCTTCTCTAGGAATCAGAGGATTTAGTGGATAACATGTCACCTGAAGAGGTAAGTAAAGGAAACAGGAACCTGGGGTGGGTTGTTTTGTCAAATGAAGATATTGCTCACTTTTTTCGACCTTCTTCATTGTGTTGTAAGAGTAACGTGTGAGTCTAGGCAGGAAAGCATTTTGAGAGGTTGGAAATGAGGTGTGACCATGGAGACAGTACTGAGCACGTTGCTCGGAGGTAGGGGAACATGGCGGTGTCCTCATGGGGACCAGTGTCATTTCAGGAGAGGGAAGTTTTGACCCTCTGTGTGTAGATGGGCCCATGGTGCTAGGATCGCCCTTGGAGCTTTTAGACATTAGGGAAGTTCTAGACCAGGCAGAGGCTATGCGGGATGGGTGAGATTTACCTGCAGGAAAATGGCACCGGGCAGCCAGCACTTACACAAACCAATGTGGAAGAACAGCATCGAAACTAAGATGGGGAATTCAGTGTCTGGTGAAGTTACTATGCTGGATTGATCAGGGTCCTGAGACAGTGGACAATGAGAAGATTCCAGGAAGCGAGACTGGGAAGAACCACAAACTGAGGGCAGATTTTGACAGTGGTGCCTCATTGGGACAAATCACTATTCCCCTATAGAATCCATGAGAGAGAAAATCAAGCACTGAGTGGGTTTGGTTGTGCGGAGTGAACAGAACGTGGCACAGTGAGTGGGAGCAGGTGGCTGAGCTGTGCCGATCAGAACTACCCTGGCGTGTG
The DNA here is from genome assembly GCF_949752795.1 of Hyperoodon ampullatus. Taxonomy (NCBI): domain Eukaryota; kingdom Metazoa; phylum Chordata; class Mammalia; order Artiodactyla; family Ziphiidae; genus Hyperoodon; species Hyperoodon ampullatus. Next base: position 97,306,824 of record NC_136922.1, read on the forward strand.
GAGAGACACCAACAACATCCATTAGCAACCATTCCACTTAGTAAAAGAGAATGCAGCTTGCTTCGAAGGCTGAAAGGTAGAGCTTTAAAAGTATGTAGCTGGGCTTCCCTGGTGGTGCAGTGGTTGAGAGTCCGCCTGCCGATGCAGGGGACACGGGTTCGTGCCCCGGTCCGGGAAGATCCCACATGCCGTGGAGCAGCTGGGCCCGTGAGCCGTGGCTGCTGAGCCTGTGCGTCCGGAGCCTGTGCTCCGCAACGGGAGAGGCCACAGCAGTGAGAGGCCCGTGTACCACAAAAAAAAAAAAAAAAAAAGTATGTAGCTGACAAAATACCATAATGTGTATTATCTTTAAATAAACATCCACTGGATGTCCAGAATATATATGTGCTAAGAATTCAAAGTACTCAGGGTTGAAGGAGGGGGTGGTGAGTGACAAGAGGGAGGCAGCCTTCACCTTCTCCCCTTGACACCCCTCGCGACACACACATTTCTGATAAATGACCTAAAAAATCAAATGGATGATCACAGAAGAAAAAAATCGAACTATTCCTTCTGCCCACAAGCAGGAATCAGATAGGTCATAACTACAATTAAGGAGTGCCTTACTAGGGTGCTCAAACCAATAATACTTTTTTTTTTTTAATACACCGAAGAAAGCCAACTAGTTGATCAGTGAGGTTATTTAATGACCACTGGAAATAAAATGCAACTAGGGATCAAAAGAAGATAGATCATACTTTTTTTTTTTGCGGTACGCAGGCCTCTCACTGTTGCGGCCTCTCCCGTTGCGGCCTCTCCCGTTGCGGAGCACAGGCTCCGGACGCGCAGGCTCAGCGGCCATGGCTCACGGGCCCAGCCGCTCCGCGGCATGTGGGATCCTCCCGGACCGGGGCACGAACCCGTGTCCCCTGCATCGGCAGGCGGACTCCCAACCACTGCGCCACCAGGGAAGCCCTAGATCATACGTTTTTAGCTGATATCTTTCTCAAGGAAGATTTTAAGCAGCTCTCAACTCCCATGGGAACCACCAAGACTTTTTGAAAGGATAAGATTCAATAGGACTCAAAGTTCAGGACACTTTAACACAGTTTTCAGGCTAGATCACGATGACACCCTGGACAATACCAAGATGATACCTCTGGGAATAGTCAAAGAATTCAGTTCTAGGTTGCCAGAAGTCCTTGCTATGACTTTTTTTTTTAATTTATTTTTGGTTGTGTTGGGTCTTCATTGCTGCACGCGGGCTTTCTCCAGTTGTGGCGAGCGGGGGCTACTCTTCGTTGTGGTGCATGGGCTTCTCATCGCGGTGGCTTCTCTTGTTGCGGAGCACAGGCTCTAGGTGCCCGGGCTTCAGTAGTTGTGGCACACAGGCTCAGTAGCTGTGGCACAGGGGTTAGTTGCTCCGCGGCATATGGGATCTTCCCAGACTAGGGATTGAACCCGTGTCCCCTGCATTGGCAGGCGGATTCTTAACTACTGAGCCACCAGGGAAGTGCTATGACTTGTTTAATTCTGATGCTCTGTTAGGGATACACACAGTTCGAGCCCTGGTTTGTCATTGATGCTGAGATTTTTCAAGTCATGGAACACATCAGACAAAGAGCAGAAAAAGGCTGGGGGTCCCAGGAACATGATCGGCAGTCAAGGTCAGAAGCCCACCTCTGTGTAATCTTGGGCAAACACTTAAGCACTCCATGCCTCTGTTTTCTCATCTGTAGAATGGGGATAATGACAGGGTTGTTGCAGAGGATTCAATGAGTGAAGCAAGTAGGATAATGCTTGGCACCGAGGAAGTGCTTGGTGCATGTGCACTGGAAATGGTTCTGTTCATGTTGTTCCCTAAGGGCAGGGAAAAAAGGAACCAGGGAGGCCAGAAATGATCGTAGAATGCTCCAGGAGGACAAGACCAGCCAAACCAGGGTTGGCAAGGGTCTGCCCCCCATCCTATAAGTAAATCCTTTCTGCAACATACCTGCTAAGTGGTCATCCATCCTGTGAGAATTTTGTGTGAACCTTTCGTCAGGGAAGGTGAGAGTTTAGAGGAGGTGTGATTGCAGTCCAGGAAGAGCAGGAACACGAGAACTAGGGGATGGCCTTCGGCGATGTCCTCGAAGCTTGAAACGTATAGATTTGGACAAACAGGAAAACAAAGTAGTACCTCATTCAGAAGGGACTGCCTGAAAAGAGATTACAGAAAATTTAAAAATCAGTTATGAGAACAGGAGCGATACTGGATTACTTAGAATCTTGGGGATTTGGGGCGTGCAAATCTAAAATCCAGAGGAAAGTTGAACTTTTGCCTTAATGCTTCGGTCATTGACAAAACAGTGTAAACCAAACCAAGCAAACACACACACACAAACGATTTGTTTGAGTCAACAAAGTGCCATGTGACCCAGTACAGCTCTTCAAATCCAACAAATCTTTGCCATGATCTGCTGTGTAAAAGGTCAGTGTGCTGGTTTCTCCATGACACACAGCAACTGATGCCACACAGCACTCTGGAGGAGTTCCACCCAGGGGGCAGAATTAAGACAAACGCCAGCCTAAGATGGCACGCGATCCACGCCGTTTCTGAAAAGGAGAGCCTGGCAGAGTACATCTGACCCGGAGTGTCAGGTGTAGGGTATGGGCACAGGGTGGGGTTCTTGGGGAAACCCAGAACAGCAGTCGCAGAAGCGGAAGCACATCTGGCTTGACTGGAGCTGTGGGTGTTACAGGAGTAGTGGAAAATAAGACTGGAAAGATGGGTTGGAAATAAGTGTTTGGGGCACCAGGAAGAAGGAGCGTGTTCTGAGCACCTGAGGGTGAAGGTTGATTTGGGGCTGGAGGAGGGAAGAGGGCGGTGCGGCTCCCTGGGGAAAAGGGAAGAGGGCTCGTGGTCTGGAGGAGCAGTGACGGTTCACTGTGTATTTCAGGCTTCTGGGCCAGGGCGAGGAGGGCTGTTTGGGGTCCAGATCCGAGGTTTAAGGGGGCTCTGATATCGGGTGACGGCCCTCCTCTCCGGCAGATTGAGGCCTGGGAGCAAGAGCAGCTGAGCCAGCCTGTCTGTTTTGACTCTTGCTGTATCGACCAGTCCCCCTTCCAGCTGGTGGAGCAGACGTCGCTGCACAAGGCAAGTGCTTGCCCGATGCCCACTGCCCACGGAGCAGGGCTGCCGGGAGGGCCGGGAGGTGCGGGGCCTCTGCGTGCTGACCTGCGGCTCTTTCCGCGCAGACTCACACGCTCTTCTCCCTGCTCGGCCTCCACCTTGCGTACGTGACCAGCATGGGGAAGCTCACGGGGGTGCTGGCCTTGGAGGAGGTAAGCGCGGTTGTCCCCTTTGAGCAGTGAGGAAGAGGGGGGCACAGGATACAGGGTGGGGGGAGGGCAGGGGTGGCCTTAACATCCGGGAGGTTCCTCCAGATTTCCCTCCTGTTTTTCATGCAGAGACTGGAGGGGGGCGGGAGCGCAGCCCTGTGCCCTTCTAAGGACGGCATGGGCTTGGGATGGGGGTTCAGGGCCCGAGTCGTGGTTTCACAGGGGTGCGCTGTGGTGGTGCATGGAAGGCGGAGGAGATGGGAAGTGTCTGAAGAAGGCCTGAGGGTTGCTAGGAAGGGGCCCAAGGAGGTCCTGGGTCAGGGGTCTTGAGAGTCACTGCTCTGTAGGTGGGGCTTTTCGTCCGTCACGCCCCTGGTTTCCTTTTTCTGTCTCCTTTGGATCCATCCTCGCGTGCATTGCTTGCCACGCCATAGCTTTCCCATGTTTTTTCCGTTTATCGTCTGCCCCTCTCTCGTGTCTCTTTCTCTCACTGCTCCTGTCTTCCCTTCCTCCCCATGTTGCACCCTCTCTGCCGTCCCCCCCCAGCTGCAGAAGGCCATCGAGGGGCACACCAAGTCTGGGGTGCAGCTCCGCCCTCCCCTTGCCAGCTTCCGGAGTACAACTTCGACTCGAAAGACTCCTGGGGGCCCAGTCCCTGCTGCCGAGGCCTGGAGCCTGCCTCAGGATGGAAGTGGGGCCGCTGGGGCAGGGGATGAGGCTCCCGCCTCCCCAGAGCCCCCTGTGCCATCCGCCTCCCCAGAGCCCCCTCCCTCCTGGGCTCCGGCCAAGGCAGAGAGTGAGCTGGAGGAACTGGAGCTGGTGGGGGCTCCGGGGCCGGAGGAGGAGCTGGCCGACATCCTGCAGGGCCCCAGTCTGCGATCCACGGATGACGAGGATGAGGATGAACTGGTCCTCTGAGCGCCTCCCGGACCGCCGCACGAAGACGGTCCAGAGATCCAGGCCAGAGGGTGGACCCGTGTGGAAGAGGGCATTTCCTGAAGCTGGAGAGATCGTACCAATATCCGGCCTCTCCTAGGAATTTTACAATGTCATCCTGATCGTGTTGGAGAAGGAGCCAGAATCTGGGCAGGAGTAGCCCTGGTCAGTCATTTGGGCATGTCCCCCCGTGCCCAGACAGGCGGTGGTTCTGACCCCTGCGAAGGGCCCTTGATAGTCCACGGGCTTCTTGAGTTTGCCCGTGTGTGGGTGGGGAATGCCCGCCTCTCCCTGGGCCCCTCACTGCCCCACAACGTCCCCGTGTTCTTGTTGGCCTTGCCCAGCCCCCGTTAGTTTCCCTGGGGGGTGGGTTAAGGGAGGCCCAGGATGACTGTGGTCCTGCCAGTGCCATGCTGGAGGAGGAGGTGGGATCCCCTCATGGCCTCATGGACGGATGGCCCCAGAACATACCCGCAAACTGTCCGCAGCCCCTCCTCTCAGAGCCCCCCACCCCGCCCTCCACTTGCCCACAGCCATTCCCTGAAATTTGCCTCCAGACGCCATCCTGGCTCCCACTATCTGTCCCCGGGCAGAGCCATTACTAGGGCGGGAAAAGGCCAATCCCATCTCCCCCTCCTTTGTCCTCCATTTAAGCAGTGAGGCATGGATAAAGGGCCTGTGGGGAAACAGCCTGGAAGAGGAAAGGTCGCAGGAAGGCTGTGTGTGAAAGGGGCGGTACCCAACAGTCCTGCGGGCAATGGATTTACTTAACTCCCTCTGGCAGAAATTCCTCCCCTCCCACATCACAGCTTCCTCCCCCTCCAGTTTCCAGGTCACTCCCTCTCCACGGAAGTCCTTGGTCTGTCCTGCCCAAGGGTCAGCTCTGCCCTTGAGGTGCTCTAGCTGGGGCTTCTCCTTCCAAGAGTGGAAGCTCAGGGCAGCTGGGCCACTGGTTCACTCAGAGACTATACCTTCTTAGGGACTGGTTCTTTGTGTTTCTCTTCTAGGGGTTCAGCGTCAAGATGGCAGACCTTTTTGATGCTTCCCACACTTGGGAAGTCAGATCCTTACCCTCCCCAAACCAGCGACAGGGAGCCTGCCATCACCCTGCCTTTTCTATAAGTGGTCCCAGGTGCTCTGAGCAGCCAGAGACCCTTGCTCCCACCCCCAGGGCTTTTGTCCATCCCTTCTTTTATGCCTCGTTTAGTTCTGCAGTTGTGCCCCCTCCCCAGCATTCTCCTCCTTCCCCACCCTGTGCCCGGCCTCCATCATCCCCCAAATAAGACACTCACAGCCGAAGGTGCCACCACATTCTGTTTAGTGCCATTGAACACAGCCTGGAGCCCTCTCCGACAATACATCCCTTCCGCCTCCCCAGGCCAAGAGAGAGAGGCTGTAGCCTGGGGACGGGGACTGGCAGTGGGCCTTCGAGCCCATGCCCATGTGTATATAACCTATAATATTTATATATATATTTATATATAAGTCTCTCTGTAATATATGTCATAGAATCTCTCTTGGGCCTGGGTGGAAATGTCACATTAAGAAAACATGCTAAGACTGGCCGTAAAAATGGATATTCCCTAGACCTGGAAGACGGAGTATGGGATGTACAGGTGGGGGTGAGAAGAGGTAATAAACTCATTCACCAAGATTCCCTCCTTGACACAAGGATGAGAAGGAAGGTGTGGGTGAGGGTGGGGCGGGGGCGGGGGTGGCGGGAGGGGAGGGATGGAAGATTTGGATTTTCCTTTAATAAAGTGAACTCAACGTGAAAGGGGACCCCCACACACACGCACCAGTAGAAAATCAATGAGCAAGAGCAGTTTCATTCACCACGATATGAAAACAGCCCCGTTCTGGGACTGCCGTAAAACGTGCGGCACAGCCTTTAACCCCAAGGGAAAAGCAACCCTCCCCCATCCCCCAACAGCCTCTTCCTGCACATGCTCCTCCCCTCCCCCTAAGATAGGCTATAAGCAAACCCCATGCACCCTGGCCCCCCCAGCACCAGAGAGGCAGTTCCTCCCTCCAGAAGAGTCCTGAGAGGGTCTCAGGCCAGCTCCTCAGGTTTTCTCCCTCTTCAGAGTGGAGACGCGCCCCCCGCCGCCTGACCTCTGGTCAGCAGTGATGCCAGCATCCAGGGATGCTGTGCCCCGCTCACGCACACGTCCGAACTCTGCCAGAACCCTTCAGAGTTTTAGTCGTCTTTGGGCAGGGACCAGCAGGGACCGTTTGGCTTCCTCAGGGAAGGAGGGAGGGAAGAACGCTGCGTTAGAGGACCTCTCCTAACTCCGCAGAGCCCTGAGCGAAAAAGGAACTGTGATGCATGAACCCGCTCCCTGGACTGGATGTCCGCTGCGGTCCGGGGGCGGAATATGGGACGCGAAGGGGGTGAGATTAAGAGAAAAGGATGATGCCTTAGAGAGGGCAGGTTGCACAAGGTAAGGAAACGGGGACCCCGTGAGAGGAGGGAGCTGTGACATGCAAAACCCCAAGGACCTGCAGCAGCAGCGAGGGCCTGAGGCCACGTGAGCACGCACAACCCTTTAACACTCTTAGACGAGGTGACTTCAGCTACCTGTGCTCGCCATGTCTACTCCTGTTTCCTCCAAGAACCAACTTCAGGTAGCTATCCTCCCCCTCCCCAGAAGATGTGGGACCTGGCCTCGGGTGCGTTCCAGGGGCACGAGTGTAGGACACTGTGGGCTTGATGGAGGCAGGGTCACAGATGGACAGGAGCACCCCAACTCTCAACCTCCTCATTCTGGGGCACCGCTGCAGCAGGGGAGGTGCCGTCTCTTCACTCTACCCTTCGACCCTGTCCTCTGCCCTCAGGATGTCTTACAGAAGTGCTGGGGCTCCAGGTGCTGCGCGGAAGTCCCCACCAGAATGGAAAGTGGGTGTGGAGGGCAAGCAGTTTCAGGGGCTTATGCCTCATTGTGAAACATCCTGGAAGGAAGAATACCCAGATCCTCCTCCCTTCCTCCTCAGGACGCCTGGTTGGGTGGGGGACACCTGTGAGGCCCTCCTGGGAGTCCTGGGAGGAGGTGAAGAGGGGCAAAGGGAGCCCAGAGCCCACGCTGCTCCTCGGCAAACACCCTGCCCCGGCTGGGGCCCTGACAGCACCGGACCTCTCCCTCCACCCTACTCAACCCTGAGTCCCCGAGAAGTTATAAAAATGTAGAAAAGGCAGAGAGAAAAGTGTAAACAGCTCCAGAGAATTAGGGGTGGATGGAGGGAGACACAGCCTCATGCTTCCCCGTCTAGCCAAGACACGTGCATCCTGTGTCACCTCCCCACCCTCAGGGCCCCGGGGCTCCCAGAGCAGGAGATGGAAGAAGGCAGAAAAGGGAAGCAAGAGCTGGAGTAGCCAGCCCTGGCGGGGTCCTTTCCCAGATCCTTAGGGTCCTCTTTCAGCCACAGGATAGTCAAGATCCCAGAACAAGTGGCCATGTTTGTCCTCGGTCTCACCAGTGATCGCCTGGTCTCTGGACAGGCCTTGTGCCCCTGTGCATCCCAGCGGCCACGTCCACCTCCTCCGTGACTCCTGACCTCAGAAGCCAAGTTACCTCTGAGGGCAGAGCCCCCTCACTCTGAGGAGACGGGGTCTGTACGTTGCTTCCCCTGTGCCCATCGAACCATGTCCAACAGCCCCTGAGGTCTGTTCCTCACAGGACGGATGAGCTTGGGCCGCAGCCAGAGAAAACAGAGCTGGGAAAAGCAAGAGTGACGTGGAGAAAGGAGGCCTTCAGGCAGCTGCAGTCAAGGCTCCTGGAAGACGAGAGATCAGGGAGCAAAGAACTGAGATCCAGGGGCCGGCCACGGGCCGCTCTGCGCTCCTGTGCTCAGGATACACACTGGAGCTCCACCACCACAGACCCAGAAGCCCGCAGCCAAGCGAAGTTCATGGCCATCTGGCTGCCTGGGCCTCAGTTCCTGGACCTGTGGTCTCTACAGTGTAAGCCTGGATAAAATCCCACCCTGGCCCTCCCTCCGTTTTGCTGGCAAGGACTCCTGGGCTCGTGACAGTCTTCTGCCCAGGTTTCAGCCGTACTGCTGGGGGAAGGGAGGGTGTGGTTGCAGCCATGCCCCTCAGGTGGGAGTGGAAGGTGGGGCATTCGGGGGGAGGAAGCTAGTTGTTGGCCTCTCCCTCCTCCTCATCAAAGGACTGCACGCCTGAGGATGTGACGTCAGACACCTTCCGGCTGAGAGCGGTGGGCATCTCGGGGTCTTCTCGTGGGGAAAGCGACTCCAGGTCCCGGCATCCCGCATCCTCTTCCTCCTCGGGCGCCAATGGCCTCTTCTCCTCCTCGGCAGGGCCCGTTGCCAGGTCCACCCCGCCCACCCCTGGAGCCCAGTCAGTGTCTCCCCCCAGCAAAGGTGGAGGCTCCTGAGCAGAGTATCCCAAAGCAGGTTGGGAAGGTCCCATTTCGTGCAAGCTAGGCTGTGAGTCATCAAATGCAGGGCCGAGATAGGATCCTGTGGCCGGAGAGGCAATGAGGGACTGGTCGCTTGCTTCCCAGGCATCCGATGACCCCAGACAGTACATGCCCTGGGACACATAGGAGTGAGGCCATCCATCCATTGGGGCTTGAGCAAGGGCATCTGTAAAGAGAATCATGGCGGTTGGTGGGGTCACAGAATATCAAAGGCAGTAACAACAGCACAGAGAATTGAGGGTGATATGTGGGGCGGGGGGTGAGAGGAGGAGTAGGAAAGCCTATATGAACAGAAAGTCTTAGAACAGAGATGCGTGGAGGTAGCCTAGATAGTTGAGGAGGCCTCTTAGGCCTCTGGGGTCGGATTCTGGAACCATCCCTCACCCTGACTCTCCATCAATTCCTGGTAGTTGTCACTGTAATTGCAGCCCAATGGCTCCTGGGCGGAGTTGACACTCATGTCCTCACCATCCATGGAGGACCAGGCCATGAGAGTGGCCTCGGAGATAGCAAACTGTTCCATGACACCTGGGAGAAGAAACGTAGTTAGCACGAGCTACCTCGGGGAAGCCTTAGACACATGCATGGGGCGGGGGGCATCAGTGCAGCGCTGTTCAATAGAGATATAACGCAAGCTACTTATGCAATTTTAAATTTTCTAGTAGCCATATTAAAAAAATTTAAAAGAAATAGGTGAAATTAATTTTAATAATACATCTTATTTAACCTAATCTATATAAAACATTATCATTTCAATGTATAATCCATATAAAACTATTGAGATATTTTACATTCTTTTATTCATACGAAATCTTTGAAATCCAGTCGATATTTTACACTTACAGCACATCTCCATTCGGACTAGCCACATTTCAAGTTCTCAATAGCCACATGTGGCCAGTGGCTACTGTATTGGACAGCACAGCCTTGGTATATGCCCCGAAACAAGGCAAAATCGTGGGGGACTTCCCAGAAGGTCAGATTTAGGATTCCTAGGGGAAAGAGTTGGGGGGGTCTTCTGGTGAGATATCCTAAGGGATTGAAACTGGGGATTTCCAGAAGTTTATCTTTGGAATTTTTTTAGGAATGGTAGCTAGTGTTAGGTAGTCAAGGCCAGAGGAGTCTAAATGGGAGGGATTGTAGGTCCACAGTGGTATCAAGTTCAAGGTCTGGGGAGGACAAGGGATGAAGGATAGAATAACGAAGATGGGTAGACTCGGGGTTCCCATGTTGGTCAAAGCCATGAGTAAGCTGAAGCTTACATTGCTAGCTGCCCTACACTACCCACTACGTTTGTCTCCCCTCCCCACTGATATTTCTTCCACCACCCACACCACCAACCAAAGAACCCTCTTGTCTATTCCAGATCTATCATTTTTCCTAGGTATCTTATTGAGATCTGCCACTAGGGCTCGGGCAGGGTTGTAGGTACACCGTATGCCTGCCTCATGCCTATACTGAATTTTAAAAGCTCTTCTGTACACACCCTCTCCTCACCCAGGTCCCTTGATCTTCTGGTGGTTGTCACAAGTAATGTGCCCTGTAACTGAATTCATGACTGCAGTGTGCTGATGGGCAAAGGCTAGAAGGGAGCCCCAAGGCTTTTCTTTCATTTTCATCATAAAACATGAGTGGAAGCACAGACTTTTGAAGCCTAAGATCCCTGCCTTTTTTTTTTTTTCTTTTTTCTCCTCCTGTACTGAGGGAATCCAGGGTTTGGATAGTCCCACCAGGTAGAAGAGAAGGCATCAGGTGGACCCACAATCCCATGTTAACTCCCCTCAACTTCTGAGACGATAATAAAAATAAGTTTGAGGGTACTTAGAATAAACAAGTCAGAGTCCTTGAAATTAGAGCTAGTTGGGAAATCAAGTCTGATGGTATCACATGAACAGAGCCAATCCTGCCATAGGGGATCAGGCTGAAGGGTCGGCCTCTGGCCATCCTGAAAAGGTGTCTCTTGAGGGGCTGGGGAACAAGTACCTGCTAGGAAACGTGCCTCCTTCTCGCCATCGCTGAGGTCGGAGTAGGCATCTGTATCCCTGCGCACGGCCTCGTGGCTGTGTTGCGGCTGAACGGCTGGTGCCTTCCCCCAGCCCTGCCACTCAATCATGTGAGCCACCCGGCCCTGCCCCATGGCTGTGGGCTTTGTCACATGGTCCTTCATGCTTCGCGAAATCCCTGAGGGGCCAGACATTCCCCAGGTGCTCCAGAACATCACACAATACCCGCACCAGGTCTGCCCCGCCCCTGCCCCCCGCCATGACCCCCACCCTAGTCCCATGGCTCTCCATCCCACGAAGGGGGCAGGTACGCCCTAAGACTCTGTCTATGAGGGGCAGCCTGGAGGATGGGAGAGGCTTGACAGAAAGGGCAAAGAGGTCCGGGGTCTGGGGATGAGGGTTCGTCTTCAGGCCTGAAGGGGCCGGGAGACTGAGACCAGGAGGCCCCAGGGAGTCTCCTGTCTGCACGCATCCCCAGGTCAGAGTCTCACCTGAGAACGATGACTTGGCCAGGGCCCCAATGCCGTAGGCGTTAGAGTTCCGCTTAAGCTTCGGAAGAATGGACGTGGTGTCCTCCATGGAGAGCTGGGATCGGGAATGCGGGAGGAGGGGCACAGGAACAAGAGGGTATGAGGTGCTTTATAAGTGGAGGACAGTCCTCGGTTTCCAGGAGGAAGGACGTGAGCTAGGACGGGCGATCAGGCTGCCATTATACCCGGGAGTCCTTGGGAGGGCTACCCCCCAACCACCCTTGAGAGTCCGGGGGTGGCTAAAGCATGTGAGGGCTCCCAGTGCCCCGCTGGAGGGAGGGGGCGCTGTGTGCTATGGCAGCAGGTGGGAGAGGACAAGGAAGAGGAGGTAGGGTGGGCTGGAGCGGCCTGGGGGGAGCTGCACTCACATTGATGCCATCCCAGGAGAAGTCAGTCCGGGTTTGCTGTGAGGAAAGAGGAGAGGGAGTGGGTACCCGGGGCACTTCCTCACAGGGACTTCCAGAAGAGTGTGAGGTAGGGAGGGCTTTCCTGAGATTAACACAGGGAACTGGGATCTCCGTGGGGAGCATCTGGCTTGTGTTTGAGGAAAGGAAGAGAAACGCTCTGTGAGGGCGTCAGTCTGAAGGCGTGTTTGGGAGGCTGTCCTGGAATTTAGGAAGGTGGCTGAAGGACTAGGCTGATGCATGGTGGTTCTGGGGGTGTTTTCGAGGTCCTCTGGGAGGGCAGCTGGGCACGGAGGGCCTCACCTCGGTGGAGGGCCGGTGGAGGCTGCTCCCGTGCAGCGAGCTGGTGCTGTCCATGTTGATTTGGTCCACATCCTTCAGGCCCTTCCAGTCCACGGCAATCACTTCATTTCCTGAGGTGGACAGATGGTTAGCTGCTTCCCCTTCACCTCCCTATGCCCACCCCGAAGGCCCCGCCTCGTTCTTTTCCTTCAGAACGCTGAGGCCACAGACGGGGGCCACGCCCTCCAGACCCCTCCCCGCCCCCCCCTTCTGGTTGCCTATTTTCTTTTACATCCCCACTCGCCCCAAATTTTTGTTAGGAGAGACACTAATGCTGAGCTCAATCAAGAATAGCACACTCGGGGGGCTGCCCTGGTGGCGCAGTGGTTGAGAGTCTGCCTGCCGATGCAGGGGCCACGGGTTCGTGCCCCGGTCCGGGAAGATCCCACGTGCCGCGGAGCGGCTGGGCCCGTGAGCCATGGCCGCTGAGCCTGCGCGTCCGGAGCCTGTGCTCCGCAGCGGGAGAGGCCACAACAGTGAGAGGCCCGCGTACCGCAAAAAAAAAAAAAAAAGAATAGCACACTCGGAAAAAGTGTTCTATGGCCTCATTTGTTGTTGCTTAAATGGAAGGGTCAGTGGCTGGGTTTTAGAAGGAAAACAGGTCTCCGTTCTATCCTGAGGAATCTCTGAGGGTTTCTGTATGGGAGTGCATGGGAGCTGTGCTTTTCCTCTATTTATGTTCCTACAAATAAGGGCAGAACTTGTCCAGGGGCAAGCTTCCCTAAGTTTTGGCTTTATTATTTATGAGGTGCAAGGATTGCATCTTCCCCAGCGGCCCCTCCAGAGGAGCTGGTGGATTTGTCTGACAGGAAGGAGATATGGTGGGGATCGAGGCAAGAGCTGGGTGTGTACACCTCGAAGCAATGAGAGCAGAGAAAGCAACGGGTGAGACGGAATCACTTCACCTGACTCTTGGGAGACGAGTGATGGATTAGAGAGGAGAGAAAGGGGCCAGCAGGAGGAGAGCAGGGGGGCTTTTTCCAATAGGAACTAAAAGAATAGGAATTCGAGTCAGAGAGAAGACAAAAGACGATGGGAGAGGGTGGGCAGGGTTTGAGGGCTGACAGGCAAGCTGGAGGACCTAGGAAGATGGTAATTCTGCAGCCGAGGCCACAGCTCCTCGGAAAGGGAGGCTGCTGCCGTGGGTGGGGGGCGCATATGCCAACTGGAAGCCTTGGGGAAGAATCACTCGGGTGGTAGACCCAAGTGAACCACCTGACCTTATAGATCTTTTCTACACATAAAGTTTTTTGCTTCTGAATGTAGGATTGGGCGTCCACTCTTGAGGAGGGGTGAACTGAATGGGGTCTGGGCAGCAGGAGGCGTTCGGCATGCAACAACATAGCTGCTGCAAGAGGCAGGGATTGGGCTTGACAGGCCTGCGAGGGGTAAGGCCCCTCCAAAGTGGGCACACTCTCCCTTGGGGCTACAGGGGAATGGTGAGACGGGTCAGACCAGAGGCCGTGGCTGGGAGGGAAGAGGAGAGATGGACATCTGGGCGGACAGAGCAGGAATGGGGCAGGCAGAGGACGACCTCTGAGGGGAAGGGAGATGGAGAGGGCAGAGTGGGAGAGAGGGCTGAGGGGAGGTGGCCTTTGTACAAGAGGGAGAGCTGAGTCAGAGCCGTGGGGGGCGGGGAGGGGGAGGGAAAGAACCCGGAGAAGAGGTGAAAGCAGAGGATCAAGTGGGGGTGTCCGTGGAGATAAATCGGGTCTCAGAGAAACCAGGCTTCCGGACAGTGAGTGTGTTTGTAATAACAATAATACGAATTATTCTCTCAGCCTGAGGTCACTGGGGCATGTAGGCGGGAGAAATTGGGAGTCGGAATGGGAAAAATTGGGGGTTTTGGGAGAGGGTTGAATCAGTCTGCTGAGCTGTGAGAGAGGAGTGGGTGCACGGGGTGCAGGAGAAGGCACTGGGTAGCAAGGCAAATGCTGAGGGGAGAAGAATTCCGAGGCGCCTCTCTTCCTTCCCCCGGTCAAAGGTAAATAAAGAGCTGGCCCCGCCCCGCCAGCCCCCGCCGACAGGTGCAGCCAGGTCCCCGGGTTCCCTCGCTCGGCCGGCCCCACCCTCCTGGGAGCGGGCTCCCGAACCCTCTCCGGCCCTCGAACCCCCGGCCTCCCCCCGGCGTCCCCGGCTCTTCCCCTGCACCCCAACCCAGCCCGGCCCCGTTGCCTCCGGTCGTGGACCCCATTCCCCTCCCCGAGGCACCAGGCTCACCCCGCCCCCGCCCCGGAGGGAAAATGCACGTGAACAAAGCAAATCGGGGGAGGCAGAAACGACCGAAAAAGGCTACGGAGAGGGAAAGAGATGGGGGCAAAACACCCAAGCCAGATGGAGGCGGAGCGGGGGCGGGGGGCGTGCGAAAGGGACTCGGGGCTGAGACTGAGACTGGGGGTCCTTAGGACGGGGGCTGCTCCAGAAATGGACGGAGGGCGAGGAGGCGCTGGGGAAGGCAGAGTCGAGGCCGATGGCCTGGAGATGGAGGGTGGGGGGACGGGAGAGTCGGGGAGAGCGACGGAGGAGAGAGGAGGTTGGCGGGGAGATGATGGAGAAGGACCGCGCCTGGGCAAGGGCAATGCAAGGAAGCCGGAGGGAGACGGAGAGGCGCGAGGGGAGAGCGGGGAGGAGAGAGGAAGGCAGGGACCGCGAGGGCACAGAGGGAAAGTGAGGGAGCGCGGCGGGGCCGGGCGGTGCGGAGAGAGGGACCCAGAGGGGCGCGGGGATTGGTGGGGGAGGGGCCGGAGGACCGGACCCCGCCGAGCCCTGCCTCCGCCCGCGCCCGCGCCCGCGCCGCCGGGGTACCCACCCACGGTCCGGGAGCCGATGCAGCCCATGGCTCCGGGCCTCCAGGCCGGGCCCTCACCGACGCGGGGCGGGCGCCGGGGGGAGCACCGGGAGCCGCGCCGCCGCCCCAGCCGCTCTGCAGCGCCGCGGCTGTCTCCGCTCGGCTCCGCTCCCCCCTCCCCTCTCCATCCCTCCCCACGGCAGCCTCCGTCGCCGCCGCCGCCGCCGCCGCCGCCGCCGCCGCCGCCGCCGCCTGGCTCCCCCGCCCCGGCTCGGCTCGCGGCGGCGGGGAGGGGGCGGCCTGGGGATTGGCTGCGCCGGCGCCTCCCCGCCCTGCCCCCGACCCCGCCGCCGCGCTCTCTCGGGGAGCCGGGCTGTCTGGGGTCCTTGCCGCCGCTTGCCTCTCTCGCCCTTCCCCAGAGCCACTCGGGGGCTGCTCGCCGGGTCCCCGCTGGGCTCGCGCCCGGGGGCTGCTGGAGACCCGGAGGATGCCCGCCTTGGGTCTCAGGAGCCGGTAAAGAACCCCGGGCCCACCCTTCGGATCTGGGGGATTGATTTTGAGGCTCGGGGTTGGGGATGTCTAGAGAGAAAGTGGGGCGGGAGTGAGAATAAAGCCTGGATGAAGGGCCTTGGCCGCTAAATTCCGCAAACACTTGTTTTCTTCCTGGGGCTGCATCTGGGACACAAACGGGAGCGTGATTGGATGCAGCTCCGGTTGCTCTGCGTTTCCTGTGCGCTGTTTTATCCACCCAAACAGATCGCGAAGTCTTCGCAAGTGGATCGTGTTTTAGACTTGCCGGTGCTCGGCGCTCGCGGGAAAATCGGGCGTGGGTGTGGCGATGGTGCAGATAATCTTACTCCAGTTCCAATCGGGGAGGGGGATAGAAGATAATTCAATCCCATCTCGAGGGAAATAAAAATGTCAGGACCCGAGGCTGGCTAGAAGACAGTTTTATATCCAATGTAACTTTTCTGAGCCTCGGCCTTCTCTGATAAATGAGCGCAAGGATGTCAGAAGCGGTCAGGAGCGGGGTGGATTGCCCTCTGGCTAGTGGGGTCAGATGGGGTAGGTACCAAGGGCCTCTTGGGTAAGAGACAGAGAGACATCTAAGTGGCAAGGGTTAGGTGGGCACTACAGTTACAGCAGGCAAGAAGTGGAATCCAGAAAAGTCGCATGAGAAAAGAAGGAGACCCTTTTATCTAAGCAGTACCCCAAAGTGCAAGAGAGCCGATCTGGTGAGCACCAATGTCAGAAGCAAATGCTAATCTAGGATCTGTTTGCTGCCCACCTGATTTTATGTCCCTCCTGAGGTTGGACAGGGAATAGGGCAGTGGGCCAGGGGGCCCTGGTGTGGACCTGGAACAGGGAGAGAGACCAAGTCTTAACGGATGCAATTTTTTGATCTTTAGATTATGAATAGGAAGCTAAACTTTAGGGTGACAACCACTGCCTTCTGTGGAATCCCAGATGAGAGATGTAGGGGAAGATACTAATAATTTAATTGCAGATCTAGGAGATAGGATGATGGAAAGGGAACTAATCTTTGGTCTCTGTGCATGAAGAAACAAACCAAATCTACATCTATAGAACCATGAGAGAGAAGAGAGAAAGGTCAGTGGTGGGTGGGCTTAGATTTTAATTGTCCAGTGCACTTTGTGGCAGGATCTCCTATCTTATTTTGACAGTGGAGGGAATTAGAAAGTATTTTCCACCCCCCATGTCAGCTTTTGTTGGTTATACAAAAGAGGTACTAAGTGGTTTCTGCCCTCCTGAAATAGAGTGTCTAGCTGCAAAAGAAAGAAAATGGAAAGATGGTTAAAAAAAAAAAAAAAGATAAAAGGAAGAAACAGCCTCCATTACTATAGTAACGCTCCCAAACCCCTATTGTTTGAGCAGAGAAGGCACTGACTCTCCAGGTCAGGAGTAATGGACCAGGTGGCCAGCTCTGCTCATGCCTTCTCACCTGAAACTGCTCTTCCCTTGGGGTGCTTTCTGCTTCCAGTATTCTCAGTATTATATATTCTCAGTATTATATATTCTCAGTATTATATATTCTCAGTATTACTCTGGTCCAAACATGGATACAAACCCTTCCTTGGGTCCCCTTAGCACAGCTGTATAAGGCTGGATTTATCCAAATGGTTTAAATCAAGACAACACAAGGGATCCCAGGTCTAGAAGACTCAGTCCCATCCCAAATTCTGTCTTAAAGGTATTTCCAGCATCAGAGAAAAGGAGACTAGCATAGGCACAACACTGGCATGCTTCCTTCCTGCTTCTTGCATGAATCCTCTTACTTCTCACCATTTACAGACATTCTTCCAGTCTCTTTGCTTTGAGCCAAGGTCAAAGATTCTAGTTCTGTTATGAACAGGAACAACCTTTCTGGAGGACAATTTGACAGTACAGATCAAAAAATCTTTAAAATATGCATTACTATTGTTACTAAATTGTGACACAGCAATTCCATTTATAGAAATAATCTAAGAAAATAAAAATAGAATGTGGACAAAGATTAAATCTACAGCATCCATCAGAGCACAATTTCATAATAATTATAAAGATTGTACACAGCCCACATGTTCAAACCTGGGGCTTAATTAAATGAATTATGCTATATGCCTATAATAGAATATTATGCAGCCATTAATACTATCTTATAACTGTATTTGTTGAAAATTATTCATGATACATTGTGATATTATAAAAAAGCAGGCTATAAGAATTACAGTATATCAATTTTTGTTTAAAAATCACACATACACACACACACACACACACACACACACAGATTCTTCTCCTGCCTTTTGTCAGGCTTTCCATCCCAAATAATTTATGGGATTCCTTGAAGAAAGCCTATGTTTTACAAACGTCCAATTCCACTCATCAGTTACAGATTGACTCTCAATGAAATTAAAATATTAATCAGTCCATTTCCAAAGTCTAAAAATACAGGACTTTGGCAGAATGCCCAAGCACGACACTGGCGCTTCCTTATTGGTTC
The DNA here is from genome assembly GCF_949752795.1 of Hyperoodon ampullatus. NCBI lineage: Eukaryota > Metazoa > Chordata > Mammalia > Artiodactyla > Ziphiidae > Hyperoodon > Hyperoodon ampullatus. The sequence continues at coordinate 97,324,573 of NC_136922.1, forward strand.
CCTTTGGAACACAACACCAAGGTGAAATTATGCTTCCATCCTCTCTGTGGTTGCTGCTTTGTGCTCCTAATCTCCTGTGGATAGGTCTTGGACAGAAGGACAAACCAAGTTGAGAGCCAGTGCTGCCTAAAATGGGGACTCTTGTCCCAGGATTCATGGACAGAATCCAGAATCCATAACCTTGGATGGGAAAAAAATTATGTTCACTAACTTGTAACTGAAATTCCCCATGCACTTAAATTAGGCATGTAGGCAGCAAACCATAGTTGTATTAGAGGTATTGTACTGTGTCTTTATCAGCCATGAAAATTGCAGATGTTTCTATTATACAACAGTTGTTGCAGATTTTTTTACAATATTCTTTATGTTCGTCACTACTTTGAAATTATAGTAGTATTGAACCTACCTCTACGTTTACTTATTTAATGCTTTTATAAAGAAGCAGATATACTACTAGACCACAATTTTATAACTGTATTTTTATATAATTGGTACCCTTTGTAATCTGCATTTTGTTTTATGCATTTAATATTATTCTGAGAGGGAAACCATGGATTTTCCAGATTGCCAAGGGATCTAGGGTACAAAAAAGTTTAAGAACCCCTGGCCTCTAAATACATATTTGGTGGTGATAGTGGTGGTGGAAGTCTCTAATTCTGCAAGAGATAAATAGTCCGGTTAATATACCAACTTAAAGGACCAAGCAAGATACCATCATCCCATTTTGAAGACTGGGTCCCCAAGAACAAAGATATGTCCCTTTTTATTTTTTACTTTTTATTTAAAAAAAATTTTTTTTTGCGGTACGCGGGCCTCTCACTGTTGTGGCCTCTCCCGTTGCGGAGCACAGGCTCCGGACGCGCAGGCTCAGTGGCCATGGCTCATAGGCCCAGCCGCTCTGCGGTATGTGGGATCTTCCCGGACCGGGGCACGAACCCGTGTCCCCTGCATCGGCAGGCGGACTCTCAACCACTGTGCCACCAGGGAAGCCCTGATATGTCCCTTTTTATCTGCAGGAGTGAAAGAGACACACCAAAGGCAGGCCTGCCCCCCAAAACTGGAGAGGCAGCTCTAAAACATGACACCAAAGACCTGTACTATCACAGAAACATCTGTGTATCATATCTGAGTCTGTATCTCGAGGCAACAATTAGGGGATTCAGGCTGCTTACAAATTTAGTCAGCTTGCGGGCAGCCCTTAGTGGCTCACGGGAGGCCCTATTTGCTTAAGGCACCAGAAGTGGGTGTGCTGATACTAGAGAAGCTCGGTAAAAGGGCTGGGGTAGATGGTTTGGCATTGGCTTGCCTGGAATAGCATGGGGTTTGGGTGGAAGTCAGAAGAGTCTGAGAAAGGTGATGGAAGTCTGTATTCTTTTCAAAGGGATTAATCTCCTCAATACCCAGTGAACAGGAAGACGAAAAATAGGGCTTGGGGGTTGGGTTGCTGACACATCAAGGCAGACTCAGACTTAAGTCATGGATGGGTCCACAGTGGGAATGTTGGTAGTGTGTAAGTTGTATTTCCACAGAGTAGGAAGTGGCCACAGAATCTGTGCTGGTGGTCTGTGGAGCTCTCTTTCCCACGCGCACCGTCCTCTGGATTCCCAATGTAATTAGTAGATGAGGTTCCTGGCTGTTATGCTGGGGCAGGGGGTTTCCTGAGCAGAACAAGTTTGCTGGGGAAGGAAGGACTTCTCAGGGCAGCTAGTTATGTAGAATGACATGTTCCATAGCAGAAATTCTCTGCTTTCAAATGAGCCTAAAGGCCTCATTTGACCAATCTCTGTTCTGTTGAACACCAAGGAAGATAAAACCTTTTACATCAGCACAGGTTATTGTGCGTTTGACTTTTTAGATGAGGTTTGAAACCTTTGCAAAATATTAGGGATTTAAGGTGAGCTCCTTCCAGTGTGGAGTACGATAAGGAAGCTTAGTAGCGTGGGCGGTGGTGGCTCCCCACTCACCCCTGCCCACCTTGGTTCTGTCCCCAGATACACGCCTCCATGCATGAGCCAAAGCTTTCATGGGCGGGTCAGCATGACTGAGTACACATTTCGCAGGAAGGAGCCTATGGTTCCCATTCAGCAGAGAAGAATGCTTGAACAAATGTTTCCCTGGTGACTCTAATAGTCTATTCTTTAGATTATCAAGGGAATGCATTTGCCCTGTCTTTTCTTGGAGAAACAGGACTGTGGGAAAGTCTGGAACAGAATCACTTCAGATTTGGGGGTATTATCCAAACATTCTGATGAGAAAAGCCTGGGTTCTGGGCTGATGGGCTCCTACGTCTCTCTCAGAGAAGGGGAGGTTTTAATCCAGAGGACCTGGAACAGTGTCAGTGCTTTACTGCTTCCTGCCCCAAAGCATATGCAGGGGCTCAGGGTACCATCATCATGTCCTGGTCACAGGCAGCAGCAGACCAGGCAGGATGCCAGGACCAAGGAAGCAGGCCTAGAGTTTGGGCAACCATGAGTCAGAGGCCAGGTAGGCAATCAACACTGGAGTTCATCAGTCCCAGAGAGCTGGACCAGATGGGATCTTCGGAGACCCAGCGAGTTCTCAGCACTCATAAATCCCAGAGCCACTGACAGAGCAAGGAAGAATCAAATAGGTAACATCAGGCAGTCGCTGCTTCTAGCCACAGTGACCAGAAAACTGGGTTTAGGGAAGGAGTAGGAGTAATTCCTGCATTCTAAGGTAAGAGCTGGAATTTGCCACTTGATCTTTCTCTCCCTGTATCTCTCAAGTTTCCTTCACAGCCAATGCTCTTGAAAGAGCCGCTGACATTCATCTTCAATTCCTCACCTCCATTCAGCCCTCATCCCACTCCAGTCTGGCATCTTCACTCTCCTGAAACAGCTCACACAGGGGTCTCCTCTATCCTCTATGTCAGTAGATTTTATTCATTTCTAATCTTTGCACATCAGGAGCATTCCACACTGTTGACCACTCCCTTGTCACCACTCTTTCCTGGTTTTCTACCTGCCTTTTTGACTGCTCGTTAGTTCATTCCATTCATTCATTCATTCTATATTACAGGTATTTATTGAGCTCCTACTATATATCAGTACTATTCTAGGTCGTGGAGGCTGAAACTCATGCCTTTATGGGGCTTAGGGTCTAGTGAGAAGTAGTGGAAAGGAGACAGCAATAAACGAATTAGATAATTGATGTAGTGGTTTTTGGTGCTGAAACCCAGGACTGAATGATACATTTAAGGTGATAAAGGATATGAAGAAAAGTGAAGGAATGGAGGATAACCAGTAAAGTGTGTTGGTATATGTAGCTCTAAATACAGTGGTCAGGGATGGCCTCACCGAGAAGGTGGCATTTGAGGAAAGACAAGAAGGAGATAATAGAGTGATCAAGGAGATACTAGAGTGATCAAGGCAGATGTCTGGGGAAGCGCCTTCCAAGCGGAGGGAACAGCAAGTGCAAAGCTCAGAGGCGGCAATGTGCTTTGCACATTGGAGGGAGAGCAGGGAGAACAGTGTGGCTGAAGCAGAATGAGTCATAGGAGATGAGCTCAGAGAATAGGTGGGGCCAGTCTGGGAGAGCTTTGTACTCTGCTATAACTTTGCTGCCTGACAAAGGAGCTAAGAATATACAGTGGGGAAAGGACAGTCTTCAATAAATAGTGGTGAGAAAACCGACCAGCGACATGCAAAAGTATGAAACTCGACCACTGTCTTACACCATACACAAAAGTTAGCTCAAAATGGATTAAAGACTTGAATGTAAGACCTAAAACCATAAAACTCCTTGAAGAAAACACGGTCTTGAGTTCCTTGACATTGGTCTTGGAGATGATTTTTTGAATCTGACACCAAAAGCAAAAGCAACAAAAGCAAAAATAAATAAGCAGGACTACATCAAACTAAAAAGCTTCTGCACAGCAAAGGAAACAGACAGCAAAATGAAAAAGCAACCTCTGGAATGGGAGAGAATATTTGAAAATCATATATCTGATAAGGTCTAATACCCAGAATATATAAAGAACTCCTACAACTCAATAGCAGAGAAAACAAAAAACTCGATTGAAAAATAGGCAGAAGATCTGAACAGAGATTTTTCCAAAGAAGACACACAGATGGCCAATAGGTACATGAAAAGATGATCAACATTATTAATTATCAGGGAAAGGCAAATCCAAACCACAATGAAATATCACCTTATACCTGTTAGAATGGCTATTTTCAAAAAGATAAGAAATAACAAGTGTTGGCAAGCATGTGGATAAAAGGAAACCCCTGAGCACTGTTGATGAGAATGTAAACTGGTGTAGCCACCATGGAAAACAGTATGGAGATTCCTCAAAAAATTAAAAATGGAACAACTATATGACCCAGCAATTCCACTTTGGGGTATTTATCCTAAGAAAATGAAAACACTAGCTCGAAAAGATATCTGCACCCCCATATTCATTGCAGCATTATTTACAATTGCCAAGATATGGAAACAACCTAAGAGTCCATCAATAGATAACTGGATAAAGAATTGTGGTATATATATATATATATATATATATATATATATATATATATATATATATATATATATATATATATATATATATATAATGGAATATTATTCAGCCAAAAAAAAAAAGGAAATCTTGCCATTTGTGGAAACATAGGTGGATCTTGAGGGCATTATGCTAAGTGAAATTTGTCAGACAGAGAAAGACAAACACCATATGAACTCTCTTATATGTGGAATCTAAAAAGAAAACCCCAAAACAAAAAACAAGCTCACAGATGCAGAGAACAGATTGGTGGTTGCCAGAGGTGGGGGGTGAAGAGTGGGAGAAAAGGGTGAAGGAGGTCAAAAGGCAAAGAAAAAAATTGCAGTCAATTTAAAACAGACATTGAAATTTTGAATCATACTTAAAATATTTACTTCACATATATACACACATATATATGTTTATATATATGCTAATATATATGACATAGGTATATTATAGAAAATATACATAAAAACACTTATGCATACCTATTATTTCCAAAATAATGAAAGTGAAAAAAGACATTATATTAAAAAAAAAACAACTGTGGTTTTCATTCTGAGTGAAATAGGGAAGAAGAGGTTTTTTTTGTTTTTTTTTTTTGTGGTATGCGGGCCTCTCACTGTTGTGGCCTCTCCCGTTGCAGAGCACAGGCTCCGGATGCGCAGGCTCAGTGGCCATGGCTCACGGGCCCAGCCGCTCCGCGGCATGTGGGATCCTCCCAGACCGGGGCACGAACCCGTGTCCCCTGCATCGGCAGGTGGACTCTCAACCACTGCGCCACCAGGGAAGCCCCAGAAGAAGAGTTTTGATCAGAATAACATGCTCTGAAGTAAGATGAAAGGATAACACTGGCTGCTATATTGAGAGTAGATTGTAGGGATGTGAGCTATTGCAGTAAATCAGGAGAAATGATGGAGTCTTTGACCAAAAAGGCAGTGGTGGAAATGGTGAGAAGTGGTCAGATTCTGGAAATGTTTTGAAGACAGAATCAGCAGGGTGTGATGGATTTGGAGTGCCAAAGAAAGAGTGATGTTGATGATGACTCCAAAGTTTTTGGCCTGAGCCAAAGAATAGAATTTCTAGTAGTGACATGAAGAAGATTATGGGTAGAACAAGTTTTAGGGGGAAAGAGTAGGAATTAAGTTTTGGACATATTTAATTTGAAATGTCTATTCAATAATCAAGTGGGAGGGACGTCCCTGGTGGAGCAGTGGTTTAAGGCTCTGTGCTTCCAACGCAGGGGGCCCAGGTTCGTTCCCTGGGCAGGGAACTAGATCCCACATGCATGCCACAACTAAGAGTTTGCATGTCACAAATAAGGAGCCCGTGTGCCACAACTAAGGAGCCAGTGAGCCGCACCTAAGGAGCCAGTGAGCTGCAACTAAGACCTGGTGCAACCAAATAAATAAATTAAATAAATAAATAAATATTTTTAAAAAATCAAGTGGGAATTTTGAGTAAGAGTTTGGATATATGTGTTGTTAGGTCATAGGAAAGGTCCAACAGAGAGATATAAATTTGGGAATTATTAGCATATAGATGGCATTTAGGGGCTTAAGACTGGGTATAATCAGCAAAGAAAGAGTAAAAGAAGCGGTACCAGGACTCAACCCTGGGGCACCCCAGCATTTAGAGGCTTAGCAGAGAAGCTGTAGACAAACAAGGAGACCGAAAAACATGGACCAGTGAGGTTGACGGAAAAGTAGGAGTATGTGATATGCAGAAAGTGGGGCAACCAACGACTGTTTCACAAAGGAGAGAGCAAACAACTGAATCAAATATAGCTGATATGTCAAGAAAAGTGGGAACCAAGCGTTTATTGTGTTTAGCAACATGGAGGTCATTGCTGACCTTGAGAAGAATAATTTCGGTGAAGTCGTAGGGGTAAAAGATAATTGCAGGACTTCCTTGGTGGCACAGTGGTTAAGAATCCACCTGCCAATGCAGGGGACACGGGTTCGAGCCCTGGTCCAGGAAGATCCCACATGCCGTGGAGCAACTAAGCCCATGCGCCACAACTACAGAGCCTGTGCTCTACAGCCTGTGAGCTACAACTACTGAGCCTGCGCACCACAACCACTGAAGTCCACAAGCCTAGAGCCTGTGCTCCGCAACAAGAGAAGCCACTGCTATGAGAAGCCCGCACACCATAATGAAGAGTAGCCCCCAGTCGCCGCAACTAGAGAAAGCCCATGCACAGCAACGGAGACCCAAGGCAGCCCCAAATAAATAATAATACATAAATTTATATAAAAAAAGATAATTGCAGCAAGTTAAGAGAAAATGAGAGAAGAGAAACCCGAGATAGCAAGTATAGAAAACTCAAGTTTTGCTGCAAAAATGAGCAGAGAAATGGAGTGACAGGGAGGGGAAAAATTTTTTTAAGTTGGGGCAAACACTAGCCTATCAGTATACTGATGAGAAGGACCAAGTAGAGAGGGAAAGGCTGAAATTCAAGGAAGTGCATCAATTGTTGGAGCAACCTCCTGGAGCAGGTGAGAGGGAATAGAATCTAGTACAAGGGTGGCGGAGGAGGCTTCAATAGGATTATGGGTAGTTTGTTATACTGCAGTTAAGAGGAAGAAAGGCAAAGGGCAGGAATGCACACTCAGGTGGGAGAGAGGATGTCAGGGGAGCCCCGGCAGTCTTTTCAATTCCTTCGATTTTCCCAGTGCAACAGGAGGCAAGTTCATCGGCTGTGTGTGAGGATGAGGAAGGAGAAGTTGAAGAGAGAGAAGTCTTTTGAAAGAGTGGGAAGTGAGTGGACAAGAGAAATTAGTATGCTGACCGGAAGTAGCTTTGCTGAGTGGTACCTGAAACTCATCATGAATTTCAAATGAGGCTCGGCAGAAGGGCTGTGTGTTTTTCTCCAGCCCCACTGAGCTGCCTGGGTGCAGGTGTGGGGTTGGTAGAGTAGAGTTGAACCCAGGTTTGGGTTTTGCCCAGTGAGTACCAGAGTGAGAGAGAGGCACAAGGGAGCTGAGAGCAGATTCAAGGGAGTAACGCTCCTGATTGCCCAAGGAATTTAAACTGGGTAAGGAGGGCATGATGGGAAAGGGAGAGAGAGAAGCTGACATGAAGTGTAGGTCCCACTGGGTCTAAGGATTGTTAGGGTTAATGTAAAAGAAGAGAGTGAGCTGGAAAGACAGAAGGAGCTTGTTGGAGAGAAAGTTACTTAAAATTGAGATTACTTAAAATTGAGATTGAAAGTTACTTAAAATTGAGGTTTAAGTTACTTAAAATTGAGTTACTTAAAATCTCAATTTTAAGTGGTACAAGGTCTGTCTAGAACTGGGTCCAATGCAGTAGCCACTCGCTACTAGTGACTAGTCCGAATGAAGATGCACTATAAGGGTAAAAATTCATATCAAATTCCCAGGACTTAGCACCGAAGAAAGGTAACATATTTCATCAATAATTTTTAAAATATTTATTGTATATTAAAATGATAATATTTTGGATATACCGGGTTAAAGTATATTATTAAAATTACAATTACTAGTTTCTTTTTTAGTTTCTTTTAAAATTACACATGGGTCTCACACCATATTTCTATTGGTCACCATCGGTTGAGGTATTATCGTGAGAATAGTGAGGTACAGCCGACTGGTGGGAGGAGAGAAGGCAGAGAGGCAAGGGACAGGAAGGATCCTCTGTGTGGTGCTGAAATCACCAAGAATTAATAGTAAAGTCATATTGGAGAGAGTGCCACTGAGCTAGGACATAACAATGTTTGAGGAATGAGGATGAACAACCCAGGCAACAGATGGCTGTACACGGATGGGCAGTAGGTCTCTGAGCTCCGAAGGACACCTGCGATGGATTCAGGAGCTGAGCAGGGAGAGAGACGTGGGGTGAGCTGGGAATACGGGGCTTCTTACGGTGACTGACCAATCGGGGTTAAGGGGCTTAATGTAATTAGTTCCGGTGGTCTCGGGGCAGGGCACATGGAGGCGAGGCGGTGAGTGTAAGCGGATTAGAGGGAAGAGGGGTCCTTTCTTCTCTCCTGTTGGAGGAGACATGGAGGCCTGGAAAGCGTAGTCTATGGAGTCTGCGGAAGGGCTTCCTTACTGTGAGAGTCAGGCCTACCTCTTCCAACTGTCCATCAAACACTATCATCCATCCAAGCCCGTCCTAAGCCTTCTCAACTTCTCAGGTAATACTCGCTAGGTGACTTTGTCATCCAATAACAGATTTGAATTACTACTTAGAGGCCGATGACTCATACATGTGGATTCTCAGCACAGTCCTCTTTTCTCTGCTCTAGACCTGGATATCCCACGGCTTACCATACACCCTCTTTTTCCCAGCACGTCCAGAACAAAACACACAGTCTTCCTCCCAGACCTGCTGCTCTCAGCAGAGAGCACCACCTTCTGAGCCAGAAGCTGCGCTGGATCCCCGATGTCTCTTTCTCCCCGCCTACCAACCCCCAGCCCCAAATTCAATCCATCACTCGGTTCCGTCGATGATTTCATGTCCTATGTAGCCCTCTAATCTATCCACCTCCACAAACCTCCCCATTGCACCTAGAGCTCTACCATAGCCTCTGTACGGGTCTGTCCACATCTGTACTGGACCCTTCTGTTATTCTCCACACCGTCCCAAGATTGGAAATCTTGGGAGATTTTCAAGGCTCTCAAGCCTTTTCATGCCATTCTTTTCAACCTGAAACTCTGCAGCCACTCCTCCCTGTTCTCAGGACAAAGTCAAAATGCTTTAACATGATCAGTATCTGCACAACCACCTGTCCAGCTCTTCTGAAGCCTGTGTCTACACCTCGCTCTCAGACACCCTAGTCACGCCTGCCTCCTTCAGTGCAGGCAAGGGACAGGCTGTGCTCAGAGCCGTCCCAGGGCTTTGCAAATGCTGCTCCCTCCCCATGGAATGCTTCCCCTCCCACTTTGCCTGGTTAAGGCCTCCTAATCTTTCAGATCTCAGCTTGGACATCCCTCCCTCGAGCTCCCCAGCCAGGACACATAATCTCCCAGTCAGTTACGTGCTCAAGCATTTGCATCATCAATCTTTCTCCTGAGGTTCTGGTAACAGTGGCCGTTTTACATTTTGTTTGTGATTATTTGATTAATATCTCCCCTGGCCAACTCCCCGAGGGCATGGACCCTCCATGAGAGCTCCAGATCATGTCTGGTTTTGCTCAATATTACATTTCCAGCACCTACCAAAGTGTCCCACACCTAGTAGATCCTCAATAAATACTTGTGGAGTAAACAAATGAATGATCCAAGATGTTATAGAAAGCCTTTAAGCTTTATCAAACGCAGGATCTCCCTTGATCTAGTACGAGATTTCAATGGTTCTGGAACTCTGTTTCAGTCGGTAAGTGTATCTGAGGTCCTGGCTTGGTGGCAGGCACTGTCCTAGGCCTCCTCTGCTGTGCTGGAAATGGGTAGGTTGCTCTGCGGCCTAAGTGCCCTCTGGAAGCATCTCACACATGGGAACAGAAGGCCTGTCTCCAGCTGTCTCAAGCATGCTGAGAAGCCTTGGTATGAAGCCACCTGCTGTTCGGGGTGGGTCCCTGTCCCTTTTTCTGAGACTGAGCGGTCCATTTGCCACGTTCTGAAGCAGCATATATCTGGATGGCAAGGTCAACAACAACTAAATGGGTGGCAGGAAGGTGCTTGAGGAGGCTTGAGCAAGCTCTGAGGGTTGGCTCAGGGGCACTCACTTCCTGCGTCAGGCTAGCCTGGTGGGTTTCTTTACATTAGGACCACATTATTAAAGGGTCTGGGGTGGGGAGGCAACTAGGTTATGTATCTGTATTTAACATCCCCACTCCCTGACATGTCTACTTCCTGTAGTGACTTAGTCGGCTATTTTCAGTGACAAACAATCTAGCTTCTAGCCCTGGCTCTCTCTGATTTTTTTGGCTTCCCCTGGGTTCGGGGAGAAGGAAAGCAGCAGATGCTCCGCTAGCGGCGGCCTCAGTGCCAGCAACCTGCCTGTGCTGCTGTCGGTGCCTGGGCCTCCTTTCCTGTCTGCCTTTCCCAGCTCCCTTGGCTGCTGACTCTTTGCCATCTGACCATCTGCCTTGCTCTGCCCCTATGACCACCACACATTTCGGCCTGGCTGATGCTTGCAGGCTCTCTGGGTGGCCATCTGGCTCAGACCTTGGCATGTAGGGAGACTTCTGTGCCTCTTCTTCTTCTTTTTTTAAAAATTTATTTTATTTATTTATGTTTGGCTGCGTTGGGCCTTCGTTGCAGCGCGCGGGCTTCTCTTTGCAGTGGCTTCTCTTGTTGCGGAGCACGGGCTCTAGGCGCGCGGGCTTCAGAAGTTGTGGCATGCAGCCTCAGTAGTTGTGGCACGTGGGCTTAGTTGCTCCACAGCATGTGGGATCTTCCCGGACCAGGGGTCGAACCCGCGTCCCCTGCATTGACAGGTGGATTCTTAACCACTGCACCACCAGGGGAGCCCCCGTGTCTCTTTCGACCTCTGTTCCCTAAACGCGCTATGCAGGCTTTGCTCCCCTAGTCCTGGAATCCTCACTGCTGCTTCAGACCTGGTGGGATAATAATAATGAAGTTTAAATAATGAGAAGTCCACCCAGCTATTGTAATTAGTGTAGCCACGCCAAGCCAGCACTATTGGGTGGGTGAAAACTTTGTAATCTCATCTTAGCACTTACTTGATTATATTAAAATACCTACTTAAGTGTTTTTACTCTAGATCAAGAGTACCTTGAGGGAAAGAACTGGGCTTATTTATCTTTATATCCCGGGTGCCTATAACATAGACGTTATTGGTAAATATTGGTTGAACTGAGGCTGGGGAATGGAAGAGAAAAGTGCACAGACGATGATGTTCTGATGTCAGGAAGAAAGGAGGAAAAGGGGGGTATCTGTGGCTTTAAGTTCATCCCTTCCATTGTGGAGGTGGGCGTTAGGGAGGGGGATGAGGGGTAGACTGGAGGGGTGGGGCGCGGGGTGTGGGTGCCCCTGGGCAGAGCAGGGAGCTGCTCTTCCTTGGCTTTGCCACAAAGATCCCTGGGCCTTGCTGGGCACTTCACCCCCCTCCACCTCCATTCCCACCCTACCCTCCATCATGCCTGCAGTCCCACGGATGAGAGATTCTTTTGTCCTGACAAGCAAATGCAAGTGGGGACTAAGAGAGGAGTAAATTTGGGAGGAGGAAGTGGGAAAGCTGTAGACCACGTGCACCCAGTATTCAGTGCAAGAAAACACTCTGATATAAGGAAAAAGAGATGATGTCTCTGTCATTTCTCTCCTTTCTTTTCCTTTTTTAAAATGATAAGAGTAATACGTATTCATGGAGAAAAAAACAGTTATAAAAGACTTCTGCCTTCCCCCAATTCTATGCCCTAACACCAACCACACTGTTAACAATTCTTTGAGAAGCCTCTGGAAATGTTCTATTACACAAATATATAATACATATATATATATCACATACACAAAACATGTGTGTGTATACACATATGCGGATGGACAGACAGAGAGACAGACAGACACAATTTGATGGTACGATGTAATGGAAGAAGAAAATGGTGGCCCAAGGACTTAAAGTGGGGGATGGAGTTGGAGGCTGACCTGAAGAGGCTGTAGCTGCACCAAGCGGGGGCTCCTGAGGAAGCAAGTGATGCACTGCAAGGATGTAAGTAGCGGGCAGGGCTCTATTCAAATAATAAAATACTTGCATTGCAAGAAACTTTCTGCAGTTTAGGAGGTGGAAAATCTAACATCCAGTTCGCCTCAGTTTTCTTAACTGAAAAATGGGATAATAATGTACATTTCTCACAGGTTTATTGTGAAGATTAAGTGGGGTAATAGGTATTGTGCTTAGCACCCCATGCTAAGCTTTATCTAAGTGCGTGCTGTTATTGTCGTGGTTGTTACGGTGGTTGCTGTTCTTGCTGTTGTTTGTGAGCCTAGCACAGCACCTGGCACATAATTGACCCTCTGTCCGTCTGCAGCCAGCATATGGAAAGGACCTCGTGATTGCATCCCTCCCTCTTCTCATTTCAGAATTTATTTTTTTGCCATTGCCCTTGTTCCTTCCTTTTTTTTTTTTTTTTTTTTTTTGCAGTACGCAGGCCTCTCACTGCTGTGGCCTCTCCCGTTGCGGAGCACAGGCTCCAGACGCGCAGGCTCAGCGGCCATGGCTCACGGGCCCAGCCGCTCCGCGGCATGTGGGATCTTCCCGGACCGGGGCACGAACCCGTGTCCCCTGCATCGGCAGGCGGACTCTCAACTACTGTGCCACCAGGGAAGCCCCCTTCCTTTTTTTTTTTGCTTCTTTTTCTTTACTACTTTCTAACTTCTTACTTTATGTTGTGTGCCCTTGAAGAAAACTTTCTGGCACCTGGTGGATATAAATCCTTGGAGGTCTGTAGAGATGTTTTAAGTAGCAAAGGTCACTGCCCATTTTCTTACTTCCTCTCTCTTGTCTGGCCTCAAGCTGTTGGAAACGATTAGGTGGAACATCTACTTATGCACTACACTTTACACACAGTACCTGAGGAGATCAATTAGAATTGCTTACTTAAGAAAACTAACTAAAAATCATTAGGACAGCTCCTATTCATTGTGTGCATTTAATTAAATTAATTTATTTATTTTGGTTGTGTGCATTTTAAAAGCATTGACCTTGCAACTCCACTTGAGACATCCTGGCCTAGTGAATCTGTCCTTCTGGAATATTCTGTGTTTCTACCTGTATTTACAATGACTGGCTTAAAACTCTTAGCTTCCCGAATAGCATTCTGCATCCCGAATGCTCTTAGTTGTCAGTAAAACTGCGCTTGCCTATGCACTCTTCTATTCTTGATTTATAAATAGGTTCAGCTGCCTAACAATTAAATATACTATATTTTGCACATGCACATTCCTTAAGGAGACATTTAGAGGGCAGATGGCTTTTACTGTCATGATGCTTTCTGGAAACCATCTTCCTAACTTTCCTAAGTGGGTATGTTTTGAAGGATTGGCGATGAGACTTTTGGTCTCACAGGAAATCTAGTATCAAATTTCTAGCAGATCTTCACAGGGACAGGCCCAGGACCAGCTTATACGTGTCAGAGAAGGTCTGCACTGCATGCTTTATGTTACACATGGCTACACATGCTTGTGGCTGTGAGAAATACCAGTGACAAAGGCAATAAGACACCAGAGAAAAGAAAGATCAGTGGGGTCTGAGAAGGAGACAAAGAGGTAGTCTTAGGTGTAATTAAATATTTGATCAAGTTGAAGGAAGGAGACGGCATGCATAAACCAAGGCCCATGAGAGACGTGCCTGGCAACCTGGAAGGGGACATATGGGGAAAATGGCTTTAGGTTAACCTGTCAGAACTGCGAATTGAATAATAATACTGGGTATTACACAGCATTTTCAGATATGATATTGCATTTATTTCGTTATATAATTCAATAAGGTACATGGATTAAATATCATCACTCTTTTATACATGGAGAAAATGATGCGGAGAGAACAAAGAGACTTGTCCCTTAGTTTGGGCACTCAGGCTGGGTCTCTCCCCCCCTGACCTCACGCTGCTCTCCTGTACCCAGGGTTGCTTCACCTGACACCAGGGTGGAGAGGAATGAGCTCTGACATCAGAGCCCTCAAAGAGACCCAGTTCTAGTCTAGATCCTGCAGCTTACCCCATGGGCATGACCCTGGGCCCATCTCTTAAGTTCCCAGCCTGTTTTCTCATGGTAAATGTAAGGGGTGAGTCTGGACAATCTCTAAAGCGTAGCGCAGATGCTGGTTGACCGTAGGATGTAGCCAATTTGGAAGGCCAGGGACTGGAAATACTGAGTAGAGTATGCGCGAGGGGACTGCCTTAGATGGCAGTGAAGTCTGGCAGTACAGAGTGAGAGAAAAGGAAGCGTCTGAGGGTGATACGCTGGACTTACAAGCCAAAAGGCCATGTGAGTCCATAGTTTGTAGGTAGTGAGTGTGGAATAATTCAGGAGGCAATTCGGTAAGTTTCCATGTTCAATTCATACAAAGACAAGAGAAAGAAAGAACGAACCCAGGTTTGTCCCTTTCCTGTGACCTAGGGCACAAGAAGGCTGAGGAATCCGGTCGGACCAATGGGGGGCTCCACCGAGCGCAGTCTCCGAATCCCCCGAGGGCCGCCCGGCCGCGCACCGCCTCCTCGAGGGGTGGGTCACGGTGGGCGAAAAAGGACCGGCGCAGACGTGCAGCCAGCGCCCACGTCCGTTCTCCCCGGCCCCAAGCGCGCTGGCCGCTCTCGCCTCCGCTCCGCCCCGCCCTCCCACCTCCATTGCCTGGCCCCACCCGCCGCGACTCTCCCTCCTGCAATGTTTAACCGATCCGCAGGCGGGTCGCGGGTGATGCGAATTCCTCGAAGCCTTAAGTAGCTGCCCAGGATTTGAAGTTAGGATCCCCCAAAGGATCCTTGAGGTTCGTGCTCACACCGCCCACTCCTGCCCCAGGGCACAGAGGGCCTAGGGGGCCGTAGGCGGGGAGGACGCCCCCCACTCACCATCCCCGTCCACCTAGGAGCCCAGTTCCATCCCAGTCCCTCCTGTCTGGGCTGACCCGGAGGGGATTTGGGGCGCGGGGCTGGCGGCTGGCTGGGAAGGCGGAGGAGCCACTGGAGGTGGCGGAGGCAGGTAACTGCAGGCCCGGAGAGGAGGGGGCTGGGCCGGGGCGGAGGCGCCACCGGGCTGCTTGGGCACCTCTGGGTCCCCCGCCCGACCTCCGCCGGCGTAGCCCGGAGTGGGGACCGTGAGTCAGATCTCGGGCACCCGCGGGAGTGTGGAGGGGGTCAAGTCAGGAAATGACATCAGAGGCCTGTGTTTGGGGAGGGCGGTCCGTGCCCGGCCGGGGCGGCGGGGGCGGGGGCGGGGGCGGGAGGACCTTGCTGAAGCCTCCGGCCGCGGGGCAGGATCAGGGCCCCTTCCTGGGGGAGTTTCCTGCCCCGTCCGCCCTCCCTGCCTCTCCCCGCCCCCTCCCCGGGCCGCTCCTTGTATGGTCTCGGCGCCGCTCTCTCCCCGCCCTCTCCCTCCCTCCCTCTTCCCGCGTCCCTCCCCGCCGGGCTGGAGGCAGCTCGGGACCGGGACGCAGAGTCCGCGGACCCGGCTGCGAGGCGGCCACCCGAGACGCGGCGCGCACGGTCCGGCCCGCGGTGAGGCGCGGGGAGCCGCTCCGCGGCCGCCCACGGGGTCGGGGGTCGGGGGCGCAGAGGGGAGCCGGGCCGGCGAGGGGGTCCTCTGCCCGGCTCGGCGCTGCGTAACCCGGCCACCCACCCCCCGCAGCACGGCCTGGCCATGGCGGCCCCCCGCCCGCCTCGCGCGATCTCCGTCTCGGCTCCAGTTTTTTACGCCCCGCAGAAGAAGTTCGGCCCGGTGGTGGCCCCAAAGCCCAAAGTGAATCCTTTCCGGCCCGGGGACAGCGAGCCTCCCTCGGCCGCTGGGGCCCAACGCGCACAGATGGGCCGCGTGGGCGAGATTCCCCCGCCGCCCCCGGAAGGTATGTGGCCGAGCTTGGGGGCTGGACCTCGGCGGGCGCCGGCCTGGGGGGAGTGGTTTCGGGAATTTGGGGATGTCTGGAGAGGTCGCAGCGGAGGGGGCTGGGCGCAGCCACCGAGTCCCGAGCAGATGTTCTTACCTCATCGTGGAGCTCATGGCTGGTGGCCAGGGCTCCTGGGACTGTTCCAGGTCTCCCGCCTGGGGGTGGGAGGCGGGAATGTGGGGCACGAATCTTCCCCTCTGGGTCCGTTTTCCGTAGTGTAATGGGAGATGTACCACTCCTCGGCTGAGCCCCGGCCTTTCCTGACCCAGTGCTCCCAGGGCGTCCTGCGCCCAGCCCCCCACCCCGTTGACTTCCCGTACGCCCCAGGACCCTCGAGAGAGCTATTGGGTTAGGGATTAGAGCTGCTGCTTCAAGGAAGGGAACTTGAAGGAAGCGTAGAGGGGTCCCTGCTGACTGCCCTCTCTCTCCTTCCAACACCAGACTTTCCCTTACCGCCTCCTCCCGTGCTTGGGGAGGCCGACGACGCCGAGGGCGCTCTGGGAGGTGCCTTCCCCCCTCCCCCTCCCCCGATCGAGGAACCGTTTCCCCCTGCGCCTTCGGAGGAGGAGATCTTCCCTTCCCCACCGCCTCCGCTAGTGGAGGAGGGAGGGCCTGAGGCCCCCATACAGCTCCCACCACAGGTATGGAGGCCTGGGAGAGGCAGCTACAGTGGACACCCCAAGGAAAGGTCCTCTCCGCTGACCTCCCCGCATCTCTGCCCTCATGGGGGGTGGGGTGGCAGTGGAGGACTGGGATGGGTGCTCTGACCCCTGACCCTCTAGCCCAGGGAGAAGGTGAGCAGTATTGATCTGGAGATCGACTCTCTGTCTTCGTTGCTGGATGACATGACCAAGAATGATCCCTTCAAAGCCCGGGTAAGGGGCAGGAGAGTAGGAAAGGCAGGGCAGGGAGGAAGGGCGTGGGGCTGGAGTTTCGGAGGGCAGTAGCCTCGCTAAGGCACTTCTCTCTCCCCTCTGCCTTCCCTTGCAGGTGTCATCTGGATATGTACTCCCACCGGTCACCACACCATTCATTTCCAAGTCCAGTTCTAAGCCTGCAGCTGGGGGCACAGCACCCCTGCCTCCCTGGAAGTCCCCTGCTAGCTCCCAGCCTCTGTCGCAGGCTCAGCCTCAGAGCCAGACACAATTCCACGTGCAGTCCCAGCCCCAGGCCCAGGCCCAGCCTCAGGTCCAGCTCCATGTCCAGCCCCAGCCCCAGCCTGTGCCTTTGGCTAACACCCAGCCCCGAGGTCCCCCTGCCCCATCTCCAGCCCCTAAGTTTTCTCCAGTGACTCCCAAGTTTACTCCTGTGGCTTCCAAGTTCAGCCCTGGAGCTCCGGGTGGACCCGGGTCACAGCCCACTCAGAAGTTGGGGCCCCCTGAAGCTCCCTCTTCCACTGGCACAGGCTCCCCTCAGCCCCCCAGCTTCACCTATGCTCAGCAGAAGGAGAAGCCCCAAGTGCAGGAGAAGCAGCACCCAGTGCCCCCACCGGCTCAAAACCAAAACCAGGTGAGGGAGGCTGGGAAGACCAGGCTGACACCAGGGGGCTGGGGGCAGGGCTAAGTCAGGAGTCCGAGAATGAGGAGGAAGGTGGTCCTGGAAAGTGGGGTGGGCGTGGGGTGGTGGGATAGTTTTCAGCCTCTGGAGTTGGAATGGTGGGACAAGGGCAAGAGAAAGCACTTCTGGAGGAGAGCCTGGCAGGGTCTGGGGCTGGGTGGGGCCCGACTGGGAGTCGGGGGGTGGGGGGGCGGGGGGGAGCACACAGGCTCTGAGTTAGGAGGAGGATTTGGTTGACCTTCCCTTGCGCCCTGCCCCAGAAAGTTAAAGAGGAAGGATGAGATCATCACCAGTCCAACTTCAGATCTTCCCCCTTCTTGGAGTCTTGAGTTAATCTCTGCTCCTCTGAGCGCTTTCACTGCTCGAGGGCCCATCTGGTGATAAGAGTCACTGGTAAACACTGGCGGAGCCAGCCAGCTTCTGCTCAGTGCCAGGCACTGTGCTCTGTACTCGGGAGGGAAGAGATGCAAAAGGGTTGAGCCCGAGGGCGTCAGTGGACCTGGAATAGAATTGTGGCTCACAAGACCCCAGGCAAGTTAGGCGAACTTTGAGCCTCAGTTCACTATCCATCCTTACAATGGTTGGGAAGATTAAGTGAGCTAAAGTGTGGAAAGTGCTGTGGGTCTGTATCCAGCACCTGAACGCCCAAAGCAGAACAGTTATCATTCCTGCCTGACCATTCATGCCTTCCAGTGCAGGAGACTGATCTTCTGGGTTGAAGGGACCCTGCCAGTCACCTATCTAGTCCAACCAGCCACGGAGTTAACTGACGGCATGGATGTCTGTGTGTGTACAGGCACAGGGTAGGAAGAGATGCCAAGTGCCAATGAGTTTTGCAGAATCCTATGTTACAGGAACTCCAAACAGGGAGTCAACGTTGAGTCTGGGAAGTTAGGGAAAGGCATCACGGTGCTCGTGTGCCTTGAAGGATAGTGGGAGTTAAGAATCCAGAGAGGAGAGGGACGAGCATTCGGGTGGGAACAGCATGAGCAAAACTCAAGGGCACAGATACACCAGGGGTGTCTGGAGGATAGAAAGTGGAAGGTCCCTGTGGGGAAATTATAGAGCCATGCTTAGAGAGGTGGGAGGGCGCATAGTGGGAAGGAAATGAAATAGCGCACCCAGGGAGCCTGTGGGTCCTGGAGAGGCAGTAATGATTTTTGAGGTGGTGTGTGCCTGGGTGGGGAGGTCTGGTGACAGCCGTGCTTTTGGAAACTTTTGGGAAAGTTTTTCCAGCAGAGGTGTGGACTAGACGCAGGAGGTCAGCGACGTGTGGGGATTCCCTCCTGGGCGACAATAACATTAGTGGAAATGAAAAATAAGGTCCGGAGAGGAGAGCTTTTACAGAGGAAGAGCCTCCAGGCTCAGTAACTGACACAGTTGCGAGAGGAGGGACAGGGAGGGGTTAAAAAAATAAAATAAAAAAAGCCCTGGTGTGTTGGGGAATGATAGTGTTGCTGACAAAATAGAGAAGTCCAGAAGGGGAAATGGTGTGGACCGGAAGAGGCGGGTCCAGCTGTCAGCCTGTTGAGCAACAGGTTCCAGGAGGACCTTCTTTCAGCTGCAACTGTCATTCAGTTAGAAACGGGGGATGGGTGGCAGGAGAGGGCCTGGGCTTGAGGTGCGCCTATGTGCAGTGGTTGTATGTGGTGATACTGAAGCCCCGGGGGCACTTAACACAGGAGGGGCCGGGTCCCTGGGAAGAACCTTGGACCAGGGGGAAGAATGGCAGGAGGAGAGTCACAGATCAGGTGGCATCTCAGCGAAGAGTGATGTCCGAGGAGCTCTTCAGTGGGGGTCGGAGGAGGATGAGGACTGAAATGAGGCCAGAGATTGGATGACTCGGAAGCTATGTCCTGTGGTGGGGACACAGTTGAGCAGTGAGTGGATGGTGAGAAAAGGCAGTTGCCAGAGTGGCCTGTTCTCAGAGGTTGGCAGGAAGAGGAAGGCGTGTGTGTGTGCGTGCGTGCGTGTGTGTGTGTGTGTGTGTGTGTGTGTGTCTGTCTCTGACATTAGGGGAGGAGGGTTCAGGTATGGGTGGGAACCAGGGGGAAGAAGCCCGTGGAAGAGGGGTTCTGCCTGAGAGCGGGGAGGAGAGCGCTGCTGGTGACCGCCCCGCCCCCAGGGCTTTCCCAGCCCAGAGACCCTGGACGGTGTGGCTGCAGGTGTGGCCGCAGTCTTGCGTGGAGAGGGAGCTCGAGCGGGCCAGCTCCCAGCTCCTCAGTCACGTAGGAGGTGAGGTCATCCGTGAGAGCCAGGGCGCGACGACGATGCAGTTGGGGGCTGGAGGAGATGGAAGGGTTTGGAACAGCTGCTGTGGGGAAGGCGACTGGGAACCCACAGGAGCCAAATACCAGGCAGCCGAGCTGCGGCTGGAGGGCCGGAGGGCGCTGCCAGTGTTCGGTGAACTCCCTCTGCAGCATTCAGGGATCTCTCCACCTACTTTCTGCAGTTGGGAGGCAGAAGCAGGAAGCGGGTGGTGGCGTGACCCAGGGTTGAGATTGGATCAGATAAGCGGTGGTGGCTGAAGGTGGCAGGAGTGGCCATGAGAGCCTTGTAGGAGTCGATGGTCGAGGGGCTGGGCTTCAGGGGAGGCAAGCCAGAATGGCTGGATGCAGAAGGCACGTGGAGAGGGTTGGGAGTCAGAGGAACCAAAGCCTTTCCGAGCAGGTTCGTTCAGTACGTGTGGATGGGAAAAGGGGGAGGAGGTGATGGTTGGGAGGTCAAGCCCAGGGTCTTGGAGGCAGAGACCAATAAATCTCAGGTCCAGGCTGTCCCATGGTGGAAGGTGCCCGAGTTGGAGGGACGTTTGGAGCTGTCGGAGTTGCAGAGGTCTGAGTGCCATGCCTGTTGAAGCTGGGACCTCGGTGCTCGCAGGCAGAGAGGGAAAACAGTGGCTGGACTGAGTGTGTCGTGGGGGAGCGTGGGTACCCAAGGAGGGCTGATGTCTGAATAGTTCATACTAAAGAATGGAAGAGGCATTTAAGTGGCACCAGAGACAAAGGGCTGGCTGTGTCCTCTTTGTTTGTCCCCGAGATGCCAGGAAGGGATGACTGGGAGAGGAAAAGGTGAAGCTTACATAGAAGAGGGGGCTTACAGGGGACTTACGCACTCAGTTACGGGCAGGAGGTAGCAGGAGTCCGTGGGGAAAATGGCTGAGAGCTGGAGCATCAATGGATCTGTGCTTCCCCGGGAGGATGCAACTCTGGATGCAGACAGGTGTGAGGGTGGTAGAGCCAGGGCTGGGGGAAAGGTGGCCACGGGAGGAAGGAGCGGGGAGGCTTTGAGTTCCGGGTGTTAGGCCGGTGAAGGCATGGGCAGGTAGAGCATTCGGTATCGGGGGCCTCTGTCCCGGGTGGACTTAGTAACGGAGACCCACCCAGCATTCCCATGGCACTGTGTCCTGGAAATGCTGCTACAGGCCAGACAGCCCCTGCAGCGCCTCCTCCCGGGAGATCTCAGGGTTCCTGGCACTGCCCCCCTAACCTCACCCCCACCCCCAGTCTCCAGCTGTCTCAGGATCCCCTAACAGGAGGGCTGGGCTGGCCTAGAGAGTGGCCCTTCTCTGAGGCCTACTGGGAAGGGACCGGGGTCAGGTGGTCCAGGAACCCCCTCTAAGGAGGGACCCCAGGACCTCTTCGTGGGAGCTGGGGGCTGGGCTCCTGCAGACAGCCCTGGGGTTTAACCTGCCTCCCGCCTGTGTTGTATCCTCACGCTGACAGGGGCTGCTGGGCAGCCGGCGGGACGGGTAGGTGTGTGCGCGCGCGTGGGTGCACACGCCGTCGCGTGCCGGTCTCTTCACGGGGGCCGTGTCCCAGCATGCTCTGTGGAGTTGACGCGTGGCCTGGTGTGTTCAGTGCTTCGGTGACCTGCGCTGCTGTGTGCGTGGCCTCCGTCTGCTCAGTCCTTCTGGCCTGCCTGTGACCGCCCAGGGGCTCCGGGCAAAGCGGGGGGAAGTGTCGTCCCCTTCCCCTTCCCTGTGTGGTGCTGGGCCTCGGGGGGCGGGCGGGGAGGATGAGCAGCCTTTTGGGTCCAGCCAACTTGAGTATCTGGGAAACGGGAAGGGAGTTAGTCCTTTTTGGAAGAAAGTGGGTGAGCCCTCTGGGGCGGGTTCTTGGAGGGCGTGACCCTTCAGAGAGTGTGAGGAAAGTGTTGGGGTTGCAGGTGCGCTCCTCGGGGGCCCCAGGAGCCTTGACCCTGAAAGAGGTAGAGGAGCTGGAGCAGCTGACGCAGCAGCTGATGCAGGACATGGAGCATCCTCAGAGGCAGAACGTGACGGCCAGCGGTGAGCCCCCGCCCGCCCGCAGGGACATCTCCGTTCCCGTGCTTCCCGCTGTCTGTGGTTCCACTCCCTGCCCAGGCCAGCTCAGCCCCTGCAAGCTTCACGCCCTTCGTCCCATTCACTTCCATCTCTGCGGCTTCCCCAGAGTCCTGTGGCCGGTGTCACCAGCCCCTGGCACGTGCTCAACCCGCGGTGCGCGCCCTGGGGCAGCTGTTCCACATCGCCTGCTTTACCTGCCATCAGTGTGAGCAGCGGCTGCAGGGACAGCAGTTCTACAGCCTGGAGGGGGCACCGTACTGTGAGGGCTGCTATACTGTGAGTCAGGGTCGGGCTGGGGACACGCGGGGCTCAGCCCGGGGTGGGGGTGGGGTGGGCGGGGGGCAGACGTGCCCTGGCAGCTGGCCTGTGGGTGCCAGCTCCCTGCCAACCTCCTGCCGCTGCCTCCTCAGGACACCCTGGAGAAGTGCAACGCCTGTGGGCAGCCCATCACTGACCGCATGCTGAGGGCCACAGGCAAGGCCTACCACCCGCAGTGCTTCACCTGTGTGGTCTGTGCCTGCCCCCTTGAGGGCACCGCCTTCATCGTGGACCCGGCCAACCGGCCCCACTGCGTCCCCGACTACCACAGGTGAGGACCCTCCACCCCCCCGCCGGGCTCTTCTCTGGGCGCCAGCTCCCATATTTCTGGGAGCCAGGCTGCCCCCTGACCCCAGGACAGCTCCAAACCCTTGGACTTGCTTTCTGTCCCCACATCCTGTCTGTAGACAGCAGAGACCAGTTCTTATGGACTGAGCTGTCCAGCGGCCTTTGGCCTGGATAGCGAGTCTTGCTGCTGGCTTGTCCCTTTCCCCCGGCCCGTGGCTCTCTTTATTTTGGGTGTGGTCTTGCATTCAGCACTGAGCGCTGGAGTGATTTCATCTCACACACAGGCTGGATTCTAAAAGTTCCTTTGGAGATCAGCTGTTTGGAACTCGGGTTTCCCCTTAGAAACGGTGTTTACAAGGTGGCTACTTGCTCAGGCCACTGGCAGAATCCCATGATGCAGCTAAGGGCGGGAGCAGGGGCGCTGCAGACTCGGATTCCCACCTCTGAGTGTGTGGGAGGCGTACGTTTCAGGGCTCCACCTTGGGTGGCCAGAACGTCACACCCCTCTGTGCCCCTCAGCAGTTGGGCAGAGGCAGCCACGTGGTGCGGGGTCGGCGAGGGGCAGGGTTCCAGGTATGGGGTCCCAGGTATGGGGTCCTCTGGGGGCGCTTTCTGCAGGAGCTGCAGGGTGGGTATGGCAGGGGGTAAGGACCTGGTGGCAGAGGTTCCTGGAGCTGATGGTGCTTCGGGAGGGTGACGGGAGAGGTGGGCAGTTCCCCTGATGAGGGCCAGTTACGGTGGCCAGTCTTAGGCCTTTCTGTTGAGCCTCTTCGACCTAGAGATGTGAGGCGAGGCGGGCCAAGAAGTGTGCCATCTCGTTTCCCCGCGCTCTCGGGGGCAGCGCCGGTGCCCCTCGTCCCCATTCTGACTCGCACCCGGCTCTCTGCCCCGCAGGCAGTATGCCCCCAGGTGCTCCGTCTGCACAGAGCCCATCATGCCCGAGCCTGGCCGAGAGGAGACCGTGCGTGTGGTCGCTCTGGACAAGAACTTCCATATGAAGTGCTACAAGTGTGAGGTTGGCCATCACTCCGGCCCCCTGGGGATGGGAGGTGGTGGGACGCTGCTCACCAGCTGAGCAATGGACAGCGCCAGGCCCTGGAGGGAATCAGTGCTGCAGTTTTGAGGGTGGACAGTGGCGGCATCCACGCCCGCCCAGCAGAGATGCTTCCCCGTCACTCCAGGACAGCGGGGTGTGGGTCCTCTGTGAGGTCACTGAGTTTCCGATAGACCAAGAAAGGGGACCGGCCGATGGGAGGGAAGCGTGTTGTTTTGTTTTGGTAGGGCTGGGGGGGTCTCAGTGAGGTTAAAGCAGAGTCAGAATAGAGGTGAGACAGGTGGGAGAGGCCGCACATCCTTTATTGGGGTGGGCGCCTCGGAAGCGGCTCCACCCACTGCCCGTCCTCCTGGGGAGAGTCCTAGGGGACAACAGTGAAAGTGTGGTGATGGAGGCGGGGATAGGAATGGAGGTGGCTGTGATTTGGGAGACACAGACAACGAGGGCCTGGCTGAGCCACGAAGCATCTGGCCTTCCTAATTTAAAGAGGGGAGGTGGGGTGCTTAGGGGCCTCCCCACCAGTGTGCTCTTTTTCCTTCTCCCAGGATTGTGGGAAGCCACTGTCCATTGAGGCGGACGACAACGGCTGCTTCCCCTTGGATGGCCACGTGCTCTGCCGGAAATGCCACACCGCCAGAGCCCAGACCTGAGCGAGGACTGGCACCCTTCTTGACTGCAAATCCATTCCCCATTAGCCGACCACCCACAAAGAGAACACCTCCCCCCTTCACCGTCCCCACAGTTAGTTTTTGATGTCGAGCCCCTCCCTCCATACCAGACCCCACCCCAGTATCCCTTGTGCCCTGATTCAGGGCCCCACCCAACATGGCCTAGGGCTGCAGAGTCCCAGCCCTGGGGTCCAGTCCTCCCCGATCCTGCAGGGACCACCCACCATCGTCTAGGTTCCCCACCTGAGGGGGCACCAGACTGAGCGCTGCTGCTTTCACTGCTGGCACCAATGCCCTCGGCCCTCGGCCCTCGAGCAGCCTCTTATTCTGCTTGCTGAGGGCCGGGAAACGCGGACGTTCCCACCCACCCCTGTGCTGCCAGGTTGTGGCTACAGCTACAAATAAAAGATGTTTTCCAGAATTCTTAGTAGTTGACTCTTTTGTGCCTACAGCCCTCGAGGGTGAGATGGAGGAGAGAGAGGGATAGAAACCCTGGGGTAAAGTTGAAAATTCAGTTTCTGTTTATTAACAAAAATATATATGTATATGTATATAATATATATTAAACCCTCCCCCAACTCCCACAAGTATCTTTTTACTTTTACCCGCCCCCCCCTTTTTAAAACAATAGGCCTCCTGGCTCCAGAGGCAGTTCCTCAGGGAAGGGTGGACAGGAGCAGCACCGAAGTCCTACGTCTGGCAGGTCAAGGGACCATGGTCCCATGCTTGCTCCCTGAGGACAGGGTGGGTGAGGAGAAGGCTCAGTCCTTGAACCCCTGAATACTGCAAAGAATGCGCTTCTGGTGTGCCGGCAGTGTGATCCCCATCTGCGCCAGGTCCCTGTGGGCAAGGAGAGGGAATCGGTGAGTCTTGGGCCTCAGACCCCAGCAGCCCTCCCCTGCCCGGGCCCCCAGGGTCCTCACTCAGCCGTCAGATCCAGCACACACTCCATGGTGTCCAGCCCGGCGGAGTGGAAGTGCAGGATGTAGCGTTTCATTCGGATGGACTCCAGCCATTCAGCCACGCTCCGGTAGGGGATCCCATCCGAGCCACTCAAGCTGGGCAAGCGAAGGGTCACCCTGTGGGACATGGGCTACCTCAGTCACACGCAGGGGGATGCAGGGCTTTCCTGAAACGGGGGCTCTGCCTCTGTGCATCTGCAGGCAGCATTCAAGTTGGACGTCTGAGCACAGAGATTATCTAGACTTTGTGGATTAGCCCGGCCATTGTCAGTGAACCCATTTCCTGGCCGGTTTCCTGGCAACAGCACCGGGCAGGCTGACAATCCTGCTGCACTGACAGACCCGGGGCAAGCGGCAGCCTTGGAGGTCCAAACGGAAGGTACCACCAGCCCATCTGCACTGCAGTGGCCAGCTTTGGACAACTGATGGGGGCCAGTAAAGACATGAAGTATCAACTATCCCAGCTGAGAGGAAGCAGGAAGGCGAGGTGAGCAGAGGCCCTGGAAGGCCAGTGTGGTCTCGGCTTTTTTCAGGGTGGCCCCCCGGGTTCTGGGAGCAGCCCCCTGCTTGCCACCTCCAACCTTGGCTGTTATTCTTGCACTCTGACACCCACAATACAATGAGTGTTCCTGTCCTAAAGCCAGCCAGAGCCAAAAACCATTAGTAAAGTAAATCTGCTGGGGGAAAAATATCCAACATTCCAGAAAGATTAGCACATGCGGTCTCCAGTGTATAAGGGAGTTGTGCTCCAAAAGATAGTTTCAAAAGTTGGAACTTGGAGCACATTTTCTCCCAGAACAAGGTTATATATGGTGGTTTGATACAGAGGCCAGCACGCCAGGGCTGGTTTACCCGATAAAGCATTTGAAGCCTTGCCCGTCTCTCCCATCTTACCCCCTGCAAACAGTTGATTCTCCATATTCTGGCAATGTTTTTGGTAAAATTCAATGATCATGTCCCGCCCGTGGACAGTTTTAAAAAATTGGTCCGTAGTTCTCTAGGCTCAGGATAAAGTCCAAACTTCTCTGCACCCTGCACTATTTGCAATTGGCATGCCCTCAGCTCCCCAACCCTTGCTGGCTGCAGGATCTGGGCGCCTTCCCAGAATTCCACAAGGTTGCCCCTCTCAGTCACGACACGCATCCCCCGTCTGGCTCTTGTTGGTTTCTCTGTCTTCCCTACCCTATTCTAAGTGACCGAGCTCCCTGGAGCAGGTATCAGGTTGGCAGCTGCTTATATGTACTTTGCATCTTAGTGTGTTTGCTTCCTATCTTCCATCAAACCAGAGCTATCAAGGGCGAGACACCGCATCTCCTCCATCAGAGCGCTGTCTTCCCAAAGGTGCAGATTTGGGGCTGCCTCCTATGCCTGACTCTGTCGGGAGCTCCACAGGCCCAGCGCTTGCTGGATGTGGCCAAATGTCCATTTCCATTCTCCTAGATCTGCCCTCCCCAGGGTGGTTACCTGGGATCAAAGTTGGCAATGGTTCGCAGGGAGTGGGGGTTGGCATGCAGATTCTCCAGCTGTGCCTTCAGCTGGTGGAAGGGGGGCCGACGGGTACAGTCATAGGCCCAGCAGTTCTTCATGAGTTCATAGAGGCGGGCAGGGCAGTCCACGGGCGGGGGCAGCCGGTACCCATCCTCAATGCTCTTCATTACCTGAGCGAGGAAGAGGGTGAGAAGCTAACCCGGCAGCCCATGAGGAAGCTCTGTTCACACAAGATTGTTGCAGTGGAGCCTCTAGACCCCCTGACCAGGATGGCTATAATCAAGACAACAGGGCGTGAGGTGAAGGGGACGAGAGTGGATAGGAATGCAGACAAACTGTGGGTCAGAAAGAAGAAATGAGGCTATTTGCAGGAAAGGGCCATGGAGGATTTGGGGGGGTGGGGATGAGATGTGTGAGAAACACCTGGGCTCACCTCCTGATTGCTCATCTCCCCATAGGGCTTGTCCCCAAAGCTGAGCACCTCCCACATGACGATCCCAAAGCTCCACACGTCGCTGGCCGTGGTGAAGATCCGGTGGGCAATGGCTTCGGGGGCCGTCCAACGGATGGGGATCTTTCCTCCCTAACAGGGCACGTGGGGCAGAGGGCTGATGTGTTTCAGGGCACAGAAGGGCAGGGGAAGTTATTGTGTCCACATGAGCATGCATCGTGTACTCTGTACATACTGACTGTACGTACGGCATGTAAGTGTGTGTGTGTGGAGAATGTGTATGTGATAAGTACAAGGCTCTAACCTGGGTTTCATAGGTGCCATCAAAGTTGTCCAGGAGGCGGGTCAGGCCAAAGTCAGACACCTTGCAGCACAGGTTCTGACTCACCAAGATGTTCCTCGCGGCCAGGTCCCGGTGGACATAACTGTGGTCACTGAGGTAATTCATGCCAGATGCTATGCCCTGCAGCATGGCCACCAGCTGCCCAGGGACCAGCTGGTCCTCCTGCTCCTGCAGCAGGGAGTGGGCAAGTTAGAGGATGGGCGGGGTCTCCTCTTCCTGGACCCAGAGCCAATGCCCAGGGCTCCGTGGCTCATCCCCCTTCCAAGCTGGTCCTCCGCCCTCCTTACCCTCAGGAAGGCATCCAGGGCTCCATTCTGCATAAACTCCGTGATGATCATGATGGGCTTTTCTGAGACACAAAGCACACATCACACGGCAGCCTCCACCCTGTCTCCACCCAGAACCAGACTTCCTGCCTTTGACAGCGCATCTCCCTCCACTTCCGGTGGTCTCACCCCTCCTCTACCACTCCCTCCCTGCATGCCCTTGGGCACCACCCCTCGTACTCTTCGTGACAACGCCTTCCAGGTGCAGAATGTGCGGGTGGTTGAACTGGCCCATGATAGTTGCCTCTCGAAGGAAGTTCCACCACTGGCCATTGGGAGATGTGTCTTTCAAGGTCTTAATGGCCACAGTCTTGGCACCCTGGCTGGGGATTCTCAGGGACCCTCGATATACTTCCCCAAACTCTCCTGGGTGGAAAGAAAACAGGGTCATGGCCAGATGCATTGTCAGGCTCCCCAGGGGGACAGGCAGCGATATCTCCAGTCCTCCAGTTCCCTTTTCTTCTCTGGACCAGAGGATCAGAAACGTGGTGTACCTTCCTCCCTGAGACAAGGGCTTGGCTGTACTTCCCAGGGCCAGGGGCTGGGAGTCTGGAACAGGAGCGCAGCTTTGCAAACTGTTCGGCCCTGTCTCCCCAGTTAGCAGAGTTCTGATACTCAGGAGGTGCTGGGTGAGTGGGGGTCGTGCAGTGGGGCTGGGTTGTGTTCACGAAGGACAGGCTGGTCAGGGCCAGTACACAAGCGACCGGGGAGGCTGACCACGGCCGCCTCTCTTCCGCAAGCTCCCCCGGTCACTTGGCCACACAATCAGCAAAGACACTGCTGAGCTTTGTTCTCTGTTCAGATCCATTTTCCCTGGTGACCCAAGGGATCGGGGCAGCCCAAGGACACTGGGCCCCTGGTGGGGTGGAATGTGGGGCTAGGGAGCCTCTGAATCCGTCCCATGTTTGGGAACCATCTGAGAATAGCCTGAGCCTGGGCACAGCGACCCCTCTCCTGACAAAGATGATGTGTTTAACGCTCTTTATCAGAAATTCCAGAACCACAAAAGCAGATGGTGCAGGAGGCGGGAGCTGCTCCAGGACACCTGATAAGGGGGTTAAAACATGAACACAGTGGTTGCAGGACACGGGGTACAGCAGGGAGGAAACTCATCTGGGAGCTCTTGGGCCAGAGGAGAGGCCGGCTGGGCTCCACGGGGAAGGGCCGGAAGGAAGGGGCCTGCTGGCCGCTCTGTGCTGCCACACAGAGGGGACCACAGGGCTCACCTTCCCCTATGACGGTGTCCACAGCCAGCCAGGCCGGATTGAGCTCCTGGGTGAAGTCCAGGGCTCCCTGGGCAGGGTCCTCATATGCCTGGAGGTCCACGTAAGGCTTCAGCCACAGCTTGTCCTCTGCGGGGAGAACGGGGAGGGCTCAGCCCGACTCCAGGGCTCAGGAGTACTCGGGGGAGGGGGAGGGAGGGGCCGGCAGACCCCAGTGTTCATTCTTCTGTTCCCCGAGGAGTCCTGTCCTGGCTGAAGTGAAAGACAGTCTCTATCCTCAGCAACGACGTCTGCATAGCCCAGCCATTCCTCCTGCTGTCTACACGCAAAGCTCGTGTGTCCTCACCATCCAGGGCCCAGAGCAGGGGGCCGGAACCCAGACCCGAAAGCGTGCTCACGGCCTCATGTTACCCAATCGTCCCACGGCTCATTGACCCTAATTCCTTGCCTCCCTCCTCCCCGCTGCTCACCATACTCCTCCGGTCACTCACTGCTCGTTCACATTCCCAGACAAGCCTCGCTCCCGCTCTGTTACTTGGATGGCCCCTAGACTCCCCCTTTTGTGGGGCACCTAATGAGGTGACCAGCAGGAAGCCCACATGCCTGGGAGGGCTTCAGGGAGCCTGCGGGCAATCGCCCTCCCAGCCAGCCTCAGCCCACAGACCCAGCCAGGGAGCATGAGGATGGCTTGCCTGGAGCCCAGGTGTCGGTGCAGTGGCACCAACAGCTAATGGGCGATTGCACAGAGCCTCTGGGGGACTGTCAGTACGAAGTTAATTAACCAAAGTTAATTAAGTAGCAAAACACAAGAGCCCTGGGGACGAGAGAGCCCACCTGTGCCCCCAGAGTTGTCCTAGCAAATGTGGGTCCCTTGGTCCCGTCCCAGTGGCGCCTCCCAACACACACGTGTGCACACACAGGTGCTCCTGGCTCACCTCTGTCCCCGTCAGCGACACGATGACGCTGCCTCTGCCGCCTCTGGTGCCGTCGCCGCTGAGCTTTCCTGTGAGGGTTGGGGACCAGGTTCTTCAGGGGCCCAGGACCACCTCCGGGGCCCAAACGTGCTGCAGCTGAGATTTCCCCAGACACAGCAGCGGGTGGGGAGCGGGTGGTGTGGGGACACTTTGGTACTAGGGGACGGGAGGGCTGTTGGGCTGCATCCAGGAGCTTCTGCCAGGGCAAAGGGACCCAGGGTGGTGGAAGCGGGGGTGGGGGAGGGGGAGCAGGAACAGCACCTGGAACGGAAGACAAGCATTCCGAGAAGCAGAGCTACACCCAGCAGCAGCCCAAAGACGACGGCCACGATCTCTCCTCCGGTCACGACCCTGGAAGCTATAGGCAAGTGGGGTGAAGAAGTCTGGGGGTGCTCAGAGCCCACAGGGATGATGGAGGCTGGCAGGGCACACGGTGGGGCGGGGGCGGTCTCTCGGTGGCTTTGGGTGTGCATTCCCCAACCAGGGAGATGGGTGTGAGTGTGGGTGAGAGAGCCTGCAGAAAGGGCCCCACCCAGGGAGCACCAGCTTGCTCTGTCTGCCAATGGACACTAACCTGAGGGGTTAGGAGACTGGACAGGATGCTGGCTGGCGGCATACAGCATCAGAATGTGTGTCTAGGAGGAGGTGTGCTGTGACTCTGCATGGGGCTATCTGCCCAGGCAGCATCTGTGTGTGTGTGTGTGTGTGTGTGTGTGTGTGTAGATGAGGAAGGAAGATCACTGACTGGAACAGGGTCTGAGAAACCTCAAGGGGATGACAGTCGCATGTGTGTTTGGGACAGGACACAGAGTAACCCACCCACCTGGTGGGCTGGTCCGAAACTCATGGTCAGGGGAGAAGGGGCCAGGGCCCAGAGGGGTCATCATCCGGACTCTGACGGTGTACGTGGTGTCTGGCTGCAGTTCAGTCAGCAAGACCCGGGGCTCTAGAACCATCTGGTACCGTTCTTCATCCTGTGGATGGGGACTCGTGTTACCTGGGCCGTGCCAAACCACACCTGGTGGAGGAGAGGGGCAGTCCTGGGAGCACGCGAGAGGGGTGGTTGCGGAGCCATCAGGGTAGGGCTCTTCAGAGGGCTCTGTCCTGAGAAGGCCACACGGTTCACGGCGGGGAGCTTTCTCCCATCCAGCGCCCCAGGCGAGCACCGCTGGGCTGTGCCCGGGCACGGACGGCGGGGGTGCTCCGCCGTGAGCTCACCTGGTGCAGCACGTGCAGCTCGTAGCTGAGGTTCCCCCCGGGGCTGCGAGGCTGGGACCCCGCCCAGGTCAGCTCCAGCTGCCGGGGCGCCTTCCTCACCAGCCTCAGGGACAAGCCTGACAGGGTCTCTGCGAGTCCAGAGGGAGGAAGTCACTTAAGAAGCCTCTCCTTGCTTCCTGCTCATCAATTTGTCCCTGGGGTCCTGTGCCCTCTGGTCTCCTCCAGGCCCTGCTGGCCCCGCAGACCCCTCACCTGCATGCCCCATGCTGATGCTGAGTGAGGCGCTGGCGGGCTTGGAGGCACCCAGCTCCGACACTCCGTTCTGGGCTTCAACGTTAAAGGTGTAGTTGGCGTCGGGCTCAAGACCATCCACGCACACGGCGGCCGTGGTGAGCCCACTGGGCCCCGGGGAGAAGCGCACGCTTCCCCCGCAGGGCTGGCAGGGCTCCCCGTCCAGCGCTGCTTCCCGACACTGAGAACACCCCACGTCGTATCTGACATCCTCGCGTCCCCCCAGGTCTACTGGGGGCTCCCAGCGCAGGGAGAGCTGAGTCCCCGAAACAGAGAAGCTCAGGTTTCGGGGGACTGAGGGGGGGCCTGTGGGAGAAGACAGGCCATCAGTAGGAAGCAGCGTGGCCCTCACCAGAGCTGCTGGCCCCTAGCCTTCTCCCAACCCCGATCCTCCAAGTCCTCCGCGGCCTCTGCCCAGAGAGATTCGATTCCTAGCGGGGAAAAGGTAGCTTGACCGCATCTCTGCGTTCCTCCAGGGAGAGCAGCGGTGCGCGTTGGGGGCTTTAAGTGGCCGGCACCCTGGATGGTCCCCGACATCTGACAGGCTCTGGAAAGCTCGGACCCCAACACGGGTTTAGCCAAGGTCCTGCACCTCGTCACGGGCGGCCAGGCCCCGGCCCCGGACTCACGCGTGCACGCTGTGGCGGGGCCCTCCCCAGGGACGCGGTAGTGCCCGCTCTCGCAGGTGCACACGGTGGCCCCTTCAGACTCGGCTGTGCTGTGCTGGGGGCACTTGAGACAACTGGGCGTGTCCACATCAGCCCTGTAGGAGCCTTTCGGGCAGGCTGGAGAGAGAATGACACAGAGCCAAGGTTGTCCAGTGTTTTACTGGGAGAATCACACCCCTCCCGCAAATCGCTTGCGCTGGGAACACCCCTGCGTGTGTCTCCCTAGGGCCTTGGGACACTCCGTTTAAAAATCACTGAGATGGAGCGTCGGCTTCCTTCCTTCCCTTGGCACCCGGTAGACCCTCCCCCGAGTGGTCCCTCCAGGTTCTCACCACCTCTTCGAGTCTCCTTACCAAGGCAGCCCTCGACACCGCCACCACCGCCTTCCTCGTAGCCAGGCTCACACTGGCACCGCCCCACTGGCACCAACCACTGGCCGTCGGGGCTGCAGTGCATGCGGGGTGCACCCGAGGGGCCAGGGGTGACGTGGGCGTGGGGCAGGCAGGTCCCTGCCACTTCGGCCAACCCGCCTGGTCCAGGGAGAGTGTCGGGGAATTGGGCCAAGCCGTGCACAGTCTCAGGGCAGTGCTGGTAGAAGACCCGGACAGACACCAGGGCCACACAGGCACCCGGGTTGTGGAAAGCGAGGTAGAGGCCTCGGCGGGTCAGGTGGCCCAAGGAGCGGCGCTCCACGTTCAGTTTCACGGCTCCAGATGCAAGGTCTCGAATGGTGAAGCTCTGGTCTGCAGCCACTGTGGTTACCTGGGAAGAAGGCGTGGGGAAGAGGGAAAAATGGCAAAGTCGTGCTTCATTCCCACGTAATAGAAACAACTGTTTGCTTAATGCTTTGCAGTTTACACAGGCATAAACAGAGGGCTGATTACACGGGAGCTACCGCGCCAAGCATTTTTGTGTGCATTACACTGTCGAGTCCGTGCAATAATCCTACAAGGTGGGAAGCATCACCTCCCTCATTTGACAGATGAAGAAACTAAGGCTAAGAGAAGTTGAAGATCTCGGACGAGACGATACAGCTACTACATGGTGGGGCTGGGATTGGAACCCAGCTGTGGGATGCTACAGCCCAGATAATTTCCACTATTCAAAGGTGTTCCCAACCTCAGGGCCAACGAGGTGATCAGTTATAAAGTGTGTCATCATTCATTTATTACTAATAACAAACTTTACAACAGCTGCTCTTTGGAAAAAAATGAGAGTACATCCTATAATAATATGTTCCCTTCTCTTTTGCATTCCAGTATGTTTTCTTGAGTAGGAAAGAAAGGGAAGGGATTAAAAAGTAGCCTGCAGAGAACTGTCTTCCTACACAACTCTAGGGATACTCATGGGCGTGCGTCACACACGAATGTAGTGAGCATGGACGGAAAAAGTCCACATACCTCTCCCCTGCCTCCACCATGCCATGCTCTCATCTCAGTGGATGCTTGTAAAAGCCTCTCAAATAGATGAGGCTGGCAGTCATACTATTAATAATAAAATATTAGTATCACTACTTTAAGACAAGGAAAAACAGCTCAGAGAGGTTAAGTGACACGCCCCGTGTCGGGACGCCGCTGAAAAGGTGCTCAAATCCAGACCTTCTGGTTTCTAGTCCCACATTCTTTCTACCACTCCACACCTACGCTCTCTTCCTGTTTCTGCCACCTTCTCTTTTTCTGAGCGGAACGGGGTCATGGAAGGGAGTGGGGCAAGGATCAGTGTCAGGGCTGAAATGGCCCCGAAGCGTTGAAGCACCTTCTGGAACAGGGGCCGCCGGAGCTGAATGCCCACATCCTGGTCGCTCTCCATGTACAGGAGGTTGAAGGTCTCTTTGCAGCCCAGAGGCCCAGCTTCCCCGGGGAAACTCTTGCAGTCCCGCACGGTGAACTGCAGCTCCACGTGGACACGCGAGGCCTCCTCCCCCCGGTAGATCCAATTGGAGCGAAGCCAGTGGTCAGTGTCTCTGCTTTCTTGCACCGGGCAGTCCTGGTACATGTACAGTGGTGTCCCGTTCAGTATCTGCTGCACCTCACTCCACTGCGAGAGGAAAACGAGCGTCAGCCTCCAAGCCATCATCACCTGTTCCCCAAATGCTCACTTTCTAGAATGGATGGCGAGGAAGCTGGTGTCAGAGCTGCCCAGGTTCACGCTACTTGTCCTGCCCTCTCCCCACCCCCCGGCCCCAGGATCGTAGGTTAAATGTTTAGGGTCGGAGATTTATTTGGATATAGCATGAGCAAGACAACACCCCCTTGAGAACCCTGGCCAGCTCTGGACCCTTCAATGAGCCCACTCCAACTGCAAGAGTATGAGCACCATTTTTACCATCAGCAGAGCTGTCAGGTACCCCAAAGGCAGATATTTGTAGCAAAAGCTCATGCACAAACACTTTCTGCCTATTTGTTCAGAGACGAGGAGACTGCGTTTAACATTAAGGTCTCTGACCTTTGGAGGGTGAGAACAAGCATAAAACTCTTCTGTATGAGGGAATCTCACTCTCTACAAAATTCCTTCCAGTTACAGCCACTATCAAAATCAACAACGGAACGAGTTGGCTGGACCCCTAGATACCATCCAGACCAACCTCCTTAACTTCTTTCACATTTAATCTTAATAATAATAACGGTCAGCACTAATGTAGCGCTTACCATGGGCCAGTCACTATTCTAAGCACTTTCGATGAGGAAACTGAGTCACAGTGAGGTTAAAGGACGTATGGCCCAAGGCACCGGCTATTAAGAGGAGGAGCTGGGAGGTGCGCCCAGACACTCTAAGTTCCAGAGTTTATGCTCTTAATCATTATGCCTGTATGTGCTTATTACAAAAAGTCAAAGAATAAAAACTTACATATAACAAGAAGTGAAAGTCCTCCCATCCATCCACCCATTCTTAACAACTTGGAGTAAAACTTTCCAGATCATTTTCAGTGCCTCTAGAGAAACCTTTGAATGTTTTTTTCGTGTGCGTGTGTTTTTAACATAATTTAAAAAAATATACAAGCTTTATTCTATAACTTACTTTTTTTTTTAACGAATAAAAAGTCTTTGAAAGATGTCCACAAGAGTATATGGATCTACCTAATTTTTTTTAGCAATCCATAAAATAGTATCCCACTGTATGGGTGTACCATAACCTATTTAATCATTCATCTTTTGTTGGACATTTAAGTAACTTCTAGTGATTTTTTTACTTTTTAAGTAAACATGTACAGATTCCTGTAAGATTTCTGTAGACCTGCTGTATCAAAGGATAAATATAGTACAAATTTTATAAGAAGATACTGCCAAATTGTCCTCCACAAAGGCTTTATCAATTTACACTTTCACAATGCAGGAGGGTGCATCTTCTCAAAACCTCATCAACACTGGATATTAATGAGCTTTTTACTTTAGGCAATCTTATGGACAAAACAGCTTCTGGCCATTTTAATTCACCTTTCTTTGAGGAGGAGGTTGTACATTTCTCTTTTGTTCATTGTCTATTTGTATTTTTACGCAGTTATGTATTTATAACTTTGCCTGATATTCTACTGCTATCTTCTGAGTGTTCCTTTGGATGATTTTTTTTTAAATTATAGACATTAATCATTTGCTTGAAATGCATATTTCATATATTTTCTCCATCATGCCATTTAATTTTGCAAATGATGTCTGTGATGTTGACATACTTTTAAAATTTTTACATAATACCATTTATCTTCTTTCCTTTTTGTGTTGTGTATTTTGCTTGGGAAGCTCTCCCATCCCAAACTTATAAAGATCTTCTATATTTCTCCTAACATTCTTTTAGGTTTGGTTTTTAGGTTCAGACTTTAATCTTCCTAGAATTAATTTTCTTGTATGTAGAGGGCGAAGATGTAACTTTACCTTCTTCCTTTAAAAAAAAAAATTATGGACACCAAATTGTCAGTTTATTGACTAGTCTATACTTTCCACATTGATTTGCAATTCCAATGTTATCACATACTAAAATCTCAAATAGGCGGGTTTGTTTGGGGACTTTCTATTCTGTTCCATTGACCTGAATATTCTCGTGCAATGCCAAATGTTTTAATTATAATTGATGTACTGTATGGTACCTTCTGATATCTGGTAGGACAAGTTTCCTATTTCATTATTCTTTTTTCAAAAGAATTCTCAGACATTCTTAAGTATATTCTCTGCCAGATGAATTTAAGAAGCTCTCAAATTCTATAAAATATTCCATTGATATTTTGGTTGCAACCCCCTTATTTTATAAAGAAGAGACTGAGGCCCATAGAAAGTTCACTTTCCCAAGGGTTTTCATTGCTACTCGCAGCTTTGGGAAAAGGCGAGAAAAAGCACCATTAACTAAAGTCTGGGGTGGCATGGGGGCAGGGCCAGAGGTATACGTTGCTGTGAGGCACGTATTTTTGTACTACGTTAGGGAGTTCAAAGATCAGACAAGGGGTGTCCAGGCTGCAATGACAGAAGGCACCTAGAGCCTGTTCTTAGGAAGCAGCTGTGACGGGGAAGCCAGAGTGGAAGGCTTGGGGTGGAGGTCAGGTGGAAAGGTGGTGGGGGGTTCATGCGCAGCTCATTAGCTAGACCACCAGCGCTGCAGCTGGACCAGGAGCAGCAGATGTTCCCAGCTATAACTCGCCTCCCCCAGTTCCAGCAGTGACAGATGGGGGAGAAGCAGCTGCCCAGGATCAGCAACAAGGATCCTTTCAATTATCACTCTGGCTGCTGGCTGCTACATGGGTACATTCTGGGGAGCGTGACTCTGAATGTGTGTGTGTGTGTGTGTGTGTGTGGGTATGTTTTGAAAAGATGGGGAGGGGTAGGGGGGGACAAGGCAGACAGTGGGAATGTGACTGCTGCTGTCTCCTTGCCTTCCTAGTACAAAGCTGTTTAGCCTGAGCTGCAAAAGGGGCCTTGCTTCCACTCCAGCCCAATTAGGGAAGAGTTATTTGGGTGGGGTGGCAGGGGAGGCCTGTGGGAGCCAGCAGATGGACCTGCAGCCCTCACTGTGGAGTGATTAGCCGCTTTATGAGATGAGGTGCCTATCAGAGCTGGCCTAATCCAGGATTTTCTGAGCAGCCCCTCCTGTAGGATACATTATGGTTTAGTCTATTCATTCTAATTACAGGCCACTCCATGGGAGAGCCGAGAGTGGAGCCAGGGCCCTAGGACTCCGAGGGAAAGAAAGCAAGTAACCCCAACCCCAGAAATACAGGCTGGATTCCTCCTGGAGTAGGAAAGAGAAAAGGGAACACCCAGAGAACAGGGTCTAGGACCAGAGGGAAGAGGCCTGAGGCCAGAGTCCTGGAGGCTGCAGCACCTGCGGAGGCTCCTGTGTTTCCAGGGCCAGCTCTGCTGAGTGACAGAAAGGTGCTCTATGGGACTCACAAGGTCCTACCTCTGCTCACTGGGTCTTCGGAATATCCAAGGAGGGAAGGGGCTTGAAATGCATGGTGTGCCTGGGCTGGGGAAGGCGGAGGAGGTGTCAAGGGCTGAGGGACCTCTAATGGGGCAGCTTTTAACTCTGGGAGAGTCAAAGGCCCTTTGAAGAATTTGATGAAAATTCTGGCTCTCTTCTCCAGAAAAAAAAAAAAAAAAAAGTCCACATACAGCTACACAACTTCGAATACTCTTTTATGGGGTTCCCAGACCCCCTGAAACCTGTCTATGCAACTCCATTGGGATGGACAGACCTCAGATTGAGGACACTCTTCTATGTTTGGGTCTCAGCTCTCAACCATCCCAGGGATGGTCCATTCTCTTCCCAGGAGGTGTCACTCTCATCTTCCCCCGGGTCCTCACAAGTATTCAGCCCTCCCTCGATGGGGCAGGGAGAGGAGGAGCCAGGCTTTGAATGGGTCCCCATGGGGTGAAGCCTGACACCCCCCCACACAAGGCTCCACACATTCAGGAGGCTCTGACTCACCTCCCCTCCCCTCCCCCTCCCAGAGGAGACGCTTCCAGTTTTTCCTGCTCTTTTCTATGTTCCTCCACCCACCTCATCGCCCCATTTCACATTGGCCTTCAGCCTTGTGCCACCCTAGGTCCTTCCCTCCCCTGACACTTACCCCATCCTCTGGGGGATCCAGCAGCCAGCCCAGCTCTCCCTGTGCCTTGCTAGTATCCATCAGAGTGACTGAAGGTGGAGAGAAAGGGGGCCTGTCAGCTCTGGGGGAGAAGGCCCCCGCACACGTGCAACCCACATTCCACTTCCTGGGCCCCCCAGCCCCAAGGCTTCAGCATCCTGTTAACAGCTGTGAGTTCCTGAGATTTAGGGGAGGAAACCGGCCCAGGAAGGAGGAGTGAAGGGGCTACGATGATTAGTCTGTCTTCCTCCCGGGTGTGAAGGGAGGAAAGCAGAGTGGGGCAAGGGTTGAAGGCCTGGACCTTTGACCAAAGTCAACGCAGGAAGCGTCAGGAAGAGCAGCCCCAGAGAGGACGGGCAGCCAGCCTCTCACTCTGCGGGGCTGGGGCAGCCAGCCTCTCACTCCGCGGGGCTGGTGCAGCCTGAGGGACCCATCAGCCGCAGAACTGGAAGGGTGGATGGGCGAGAGAGGAGCTCAGCCTCTGGGGGTCATGAGTGGGCTGGGTGTGGACAGGGGACTTTGGAGGGGGGTCCTGGGTGCAGAGGCTCCCTCTCCCTGGCAAAGGGCCTGCCTTGCCCCTGATCGGGGGTGTGGACTGGGGGTAGAGACACAGCGGAGAGTCCAGGAAGCGGGGGTAGTAGGGTCAGAGAGCATGCAAGTGTCCACATGGAAGGCTTGACCCCTGCGTCCCGGAGCCCCTGCCTCCCGAGTCCTAACCCATCCCCCAGCGGGAGGCCCCTCTGTCCCCCAGCCTAAGTTGGCATAAAGCGACTTCCACTTCTGACTTCAGAGGGTTCAGATCTCTGGGTTGGGCGCCCGAGGCCGGGGCTGCCTGGGACTGAGGGGTCCCCACCATTGCTGGGGTAGGAGGTCTGGACGCTGCTTCCGCCAGAAACTCACTCCCCACCCCCAGGAGAAAACTGCTGGCCAGCAGGGGCGGGGGTGACTGACCCGGGAAAGCAGCTGTTTGGGGTTAAAGACCAAAGACTGGCCTGGCCAGTCGATCGCCTGGCAGCCGGGCAAAACAAGAGCGCTGGAGAGGGGCTCTTGGAGAGGGCCTCCTCAGGAATGCCGACTCCAGGAGGAGGGGGAGGGGCGGGGCGGGGGTCGGTACCTTCCATGGCGCGCGCCCCCGGGGGCAGCGGGGCGCAGAGAAGCAGCAGCAGCCCGAGCCCCAGGGGCCAGCGCCGCTCCATGGCGCGGGGCCGGAACCTGGGACCGAGGCCCGGACGGCTGGGCCTGGGTGCGAGCAGTGGGCGAGCCGGGCCGGCCGGGCAGGGGCGGGGGGCGGGGCCAGAGCCCGGGGCGGAGTCCAGGCCTCACCTGGATCACCTTCTTAAAGGAACAGTAGGGCAGGAAGGAAACTTGTAAAACAGGTAATAAACTTCAAAAAGCGGAGGCGTCTTGACCGGAATGCGACTGCGGGCGCCGCCTAGTGGGTGGGATTGGGAATTGACTCACCCAGTGCTAATTCTGACCCTAAACCCAACCCTGTCTTGATCCAGCCTTTCGCCTAATTCTACCTCGAACTTGTATTCCTCCCTCTCCCTTTCTTCAGGGCCCAGCACTGTAATAGACACAGGGGAAGGCCGGGTAAGAGACACATCTTGATGTTCCCGTCGGGGAGGCTTGGATGACCATAATGCAAGGCGAGGTTGGTTGGCAGAGGAAGCAAGCCCAGCCGGGAGCACACTGAGTCTCCAGGGAGTAGACTGTGTGAGCCGGGTTTCGGTGGTAGAGATTGGGCAAGACGTGAGCAAGGGCCTGAAGGTAGGGAGCCTCAAGGGGCCTCTGGGAGTGGTGAAGGGACCAGTCTGACTGCTGGGGCTCAGGATTGTCTTGGGAACCAGGCAGAAAGACAGGTGTGGGCCGGGGCAGGGAAGGTCTCGGTAAACATGTTAAGGAGTTTGAACGTTACCATGCACTTTACGAAGCAACATGAAAAACTGGTGAGGGCTTCTGAGCGCAAGTGGTAGAGAATCTAGTGGTGTACACCCACGGCCCTCCCACCTGTTGGACACTGGCTTCCAGTATATTCGATACATGTTTCTTCAGTTTCTACCCTGCGTGCAGCAAGCTCTGAAAGCTTCAAAGAAGATTAAGACAGTCTTGGCCCTAAACAAATTGTTGTCTGAGGAGTGTCGGGGGCCAGGGCGTAAAGCAAGCACACAGATGGCTAAAATGACAGGTAGGAGAGGACTCCAGCAGAGGTACAAATCAGGGGTGACAGTGGCTCCAAGGGGAGTGATCCATCCACTGAGGAACGGTGGCCAGCTCCACTCCTGGGGCCTCTCCTTCCTACACCCCTCTCTGGCTCCGTCTCATTTGGGTGAATTATTCATAGTTTTTCTATCATTTAAATTGTTGCATGTTTTGGTCACCCTGGAGGAAGGGAGGTGATGCGTTTTAGGTGCTTATTTTATTTTCAAAAATTAATCCTTCTCGTGTTTCTTTTTTTATATACAGATAAGTATAAGAAGAAAATGGCTCATAGTTTCCCGGCCCAGACTAGCCTCACTGGCATAAATAAATAAATGTAATCCAAGTACATTGGTTGGAAAATTCACATTGAATAGCAAAGAAACAAAATGGAAAGTAGAATCCTCCCTCCTCCCACCCTCCAATTCCTGTCCCCAAAGTTACACACCATCAGTTGTCTCTTGTGATTCACCCAGGATGTTTTCCCCTATGGACACACCATCATATACGTCTCGCTCTAACCCCCTCTGCCCCCGCCCAACACACACGCACGCCTTTAGGATGTATATACAGAGGGGCGGTAGGATACACAGGCTCTGCCCCAGGGGCCTCTTTCTAAAGTAAAGGACTTTGGGAAGGGGGGGAGGCTCCTGCAGGCTCACTCGGGGCAGAGCTTTGTGATTTCAGCAGGGAGGAATGGGCTAAGGGTGCACAGCCAACAGAGGGGGGAAATGGAGCAAGCTCTGGACAATCGTGCTAGGAAATAAGCCAGACTGTGGTGAGGTAATGCATGGGCTCGGTGCTGTGCTTCGTTACAGTAACAAGACCCTTGGGACTCAAGGGGGTAGGGCGGGGGCAGCCCCACGCAGGGAGAGGTGGAGCCCAGAGGAGCCTGGCTCTTGTTTTCTGTCTGTCTCTTTGTGCCAGGTCTGGAAGTGTTGCAGAAGGGGAAGGAAAGGGCCACCTGTATTCAGGATGACCCCAACTGGACAATTCCTCATTCCCTTTGTTGTAGGAGGGGGCACGCCTTCAATTTTGGCCTCTCTCCTTAACGAAGAGTGCAGCTTTGTAGAGTTATTTCCACTCTCTGAACCTTAGTTTTCCAGGATCTAGGTGATCTCCGAGGCCATTTCCAGGAAAGATGTTGGGATACGGAGTTAGAAGACGTAGGCCAGCTCTTTTAGCATGTGTGTGTCTCTGTTTCCCTAGCTACAAAATGGGGTTAATCGTCACACCCAACTCATAGGGAGGCTGTGACGGTCAAAAGAGGAGAAAGTGCTTTGCTAACTGTAAGGTGATGAGCAAACAGCAAACATTAGTGTGCTGGAAGAATGATAGAGGCCAGGACTTTCCTGACCTTCTCCTACAGGCTTCCCCAATTACTCCCAGAGTGGAACAACCGCGAGGACTAAGACATCAATTTTTTTTTTCTTTTAAAAGCAACTTTAGAGACTTCCCTGGTGGCACAGTGGTTAAGAATCCGCCTGCCAATGCGGGGGACACGAGTTTGATCTCTGGTCCGGGAAGATCCCATGTGCCACAGAGCTACAAAGCCCGTGCGCCACAACTACTGAGCCTGTGTGCCACAACTACTGAGCCCAAATGCCACAACTACTGAAGCCCGCGTGCCTAGAGCCCGCGCACAGCAACGAAGACCCAACACAGCCATAAATAAATAAATAAATAAATAAATAAATGTGTTTAAAAAAAGCAACTTTCTTGTGGGATAATTTGCATAAATCTCACCCATCCCAGGTGTACAGTTCAATGGATTCTGACAAATGCATACACCCTGGTAACCACTGGCTCGGTGAAGTTACAGAATACTGTCGTCACCCAAAAACGTTCGTGCCCTTTGCTGTCAATCCCGCCTCTGGCCCCAGGCTTTCTGTTTTGCCTGGTTCAGAACTTCATGTAGTCTCCTGAGTCTGGCTTTCCCCCTTCAGCTTGACACCCCCAAGTCCATCTATGTTGTGGGCGACCACAGTTTGCTTCTCCTGTAGGGATGCCCTTGGATGTCAGTTAACAATACAAAATGCAAATCAAAGAGTCTTCCCCAGCTCTATTCTCCCAGGAGCCATAGATCTTTTAGCTGATAGGCCTTCACAGAGGAACAGCTGTCCCCTCTCTCAGGTGGAGGGGAACCCAAGTTCTCTGGCTCTGTTCTCATTCTGTAGTCAGGAAGGGAAGCCTGCACATCCCTACAGCCTGGAGCTTCTGGGCTCTGGCTTCTCTCCTACAGCACCAACCTTAGTACTACCCTGTTGAAGTTGTCCGCTGCACCCCATCACACCTGGTTCCTTGCTGACCCGGCATAAGGTGAGATCCACCCAGCCTAGGTCAGGGCCTTGTACATCCATAAGTCGCTGGATAACATGCAGCTTAACCAGGAGGGTAACCCAGTAAGCTGCCAGCGACCACTATGAGAGCATCAATACAAATTGGTTTATCAGATTAGTATCAGGTCCCTAGCAAGGGCCAACATGGATGGGACCAAAGCAGCTTTGTTTTGGCTGCATCTGGCTGGCCTGCACTTGCAGGCAGCCCTATCCAGGAGACTGTGTGGGCAGTGGGAAGAGAAGAAACAGCACTGTCCGTGTGGCATTCGAGTGGATTCTGCACATCTTTGATCCCTTTCCTTCTGTCTGCGCTCTTACTCATCTGTTCTCTGATCCTGCTTTACCATCAGGCGACAGGGGCAGGATCATCATCGTTACCATTTATTACGGCACCTACACACACTGCCGTGGCATTTCACATACATTATTTCATTTACTTCTCACACAAACCCTTTGAGGAAGGTATTATTAGTCCCATTTTATAGATGCAAAAACCTGAGGCACGGGGATTTAAGTTACTTGTTTAAAATCCCTCAGTTGCAGAACTAGGATTTGATCCCAGGTCTGTCTGACTCAGGGGCCCGTGGCCTGTACTCAGGGTTTCCAGGAGCAAAGAAGGTAAGGGACACCTACATTTTATTTTATTACCCCCTACTCCCCACTCCACCCCTTAAAACACCATGGATTAGGTTTGCCTTTTTCCAACTTCATAAAATGGAATCACCTGATATGTATTCTTTGGTGTCTGAGTTCTTTCATTTCCTCTGCTGTTTGTGAGATTTATTCATGTAGTTGTGTACTGATTCATTCCTATCACTGTGTGGTATTCCATTTATTTTTAAAGACCTCTTGACTGGTGGTTAAAGTACTGCACTTGAATTATCTACTGGGCAACCCCCGAAACTGATCCGGCTTGTCTGGGTGTCTCTGAAAGCTGCTTAACCTGCCCAGAAGGTATGTCCGGTTTTGTTTTGTGTTTTTTTTTTTTGCGGCACGCGGGCCTCTCACTGTTGTGGCCTCTCCCTTGGCGGAGCACAGGCTCCGGACGCGCAGGCTCAGTGGCCATGGCTCACGGGCCCAGCCGCTCCGCGGCACGTGGGATCTTCCCGGACCGGGGCACGAACCCGCGTCCCCTGCATGGGCAGGCGGACTCTCAACGACTGCGCCACCAGGGAAGCCCGGTATGTCCGTTTTTAAAGGAGACTTTTTGCTAGCCCCATGGCTCCTTAATTGATTAAATACGTGCAGAGGTGGCCTGTGAGCAATGCCGCTGACCTGGTTACCTCCCTCCCCCCCATGTCCCTCCCCTCTTCCTTGTCACTTTACCAAGAGGAAAACACCTGATTTTTAAGTAGCTGCAACTCTTCATACCAGAAGTAGGACTGTTTTGAGATAAAGGCAGTTTGAAGTCTTCTCTGAGATGTCAGGAGCAAAGCTGGCTATTAGAAAGTTCTAATATTGTCACTTCATAGCCATGTGATCTTGGGCAAATCATCTAATTTTCCTGAGCCTCAGCTTCCTCATCTACAAAATGGGGGAAATGGTGAGAATGATGTTGGTTCTAAACACCTACCTCACGGTAAATGAGAGTATAAATATGATCAAGTGTGCAAACAGATATTCCTGGTACCCCACATAACTTAAGGCCACTTCCTTTTCATTTTCGTGTCCTCCTATACAGTGTTATTTGCAAGACAGACTTGGGAGAATCAAAGGAAAAGTCTGCTGAAGGATGGTGGGGTCTGAGTAGCATCAGCCCATGAATTAAAAGGGATGTTATGTTGAAGTTCAGATCTCAAGAAGAGGCAAGAGGAGAGTAAAGAAAGAGCTGGGAGAAATCGCTCTGGAGCCATTTAGACTGTGAGGCACTATGGGAATAAAACCACTCTAACACTGTCAGGTTGTATTGCAATTCTCCCTGTACTTAAAAAAATCCTGTCTCTCTTTGCAATGTTAACATCCTCCAAAGCATTCTGTTTGTCTTAGAGGCAAGAAGGTGGCGGAGAAGCTGTAAGCCTCCATTGCATTGCAGCATGGGCCACAGAGAAGAGGAAACTTGAGTTGAAGAATGAAGAGTAGCAGACACAGAGAAGGAAGTCAAATTGTTTCTGGTGCTGATGGGAGAGACAAAGGGGGTGAAATGGGAATTCTCTTGGGGTTATGCATTACATCCA
The DNA here is from genome assembly GCF_949752795.1 of Hyperoodon ampullatus. Classification (NCBI taxonomy): domain Eukaryota; kingdom Metazoa; phylum Chordata; class Mammalia; order Artiodactyla; family Ziphiidae; genus Hyperoodon; species Hyperoodon ampullatus. Next base: position 97,369,535 of record NC_136922.1, read on the forward strand.
AGCACACATTTAGGGTACAAGCTTGACCACACCTTCCTCATTTTCATTCTTAACTGATCTCACTCCAAAGTAAAAATAAAACCAATTCACAACCATCCTGTTATTTCCTTTGGTTTCTGGAGCAGTGACATGAAATCGTGGAAGGGTCAGTCACATGAAGACTCAGAATTCCTTATACTGATATTTGTGTGTGTCTCATGAGAAATTGTTGTGTTTCTACCTTAACCTGTTTGCTTGACTGCCTGAGAAGATAACATTGCTCACCTGAGAAATTAATATGCTGCATGAATGCTTGGGCAGGTAGGAGGGAGGAAAAGAAGGAAGAGAGCAAATGAGTCTCAGTGAACTGGGGCATGTCAGAAATTTAATAAGAACAAGTCGAGACAACTGCTAAACCAGGATCCCCTGGGTGAAGAGAGATAGCTTAGTCCTCATCAAAAAATGTTTGCGGGTTAGACCACTGGAAGAGAAGCGAAAGAGGTAAGCCAGCTATGTTTCCAAGTCATTTTTAGTTTAGCTAGTATGAGAGAGGAGAAGGTCGAAATAAACCGTCAGCTTTGGTTAACCAAGATTACTTGTAAAGCTTCCAATTTTATTGCTAGTCTAGGCTGGGAGCTCTGGGGAACTAACCTCTAGAGAGGGCTGAGATGTAGATGGTTATAACCCACACTTACAGTTTTCATTTACTGGTCCTATGGTCTGAAGGCAATAGTTATTGTTGTCTTATAAAAGAAGTATTAGATAAGTGTGGGGCCTATTAATTGAGCATAAATTTGATTCCTTTTAAATTTTGCTTTGAAGAAGTTTTTAATAAAGGGATTCTAATAGGACAATCTATAACTTCTTCCAACAAGTTCTAGTTAGGAAATTACGGTTATAAATGTATACACACAGAAACATACATGTTTGAATGGTACAGATACCAACCACCTCTGTTAAAACGTTAATTGTACACTTCTCCAAATACATCCCTGGGTTTAGAAGGTACCCAGGCCACAGGTCATAAAGTGTGAGCGCCACCTGGTGAGGAAGGTGGGTAACTGCATCTGTATCCTCAAATTCCAGGTATGTTATCAGCAGATAATTACTGTTTATAAAATTTTAGAATGTCCTGGGGATATTCATCAGCGTGATATGAAGGTGACAGTGATTTTTTAAAAGTTCTAATTATTATGATAATGATAATGGGTAGGCTTTAGGCTAGAAAGTAGCTTTCTTAGCTTGTCGGTGTCATCCCAGTAATGACAGCCTTTGAGAGGAGGGAAGGTAAGACCCAGTGGGGAAAGGAAGAGAGGGAGGGGCTGATAGTGGTATGATGAAGGGTTTGCCTTACCTTCTGGCTTCAGTTCTAGACACAGACAGAAAAGCAGAAACCAAATCGTCTAGGAGGTGCTGGCTGGGAAGAAAGAACGACCATTATTTGAAAGTGTCTCTTGATACGAGCTAGAGGGAGAGGCTTCACTCTGCTTAAGCCTTCTTGTTGACAAGCTGCCCATCATCTGGACAGAGCACCGACTAAGCAAAAGGGGCAGCACTGTTTCTTTCCTTTTTCTTTCTTTCTTCCACTCCTCCTTCCTTCCCTCCTTTCTTTCTTTTAAAATAATTCTTGTAAAGTGCTATTTATTAGACTAAAGTTAAGATCTGTACTCGTTGTATCGAGTGTTTAGTTTACTTCAGAAATTTCTGTTTGTTTTTGAGAGGCACTGAGGGTTAGTGGAAGAGATGTTTAGTAACCATTGGATCCGTACTGACCTAGAGTAGAATTCTGGCTTTCTGCCTCCTGGGTGTAAGGCCATGGGCATTATTTTAACCTCTCTGAGACTCAGCTTCCTCACATGGAAATGATTCCTTTACCTTCTCGGAGCACTTCTCTGTGTGTTTTTTATTTTGGGGGGATGCCCCCAAGTGGAAGGCAGCTCCTGTAAGCCCTAAGGCAGAGGCAGAAGCAAACAGCCATGGAATACAGGATGCTGATTTTGACAGGAATAATATGGGAAAAAGGGTGGACTTTGGTTTGGGCCTGGCAGTGTGACTTCAATAGGGCGCTTTGTTTCATTCACTCAACAACTATTTACTGAGTTCCTATTATGAGCGAGGCACCATTCTAGGTGCTGTGGATACACCTGTAAACAAGGAAACAGAAACAAACAAACTGCCCTCACTGAGCTTGCATTCTAGGGGGAGGAGCCAGACCATACACAAATAAACAACAAAATATGTTTTTCAGATAGTGAGAAATCCTGCGAGAAAAATTAAAGCAGTGTAAAGGGATAGGCGTTATACCAGGAAGTCTCGATTTTATACCGATAAGGTGCGTTTGGGGCAGAGAATTGAAGAAGGGGAGGGAATGCACGAGGTAGATCCAGATGGGAGGGAAAAGCAACCCATATGGAGGACACAGCCCCAGAGCTGTGGGCAAGCTTGTGCAGAAGTTCATGGAAGGGCAAGGAGGCTGGTGTTTTAGGTCAGAGAGCAAGAGGGAGACGGGTAATAGAGAGGTACTGGGAGGCAACAGCACATATAGGGCCTTCCAAGACATTTTGGCTTTTCCTTTAAGTGAGATGGCAACCTTTCTTTCCTTTGAGGGAAGGGGTCAGTCAAGGGAGATGCACATTTATTTATTTATTTTTTCTATAGTTGATCTACAATGTTGTGTTAGTTTCACGTGTATAGCAAAGTGATTCAGTTATACATATACATATATCCATTCTTTTTCAGATTCTTTTCCCATATAGCTTATGGCAGAATATTGAGTAGAGTTCCCTGTGCTATACAGTAGGTCATTGTTGATTATCTATTTTATATATAGTAGTATATACATATTAATCCCAAACACCTAATTTATCCCTCCCCACCACCTTTCCCCTTTGGTAACCATAAGTTTGTTCTCTAGGTCTGTGAGTCTGCTTCTCTTTTGTAAATAAGTTCATTTGTACCATTTTTTTAGATTCCACATATGAGTGATATCATATGATATTTCTTTTTCTCTGTCTGATTTACTTCACTTAGTATGATAATCTTTGGTCCATCCATGTTGCTGCAAATGGCACTGTTTCATTCTTTTTTATGGCTGAGTAGTATTCTATTGTATATATGTACCACATCTTCTTTATCCATTCCTCTGTCAATGGACATTTAGGTTATTCCCAGGTCCTGGCTATTGTGAATAGTGCTACTACAAACATAGGGGTGCACATATCTTTTTGAATTATAGTTTTGTCTGGATATATGCCCAGGAGTGGGATTCCTGGATCATATGGTAGCTCTATTTTTAGTTTTTTAAGAAACCTCCATACTGTTTTCCACAATGATTGTACCAACTTACATTCCCACCAACAGTGCAGGAGGGTTCCCTTTAAGGGAGATGCACATTCTGACTTACCTTTTCAAGGGGTCACTCTGGCCTGTGTGCAGAGAATAGATGGGAGTGGGGTTGGGGAGGAGGGCTAAGGGCAGAAGCAGGGTCAAGTCATGAGGCTGAGTCTTAGTCCCAGGGAGAGAGGAGAGGGCTTGAGGCAGAGGGTTGATGGGTTGTGCAGGGGCTGGGGAGAGTCAGGTGTGTAGCAAAGGTTGTTTTAGGTCCAGGCAGGCAGCAGCTGGATACATATACTGCGTGGGAAATGGTGGTCTGTCCAGGAAACGGCCTGCAATGCAGTGTGATGGGCTGGGGTGAGGAGGGAGAAATGGGAGATAAGCTGAGGAAGGCAGGTTGGCATTGGCTTTGGGGAACAGCTTCCAGAGTTTGAACTTTCTTCTCTGTATAATCTGGGGGCAGCAACAGTTTTGAACGTTAAAGTCACGTGATCAGAGAGGGTTTTGAGCTCTGGTGGCCAATGGAGGTAAGACTACAGAGGAAGGAGAGAATCAGAGACAATGGCCTTGGTAAGAATAATAAGGCTCAAACTTAGGCAGTGAGTGGAAGGGATGTATGAGTGATGTTTCACTAGTAGAACAACAGGGAACTGAGGGAAGTTAACCGACTGATATACAGTTGACCCTTGAACCACCTGGGCGTTAGGGGCGCTGACCCACTGCACACTCAAAAATCCAAATATAACTTTATAGTTGGCCCTCCATATCTGCGATTCTGCACCCGAGGATTCAACCAACCTCAGATCGTGTAGTACTGTAGTACATATTTATTGAAAAAAAATCAACATGGAAGTTGATCCAGGCAGTTCAAACTCGGGTTATTCATGGGTCAAGTGTATAATCGTTGATAGAGGCATCTTTTTGAATTTAAAAATTTATTTATTTAGTTACTTATTTTTGGCTGTGTTGCGTCTTCGTTGCTGTGCGCTTTCTCTAGTTGCGGCGAGCTGGGGCTACTCTTCGTTGTGGTGCGCGGGCTGCTCATTGCGGTGGCTTCTCTTGTTGTCGAGCATGGGCTCTAGGTGTGTGGGCTTCAGTAGTTGCAGCACGTGGGCTTCAGTAGTTGTGGCTCGCGGCCTCTAGAGCACAGGCTCAGTAGTTGTGGCGCACGGGCTTAGTTGCTCTGCAGCACGTGGGATCTTCGCGGGCCAGGGCTCAAACCCGTGTCCGCTGCATTGGCAGGCAGATTCGTAACCACTGCGCCACCTGGGAAGTCCCGTATCTTTGATATTTAAAAGACATATCTCGCTGTGGAAGGAGGTGTTCTGGGATGAATGTCTGCTCTTTTCCTCCCCCTCCCCCTGGGTTAAATGCTTGAGATAATGGTGATGAATCAATGTGGTATTGTAATTTAATAAATATACATTTGGTCTTTGTCCCTGTTTCTGACCAGCACCTAAAACTCTTGGAATTTCTTCTGATGAGAGTGATAAAAAGTGTCTTTTGTTATGTTAATGAGCAACTTGTGGAAAGCCCCTCCGTAGCCTAAGGATAGGGGGCCTGGTTGCCAGGAGAACCTATCATGTGATTAGAGGGTTGGAACTTTCAGTCCCACCCCAATCTCTTGGGAGAAGAGAGGGGCTCCATCAATCACTAATGGCCCGCAATTTAACCAATCATGACTACATAATGAAGTGTCCGTAAAACCCCAAAAGGACAGCATTTGGAGCGCTTCTGGGTTGGTGAACACATGAAGATTCTGGGAGACTGGTGCCTGGAGAGGAAGCTTCAGCCTCCATCCCCCTGCCTTACCTCGTGCATCTCTTCCATCTGGCAGTTCCTGAATTATATCCTTTTATAATAAAACAGTAATCTAATAAGTAAACTTTCCCTGAGTTCTGTGAGCCGCTCTAGCAAATTAATCCAACCCGAGGAGGGGGTCATGGGACCCTCTGATCTATAGACTTGCTGTTGGTGTTGGAAGTCGGGGCAGTCTGGTGGGAATGAGCCCTTAACCTGGGGTAGATAATGTCAGAATTCTGTTGAATTGTAGGACACTCAGCCAGTGTTGAGGAATTGTTTGGTGCTGTGGGAAAAACCGTAGGAATTGGGAACAGGACCGTAGATGGAATCAGAATCGTTAATGAGGATTTTGTTTGGCTGAGTGGGGCGTGCAGGCTGGGGAAACTGAGAGACGGGATTGGCGGTGGCGAGGGAGAGGCAGAGAACCAGAGGCCTTGGAAGAAGGTGGCTCGAGAGAGAACAAGAGAGTAGGCGGACATGCGGAAGGTACCTTCTGTTACTGACCCTTTCGAGTCAGGCCCCAACGAGGGTCCTTCTGCCTGGTGTCGCTCGAGCCCGTAGAATGAGACCAAGTTTGGTTCAGAAACAAAGGAAAGCTTTATTATCTGGTCAAAAAATGGAGAGATGCAAGCTCTGCTTTAGAGCACAGTGCTCCCCACCTAGGCCGTGGGTGGGGCTGCTTTATAGGGATCTCCTCAGCGGGGAGGGGAGGGGACGGGACAGACTTCTCCCCCTTCCAGCGCAGCAGTGCTGCTCACGGCTCCAGATGTCAGCTCCAGGCGCAGCCTCTCTGCACACGGCCCCGGTCGCCATCTTGGACGGCACCGGCACGTGCAGCCTCTCTACACAAGGCCCCCGGTCGCCATCTTGGATTGCACGGTCACGTGCAGCGTCTCTGCACACGGGCCCCGGTCGCCATCTTGGATGGCACGGTCACGTGCAGCCTCTCTGCACACGGGCTCCGGTCGCCATCTTGGATGCAGTGTCGTTCGCCTCACTTCTGCACACGCCTACCTGAGGCGAAGTTCCGGCGGCAGCCGTTCTGCCCTAGGAACTCCGGTCGGAAGAGCCGGGTGCGGGGCCTCAGCACATAGCCACTCTGTGTGCAAGTGAAACCCGACTAAGCACAAAGGAAAAAAAAAAGGTTAGGCTTTATTTTATTACCCAGATTTTATTTTTATTGCTAGGAAATAGTTAATGGGCTAACCTGGTGACACTTCTGAGGCAGAACATTGGTTAAAAACGGCCCAGATACTTGAAGGGGACATTTGTGAAGCTGTGCAGTGAGGTGTGATGGGGGATGTAGCCGCCGCCTCTGTCTCCCCAGAGAGGCTCTGTGCAAACGAAGTCATGGTGTGGGGCTCTGGATTCAGACCTCGGTTTTCTTGGGAGGAGCGGGTGCCGGTGCCGAGGACAGTTACCCGTGAGCAGTCCAGTCTTTTGTTTGCCCTGTTACTGGGCTCCTGGTAGGAGAATGAAGCGAACGGAAATTCCAAGCACACAGTGATATGTTCTCTGTCTAATGTGACTGGTTCCTGCTGCTGCTCTGCGACGGAGGTTTTGCTTCTGCCTCCCGGCCGTCCAGCGGGATTGAAAATGAAGGTCACTGTTTCCCGCCCCTTTGCCCTCCAGCTCGCGCCCTCGGGCCGGGTCTTCAGCATCCTCCCCGTGGGCCTGGCCTTCTGCCCAAAGCGGGGATTTGTCCCGAGAGGCACCGAAGCTCACTTTGTCCTTTACTTGTATTTTTTTTTAAAAATTAATTAACTTATTTGTTTGTTTTTATTTTTCGCTGCGTTGGGTCTTCCTTGCTGCGCGCGGGCTTTCTCTCGTTGCGGCGAGCGGGGGCTACTCATTGTGGTGACTTCTCTTGTTGCGGAGCACAGGCTCTAGGCACGCGGGCTCAGTAGTTGTGGCGCACGGGCTTAGTTGCTCCGCGGCATGTGGGATCTTCCCGGACCAGGGCTCGAACCCGTGTTCCTTGCAGTGGCAGGCAGATTCTTAACCACTGCGCCACCAGAGAAGCCCCTTTACTTGTCTTTTATTTCTTGGTGAGGATTTCTGTTCCCTCTTCGTCACTGTTCCAGCTTGAAATACATCCCTCACTGTCATTTTGCAATTCTCAGAACTAGAAAGAAAACCAGTAGGAAAATAGAAAAATGGCATTAACCTGTTATTATCATAATTATTGTTCCTTTTATAGCTAAGTCTTGAGGAAGCATCTAATTGTAACTGGCCTTTGGGGACAGCAGTGAACAAGCATAGTTTTTGTACAGAAATGCCCTTGGTTCTTAGGAAGTTGAGGGTTTGACACCAAGAACCATGGACACTCATACAATGGAAGTGACCAAATGTCCTAACTTCATTGGATTAATCCTAACTTCTTTCTGCCTTTGATCCCTCATCCTTTACTATGAGACCCTAGGCAGCTCTCTTGAGCTCTCTTGGCTTCCACTGGGGCTAATAAGATCTTACCTGAAGTCAGGGGCAGGACCACACCATCTTTGAAGGCCCCTGGGTACTAAGAGCTACAATCCTATGAATACTCTTTACTCAGAAGTCCCCCAAACAAAGTCACAATCCAGCATAATTTTAGAATTCCCACTCCCCACAGAAGCATTGTGAGATAAGAAAACAGTGCTAAAGAAAGGAGATAGTATATACATGAGAATACAGGTCTCTAAAATGTGCATCTCTGCGCCGGGAAGTTGTAGTGGGGGTTTCATCTGCACTCTTTCCAGGTGGCCCCGGGATAGAACACTGATGCTCTTTTGGAGTCTTATGTGAACCAGGACTGTGCTGAGCACTTCACGTACATTGCCATTTAACGTTGAGAAGAAACTTGTGTGGTGTGCCCAGTTATAGATGAGGAAGCTGAAATCCAGGAAATTAACTAGCTCAAGCTAAGTGATGGTAAAGGTGACCTTCAAACCCAGTGGGCCTGAACTCACACTCTAAATCACATTTAATGCTTGTCTGTGTAGACACTAGGAATCTTATGTCTGTGAAGAGTTTGTTAGTGATGGCTAGGTTCTGGGGACTTGGGGGTAAAAAATAAAGAAGCAGTGAAGAATGTCACCTAACTGGACGCCTGGAAGGCAGGGAACTCCCATCGGGGTTTGGGGAGAGTGAAGGGGTGAGACCTCTCATAGCACTCTGGTCTCGTCATCAGGGAAGTTTTCTCAGGTGTTCTGGTCCTGACCTATCTGTCTGAGGTGTGTCTGAGGTTGAAGGTTGGAGGAAAGAGCATGTTCCTCTGAGGCAGGAGCATTCCTCTGGGAACCGCAGGGCGTGGTGGTGACGTGAGGACATGGGCAGGCAGAGCGGCGGCCGGATGGCCAGCAGCAGTGGGGAGCCTGACAGCCGTGGGAGCAGAGGCCTGCACAGCTGTGTGGGGACGTGGAGGCCCGGGGGGCTGGGTGTGGAGATCCACAGAGCAGGCTGGGGCACCCAGAGCCTAGTGCCATTGTGATGCGTCACCTGTCCTCCAGGCTGCTGGGACTTGGGGAAGTGACTGTTACCATGCATGCAGGTGGATCTGTTATGTTTAGAACATCTTCCTCCAAACTGGGCTGTCTAAATGTACTCTTCTGCTGCTATAGCTGCCTTTCCAAAAGGTGAGTTCCAAGTTTCCTGTTGTATTTAATATGGACAGTAAGGCCAGTGAACTTCAGAGAGGGGGCCCTTTGTGCTGACCATAACCACAAATCATTATGACTTAGTCACATGGCACTGTGGGATCAGGTACCCACTTTCTTTCTCAGAGTACATTGAGCCCTGGATCCTATGGTGACGGCAGAAGGCCCAGGGGTTCACTGTAACCCTTCTCTGATGCTCCTGTCTCCTTCCTGTCATGGGGCTGGGCTCTCCTAATGCTTCACTGAGTCTTGGTCTGAAACAGAGGGAGGGAGCCCAGTTTGGCTCAGTCCCGTCTTGACGGCTGCATGAAATTGGCCCTGCTCTCCTGTGTGTAAAGCCCAAAAGCAAGGAGGCTTACGCAAGGGCCGCCTTTATGGCTGATGGTGAAAATGCAACGCTGTTCCCTGGAGTGGCAGACCTTTGAATTGGAAAGCCCATTTCCCACTGGTGTCGCGCTCAGTGGAGGGTCCACCTGGGCTAGGTGGGGACCCGGGTCAAAGTGTTTTCTATTCTAGTCTCCTGTGCAGGATGCAGGAATCCAGACGTGGCCAAATGTTGCTGAGGGACTGCAGGTGGGGCTCAGAGAGCCTTCAGATTGCCTGGCACAGGTGAAGTTCCTCCAGCAGGAAAGCTGGCTCCAGGGGCAGTGGCCTAGCTATACTCAGGCTGCTCTTGCAGACGGCCTCCCTGAAGTTCAAGCCAAGAATAGGGAGTGACAACTGTGAGAACTCAAGCATAGCTTTTTTTCCCAGCAGTTCTTTTCAAAATTTTAATTTTAGCAGTTTTTAATTATGTAATGAATACCTGCATATATTCTCTGTACACATTTAAGCATTACAAGTAAAGTGGAAATCCACTTTGACTACCATTCCTGATTCCATCCCCTTGCTATAAGTTTATTTTACAGACTTTCAGATGTTTCCTCCATGCAGTTTTTCTCTATATATACGTATATCATCATACGTAGTGTGGTTTTGTGTTGTGTATTTTTATTTAATTGGTATTAGCTGTACATACCATATAAATTTCTCTGAAACAGCTTTCTTCACTCAACTATCTGTCTTAACAATTTTTCCATATCAATATATGCAGATTTAGCTAATTCTTCTAAGTGTTGCAGAGTTTTCCATAATATAATGTATCATATATTATTAAAGATACTCTGGACCAATGACTCCTTTTTATAAAAACATCAGAGAATACCCCCATACTGTCCTGAAATGAAATTCATAAATAATACCAGTTACTTAAAATATGATTAAAAATCAATATAATGTTCTAATTGTAATATAAGGATATAAAGAAAAAACATTTATAATAAATTAACATGTACTTTGATATATAAATGACTTGGGCACACTGCAGCAGATGACATCATCAAGTAGACAGATGCTTGTACCAATATAGACTCAAGTGAGTGCTACATTCCCAAATGCAGACAGATCTGGGTGTGATTTGTTGCTGAATTAAATACCCTGGATGACATTGCCATGGACTTCATGATTTTTCTGAGATGATGAACAACTTGTGGTAAAGATTCAAACTAAACAAAGTTACAATGTGCCTCAGTTTATTTGGTGGTTCCATTCTTAGAAATCAACATATATTAAAACTGTGCAGAATTTGCTTTGTGTTTATATATAGTGGAGTTAAGTTCTTGGCTTAGATGTTTTTCACTGACAGTAATGTGGCAGGACACCCAGAGTCCTTGCTGGATGAGGAAAATTCCTCCTTGCGTGAGATACATCATGGCTACCAACCAGTAGATACCAGTGGTAACCCCAGAGATCATGACAATCAACACCTGCATAAATTTTCTAGGTGTCTCTTGGGGGGTGGCACTGAGAACTAATGAATTAATGAGGACATTTATGCTTTTATTGTTTTCTCTAGATTTTTTGCTATTATAAACAAAGTAACAAAGAGTATCTTTATATTTGCCTTTTTACGTACATGTCAGAACAGGTCTTGGGGGCAAGATAGATCCCCAAGCGATTTCAACTGAGTTGTCCTCACACCCCTTGGCTGGGGTGTGAAGTATGACTTCTCTAGAGGATGGCTCTTTCTGTTCCACTTTTTTCTCCTTCCCAGTTAGCTCCCAGACCTGGATCAGAGCTGGTTCTCGTTCACTGGGAGAATTCAGAGCCATGGTCGCCCCTCCATCTCCAGGCAGGCAGCCGTGCTCTGGGTCAGCTGCTCTTACCTGTCCTTCTAATGGAGGTGGCACATTCATGATTTCCACGAGCTCACCCCACTCTTCCCACATATCAGGTTCAGAACAGGGCAAAATAATTAGAATTGTTATTAGACTGATTTTTGGATTAATGAGGTATCTTAATTGTGCATATTGAAAATTATGAGTAGCTTTAAGGCATTGGAGAGATGGTGAAAGTTGGACTTTTCCCCAGAGAGACTGATGAAAAAGAAAGAGATAAAAAGTTCTCCCACAGTGACTGGGAAAGAGAGGAGTCAGAAACAGGGACTCTCAGGCTGGCAGAGAACTTTGAGGACATTTAGTCTGAGTCTTTGATGCCCATTCCACAAGAGAGACCCCTTTAGAAAGCGTTGGATGAAGCAGGTGCTGCTGAATGTTCTGAGAGAAAGAAACAGAATTTCAGAACTTTACAAAGAAGCTGTTACAAGATTTGAGATTTATTCATCAGTAAGAAACAAAAGGCATTTTGGTTTTTAAATGAGGAAAGGTATTGGAGCAGGAATGTTGTGGGCATAAGTTTCCCTTCAGAAAAGGAAAACAATAGACAGAAAACTTGAGTTTGCATTTTGTTTCTTTTGCTTTGTCGGCACCATCTTTTGTGGGTTGTGCCTGTTTTACTAAATAACTAATATATAGGCCTCAGCAATGGACAAAATATTTTTATATATATATTGCTTGGTGACAGTTCACAAACTTGCCAAGTTTTTATTGTTGAGTTGTACACACCGAGGTTGAAAAAGAGGAGATTTAGTCCTAGGTTACATGTTGAGAAAAAGAAATAAAACCAAGTCCAAGTCTTCTGAAAGTTAATTACATACCCTTTACAACAAATTGGCTCTAAGTTAATTTAAACTTGTAGAATGTTAAGATGAGCATTTATTTTTGTAAATTTCTTTGGAATGTCATATTTTCTTAGATTCTCCCTAATGTTTGCCTGCTTGGGCATATTTATTCATTGCCACCTGGTGGTAATTAAGAAATACTATGGGGAAGAGGAGAAACAGGGAGATGACAAAGCACTTGTTAGTTATTCCAGACAGCAATCTTGGTTCAGAAATTTGAGATTCAGACACTGAAAAATCGCAGGTAGGTAGAGCTGGTTTCTTCTGGCCCCACCGGGCAATGGAAAACCCTGTCAAGCCACGTGGCTTCCTGATTTTCCATCAAGGGTAAAGGCAGAGTTTCAGGAGCTTCTTGATATTTTCCTGCAGGAAAAAAACAAAGGCATAGACAGTGTATCTAATAATAAAGAGCAAAATCTGGAGCACATATGGCGTCCTTAAATAAGATTAAATGAGAAAATGCTATATGCAAACGCGCTTAGCTTAACGCCAGCCACAAATTAGGTTTTCAATGAATGATAGTTCAATTTGAGATTATATTTCTTTTTCTTTTTTTTTTTTTTTTTGCGGTACGCGGGCCTCTCACTGTTGTGGCCTCTCCCGTTGCGGAGCACAGGCTCCGGACGCGCAGGCTCAGTGGCCATGGCTCACGGGCCCAGCCGCTCCGCGGCATGTGGGATCCTCCCAGACCGGGGCACGAACCCATGTCCCCTGCAAAGGCAGGTGGACTCTCAACGACTGCGCCACCAGAGAAGCCCGAGATTATATTTCTTTCCTAGAACTTTCTACTTAATAACTTGTGATTTTAAAAATTATTTCTCACCTTTTACTTTTTTTTTTTTTTGCCCGCGTGGCTTGCAGGGTCTTAGTTCCCACACCAGGAATTGAACCCATTCCCTTGGCAATGAAAGCGCAGATTCCTAACCACTGGACTGCCAGGGGATTCCTTTTCCTGTTACTTTTATTGCCATGGTCTGATGGGCAAAAACTAACTACTCCGCCAGCCTACCTGCCTGGGAGGCCAGTGCCCATTCGCTACTGGTTCCACACTCACTCAGTGTTCCTGCCACCATTCTGCAATCCTTCCCTATGTTTACCCAGTTGGAAACGACCACTGCAGCCAACTGAAATCCCCCTATTTCCTTCATTTCTGGAGATGCAGACAAAATGATGGGAGTTTTCTATGGGGATTGTCAGGAGGAGCTGGAAAGTTGGGAATGCTTTTTTTTTTTTCTTCCAGGTTTATTGAGATACAGTTGTTGCACAGCATTATATAAGTTTAAGGTATATAGCATAATGATTAGACATACATATGTCATGAAATGGTTATCACAGTAAGTTTAGTAAACATCCATCATTTCATATAAATACAAAATTAAAGAAATAGAAAAAATTTTTTTCCTTGTGATGAGAACTCTTAGGATTTGCTCTCAACTTTCCTATACAACATACCACAGTGTTAATTGTATTTATTGTGTTGTACTTTACATCCCCAGCACTTGTTTATCTTATAAGTGGAACTTTGTACCTTTTGACTGCTTCTGGTAACTACAAATCCTATCTCTTTTTCTATGAGTTTCTTTTTGAAGTATAATTGACTTATAACACTGTGTTAGTTCCTGGTACACAACATCGTGATTCAGTATTTCTATACATTTCACAATGATCACCATGATAAGTCTAGTTACCATGTGTCACCACACAAAGATAATATATAATTATTGACTATATTCCCCACACTTTACATTTCATACCTGTGACTCATTTATTTTGTAATTGGAAGTTTGTACCTCTTAATCTCCCTCACCTGTCCTCCCCACCCTGTCCCGCTTCCCCTGGCAACCACCTGTTTGTTCTCTGTATCTGTGACTTTGTTTCTGTTTTGTTATGTTTGTTCATTTGTTTTTAGATTTTATATACAAGTGAAATCATACAACATTTGTCTTTCTCTGACTGAGTTATTTCACTTAGCATAATGCCCTCTAGGCCCATCCATGTTGTTGCAAACGGCAACATTCTTTTTAATGGTGGAGTAATATCCCATTATATATATCACGTCTTCTTTATTCATCCTTTGATGGGCACCTTGGTTGCTCCCATATCTTGGCTATGCTCTTTTTTAACTCCTTCTCTTCTCCACTGAGTTTAAGAGGAAATCTGTGATCTTCCACATCATTGTGGGAGCACATGGGATGCTGTGTTCTTCATTTGCCTCTTTATTTTATCCCCCAGTTCCCACTAATAGTGGTATGTAGGTCAGCACATTTTGCCCTCATCCCAAGAAGTGTTTCGTAATCGGCTACCACCAACACTCCCTTCACCCCTTATGCCTCCAGGAAGCTGTATGATGCTGAGTGGCGGGGGTGACGGTGTTCAAGGGTCTGAGGAGGCACAAGATGGAGGAGTTGGAAAGAAAAAATCAGGAGAAGGATCACCATTTGAAAAATGGAAATCTTAGATTATGATTTTTTTTTTTTTTTTTTTTTTTTGCGGTACGCAGGCCTCTCACTGTTGTGGCCTCTCCCGTTGCGGAGCACAGGCTCCGGACGCGCAGGCTCAGCGGCCATGGCTCACGGGCCTAGCCGCTCCAGATTATGATTTTTTTGAAACAAAATGATTAAGCCATTTTAGAAACATGACTCATATTGACTTCTGCCCTTTCTTCCTCCAAATGATTATGAAAAACACATACTTGGAAGATTTTAATAAAATTATGAATATTAGATCATTATAATTCCTGTTTATGGAGGACAGCAGTCCAATACTTAATTGCAAGAGGAAAATGAATCTGTGCTTCTAGGAGGCACTGCCACTTACAAAAACCAAGGAAGAATAACTTGGCTATCTTAGTTTATAGCCCTCTACTTGTTGCCTTTTCTCATTTTACCTTAAAATTTAATCAAAGTTATATATGCATCTAGTTTAAAGAGCCAGATATTTCTACTAGTTTGTTTTGGAAAACAGTGGTTCTTGTTCCCATCTTCTTCCATTCCCCCTTTCCTAAGGCAACTACTTTCACTTCCTTTGATGTGTGCATGTGTGTGTGTGTGTGTGTGTATGTATGTTTCTGTCTTTGTCTCTAAATTATGTGCTTGTATTGCTACTTTTGATTTTTCAGTCTCAGGCATTTATTCCACTATGTAATATGAAAACTTAGTTCTTCCTCACTTCATTTCCATGGCAGACACTTTCATCCCACTTTTCAATATAGTTTAATTGTGATGTTGGCTAGCTCAGTATTCAGTGTTTGAAATATTAGGACTGTGACATGATAAGAAATATACATTTGGTCCCTGCCTTCAGTTCCTGACACAGAACTCCTAAACCTTTGTAATTTCCTGAGTGTTAGGGGTAACAGGAGCATCTTGTGTTCTACTATATGGTCTTTGATCCCAATTCTTGACAAAAGAGCTTCTAAGACTCTTGGCTTCTCTGGAGTGGTAGGAGTGCCTTTTTGTATGCTAATGAGATGATTGGGGGGCCCCAGCTTCAGGATGGGGGCAGGTCACCAGAAAGACCCAGGCTTGATTAGAAGACTGGAACTTTCACCTCCACCACCAACCTTGGGGAGATGAGGGGTCTGAAGATTGAGTTAATCACCAGTGGTCAGTGGTTTAATCAATCATACCTACATAATAGAGCCTCCATAAAAACCCTAAACAAGGGGATTCAGAGGCCATTGGTGAACACATCCATATGCTGTAAGGGTGGGGAACTGCACTCAAAAGCCTTCTGCACCTCGTCTTGTTAAGAAGAAACAGGCCCCAAGTGGAGTCACTTGTGTTAAGGCCCCATATCAGCAAACCAAGACTTAAATACCTAACCTAACTGCAGTTGTAACCTCTCCCAGAAATGTAAACTTTTACCAGTCAACCTGGAATTACCTGATCAGCAATAATGAGATAGTCCACTGGATGGGCCCCTTCTGTTCCCCTTAGGAGGGCAACTTTGCCTAAAAGAATGTATTTTTTTTCTAATACAGTAATTTCCTTTTTCCTCCTCTCCACCTTTAAAAACCTTTCCATTTCTATAGCTGAGTGGAGATCCTTTCTATTGCTGGGATAGATGGCATGCTGCCTGATTCCTTCATTGTTCAATAAAGTCAATTAGATCTTAAATTTTACTACGATGAATTTTTTTTTTTTTTTTTGCGATACGGGGGCCTCTCACTGTTGTGGCCTCTCCCGTTGCGGAGCACAAGCTCTGGATGCGCAGGCTCAGCGGCTGTGGCTCACGGGCCTTGCCGCTCCGCGGCATGTGGGATCTTCCCACATGGTGGGAAGTTGGTTGGTGACTGGAGATCGGAGAATTTGTTGGTGTGAGACCCTTTTCCCCATTTGGTGTCAGAAGTGTTATGAGTGGACAAACAAGTTTTCTTTTAATGAAAATGTAAATGTTATTCATGATGGAACCATTTATTTATTTTTTTAATTAATTAATTTATTTTTTTTGTTAGGCGGGCCTCTCACTGCTGTGGCCTCTCCCGTTGCAGAGCACAGGCTCCGGACGTGCAGGCTCAGCGGCCATGGCTCACGGGCCCAGCCACTCCGTGGCATGTGGGATCCTCCCAGACCGGGGCACGAACCCGCGTCCCCTGCTCTGGCATGCGGACCCCCAACCACTGCGCCACCAGGGAAGCCCGGAACCATTTATTAAACAATATTTTTTCCTGTACGGATTTTTGCTTTCTGTTCAGTTAGTAATTGTCTTGTTTTGTTTGCTTTTGCTCTCAAACTTTTTTTTTTAATAAAACACTTCATTTCTTTTTTTTTTTAACTCTTAGAAAATATTTATTTTATTTCTTTATTTGGCTCTGTCGGGTGTTACTTGCGGCACACAAGATCTTTGTTGCGGCGTGCAGGATCTTTCATTGTGGTGCGCAGGCTTATCTCTAGTTGTGGCGTGCGGGCTCTAGGGTGTGCAGGCACAGTGCCGCATGTGGGATCCGCACTGACCAGGGATCGAACCCGCAACCTGCATCCCCTGCATTGGAAGGCGGATTCTTAACCATTGGACCACCAGGGAAGTCCCTCAAGCTCTTTATCAGTGGTTTAAATCTTTCTCAACAATTTTGGTCTCATCAGGTATTCAAAGATTTTATTTGTCTGAGAAAGTCTCTCCTGGAGCCTCTTGTCCTACTTCTAAATGGACGTGTCCCCATGCTTGGTGCACCTCCCTTCATTTAGATATCTGCCTTTTCAATCATCCTAGTGATTTGTTTGCGTCTCTCTTATCTTGGATCTTGTATTGTCTGTACCCCATGTCTTCCTTTATCATGGTGTACTCTCTAGCTTTGGAGGAGTAGTTCCCAGAGAAAGTATATAGAAAGTAAAGTATATAGAAGTATATAGAAAGTAAAGTATATAGAAAGTCTTTTATTGAGACTTGGCTTGTCTTGTCTGAATATTCTTTATTTCCACCTTGCACTTGAGTATCCAGATAGAGGACCTAGGTTAGAGATAATTGTTACATTGCCTTTTAGCTTCCAAAATTACTTTCAAGAAGACTAAAACCACTCAATTTCTAATATTTTGAATTTGGTATCCTCCCTCTTTTCCCTTTATAGAAGCTTGTAGGATCTGCTCTTTATGCTCAGTATTCTGAAATTTTATGATGATGTGCCAGATACTTGGTGGATCCTTTTAATACGAAAATCTATATCCTTTAGTTCTGGGAATTTTTCTTCATTTATTTTGTTGATGCTTTTCTGCCCTCTATTTATTGTATCTCTCTTTTTAGAATTTCTGTTACTTGGGTATTGGATATTGTGGACTGGTGTTCTCTGTTTTTTCACTACATTTTTTTGGGGGGGGCTGTATTTTCTGAGATACTTCATAAATTTTATCTTCCAACTCTTCTACTGAGTTTTAAATTTCACATGTGCTTTTATTTACAAAGAGCTCCCCTTTTGAAATTTTTGAGTGTTGCTTTTAAACAACATTCTCTTATTTTATATAGTTTTGTCATTTTCTCTTAATTCTCTGGGAATATTGATATTGGGGGGTGGGGGGAAGATTTCTTTATCTTGCTTTTTTTCCCTCCAAGTAGCTATTTTATTTCTTTGTTTTGGTTTTATCTTCCATCTTTTCTCAGATGTCCCAAACTCCTTGTTGTCTGCTCTGTTGAGTGAGGGATGGAAAGGCTGGTTGGAAACCAAGCTTACGAATGGGACTTGTTGACCATAGGCTTCACTGTAGAGTGATTGACTGGGCCAATTATTTGAGGACTCTCTGATATCAGTGTCTTTAGAGGACTCTCTGATATCTTCCTCTGGGAAAGTTCAAGTTCTTGGAAAGAGGCTGTTCTTACCTCCTGCCTGGAGGGTGAAGGCCTGGGTGCCAATGTTCTGGACTCCAAGTGAGGCGAAAGCATTTGTCCACCTAATTTCACTGTTTTCAATATACCTTTGCCTCACATGTATTTAATATGCACCCAGCTCAGAGTTCCTGTTTAACCCTCTCCAGAGGATACACCTCCAGTCTTTTCCTGGGGTAGGCAGGAGTGGTTGCTTAGTTATGCAAAAGGGGAGAAGTGATCTGGGAATCTGAACCGTAAACTGACTTTTTGCTAATTTTTACCATTTTTTCTTTGATGGTACCTGGTACCACAAATCCTGAGTAAAAGTCAGGTTATTTTTTGATTTCCTTCTGCCTGCACAGAGTTCAGTTTCCTCAGCTCTGCTCTGTTTTTACCACTCTTCCATCTACATACTTTCCAGCCTCCCAAATGTTTGTGCTGTCATTGTGAATTGGTGCCTTGAAAATAATTTTTTTTTTTTTTTTTTTTTTTTGCGGTACGTGTGCCTCTCACTGTTGTGGCCTCTCCCGTTGTGGAGCACAGGCTCCGGACGCGCAGGCTCAGCGGCCATGGCTCACGGGCCCAGCCGCTCCGCGGCATGTGGGATCTTCCCGGACCGGGGCACGAACCCATGTCCCCTGCATCGGCAGGCGGCCTCTCAACCACTGCGCCACCAGGGAAGCCCTTGAAAATAATTTTTAAAAAATTCCTTTACAGTCAATTTAGAAGAGTATTGGAAGGGAGTGAAAGAAGATGCATTGACTCAATCTGTCTTTTTCCCTCTTGATAACTTTTGATCTAGGACAGTAGTTTCAAATTTGGTTTTTCAGTGGAGTTCTGTCTTCAACTTAGATCTTATGCAGAAGCTCAGTCTAGAAAGTAGATATAAACAGAGCTGCTTTGTGTGAAGAGAAGATGAGAAGCTGTGGTTCTACTTTCTCAGTTTTCCTTTGCCCCTTCACTACTAGAAGGAGCCCATGGAAGGCATGGCTTCTAAACCACAGATTTAGAAGTTGTTGAACATGATTTCTCTCTCCAGTAGACATTAGAGTGAACTTTATGGCAGTATGGAAGGAGCATTGATTTATCCTTTAAAAGATTAATTGTATTGCTTCCAATTTGTTTAAACGGTGCAAGACAGAGAAAGAACTATTCAAAAATTTTTTGATTTGAAATAAAATTGGACTCTGGACCTCCTTGCAGGCTAACCTTATCATCATAAAAATGCTATTTTTATTTCAAAGGAAACTGTATAAATTTACCTGAATATTAAAAAATGTTTAACTTGCTTATACATTTTGATAATTGAGGATGTTGGAAATTCCCAATTTAATTTTAGAGAGCTAAAATGCTGTTTTATATTGGGTTGCTATCAGATCCAATGTTTTATCCAAAATTATTTACTTAAATAGAAGAGTGAGAGGATGTCTGTAGGGCCAAAATATTATTTAGAGCTCATTCTGTATGAGCATTATCGAAACTGTGCATGATTTAGCTTCATATTTATGTGCAGTCTCTCCATTAAAAACGTTGTTATTCCCTTCCTTCTCCACCTTTCTGTGGCACAGACCATCAGTTACGTAATGAAACCATGGAAGAATATGGACGTATTTGCACACTGCAGGTCACTCAAAGGTCCAGTGGGGAATGGACACCAAGATTTACAAACCTTGCCAAATAAAATGTGTATTTTCACATGTCTTTAAGATGACTCAGTGAATTTTTGAATGTAATAAGAAAAAATAAAACAAAACAAAGAAGCAAACTAATGAACAGAAACCAAAAAACTCCTTTACAAGTGTAGAGCTCCAAAATGAAGGGAGTACAAATAGATCTTTTTGGAATCATGCACTTGGAATCTGACTTTCTGCTGTTAATGTGTTTGACACTAGCATCATTTCATAGAAGACTCAGGCATCATCTTAAAAAAATATTGGCCAGTTGTGCTACAGAAAAGGATTTATATGTTTCATTTGCAAGCACGAGACACCTTTAGAAAGGAGAAACACGACCCAAACTCTTGTGAAAATCACCTGGTATTTTTGATTGCTTTTGTGTATTGAAAGGGCTCTTAACAACAACTCAAAGAGTTGCTCTGCCTGTGGCCTCTTTTGGAGGCAGATGATGGATGGGATGTTGACTAAAAACTATTCACAACCTAAAGGTTGAGGGTTATGTTTTATTTGGAGGGAATTTTTAGGTCTTCAAGCCCAGGAGGCAGCATCTCAAGGAACCCTGAGAGAACTGCTCCAAGGAGGTAGGGGGGAGCCAGGATATATGGGAACTTTGCAACAAAGGGCAGGTTGTCTGAACGTCAAAAATGATTGTTAATGAAAGAAAACCAGATATCCCAAGTTAAGGAATTTAGCGCTTTTCTATGTATGGGAAGATGCAGGAGCCTGGGCTCACTGAAATCATTCCTTTGAAATGCACCTCAGCTGTCTGGGGCCAGTATCCTGTGTTTTCGTATCCTGAGTTTCCTCAGGGCTCACCATGGGGAATGGCTGCAGTTTGATGGCTGCTAGATGGCAGGTATGCTTTTCCTTCCTGAGTCTCCTTAGTCGGCTTGTGGCTGCAATCGCTGTTGACAGTGACATCCTTTGTTTACTGTTATGGCAGGCAGTATTCCATTTATCAGGGACATGGGACCTCTCTAAGACATGTCTAGTGGAGCGCTGAGAGATGGATGAACAGGTACCTGAGGAACGGTACTCTTTCAACCTTCTTATAGAAGAGTATCAAAATGGGAGAAAACATTCACTTTGTAGAGCCGTTAACTGTAAAAAGGAAAAGTCTTGGGAAAGACTGTTGCTGGGAAAGCATATGTTTTGATGACTGTGCAAGTCCCATGAAAGTTGCCTGTGAACACACAGGGAACACTTGGTTACATGTGACCACAACAGGGCGTGTGTACCATGGCCTCAACTTGCTTCCTGATGACATCATGAAGCTGGCTTTTCACCGAACGATTCTGAGAAGCGCCAGAATGTTGTGAAACCTGCAGAAACCACGCATTGCTGCTGTCTTTGAGAAGCCAGAGAAAACAGGCAAAGAACTAAATCATGTCACTGAAGCTGTGATGCAGAACCATTGGTCAGGTTGGATTATCTGCTCTTGATAACCTTTTGAGAAAAATAAAGCAGCTCTTCAAGCAAGTGACGTAACCTCTTTCTCCTGAGGTCTCCACTGTAAATAATATAACCTTGGTTTTATTTATTTTAAATCTTTTACACATAGACCTCTCACCTTTGGAATCTTGATTGAGACCATGTGAAGTGGGACGCAAGGCTGTTATCTGTGAGTGGTCATGGGGGAAGACCCTGGCTCTGGGATCTTCCTTGCTTCGCCACCTTTACCTCTGCTTTCTTATACCCTCCTCTCTCTTTTCGTTTTTCCCCTTTTTGGTCTGTTTTCACGTTCACAGGCTTTCCTGCCTTTTACAACCCACTTTAGTTGGATCTTTCTTAGTGGCTACCTGAACCTGGGTTGGCTGATCTGAACCAGTGTCCCTTTGCATGGTTGGCAGCGGAGGCAAAATGTAACGTGTGAAATCACTTTATAAATGGCAAGGTGATGTTCTAACAGGTGGGTTGTTATTATCTTAAGCATTATTATAGGAAGTGGTTCCTCCCACAGACAATAGTCCCTCCCTGGGGGCTTGTTCTGAGCTTTATTCTTAGCTCCTCTTATCGTCCCACCAACTCTTGCTTCCCCTGGCTCTTACTGTGATGTCCACTCTGGATCTGATCTCCCTATTTCCATTCTCTATCTTTCCCTTCTTCTCATTATGACGTATCTACTCTCTCTCATTTCCTCAGAGGTTTCTTGCGAAATGATTAATTTTGGTTTTCTAAGCGCATTGAAGCTAAAGTGTTAATGGCTAACAGATTTAATGTTAACACATTAGGGAAACTCACTTTTTAAGTAGAGACTCCTTGAACTCCAATGTGGAGCCCGCCAGTGAAATTTTAGGCAGCATGAGCAGTCACTGGAAGGGAAAGGGAGCCTTTTCTTAGTGTTTCCAGGAGTTGTGCATATGTATGACTTCTTATTCCACCCATATATAATACATGCAGGATATGGAATAAAATATTAACTTGGGACATGAAGGGTCAGGGAAGGTTTGTGGTCATGGGAGGCAAACAGGGATAAGGACTTTTTCTAACTTTTAAGGAAAAGTTAGAAAAGAAATAGTATAGTGAGAATTGTAGTGCAAAATATGAGTATTTTCAATCACCCTTGGAACCTCTATTCTGTTACCATTTTCCTACATCTGGCCCTAATGAAGAACAGGCAAATACAGGTTTGGCAAACAGAGACAGGGTTTCATTGAGCTGGGAGGGATTTGCATGCCTGGGGAAATCACAGGGATCCTCTTTTCAAATCCTGGAGGACTGGCAGGAGTGGGAGCGGGGGTGGGGAGGTGGTGGTGTTTGCTGGTTGCTACGCTTTTGCCTGAATCCAAGGAGAGCCTCTGAATCTATAGTCTCAACAGAGTATGGCTTGTCCAGAGAGGCTGTGGATGTGCCCCAGCACCCCGGAGGAGAAGCTGAGTCTGAGCAGAGCCTCCCTGGAGAAGGTGCCTTCCTCACCCATGTTGATCTTCATGGTCATCTTTTTCCTGGAGCTGTTGGCTGCTCTGCTGCAGAATGGCTTCATAGTTACTGTGTTGGTCAGGGAGTGGGTACAATGCCAGACACTGCTTGCAAGCGACATGATTGCGGCGGCCTCCCTGGCCGCCTCCCGGTTCTGACTGCATGGGATGGCCCTCCTGAACAACCTCGTGGCCGCCTTTGGTTTTGGTTCCAAAATTTACTATTTCAGCCTCCCCTAGGACTTCATCAACTCTCTCACTTTCTGGCTTACTGCTTGGCTTGCTACATTCTACTGTGTGAAGATCTCATTCTTCTCTCACCGCATCTTCTTTGGGCTGAAGTGGAGGATTTCTCGGTCAGAGCCCAGGCTGCTGCTGGGCTGCCTGATCTTATCTGCTCTGGTAGTCATCCCATAGACACTGGGAATACAATTCTTGTGCAGATGGTTGCTGCCCAGAATTCCCATGGAAACAACACCCTGGCTGGTAGAATGCAGACTGTCTCTTTGTACTTTTTTCTACCTCATGTAATTATTATGCGGTCAGTTCCATTTCTCCTGTTCCTGGTGCCCACCCTCTCACTCGTGTTCTCCCTGCGCCGGCACTTGGGGCAGATGAGGGACCATAGACCTGGCCCCGAGTGATCCCAGCACCCGGGCTCACACCGTGGCCCTGAAGTCACTTACCTTCTTCCTCATCTTCTACCATCATATTACCTGTGCCTGATTATTGTTATAAACATCCGAACCCTCTGGAATCACTGGCGCTGGGCCTGGGAAGTGGTGACCTGTGCAGGCATCTGTCTGCACTCCAGCATCTCGGTGCACAGCAGCCCCAAGCTGAGAAAGGCCCTGAAGAAGAGGCTTTGGAGAGCCCTGGACAAGGAGCAGTTTGTCTTATCAGCGTCAGTAGCTACTGTCACTGGACAAGCCCATGAGTGGCAAGAATGCACAAGGTTTGGGTGTTGTCCTCTCTTTTCATTTCCTTCTTTCTTCCCCACTCTTTCTACACCCCATCAATTCTTTTTCCATTCCTCTCTGTTTCTACCCTCCCTTCCAGTGGTCCTGGTCCCTCGTCTGGGTCCCAAACCACCTTGGACTAGAATGGTGGCCTCATTTCCTCACAGGCCTCTTTCACTCTCTACACAAGCAGCCCTAATAATATATTCTCCAAGCATCATTTTGGTCTGTATTCCCTTGACAGAAACCTGTAATGGTTGTCAGTTGTTCTGTGGTCAACCTAAAGTTTTTTCTGAATGGTGACATAGGTTGTCTCATACCATCCCACACCATCCCACACACATCAATTGCCCTCCTCAACCTTGCTGTGCTCTTAGAGCTCAGTCTCTCTACTTCAGCCCAGGAAAGCTGCTTCCTGTCTCCCCGCATGCTCTTCCCTGCAGCCTGTGGTCTTTTGGCCCATCTGGAACTTCCTTCTTTCCTTTCTCTGCTGTTTTTTGCCATTCCCTTCTTTTGTGCCCTGCTTAAGACCATTTCCACCCATGGAGCTTTTTCTTTTGAACAATTGATGTCTGAGGGCATGTATGAGTTTTGTTCCACTATAGGACCTGCCCATGGTTTTGTGTGTTTGGTATATGTTGAATTAAAAGGAATTTTCTGATGTGGAAATGCTTTGGCCAACAGAAGATAGAAAAGGAAAACAAAGGAAATTTGCTATAGTTTTTAATTTTGAGAATCTTACTCTTCCTGTCCACTCATCCAGGAGGTGGACCCTGGATGCCGATGTCTAGGATGGTAGTATTTAAATTAGGGTGTTTGCATCCCGGAGTGTGTGCAAAATGATCCATTGGGTGTAGAAAGAAAAGCGTGACAATTTCCATTTCCATTTATTTTTATCTCATCCTTTTAATCCCTATTTCTGATACGTGTTTTATGATGTACATAATGTATTAGTAGAGTATTACAAGCATATAATTTAAATGAATAAACGTGCATATGGTGGAATTCATGTTCATAATTTTTTTTTTAACTGATGGAGTTTACTATAAAAAAGTTTGGAGACCAAGAGACCAGAAGAGATTGGGAAAAACACCATACATGGTTAACAGATTTATATGTCTGAGCTAATCAAGATAGGAGTAATAAACAACAGAACAGAATAGAGTTTACAAAGGATTTTGAAATAAATAACTGCATTTATGATAAGTTGTCCAACAGTCTTGGGAGCTGAGACCCCAAAACATTTCTTGGGAGCTGAGACCCCAAAACGTTTTGTTGTAATGCTAGCTGGAGGCTGAGCTACGGCAAGAAGAGCAAGAGAGGAACAGAGATGAGGTAGCAGGGTGAGGAGTTTTCACTTGGAAGAAGAAGATTAGGGCTTTAAAAGAGGAGATTCCCAAATTGTAGGACAGGAGCACAAGGGGTTTCCCAAAGAGTAGAGCGAGGGTGAAGCTGGACAGAGGAAACTGGAAAGCTGGGACTATCATAAAGCAATTTTTCTTTTTTCCTTTTTTTTTTTTTTTTTTTTGGCAGCAATACGAGTGAGCTGGGAGGGCAATAATAAATTGCGGGGACTGAATTTTGGGGCTTAAACCACA
Organism: Hyperoodon ampullatus; assembly: GCF_949752795.1. Lineage (NCBI taxonomy): Eukaryota > Metazoa > Chordata > Mammalia > Artiodactyla > Ziphiidae > Hyperoodon > Hyperoodon ampullatus. The sequence goes on from NC_136922.1 coordinate 97,394,791, forward strand.
AGAGGGATGGGTGGAGGCAGCAAAGACAGGAGCATCAGGGATGTCACCTGGAAGACTGGCTTCCCCCTAGACAGAGCTCCAGAACTTTACTGAATGTCTTGGGTGGGAGGGGAATGGTGGTGCGACTCTCATGTTCTGCAGCATTTTCACAGCCTTTTGATTTATGCCAGGACTATCTTATCTCAGATAAGATAGTGGGCTTATCTCAGGAGTTTTTAATTGGTTGATGTTCTCAACCTCCCTTTCCTAGGCTCTAGCTCATAAGAGCCCATAAACATTTGGTGGCCCCATCTTGACCAAAGACACAGCCTAATATCTCATCCTGACTTTCAAAACCTTCTGGGGTCTCTCCCCAGCCTGCCTTTTCAGTCTGATATGCCACCATTCCCTTATGGAAATCCTCTGCTGTAGTCAAACTTATCTGTTTCCTGGACATAATCACACTTGCATCTCCTTTACTGGTGTCATCTCTCTGTCCTTTCAACATACAAGACAGCACCTTTGCTGTCCCACAATGAAGGGGCTGCTGATGTTACTGAATTCTCAGAATTCGTGGGATGGAAATAGGATGACACATACATTTAGAACCACAGCCTGGGAGTGCTCCTTTTTTATCCTCTGAGAGATAGAACTGAGCTGAGTGTTTCCCACACAGACAATGTACTCAGGATTCCTACCTCTACCACCCTCATGATCATACATACAAAGACTACCTGTGAAAATTTCAAAATTCTCAGACTTGGCTTCCACCAAATAAGAAAGTCTGAGAAAGCAAAACGTAACAAACAAAAAGCACAAACAACAAAAGAGCCACCATAAAACATATTCCATATTAAAATACGAATGATTGTTCACACTCTTGGATTAACTTAATCTGCACATAGTGTATGTCCAGTAAATGTTTGTGATTTATGATTAGTGCCTGAAAGCACTTTGAGGGCAGATACCGAGTTCACTGTTACAGTCCCAGCGCCTTTCACAGCGTCATTATGATATACAGGAGATGCTTATTAATTGTTGTTGGTCAAATTGAGGGTTAACAGCATATTTTTTCCCACTATATGAGCCATCAAATATGAAGTAGATGGGAAAAGATACGAATTTTCCATATTGAAAATTTTGTGGCTGGCCAGACACCAGAGCTGCGAGCTCAAAGTTTGCTTTATTGCTCCATGTTCCAGGAGCAAACAGCCCAATGTCAGCCAGAGGAACACGGGCAGGGTAGAGAGCAGCTGGGAACTCTGTCCCCTGGAAATGCGCATCTTCTGAGAAAGGCAGAGTGAATTAGTTGCCTTAGTTCACCTCTCCTTTCCCCAAGATCACCATGTTCGCTACAGCAAGGCTTCTGTGTTGGAAGGACAGTTCTACCTGGACCTTTGTCTCAGGTGAACTGGGAACTAGAAAGAGATGCTGAGAGTTCTGGATTCTGTTCTGTCTTTGTGGGGTTCTGTGCATGGAAATAGTAGGCTGTGGTGCTGGTCAGAAGATGAGTGTTCTATAAAATACTCCCTCACTCTCATGTTACTTGATGCTGAGCCTTCACTGTTGCCATAGCTGACCCAGAACCGTTTCTGCTTGCCTCACTCTCTGTGACACATTAACCTGCTCACACGCACCTGAGTAAGTAAGCACTCGCCTGATTGCTTTTTTTTTTTTTTTTTGATTCTTTGAGCCTCATTCCTATTGAAAATGTGGCCTTTGCTTACTCCACCTTCCTCTAATTAAAGTAGATATCCAGTATTTGGTGCCTTGGACCTCTGTTGCATCCCTGATGCTCTCCTGAATTTTCCTTGGACTGCTTGTCCCTCCACAGGGTGGATATCATTATAATAACACTTGTCATCACCACCTTACTTATTTCTTATACATGTGTAGAGATTTCTAGTTTCCACATATACATCCATATATGTGTGTGTATATATATTCACATATATTTGTGATCCATATTTTATAGATGAAGAAAGTGGGGTTCAGGGAGGTTAAACGACTAGTCCAAAGATCCATAGATAGTGACTGTGACAAAACTCAAAGCCTGGTCTTCTGACTTCAGCTGCGGACGAAGAAGATAGGAGTACAAGGTGTGCTGCTAACTGTGCAAAGATTTCTGGTCTTGGAATCAGTTTGGGTCTTGGTCTTTTCTCCAAACTGTGACTTTAGGTGGGAGCCTTAATCTATAACTTGAGGCTTCATTATAAAATTATTTAATGTCCTTTTTTGATGTTTCTCATGTTTAAAAAAATTTTTTTTATTGGGGTATAGTTGTTTTACAATGTTGTATTAGTTTCTACTGTACAGCGAAGTGGACTTCCATGTGCTATACAGCAGGTTCTTATTGGTTATCTATTTTATACGTACTAGTGTATATATGTCAATCCATTTAATGTCATCTTTCACTCTGAAAACTGAGATTCTAGTCCTAGAATCTAGTCTTATCCTGTGAATTAGAACAGATGATACTTTTCACATCTTACAGATGGAGAAACGGAGGCACAGAGGGGCCTGCTGACATACCCAGTAACTCACAGTGATGGTGGAACTAGGACTAACACTCGCCTTGATTCCTAGCCCAGAGTTCTTCCTGCCATAGCCCATTAGTGCTATAGCTACCATAGTAGGCTTTCCTGTATGAACTGCCCTTTAAAGGTCACTAATAAAATACGGTTAAAACATTCACTTGCTTGATTATGTATAATTGTCTGCTATGTTCTATTTGATGATAACAGTCACCACAAGTAATAGTATTTGAATTAACCTCTCTCAGTAGAGGTTTTGTTCAGTTTTCTGCCTGTCAAAGGGGTTTTCTAAAGGCACTTGCTTCATAGGGTCATTGTGAGAACTAAAGACAATGAAGATCACTTAGAACAATGCCCAGAACATACCAACCAACCAAGGATGTGAGCTCTGACTGTTAGTAGCAGGTGTGCTCACTGGATTTCCTCACAGAGCAGCCAGTAGGTGTGTGGTCATATCTTAGGTGTCAGCTTAGAGAGGTATAAACTCCCATGTAAGGGATGCTAAATGCAAGGGCCTGATATAGTATCCACAGCAATGTTGATATGGGCAGACAGTAGGCAGAGGAAGGACAGGCAAATTCATGGGCAGGCAGGGGGGCTTTTGAAACTGAGCCTTAATGCTATTTGCATCTATTCTGAGAAGAAGAAACCTCTTCACCCTCCTCAGATGGCCCACATCCTCTACTTTATCCTCTGTACGTAGGGAAGCTGGAGAGACCAGCATCGTACAGGACCTTCCAGAGCCACTCTACAGGAATAGACTTTGAAGTCTTGGGACCCATCTTGTCTGCAGGAGAGATGAGTGGAGAGGACATGGTTCCAGGACCTCAGTTGGCTGATAAGATAGCCTTTATCTTTGCTATCATTTTATTCCTTTTGTGCTTGGTGGCAGTGGTGGGTAATGGCTTAATCACCGTGGCACTGGGCATGGAGTGGTTGCTGCAGAGAACTTTGTCACCCTGCAATAAGTTATTGGTCAGCCTGGGAGCCTCTGGCTTCTGTCTGTGATGGGTGGTGATGAGTAAGAACATTTATATTTTCCTGAATCCAATAGCCTTCCCATACAACCCTGTATTCCAGTTCCTAGCCTTTCAGTGAGACTTCTTGAATGCTGTCACGTTATGGTTCTCCACCTGGCTCAGTGTCTTCTACTGTGTGAAAAGCGCAACCTTCACCCACCCTGTCTTCCTCTGGCTAAAGCAGATGGTGTCTGCATTGGTTCCATGGATGCTGCTCAGCTCTGTGGGGTTCTCCAGCTTTAGCACCGTTCTAGTTTTCATAGGCAACCAGAGAATATATCAGAACTATTTAAAGAGGGCTCTGCAACCTTGGAACGTCACTGGGAATGCTACCTGGACAGTCCCTACTGTTGTCTTCATGGCTGGCATGGCTTTGCTCATTACATCGCTGGGAAGACACACCCAGAAGGTCTCCCTGTCCATCTCCGGCTCTCGTGATCCCAGCACCCAGGCACACACCGAGGCTCTCCTGCCTCTCATCTCCTTTGCTGTCCTCTTCGTTTCCTGTTTTCTGTCACTGGTGCTCAGTGCCTCAGGTGTGTTTCCATCACGGGAATTCAGGCACTGGGTGTGGCAGGCTGTGATTTATCTGTGCACAGTAGTCCACCCCATTGTTCTTTTCTTGAGTAACCGCAGGCTGAGAGCTGTGCTAGAGAGGGGCTGCTCCTCAGGGCATGGGGCATCTTGAGTTGCTTTGATGAAGAGCCTCAGAGACTCTACTGCAGAAGGCCTGGGTAGAATGGGACGTTGCTTCTTTAAATCTCTTGGCCACATTTAATGCTCTTTCCCTCTGACGCATTTCATGATTTCAGTGAAATAGGATTTCAAGGTGAGATGGAATGTACTGAACTAGTGGTCTAGTGTCACTGATTTCCACTCAGCAAGGGTGTAGCTGATATAGTAAATGTTCCCTGTGGGACTTGATGTGGCCAAAGAAGCAGGAAACTTTTATTTCCCTGTGACTAAACTCGATGTTTAAAATTATCCCTCTGGAAACTGGATGCAAGGATCCGGACACGTGATTCACTTTAAAAAAAAATTAATTTATTTTATTTTTATTTATTTTTGCCTGTGTTGGGTCTTTGTTGCTGCATGCGGGCTTTCTCTAGTTGCGGCGAGCGGGGGCTACTCTTCATTGCGGTGGTTTCTCTTGTTTTGGAGCATGAGCTCTAGAGCGCAGGCTCAGTAGTTGTGGCGCATGGGCTTAGTTGCTCCGTGGCCTGTGGGATCTTCCTGGACCAGGGCTCGAACCTGTGTCCCCTGCACTGGCAGGCGGATTCTTAACCACTGCACCACAGGGAAGCCCACGATTCACTTTTTATCTGTTGAATCAGACTGGAGAAGATTTTTGGAAACTCAATTTTCCTTTGGCTTCATCCTGTAAAACCATATTTCCTTTTTCATCCTTAACTGATTTCTAGCCATCTAGTGCTAGAAATCCAGTGCACCTAGTGCATCAGCTTCACTAAGCTCTCCTTCTTTTCATGCAAGAGTTCCTGATGTCTGAACTGTCTTTACAGAGCATGGTGTGATTTGTGCATGTGTGCAGCTGTGTGTGTTACCTGGGATTTGTATATTCACAGATTCCCTTTTGCGATCCCCCTGAATTCTAGGGGTTTATGATTTATATATGGTTTATGTCCTCTACAGTAGCTCAGTTAGTCTATTCTATAAATGTTAAGGTCCATGAACCCAGATGTGACTTCTTTTATGTTGCCATTGGGACTTACTAAAATTTTTGACATGGAGAGGTTCATCTGTTTCTGATGCATAAGATTTAAGAAGAAGGCTCCCGGCTTGGTTTGGTGAAGCATGTAGACTGCTTTTCTGCCTTTCACAGATTTTCTCAAACTTTCCTTAAGCTCAGTGGCCTCTTGAATCATTCAAACTGAGATCCCTCAATGTCCCTGTATTTGCTTTAAAATCTCTCTGCCTCATTTCCTGTTTTTCCTCCCCTTTCCCTCTGTATTAGAAGACAGGTCCCTGCTTTTGGCTTTTCAAGGCTAGCATTCATGCTGTCCTAGCCCCATGCTCTCCTGCCTCTTTTCTATCCCTTGCTGAGTCAAGAATTCCCACTTCTACACCAGTCTTCAGCCTTTTCCTCTTTACTGTCCTTCCCTTCTTCAATGTGCCTCTTACCTTCCCCCCCCCAAAATAATCCCCTCCACTCTTTCACTCCCTCAAATTATCATCCTACTAATTAGTCACTTGCTGAGAGTCTCCCCATGGGCACTTACAGTCTCCTGCTGCCCTTTCTGTTGAAATGTGTTTCTAAAGGACGCGCATGAGTTCCTGATCCCTAAATGTGGTGTTATCCTCAGCCCCCATTTTCATGTGTCTCTGCAGTATTTGCCTCTCTTAATAAAGAATGATTTCTTAAAAAATGGATTAAACTATTTTACGAGAAGTAATACCTGATTTTGGTAGAAGATTTTAAAGCAGGAAAATAAACATCACCAGTAATTGCTTACCCACATGTCTTCCTAAAAGTCCTTCTCTTGGCCTCTCAGATGCTGCACTAAGCTCTGTTCCCTGCTCTGTGGCTCCTTTCGTGTCTTCCTCGCTATCTGTTCATCATCTTGACTCGGTTTTTTTCTTCACCAGCCCTCTTCCTTCCTTGACATGAATCTTCTCCTTTTTCCTTCATGTTTACATCTACTCACGTAGTTTCAATTATGACCTTCATGTGAATAATCACCAAAGCCTTGACCTTCCTCAAAACTCTAAGCCTATATTTTTTTTCTGCTTGCTGAGCATTTCTATCTGATAGTACCATGAGCACTTCAAACTTAGCAAGTTTGTAACAGCTGTCCTTTTTTTCTTCCTCCTCTTTCTTTCCCTCCGCCGCCCACTTGAATCTATTTTTTTCTATTATTGATATCTAATAAATCAGACTTACCAACTCTGAGATAGTTTTCACTCCTCACTCTCCACTGAACCCTTCTATCTAATCAGCAACTTGTCTTCAGTTGGTACCCTTGTAGTATCTCTATTATCTGTTCCTTTCTTCCTGTTCCTGTAGATCCTACCTTAGATTAGACTGTCCTCTTCTCTTAGCTAGACTGCTTATATTTCTTTTTCACCACTTGCTTCATTACAGTGCCTTCTCTCCCACACTCCCCCGACCCCCAATCAAAAGTTACCAGGGGCTTCCCTGGTGGTGCAGTGGTTGGGAGTCCGCCTGCCAATGCAGGGGACACGGGTTCGTGCCCCGGTCTGGGAAGATCCCACATGCCGTGGAGCGGCTAAGCCCTTGAGCCATGGCTGCTGAGCCTGTGCGTCTGGAGCCTGTGCTCCGCAACGGGAGAGGCCACAACAGTGAGAGGCCCGCGTACCGCAAAAAAAAAAAAAAAAAAAGTACCATTACCAGATTGATCTCTTGACAGTTTCACCCACACCCGTATCACTGTTGAGTGCCTGTCAATTAGAGCACATGTCCCTAAATTGGCATTCGTGGACCTTCACAAAGTGGAAATAGTTTTATCTTTCACTGCTTCCATTCTAGTAGAACCAACCCTATTTTGCAGCAAAATTTGGGTTATCATTGTTCTGGACATGCCTGGAACTTCCTCCATGGCGTGCTGAAATGGGTTCTCTTATCCCACATCTACCTGTGAAAATCCTATTTAATTTTTTTTCCTGTTTAATTTTAAAGGTTAATTCAAATGGCTTCTCTTCAGGGAAGCTTTTCTGGATGCCCCCACACCTCAAGCTTTGATCTCTCACTTCAGAGGACATACAAGTGGGGTGTTGCTCAGTTGTGACATGAATTCTGCCTTGTGGTGGTATGATCTGTGTACTCATTTTATTCTCCTTAGTAGATTTTAAAGTTCTGGAAAGTGTGGGCTGCCTCATAGTCTTCCATGTGTCCTCCGAAGCACTTATAAATACTTGCTACATTGAACAGAATAGTCCTCTTGTATCTGGAATCCAGCTGTAAGCACACGTACTTTTGTCTGTATATATATAATCTGGGCTACCCACTACTACCAGTTATATTTTTATGGTTATATTTGAGCTATATGCCATTCACTGTCTGACCAGCTTATTTTTGGAGGTCAAACATATATTCTGTTTCTCTTGAGTTCTGCACAATGTAGGAATAATAAATGGATGAGAGAGTAAAATTTGCCTGATTTTGTGATACCTTTACCTTCCATCTCTCTTATGCATTTACATGTTGCTAAGCAACTGTGAAGCTCCTACCTCTGGAAATACAAGGGAAGTGCCATTTCTCCCCTTGGTTACTGACCCAGTGGACCTTTCCTAAGCAAACTATCAACTACTCTTTGTTCCTTCCACTCTATATTTTTAGGCTAGGAGATGGAACATCTACCAGAATGTGCATGATCTCCCCACAGGGAGAAGTTCCCTTGGAACTTGAACACACAGGGAAATATAAAAGGGAAGTAGGATTTGTTGTATTTTTTAAATACCTAGTAATTATAAAGCAGAGACTAACACACCATTGTAAAGCAATTATACTCCAATAAAGATGTTAAAAAAATACCTAGTAATATTATTATCATTAATTTTTGTCTATAACCTAATTTCATCATGCTTTATGATGGTATTAATAACAATCATTTGTGAATGCTTATCTTGTGTGAGGCATGGGGCCAGAAAATGTATTTACTTATATCCTTTATGTACTTAATTCTCAAACAAACACTGCAAAGTAGAAACTGAGGTTTAGAGTTTACTGAGGTCTCATGGTCAGTGTATGATAGAACTGTGATACTTTAGTTCTGTAATATGTAAAACAGTGTGTTATTGGTGTAGGAATAGGTAAGTACATCAGCAGACAATCCAGATAATAGTTACATGGAAAATTATATTTGATAAGTAAAGCATTTCAAATCAGTGTGGGAAAAGATAGTCATTTAATAGTGTTGCAGCAAATATAGAGCCAACATTTTATCCTAGATCCTAAATAGATGAACTTTAATGTAAATGTTATTTAATTTTTTAAAAGCTCCCCTTTCTTGATAATTTAATTTTCTAATATTTTATTCCATAAAATACTGCCTTTATAGTTTACAGAAATATTGACTCTTTTCTCCTCACCCTTTTGGGTGTCATCATAGAGTATGTATTACCCTTCAGCTCCTACAATTCTAAACCCCTGTTTTCTTAAGTCTTCTTAAGTCAGACTCAAAATATCGTCATAATGGAAATAATTGGTAAATTTGACTACAGAAAAATTTTAAACTTTTTTAATAACAAGTTCTATAAATGTAAGGATCACTGAAGTCCTTTTCATTTTTTTTTTTTTTTTTTTTTTTGCGGTACGCGGGCCTCTCACTGTTGTGGCCTCTCCCATTGTGGAGCACAGGCTCCGGACGTGCAGGCTCAGTGGCCATGGCTCACGGGCCCAGCCGCTCCGCGACATGTGGGATCTTCCCGGACCGGGGCACGAACCCGTGTCCCCTGCATCAGCAGGTGGACTCTCAACCACTGCGCCACCAGGGAAGCCCCCTTTTCAATTTTAAAGGACAAGTAACAGAAAGGTAAATCTAATATATCTAATATACAAAGAGCTTCTACAAATCAATAAGAAAAAGGCAAACTAATAGAATGTTGATTAATGATGAAAATATATAATAAAGATTGCCAAGTAAATGTGTGAAAATAAGATTATCATCACTGTTGATCAAGGAAATGCAAACTAAAACAACAATAAGACTTCTGCTATAAACACAGCTGCATACGTCAGTGTTTTTCCCTCTTCTTTACCTGGAAAGCACATAAAAGCAATAGAAAGTTGAAAAAGACTTTGAAAACTGCATTTTCAGTGAAGCTAAGAGACAAATAATCCAGAAATTTCAAAATATGTGATACCACTATCAATCACAGATGAGATCAGTTGAAGTCAAGAAAGAAGGTAAAAATAAGTATGAAGAGAAGTGAGAGGGCCCAGTGGGGACAGAGATAATATTCCAGCACAAATACACTTTCTGCAGAAAAGAGACACCTTGAAATGCAAAAGCCCCTTAGTATGCATGTGTTAGTTATCTATTGATGATCTATCTAACAAATTGCCCTGACACTTAGTGTCTTAAAACAACCTTTACTACAAACTCATAGCTCCTGTAGATCAGGAATCCAGGCACATCATAATACAGTTGAGAATTTCAACTGGCTCTGGGTCTCACAGGCTACAGTCATCTCCAGGCTCAACTGTGAAGGAGCCACTTCCCAAATCACTCACATAAATGTTGGCAGGATTCACTTTCTCCTGGGTTGTTTGATTGAGGCATCAGCTCCTCATGAGCTGTTGGCTGGAAGCCTCCTTAAGTTCCTGGCCACATAGCCTTTTCCATAGATCAGAGTGAATAAATGGGAAGGTGACACAGAAAGTGTCAGCAAGAGAGAGTGCCAGCAAGATGGAGGTCACAGACTATTGTAACATAGTTAATTATTTTTTTCATTATTGCTCATAGGTAGTGACAAATAGATTTTATCAAAAGAAGCAGAGAACTAAGAAAATTATATAAAATTATATTTATAAAGGTAAGCACTAGAACAAAAAAGCATACTTTCCTTAGAATTAATAGAACCACAAACAAAAATGAAGAAACATGCAACAAATATAAAAATCCTAAAGAAACCCTTTAAAAACAAAACACAAAACATAAAATAATGTGCTAGAACTAAGACTAAGCATATTGGATATATAATTAAATAAAAATGGGCTTTACACCTAAAAGACAATGGTCTTCAAAGACTAAGCATATTGGATATATAATTAAATAAAAATGGGCTTTACACCTAAAAGACAATGGTCTTCAGATTGTCTAAAAAGCAAAAACAACTTTATCATATTTCTAAGATCCATAAAAAAGAGAGAGTTGAAAATAAAAGAATGAAAAATAACATGTCAAGTAAATGCAAACAAAAGAAATTTAAACCTAAATGATCAATGAGATAACAAGATAAGTTTTTAATGTTAAGAGGTAAAATGCAAAATTAAGATAGAATTGGTATGAATATATGATAAATAACATAGCAGCCTTATTTATAAAGTACAAATTACAAGAAATATAAACAGAATCACTAAAAGACTTTACCTTTATCAAATAGAGAAAAAATAAATATAATCAAATAAATTAGCTTTTATTGATAGATGTCAAACTGTACACACTCAGAAAACACAACTTCTTTGCAAATACCAATGGAATAGTCATGAAAACGAACCTCACAAACAAAAAAAATTAGAAAGCAAAGTCCAGCAGTATGTTAAATCATTATCAAATAGGGTTTAATCTAGGAATTAAAGGATGATTCATTGTTAGCAAATCCATTAAATTATCTTATAAATAAATCTAAATGAAAATTAATATAACCACCTCCCAAAATGCTGTCATTTGAAAAAATTTAATATGAATTTTGATAAAACAATAATATATGTATTCAATAATGATGCATATATCTATCTCAGCCCAAAACCTGCAGCATATTTAATTAATTTAGACATTCTTATAAGACTCAAGATATTAAAAGAATGAGTACTATCACCGTTATTTACATTTTAAAGTGATAATACCTAATGTAATTAAGAGAAAGAAATTAGTTATAGACATTGGAAATGGGAGGCAAAATATGTGTTTGCGTAGTTGAAAAATCCAAATAATCAACATTAAAAACTACTATAGAACAGTAAGAATTTTGTAAAGTTGTGGGGAGAAAAATAAATGCACAGAAATCAAAATTTTCTAATATATACAAATAGTCACCAGTTAGAAGATAGAATGAAAGAAAAGATTCTATTTGCAATAACAACAGAAAGACAAAATACTTTGAAATAAATTTTATGAGAAATATGTAAGACCTACATGAAGGAAGCTTTAAAGCACTCAGGAAAACATGGAAGTAGATATGAATCAATGGAATACAATACCATGTGCTTGGATGAGAAGGCTCAGTACTGTAAAGATGTCAGCTACTCTTAAGTTAATTTCTTAATGTAAGACCTATAAAAATGCCAACTTTACCCCTCTTTATAAACCTATTTTAAAAAGGGCTAACATCTAAGGCTATTATGGAAGCTGGAAGGAACATCCCCCCCCCCAAAAAAAAGGTAGATAAGCTCTATCATACATTAAAAACCATGGTTTGATTTGTGGTATGAACCTCAAAATTTTAAAAGAGTGTGTGACTATACAACAGTAGAATAGAGAGTCCAGAAAACAAATATTTATAATATGGGACTTTAGTATAAATTCAGTAAATAAAAATAATATTTCAGATCAGAAGTAAATGGATTATTCAGTAATCGATACTGAAATAACAGGATAGTCTTCTGAAAAAAAGAATTAAGGTGCTGCCATTGGGATAAAGTCCAAATGGATCAAATATTTTAATGTTAAAAACAATAGAGTTGGGCTTTCCTGGTGGCGCAGTGGTTAGGAATCCACCTGCCAATGCAGGGGACACCGGTTCGAGCCCTGGTCCGGGAAGATCCCACATGCCACGGAGCAACTGGGCCTGTGTGCCGCAACTGCTGAGCCTGCGTGCCACAACTAATGAGGCCCGCACGCCTAGAGTCTATGTTCCGCAATGAGAGAGAGCACCACGGTGAGAAGCCCGCACACCGCAATGAAGAGTAGAACCGCTTGCTGCAACTGGAGAAAGACTGCACATGGCAGTGAGACCCAACGCAACCAAAAATAAATAAATAAATTAATTAATTAATTAAAACACCGAAAAAACCCCAATAGAGTTACTGGAAAAAAGTGAGAGGATGAAGATTCTTTTAAAACCTTGGTGTGTGGAAAATCTTTTAAGCTCGTAAAAGAAAAGATTGATTAATTCAAATGAAAAAGTTCTGCGTGGTAAAAATTCATAAGAAATTTACCAAAAAATATAACAAGCTGGGAAATTATCTGCATTCATAGCCAAAGTTTAATCTCTAATATATAAAGAGCTCTTAAAATCTTTAGGGAAAAGATCAACAACCCAAAAGAAAAAGAAAAGACAAATAATATGAATATGTAATTCACAGAGAAGGAAATACAAACGGTTCTTAAACACAGCAAAGATCGTCAAACTAATTTATAACAAGAGACACGCAAATTAAAACTATACTGAGATACCCTTTTTTAACGATCCATTTGGCAAAATTCCTAAACTTTGGAAATACTTTTTTGTCAAGTTATGGGAGAAATATGTTTTCTTACACATTGCTGATGGGAGTATAAATTAGTTAATACGGAGGGCAATTTGTCAATATCTATCAAATTTACTAATGTGTACACCCTTTGATCAGCAATCCCCCCCACCCCCCGCCAGGATTTTGGTGTGTATTACCTTCTTACTGGTCACCTTTTGTGTCTTACCCTCTTGGGCATGCTGGGACTTGAGTCTGGTTATAGTTCTAGAAGTAATGAGGGGAGGTAGAGTGGGTTACTAGTAGGATCAGTAATGCCTTGCAAGGAAACTACCACAGGGGCATCCATGATGGGCTCTGCAGGGAAGGAGTGACCCGTTTCTTCAGATAAGGGAGGAAGAGTTGCCTCTATTGATAAAGAAGATTTGACAGAATTTAAAGGTTCAAGTTTCTAGCAATCTATACTCCAGATCTCCCTATAGTATCAAACCAAGACTAGATCAACCCTCAAACCACTTTTTTTTTTTTTGTCTGGCTTCTTCCCCTGCCCTATCTTTTTTTTTTCTTTTTAACATCTTTATTGAAATATAATTGCTTTACAATGGTATGTTGGTTTCTGGTTTATAACAAAGTGAATCAGCTATATGTATACATATATCCCCATATCCCATCCCTCTTGCGTTTCCCTCCCACCCTCCCTATCCCACCCCTCTAGGTGGGCACAAAGCACCGAGCTGATCTCCCTGTGCTATGCGGCTGCTTCCCACTAGCTATCTACCTTACGTTTGGTAGTGTATATATGTCTATGCCACTCTCTCACTTCGTCCCAGCTTACCCTTCCCCCTCCCCATGTCCTCAAGTCCATTCTCTACATCTGCGTCTTTATTCCTGTCCTGCCCCTAGGTTCTTCATAACCATTTTTTTAAAATCCCGTATATATGTGTTAGCATACGGTATTTGTTTTTCTGACTTACTTCACTCTGTATGACAGACTCTAGGTACATCCACTTCACTACAAATAACTCAATTTCGTTTCTTTTTATGGCTGAGTAATATTCCATTGTATATATGTACCACATCTTCTTTATCCATTCATCTGTCGATGGACACTTAGGTTGCTTCCATGTCCTGGCTATTGTAAATAGAACTGCAATGAACATTGTGGTACATGACTCTTTTTGAATTATGGTTTTCTCAGGGTATATGCCCAGGAGTGGGATTGCTGGGTCGTATGGTAGTTCTATTCTTTTTTAAGGAACCTCCATACTGTTTTCCATAGTGGCTGTATCAATTTACATTCCCACCAGCAGTCCCTGTCCTATCTTGTGTCTCTTAATTTTCTATAGCTTTCTCCTGAAAGGAATTCCTCAAAAAATCACTTGCACAAGAACCTCCATTATAGGCTCTGATTCTAGAGAGCTTGATCTAAGTGGTCTGATCTTCAGATTGTATCTCTCTGATCTATATTTGTATAACGCTTCTTGAAAGTCTACATGGATGTATAACAGGCATTTCAAAGTTATCATATGAAAAACTGAACCCCTGACATCTTCTCACTTCAATATGCTTCTGTTACTATTTTTCATGTTTCAGGATGTGGCCATTCTTCTAGTTGCTCTGGACAAAACATTTTACATTCCAATCATGCAGCAATTCTGATGCTAAGCCACTTGACTTGTAGCTAAACCATTTTTATTGTTTTTTAAACTTTTTATTTTATATTGGAATGTAGCTGATTGACAATGTTGTGATAGTTTCAGGTGCACAGCAAATTGACTTAGCCATACTATACACATATGCATTCGCCCCCAAACTCCCCTCCCATCCAGGCTGCCACATAACATCGAGCATTGTTCCGTGTGTTATACAGTAGGTCCTTGTTGGTTATCTATTTTAAATATAGCAGTGTGTACATGTCAATCCCAAACTTCCTAACTATCCCTTCCCCCCTGGTAACCATAAGTTTGCTCTCTAAGTCTGTGAGTCTGTCTCTGTTTTGTAAATAAGTTCATTTGTATCATTTCTTTTTAGATTCTGCATGTAAGTGATATTATTTGATATTTCTCTTTCTCTGTCTGACTGACTTCACTTAGTATGACAATCTCTAGGTCCATCCATGTTGCCGCAAATGGCATTATTTCATTCCTTTTAATGGTTGAGTAATATTCCATTGTATATATATACCACATTTTCTTTATCCATTCTCCGTCAATGGACATTAGGTTGCTTCCATGTCTGGCTGTTGTAAATAGTGCTGCAATGAACATTGGGGTCCATGTATCCTTTAGGAACATGTTTTTCTCTGGATATATGCTCAAGAGTGGGATTGCAGAATCATATGGTAGTTGTATTTTTAGTT
The DNA here is from genome assembly GCF_949752795.1 of Hyperoodon ampullatus. Taxonomy (NCBI): domain Eukaryota; kingdom Metazoa; phylum Chordata; class Mammalia; order Artiodactyla; family Ziphiidae; genus Hyperoodon; species Hyperoodon ampullatus. Next base: position 97,409,791 of record NC_136922.1, read on the forward strand.
TTGTAAGGAACCTCCATACTGTTCTCCATAGTGGCTGTACCAGTTTACATTCCCACCAACAGTGTAGGAGGGTTCCCTTCTCCCCACACCCTCTCCAGCATTTATTATTTGTGGAGTTTTTCATTAAACCATATTTAGATAAACTGCTTTTGGGTTGAGGTTTCATATGCAACAAGCATCTCCTTCACTGCAATCTATTAAAAGTCCGCCCTTGACAATAGGGTTTGAGAAAATTAGGGTTAGAGTTGTTAACTCAACTTTCCAAATGAACTTGTAATTCTACCGCTTACCACCACCTTCATTGCTACCACTTAGTGCAAGCCACTATTATCTCTTTCTTGGTTTACTGCAATGGTGTCCTAATGGGTTTTGCAGCTTCTGCTTTTGTTTGCCTTTGGTCTATTTTCAATACAGCAGCTAACAGGATCCTTTAAAAATATGTCACATCTCTTTCATGATTCTCCACCTGCTTTTCAACCTAGAGTAAAAAGCCCAAGTTTTCATGACGAACGAAAATGCCCTTTATGATTTTGTCCTCCACCTCACACCTCTGAAGCTGTCTCCTGCAATTCTGCCGTCCTCTCACACTGCCCTAGCCACTTTGGCTTCCTTGATGTTCCTTGACTGCTAGGCAGATGCTTCCCCAGAGCCTCTGCCTTTGGTGATCTCTGGTTGGAATGCTCTTCACCAGATATGGGCATGGCTCACTCCCTCTCTTATTTCTGACATTGTCATTGCCACTCCAAATTGCAATCCTCCATAAGACTATTCCTTGCTCTGCTTTCTCTCTTTAATGTTATTATTATTATTTTTTTATCATTTGTTTCCCTCAATCTAATGTAAACTTCATAAGGACAGGGATTTGTGTCTATTTTGTTCCCCACTGGCAAATGGTAAACAATAAATATTTGTTGAACACATGAATGCTTTATTTTATTATAATTACCTAGATTACTTTATTAATGCAAAGTTTCATTATTTCTGTGCCTGTAGAAGTAACTATGGCTGCTAGAGAATGGATCATCAACGGACATTCTCTTATAAATTCAGACACTTCAGTGATTTTTGCTGGTTCACCAATATAATACTCAGTCTTCATATTTTCTGCAGTTGTTTTTATAGGTAATTGCTGCCATGCTTCCTTTACATTTGAACAAGAATTTATTGATCATCTAGACATGGATGTCTAGGTATAGATCTCCTTGCTAAGTGCAATGGGGATATGAAAGCAGGATTTAAACATTCAAGAAGTCTACCATGTAGCATACTAAACCAGTTAGAGGAATATAGAACAGTTAAGAGCTAGTGACCATTGTCAAGTACTAATAGTTCATATAGTAAAGAGAGAGAGAGAGTGAGTTTTCAGTAGAGAGAATTCTAAAATGAAAATTAATCAGACACAGTTGTCTAACATTATTTAAAATGTTTCGCTGCAAATTTTATATGTCTCAAATACATGATATTGGGGAGTTTCCATCTATCTTTGATAATAGTCTGTTTTTGTTTTTTTTTTGTGGTACGCGGGCGTCTCACCACTGCGGCCTCTCCCGTTGCGGAGCACAGGCCCCGGACGCACAGGCCCAGCGGCCATGGCTCACGGGCCCAGCCGCTCCGTGGCACGTGGTATCCTCCCAGACCAGGGCACGAACCCATGTCCCCCTGCATCGGCAGGTGGACTCCCAACCACTGCGCCACCAGGGAAGTCCAATCTGTTTGATTTTGACTTTTCGTGATATCACCAATGGCCTCCTTTTCTGAATTCCTATAGAATTATAGCCTGTATCATTGGCCACTCTTGTGTGATTCACTCAGGTGAAGGGCAATAATCTTGATATTTAAAAAAGTCACAAGAACAAGGGCCCACATGGGAGGAGAGTTGTGAGGGGAAATGAATCCTGAAATCAGATCTGAGTTGTGAAGCAGGAGTGAGCCAGGATGTGGCTTCTGGTGGCTGCTCACGGGGCAGGCCTCTGTCACAGGCTTATAATGAATCTAAGTTCCAATGGTTTGGATGGTTGGCCTTAGTAACAGATAAAAGCTTTTGAAGCTGGGCTTTAGCAGTGGGCAGCTGAATGCCTTTTGAACTTCAGTAGGCTAAGCTGACTGACGCATCTTTTAACTATAAATAATACTTGTCCTGGACTACAGTGATGGAAACTCAAGGCCAGGGTGGGGGTGGTGGCAGTTTTGTTTTTTTTTAGGACTTTTATTTTACTTTCAATAAAATTAAACTGTTTTTAAGAAGAGGTTGAATTAACTATTTAAAATACACTATTTACATAATAGTATTCATTCTCTGTTTTTCTTAAGACAGTTTTTTTTTAAATGACTCCTGTGTCATCAGATTGTTATATCACATCAGAACTAAAGTGCAATAATTTTTGAGAGCAACATGGAAATTCTGCCTTCAGGGAGAACTATAGTTTCCATAAAATAAGGGATTAGGACTATGTTTTTGAGGTTGGTAGCTTCCTACCCTGCTGACAAACTCATTGGGAGCCCTGAGGTTTGGGTCAGCACCAAAAGTAGGATCCATTCAATCCTGTAGGGATCAGATTCAAGGAGACTGTTGATCTTACTGCGGGAAAGTTTCAAATGGAGAAGGAAAATATCTGGTTCAAAGATTTAGAATTGGAAAGCATTTACATTTGGACTCCTCTGTACTGAATAGAGAAATCCATGAGGAAGCTAGGGGGAAAGCTGCATTTCTCAAGTTAAAGCCAATGACTGTATTTATGTGAGTGAATGACATACTTTACCTTATCTGTGTTTGAAATTTTTTGTTACATGTATTACTGTGGTTGAGTTTTTACTAATCTGTTATTATATCATCACCAACCTTTAGTAGCAAGACCAGACTTTCAGGGCTCTAACAAGTAATACTGAAAACATTTTTGTATGTACAGCATACATGTTTCTTCTCAGCATTTCCAAGCTAGATACAAGCATTACTGCTTCTATTATCACAGCATTTATATAAAGTCTTGCTAACTCAGTCTCCTCAAATAACCAGATATTGAAAACATCTGTAACAAAATGTCAGTAATGCAATTTGTATAAGGGTGACACAAAGATTATTTTAAAAAGGAGAAGCAATCAAGCTCATTCAACAGATATTTCCTTAGTGCCCACTGTGTGGGAGGTGTTGGGCGCTGGAGAAGACAGTCTTTGTTCTTTAAGGGAACAGCATACTTTCTAGTAGACCAAGAGCAACGTCTGACATTGAAGCACGAATTTAAAGGATTAAGACCTATGCTGTGCCCAGAAAATATTCTTTGAGAAAATACTTTTGTTTTTGTTATGGTAAAATACACATAACATAAAATTTGCCCTTTCAACCATTTTAAAGTATACAGTTCTGTGGCATTAAGTACATTCCCGTTGTTATGCTGCCATTGTCACCATCCATTCCCAAGAACTTTTTCACCCTCTCCAACTGAAAGTCTGTATCCATTAAACAATAACTCATTAAACAATAACTCCCCGTTTCCCTCTCCCTCCCAGCCCCTGGCACCCACCATTCTACTTTCTGTCTCCATGAATTTGATTGCTTTAGGTACCTCCCATAAGTGGAATCATATAGTATTTGTCCTTTTGTGACTGGCTAATATCACTTAGCCAGATGTCGTCAAGGTTCATCCATGTTGTAGCATGTGTCAGAATTTTCTTCTTTATCAAGGTGGAACAATATTCCATTGCCTGTATATGCCACATTTTGTTTATCCATTCTTTTTTTTTTTTAAAAGATGTTGGGGGTAAGAGTTTATTAATTTATTAATTTATTTTTGCTGTGTTGGGTCTTCGTTTCTGTGCAAGGGCTTTCTCTAGTTGTGGCAAGCGGGGGCCACTCTTGATCGCGGTGCGCGGGCCTCTCACTATTGCGGCCTCTCTTGTTGAGTAGCACAGGCTCCAGACGTGCAGGCTCAGTAGTTGTGGCTCACGGGCCTAGTTGCTCCGCGGCATGTGGGATCCTCCCAGACCAGGGCTCGAACCCGTGTCCCCTGCATTAGCAGGCAGATTCTCAACCACTGCGCTACCAGGGAAGCCCTATCCATTCATTTTGTTGATGGACACTTGGGTTGCTTCCACCTTTTGGCCATTGTTCATAGGAGAATAATAATTCTATGAACAAAGCAATGGTAAGCCAGTCTTCAGAAGATTAATATACAACTCTAAAAAAAAAAAAAAAAAAAAAAAAAAAAAAAAAAAAAAAAAAATATACAACTCTGCATAATAATGAGACCTTGAATACTGCTACCAGTTCTATCCTACCTTCCCTTCCCTTGCCCTATGCCAGATCAATCAATTCTTGACTAGTTTCAAATCAAAGGGTCTTGTAGGCCAAGGTTAATGTTGAAGACAAAGTATAGTTATTTAGTCTCCCTTACTTAAATATATCACAAATGGTTTATTAGTTTTAAAATGTTAATATTCTTTTTTGATAATTTATGATTATTGTAGGAAACTTGGAAAATATAGACTATTGTAAAGAAGTTCCAAAATTACTCCAACTTTCATTATCTGAAGATAACCACCATTATCACTCATTATTTCTTCCAGACATTTTTTTCTCACATAAAATTGTATTTTTATATATATATATATATATATATATGCATCCATAGAAATAAATAATGCTAATATCTCAGACATTTAAATGATTTTTTATAAAATTGGGATAATAATTTATATTTTGATGTATTATGAATACATCCCTTTTATGCAGTTACAGACATAAGCCTTTAAATAAGTATTGAAAGATACTTTGAAATTTATAAGTGAAAAAGCATGCAAAATACAAAATGATGAATAATGAGCAAAATAATCATTAATTTCTCATAAGGAATCATCATCTCTTTTCATAGATGGCAGTTTTCTAGGATACCCAAATATTTTGTGGAAAGTATGGCATGAAACATGAAAAAAAATAAAGCTTAGGAGTAAAAATATTTTATTCAATAACTTAGCCAAATAAGCATGTTTTTATTATAAATCTTTTACAGTGATTTTAAATGAACTAGGACACAATAAACTTGGTGATGTTGTTTCATAATTATTCCATCACAGTGGTGCTCTCACTTCCTAGAACACAGCAGGACAGTCTGAAAAGGCAAAGATTCTGAATATTTTATTGCAGGAAGTATTATATCTTTTGTTCTTTGTTTTGCAATCTACATTGTGATGAAATTTTAAATGTTCCATTTCCTTTCTTCAGAGAGGGAATCATGGGTCCGTTCTACCTAGAATCTCAGCCAGTGTTTTTTGGCATTATACTTTTATGTCCCAAGGAGCATGCTTTCATGTGTCTTGACTTCACATTTACTGTTTTTAGCCACTATAGACAATGTTATATCCTCTAAGACTGTCCTAGAGACCATATTTGCTGACTCTGCCACTTGGGGATATTTACTCTGACTGTTCTATTTTGTATCAAAAGTATCATTGTTTCTCTCCCTCTCTTTCTTATAATTGCAGATTATGTGTTTATTTATCCTTGTTTCCATTCATCCTGTCATAGACATATATATTTGAATGGTAATATAATAGTTAATAAACATCATATTGTGTTCTGCCCTTCTTAGTTAACATTCATAGTTAGTTTTTGATTGACTCCAGTCTTTTTTTAGCTTTATTGAGGTATAATTGAGAAATAAAATTATTTTATATATATATATATATATATATATATATATATATAGCGTACAACATGATGATTTGATATACATATACATTGTGAAAGGATTCCCATAATCAAGTTAATTAACACATATCTCACTTCATATTTACCTTTTTTTTATGAGAATACTTAAGTTCTACTCTCTTAGCAAATTTCAATTATACAGTGCAGTATTATTGACTGTAATCACTGTGTTTTATGTTACAGAGCTTATTAATTTTATACTGGAAAGTCTGTATTATTATCAACCTCTCCCCATTTAACCCACCCCCCAACACCTGGCAACTACCATTCTACTCACTGTTTCTACAAATTCAACCTTTTTTTTTTAAAGATGTGCAGCTGTTAAATGGTCACGCAAGCACTCCCCCAGCTCTCTCTGGGCTCAGGGCAGAGGGAGCCTTTTCAATAAGTGGTGTTGTGAAAACTGGATAGACACATGCAAAAGAATTAAACTGGATCCCTATCTTACACCATACACAAAAGTCAACCCACTGAGCCCACGTGCTGCAACTACTGAAGCCCCACACGCCTATGAGATCACACATATGAGATCACACAGTATTTGTCCTTTTCTGTCTGGCTTATTTCAGTTAGCAAAATGCCCTTCAGTTTCGTCCATGTTGTTGCAAATAGCAGGATTTCTTTTTTTAAAAGGCTGAATAATATTCCATTGTGTATTTATGTATATATATACATATATATATATCTTTATATCTATATCGTATTTGCTTTATTCATTCATCCATCAACAGATGCTCAGGTTGTTTCCATACCTTGGCTATTGTGAATAGCCTGCAATGAACATGAGAGTACAGGTATCTTTTCGAGTCAATGATTTAATTTACTTTGGATATATACCCAGAAGTGGGATTGCTGGATCATATGGTAGTCCTATTTTTAAATTCTTGAGGAATCTACACACTGTTTCTCATAGTGGCTGTGTCAGTTTCCACCAACAATGTACGGGGGTTCCCTTTTCTCCACATCCTTGCCAGCATTTGTCATCTCTCTCTCTATTTTTTTTTTTTTTTTTTGGCTGCGTTGGGTCTTCGTTGCTGTGCGCGGGCTTTCTCTAGTTGTGGTGAGCAGGAGCTACTCTTCGCTGTGGTGCGCGGGCTTCTCATTGCGGTGGCTTCTCTTGTTGCGGAGCACGGGCTCTAAGTGCGAGGGCTTCAGTAGTTGCAGCACGTGGGCTCAGTGTGTTGACTTTTGTGTATGGTGTAAGATAGGGATCCAGCTTAATTCTTTTGCGTGTGTCTGTCCAGTTTTCATGGCACCATTTATTGAAAAGGCTCCCTCTGCCCTGAGCCCAGAGAGAGCTGGGGGAGTGCTTGTGTGACCATTTAACAACTGCCTTGTTTGCTGCTGTCCTGTGGGACTTATGAATGCAAGTCACATTAGCCCTCAGAACCAGGTGATTTGGGGAGGGGCTGTGCCTCAGATGGCAGCCTTAAAAGTTGGAGTACTAGATGTGTGCTCCAAACCCTTTGTTCCTTTGGGGGAAGCTGGTAGTTGGGGTCTCCCTCCTGATTACAAGGCACTATGCCAAGGGTGGGGTTTATGATGAGAGAGTGTCTCAGCCTTCTGAACCCATTTCGATATGGGTATTTTCTCAGTTGCCCAATGTGTAGGAGTCATTCAACTAGTTTCTGGATTTCTTTCAGAGGGAATCGGTCCATATGTAGCTGTATATTTAGTATATCTATGGGAGGAAGGAAAGTCAGGAGCCTTCTATGTCATCATCTTGGTGATGTCACCTTGGTTCTCTCTCTTTTACCCTCAAAGCCGTACACACACAGTGGTGGTTGATTAGATGACAGCAGAGTGTAGAGAACAGGGCATAGAACTCAGAGTGAGAAAATCTAACTCATTAGAAAATCTTCCTCTAGTGACCTTGAAGCAGCCACTTAAATTCTTTAAAAAAATTTACTTACTTATGGGCTTCCCTGGTGGCACAGTGGTTAAGAATCTGCCTGCCAATTCAGGGGACATGGGTTCGATCCCTGGTCCAGGAAGATCCCACATGCCGCAGAGCAGCTAAGCCCGTGTGCCACAACTACTGAGCCTGCACTCTAGAGCCCGTGAGCCACAACTACTGAAGCCCGCACGCCTAGAGGCCATGCTCCACAACAAGAGAAGCCACGACAATGAGAAGCCCGTGTACCTCAGCGAAGAGTAGCCCCCACTCACCACAACTAGAGAAAGCCCGTGTGCAGCAACGAAGACCCAACACAGCCAAAAAAACCCCAAACAAATAAATAAATAAAATTTTAAAATTTACTTAAAAATTTTAAATTTTGGTAAAATATACATAAATAAAATTTACCATTTTAACCATTTTTAAGTGTACAGTTCAGTAGTATTAAATATATTCACATTGTCATGCAACTAATCTCCAAAACTCTTTCATTCTGCAAAATTGAAACTCTATAACAATTAAACAACAAATCTTCATTTCACACCCCTCCACCCCTCAGCCCCTGATAACCACCATACTATTGATACTTTCTGTCTTTATGAATTTAATTACTTTAGGTACCTAACATAAGTTAGTTACACATTATTTGTTTTCTTGTGACTGGCTTATTTCACTTATCATGTTCTCAAGGTTCATTCATGTTTGGCATGTGTCACAATTTTCTTCCTTTTAAAAGCTGAATAATATTCCATTATATGTATATGTGACATTTTGTTTATCCATTCATCTGTCCATTGATGCTTGGGTATTCCTACTTTTGAGCTTTTGTGAATGATGCTGCCATGAGCAGGGGAGTACAAAAATCTTTTGAGATCCTGCTTTCAATTCTTTTGGGTGTATGCTCAGAAGTGGAATTGCTGGATCATATGGTAATTCTATTTTTAATTTTTTAAGGAACAGTCATACTGTTTTCCACAGTGGCTGCACCATTTTATACTCCCCCCAGCAGAGCACATAGGTTCCAGTTTCTCCCCATTCTCATCAATATTTGTTATTTTCTGTTTTTTTGCTAATAGCCATTCTAGTGAGTGTGAGATGGCATTTCATTGTGGTTTTGATTTGCATTTTCCTAATGATAAGTGACGTTGAGCATCTTTTCATGTGGTAGTTAGCCATATACCACTGTTAGCATATTATCTTTGGGAAAATACCTATTCAAGTCCTTGTCCATTTTTTCTTCCAGTTTTATTGAGATATAATCAATATACAGCATTGTATAAGTTTGAGGTGTACCACATAATGATTTGACTTATATACATCATTAAATGATGACCATAATAAGTTTAGTAAACATCTATTATCTTATATAGATACAAAATTAAATAGAAAAATATATATTTTCCTTGTGATGAGAACTCTTAGAATTTTCTCTTAACAACTTTCATATATAATGTAGCATTGGTAATCATATTTATCGTATTTATTGTATATTACGTCCCTAGTACTTATTTATCTTATAACTGGAAATTTGTACCTTTTGACTGCCTTCATACAGTTGCCCCTCCTGTCATCCCCTGCCTCTGGTAACCACCAATCTGATCTCCTTTTCTATGAGTTTGAGTTTTTGTTTGTTTGTTTTTGAAGTGTAATTGACCTATAACATGATGTTAGTACACAACCTAGTGATTTGAGATTTCTATAAATTTCAAAATGATCACCATGAGAAGTCAGGAGTTTTTTAAAAAAATATTAACCCCTTATAAGATATATGATTTGCAAATATTTTTTCCCATTGTGTAGGTTACCTTTCACTTTGTTGATTGTGTCCTTTGATGGACAGAAGTTTTTAAATTTTGATATAGTCCAATTTATCTGTTTTTACTTTTGTTGCCTGTGCTTTTGGTGTCATATCAAAGCAACCTTTGTTAAATCCAATATTATGAAATTTTTCATCATCATAAATTTTGAGCATAGGAGAGCCGGAGGAAGATGGCGGAAGAGTAAGACGCGGAGATCACCTTCCTCCCCACAGATACATCAGAAATTCATCTACACGTGGAACAACTCCAACAGAACACCTACTGAACGCTGACAGAAGACCTCAGACCCCCCAAAAGGCAAGAAACTCCCCACATACCTGGGTAGGTCAAAAGAAAAAAAGAATAAACAGAGACAATAGGATATGGACGGGACCTGCACCAGTGGGAGGGAGCCGTGAAGGAGGGAAGGTTTCTACACACTACAAGCCCCTTCGAGGGCGGAGACTGCAGGTGGCGAAGGGGGAAAGCTTCCGAGTAGCGGAGGAGAGCACAGCAACAGGGGTGTGGAGGGCAAAGCAGAGAGATTTTGGCACAGAGGATCGGTGCCCTCAGGCACACACCAGCCCGAGAGACTTGTCTGCTCGGCCGCCAGGGCGGGCGGGGCTGGGAGCTGAGGCTCGGGTATCGGCTTTCAGTCGGAGCGCAGGGAGAGGTCTGGGGCTGGCGGCAGGAAGAGACCCTGAAGGGGTTAGTGCTAGCCCGGAGGGAGTCCGGGGAAAGGGTCTGGAGCTGCCGGAGAGGCAAGAGACTTTTTTCCCTTTTGTTGCCTGGTGCGCGAGGAGAGGGCATTCCCCTCCCTCCCCTCTGCCTGAGTGAGCCAGAGCCCCCGAATCAGCGGCTCCTTTAAACCCGTCCTGTCTGAGCGAAGAACGGACGCCCTCCGGCGACCTACGCGCAGAGGCGGGGCCAGGTCCAAGGCTGAGACCCGGGAGCTGTGAGAGCAGAGACAGGGAAATCTCTCTGTGCAGCCTCCGAGGCAGCGGATTAAAGCTCCACGGTCCATTTGATGTGCCCTGCGTCTGTGGAGTGCATGAATGGACAGCGAATCATCCCAAATTGAGGAAGTGGACCTTGAGGACAAGATTTAAGACTTTCCCCCCCCCTTTTTTTTTCCTCTTTTTACAACGAATTATCTCAAATTAAGGAGGTGGACTTAGCAAGATTTCAGACTTTTCGCCCTTTTCCTCTTTTTACAACGAATTATCCCAAATCGAGGAGGTGGACTTGGAGAGCAAGATTTTTGATTTTTCCCCCTGCTCTCTTTTTGTGAATGTGTATGTGTAATCTTCTGTGTAAGATTCTCTCTGTATAGCTTTGCTTCCACCATATGTCCCAGGGTTCTTTCGGTCCGTGTTTTTTTTCAATAATTACTTTTTAATTTTAATAACGCTACTATATTTCATACTTTATTCTATTGTACTTTACCTGCTCTTTCTTTTTTTCCTCCCTTCCCTTCCTCCCTCCCTCCCTCCGCTCCTCCTTTCCTTCTTTCTTTTTCTTTCCTCCATCCCTCCCTCCCTCCCACCCTTCTTCTTTCCACTTTTTCTTTCCTTCCTCCCTCCCTCCCTCCTGTCTTTCTTTCTTTCTTTCCTTCCTCCCTCCCTCCCTCTCTTCTTCCATTCACTCTTCCTTTTGCATTCCTCCCTCCCTCCCTCCTTTCTTTCCTTTCTTTCCATCCTTCCTCCCTCCCTCCTTTCTTTCTTTCTTCCTTCCTTCCTTCCTTACTTCCCTTCTTCCTTTCTTTCAATCTCTCTTTCTTTCTTCTACTAATTATTTCTTTCTACTTTTTCTCACTGTTATTCTGAGCCGGGTGGATGAAAGGCTCTTGGTGCTGCAGCCAGGAGTTAGTGCTGTGCCTCTGAAGTGGGAGAGCCAACTTCAGGACACGGGTCCACAAGAGACCTCCCAGCTCCACATAATATCAAGCAGCGAAAATCTCCCAGGGATCTCCATCTCAACACCAGCACCCAGCTTCAGTCAACGACCAGCAAGCTACAGTGCTGGTCACCCTATGCCAAGCAACTAGCAAGGCAGGAACACAACCCCACCCATTAGCAGAGAGGATACCTAAAAACATAATAAGGCCACAGGCACCCCAAAACACACCACCAGACGTGGACCTGTCCACCAGAAAGACAAGATCGAGCTTCAACCACCAGAACACAGGCATTAGTCCCCCCCACCAGGAAGCCTACACAAACTACTGAAACAACCTTAGCCACGGGGGACAGACACCAAAAACAACGGGAACTACGAATCTGCAGCCTGCAAAAAGGAGACCCCAAACACAGTAACATAAACAAAATGAGAAAGCAGAAAAACACACAGCAGGTGAAGGAGCAAGATAAAAACCTACCAGACCTAACAAATGAAGAGGTAATAGGCAGTCTACCTGAAAAAGAATTCAGAATAATGATAGTAAAGCTGATCCAAGATTCTATTTCCCAGATCCAAAATCTTGGAAATAGAATAGACAATATGCAAGAAACAGTTAACAAGGACCTAGAAGAACTAAAGATGAATCAAGCATCGATTAAAAACACAATAAATGAAATGAAAAATACTCTAGATGGGATCAATAGCAGAATAACTGAGGCAGAAGAACGGATAAGTGAGGTGGAAGATAAAATAGTGGAAATAACTGATGCAGAGAAAAATAAAGAAAAAAGAATGAAAAGAACAGAGGACAGTCTCAGAGACCTCTGGGACAACATTAAACGCACCAACATTCGAATTATAGGGGTTCCAGAAGAAGAAGAGAAAAAGAAAGGGACTGAGAAAATATTTGAAGAGATTATAGTTGAAAACTTCCCTAATATGGGAAAGGAAATAGTTAATCAAGTCCAGGAGGCACAGAGAGTCCCATACAGAATAAATCCAAGAAGAAATACGCCAAGACACATATTAATCAAACTGTCAAAAATTAAACACAAAGAAATCATATTAAAAGCAGCAAGGGAAAAACAACAAATAACACACAAGGGAATCCCCATCAGATTAACAGCTGATCTCTCAGCAGAAACTCTACAAGCCAGAAGGGAGTGGCAGGACATAATTAAAGTGATGAAGGAGAGAAACCTGCAACCAAGATTACTCTACCCAGCAAGGATCTCATTCAGATTTGATGGAGAAATTAAAACCTTTACAGACAAGCAAAAGCTGAGAGAGTTCAGCACCACCAAACCAGCTTTACAACAAATGCTAAAGGAACTTCTCTAGGCAAGAAACACAACAGAAGGACTATACCTACAATAACGAACCCAAAGCCATTAAGGAAATGGGAATAGGAACATACATATCAATAATTACCTTAAATGTAAATGGACTAAATGCTCCCACCAAAAGACACAGAGTGGCTGAATGGATACAAAAACAAGACCCATATATATGCTGTCTACAAGAGACCCACTTCAGACCTAGAGACACATACAGATTGAAAGTAAGGGGATGGAAAAAGATATTCCATGCAAATGGAAATCAAAAGAAAGCTGGAGTAGCAATTCTTATATCAGACAAAATAGACTTTAAAATAAAGACTATTAGAAGAGACAAAGAAGGACACTACATAACGATAAAGGGATCGATCCAAGAAGAAGATATAACAATTGTAAATATTTATGCACCCAACATAGGAGCACCTCAATACATAAGGCAAATACTAACAGCCATAAAAGGGGAAATCGACAGTAACACAATCATAGTAGGGGACTTTAACACCCCACTTTCACCAATGGACAGATCATCCAAAATGAAAATAAATAAGGAAACACAAGCTTTAAATGATACATTAAACAAGATGGACTTAATTGATATTTATAGGACATTCCACCCAAAAACAACAGAATACACATTTTTCTCAAGTGCTCATGGAACATTCTCCAGGATAGATCATATCTTGGGTCACAAATCAAGCCTTGGTAAATTTAAGAAAATTGAAATTGTATCAAGTATCTTTTCCGACCACAATGCTATGAGACTAGACATCAATTACAGGAAAAGATCTGTAAAAAATACAAACACATGGAGGCTAAACAATACACTACTCAATAATGAAGTGATCACTGAAGAAATCAAAGAGGAAATTAAGAAATACTTAGAAACAAATGACAATGGAGACACGACGACCCAAAACCTATGGGACGCAGCAAAAGCAGTTCTAAGGGGGAAGTTTATAGCAATACAATCCCACCTTAAGAAACAGGAAACATTTCGAGTAAACAACCTGACCCTGCACCTAAAGCAATTAGAGAAAGAAGAACAAAAAACCCCCAAAGTTAGCAGAAGGAAAGAAATCATAAAGATCAGATCAGAAATAAATGAAAAAGAAATGAAGGAAACGATAGCAAAGATCAACCAAACTAAAAGCTGGTTCTTTGAGAAGATAAACAAAATTGACAAACCATTAGCCAGACTCATCAAGAAAAGAAGGGAGAAGACTCAAATCAGTAGAATTAGAAATGAAAAAGGAGAAGTAACAACTGACACTGCAGAAATACAAAAGATCATGAGAGATTACTATAAGCAACTCTATGCCAATAAAATGGACAACCTGGAAGAAATGGACAAATTCTTAGAAATGCACAACCTACCAAGACTGACTCAGGAAGAAATAGAAAATATGAATAGACCAATCACAAGCACTGAAATTGAAACTGTGATTAAAAATCTTCCATCAAACAAAAGCCCAGGACCAGATGGCTTCACAGGCGAATTCTATCAAACATTTAGAGAAGAGCTAACACCCATCCTTCTCAAACTCTTCCAAACAATATCAGAGGAAGGAACACTCCCAAACTCATTCTACGAGGCCACCATCACCTTGATACCAAAACCAGGCAAGGATGTCACAAAGAAAGAAAACTACAGGCCAATATCACTGATGAACATAGATGCAAAAATCCTCAACAAAATACTAGCAAACAGAATCCAACAGCACATTAAAAGGATCATACACCATGATCAAGTGGGGTTTATTCCAGGAATGCAAGGATTCTTCAATATACGCAAATCAATCAATGTGATACACCATATTAACAAGTTGAAGGAGAAAAACCATATGATCATCTCAATAGATGCAGAGAAAGCTTTCGACAAAATTCAACACCCATTTATGATAAAAACCCTGCAGAAAGTAGGCATAGAGGGAACTTTCCTCAACATAATAAAGGCCATATATGACAAACCCACAGCCAACATTGTCCTCAATGGTGAAAAACTGAAACCATTTCCACTAAGATCAGGAACAAGACAAGGCTGCCCACTCTCACCACTCTTATTCAACATAGTTTTGGAAGTTTTAGCCACAGCAATCAGAGAAGAAAAGGAAATAAAAGGAATCCAAATTGGAAAAGAAGAAGTAAAGCTGTCACTGTTTGCAGATGACATGATACTATACATAGAGAATCCTAAAGATGCTACCGAAAAACTACTAGAGCTAATCAATGAATTTGGTAAAGTAGCAGGATACAAAATTAATGCACAGAAATCTCTGGCATTCCTGTACACTAATGATGAAAAATCTGAAAATGAAATCAAGAAAACACTCCCATTTACCATTGCAACAAAAAGAATAAAATATCTAGGAATAAACCTACCTAAGGAGACAAAAGACCTGTATGCAGAAAATTATAAGACACTGATGAAAGAAATTAAAGATGATTTAAATAGATGGAGAGATATACCATGCTCCTGGATTGGAAGAATCAATATTGTGAAAATGACTCTACTACCCAAAGCAATCTACAGATTCAATGCAATCCCTATCAAACTACCACTGGCATTTTTCACAGAAGTAGAACAAAAAATTTCAAAATTTGTTTGGAAAAACAAAAGACCCCGAATAGCCAAAGCAATCTTGAGAACGAAAAACGGAGCTGGAGGAATCAGGCTGCCTGACTTCAGACTATACTACAAAGCTACAGTAATTAAGACAGTGTGGTACTGGCATAAAAACAGAAAGATAGATCAGTGGATCAGGATAGAAAGCCCAGAGATAAACCCACGCACATATGGCCAACTTATCTTTGATAAAGGAGGCAGGAATGTACAGTGGAGAAAGGACAGCCTCTTCAATAAGTGGTGCTGGGAAAACTGGACAGGGACATGTAAAAGTATGAGATTAGATCATTCCCTAACACCATACACAAAAATAAGCTCAAAATGGATTAAAGACCTAAATGTAAGGCCAGAAACTATCAAACTCTTAGAGCAAAACATAGGTAGAACACTCTATGACATAAATCACAGCAAGATCCTTTTGGACCCACCTCCTAGAGAAATGGAAATAAAAACAAAGATAAACAAATGGGACCTAATGAAACTTCAAAGCTTTTGCACAGCAAAGGAAACCATAAACAAGACCAAAAGACAACCCTCAGAATGGGAGAAAATATTTGCAAATGAAGCAACTGACAAAGGATTAATCTCCAAAATTTATAAACAGCTCATGCAGCTCAATAGCAAAAAAACAAACAACCCAATCCAAAAATGGGCAGAAGACTTAAATAGGCATTTCTCCAAAGAAGATATACAGACTGCCAACAAACACATGAAAGAATGCTCAACATCATTAATCATTAGAGAAATGCAAATCAAAACTACAATGAGATATCATCTCACACCAGTCAGAATGGCCATCATCAAGAAATCTAGAAACAATAAATGCTGGAGAGGGTGTGGAGAAAAGGGAACACTCTTGCACTGTTGGTGGGAATGTGAATTGGTACAGCCACTATGGAGAACAGTATGGAGGTTCCTTAAAAAACTAAAAATAGAACTACCATATGACCCAGCAATCCCACTACTAGGCATATACCCTGAGAAAACCATAATTCAAAAAGAGACATGTACCAAAATGTTCATTGCAGCTCTATTCACAATAGCCCGGAGCTGGAAACAACCTAAGTGTCCATCATCGAATGAATGGATAAAGAAGATGTGGCACATATATACAATGGAATATTACTCAGCCATAAAAAGAAACGAAACTGAGCTATTTGTAATGAGGTGGATAGACCTAGAGTCTGTCATACAGAGTGAAGTAAGTCAGAAAGAGAAAGACAAATACCGTATGCTAACACATATATATGGAATTAAAAAAAAAAAAAATGTCATGAAGAACCTAGGGGTAAAACGGGAATAAAGACACAGACCTACTTGAGAATGGACTTGAAGATATGGGGAAGGGGAAGGGTAAGCTGTGACAAAGGGAAAGAGAGGCATGGACATATATACACTACCAAACGTAAGGTAGATAGATAGTGGGAAGCAGCCGCATAGCACAGGGAGATCAGCTCGGTGCTTTGTGACCGCCTGGAGGGGTGGGATGGGGAGGGTGGGAGGGAGGGAGATGCATAAGGGAGGGGATGTGGGAACAGATGTATATGTATGACTGATTCACTTTGTTATAAAGCAGAAACTAATAAAAAAAAAAAAAATTTTGAGCATAAATTTTATTATATATAAAGTGATTATGATAATTCCTATCTCATTTCTGATGAGAATAAAATGTGATAATCAAGAATAAATGCTTAGCATGGTGCTCGATGAACATGTTAGGTGTTCTACAAATGTTACTAGAATTTAAATGAGGGTGAGATTTCAAAATTTATATACCTGTGCCAATATTATATTCAAGCATCCACATAGCAAAAACATCTGTAATTTTTTAACCTAAATATTGGGGAATAACACAGAGACAGCCATTCCTACAACTGATAGACCCATGATGCTTGGAATAGTCTGGGAAATTATAAGTAGAACTGGTAGGTCTAGCCTTGAGAAATATATGATTGTAAAATGAACTGTTGTTAATTGTTATTGCCGAAATTGGAAGGGTGACTGCACCACCACTGATTTCTGATCCTCAGTCCCCCTGCCCTCTATTCTATTGCAATGTGTTTCTCCAATTCTGGGTAGAGGGGTGAAATTTCCATTGGTCAGTATCTCATGTTTCCATGCAACAAGTACTGCATAGCATGCTTAGCATGTTTCTCCTTTTCAGTTCTGCCTTTCTGTTTGGTACCCATGCCTGTGAAGCTGCCCATGGAGCCTCTATGGCTCAGGCCCCTTGTGAGACCGCCGACATCCGTATCAAAGGGGCTGTCCCTCAGTGCACCCAAGTCACCAATTTCCAGGGTACCAGAGCAGTGCTGACTCTGTACAGAGCTGACAAAACACTTTCCACCTATTTACTGGGCCCAAAGCGTACCATCCATGACTTTGTGTAGGGAGTCACAAAGACAAAGAAGTGTGCTCCAAGGCAAAATTTTCTTCCTTTTACTGATCAAGTTTTCAAAAATGGTTTCCTGTAAACTTCACTATAGAGTCCAAGAACCTGATAATGACATATCAGGAGCTTTGTGATCTGACCCTTGCCTACCTTTCTGACATCACTTTTGACATGTGCTCCCTTCTTTCCCTATTTACATAACCTTTCTTCAAACTCCTGTCCTTCTGAACTGGCTTCAGCTAGCTCTCCCTGCCTGTACTTTTTCCTATCATGATCTTTTAGCCTTAGCCTACATCCTTCCTTTTTCCATCCTCAGCTGCCTTGCTGAATCCTATGTGAAATTCAGTCTTCAAGTCAAGCCTTGTGTCTTTTTGCAAGGCCTCCCCAAGATCCACTTGTTTTTCACCTTTCCCCTCCACATCCCACTAGATTTTATGCAGTTTTCAATGCTTTCAGAGCAGACACCAGGTACTATAATGGTGAAGAATACAAGCTACATAGCTAGACTGCCTGAATTGAAATTCTGGCTCTGCCACTTACTATAGCTGTAACTAGGAGATGTTACTTCTCATGTACCTGTGCTTCCTTATCTGTAAAATGAGGGTAACTATAGTACCTATCTCATTGGATTTCTTTTATCTGCATTATTTTTAATTTCAATGCTGAAATTTTCCCAGTGGAACACTCTGGAGGCAGGCTTCTTGTGTCTTTTGGATATGTCCATCAGTTTTTTAAAACAACTTTATTGAGATACTATACAATTCACCCATCAGTACTTCATTCCTTTTTATTGCCAAATAATATTCTACTTAATGGATATATCCCATTGTGCTTCTCCATCAGTTGATAAACATTTGGGTTTTTTCTATTTTGGGGCTATTGTGAACAAAGCTGCTATGAATATTTATATACTAGTTTCTGTGTGAACATATATTTTAATTTTTCTTGGGTATATACCTAGGGATGGAATTTTTGGATCATATGGTAACTATGTTTTACATTTTTTAAAAAATTTATTTATTTTGGGCTGCATTGGGTCTTTGTTGCTGCACGTGGACTTTCTCTAGTTGTGGGGAGCGGGGGCCACTCTTCGCTGTGGTGTGCGGGCTTCTCATTGCGGTGACCTCTCGTTGTGGATATGGGCTCTAGGGTGCGCAGGCTTCAGCAGTTGTGGCACACGGGCTCAGTAGTTGTGGCTCGTGGGCTTTAGAGCTCAGGCTCAGTAGTTGTGGCTCACAGGCCCAGTTGCTCCGCGGCATGTGGGATCCTCCCGGACCAGGGCTTGAACCCGTGTCCCCCGCATTGGCAGGCGGATTCCTAACCACTGCGCCACCAGGGAGGTCCCTGTTTTACATTTTAAGGAGCTGCACTCAAGCAGTTTTTCAAAGCAGCAGCCCCATTTTTGTAATCCTACCAGCAATGTTTGAGGGGTTCAATTTCTTCCTTTTCTTGTCAACACTTGCTATGACAAATCAAAACCATGTGAAGTAACATCATGGTTTTGATTTGCATTTCAATAATGACTAACAATATGGAACATCTTTTTGTGTGTTTCTTGGCCATTTGTATATCATCTTTGGAGGAATGTCATTCTAATCCTGTGGCCATTTTAAAATTTGGTTACTTGTCTTTTTATTGTTGAGCTGTTAAGTATTCTTTATATATTTGGGATGCAAGCTCCTTATCAGATATATGATTTGCAAATATTTTTTCCCATTATGTGGTTTTCTTTTTACTTTGTGGATGGTATCCTTTGAAGCACAAAAGTTTTTATTTTTATTTTTATGAAATCCAATTTATCTATTTTTTCTTTAGTCACTTATACTCTTTCAATGTCATGTCTAAGAAGGCTTTGTCTAACCAAAATCATGAAGATTTACTCTTGTGTTTCCCTTTAAGTGTTTTATAGTTTTACTCTTATATTTGAGTTAATTTTTTAGTATGGTATGAGGAAGGGGTCCAGTCTATTCTCTTGTATGTGGAACCTAGATGTTCCAGCACCATTTTTAAAACTCATTGAGTTTTTATGAGTTGCAAAAAATTAATATCTGTAAAGCACTTAGAATAGTACATGGGGATGCTAGCAGAACTGAGTAAGCAGTAGTTGTTATTATTTTAACATTTATTATGCTAAATCATCATCATATGTCTACTTGTCTTTCTCAAGACCACCTTAATCATTTTTTAAAATTTAATTAATTAATTAATTAATTAATTTTTACATCTTTATTGGAGTATAATTGCTTTACAATGGTGTGTTAGTTTCTGCTTTATAACAAAGTGAATCACTTATACATATACATATGTTCCCATATCTCTTCCCTCTTGCGTCTCCCTCCCTCCCACCCTCCCTATCCTACCCCTCTAGGTGGTCACAAAGCACTAAGCTGATCTCCCTGTGCTATGCAGCTGCTTCCCACTAGCTATCTATTTTACGTTTGGTAGTGTATATATGTCCATGCCACTCTCTTGCTTTGTCACAGCTTACCCTTCCCCCTCCCCATATCCTCAAGTCCATTCTCTAGTAGGTCTGTGTCTTTATTCCTGTCTTAGCCCTAGGTTCTTCATGACATTTTTTTTCTTAAATTTCATATATATGTGTTAGCATACGGTATTTGTCTTTCTCTTTCTGACTTACTTCACTCTGTATGACAGTCTCTAGGTCCATCCACCTCATTACAAATAGCTCAATTTCTTTTTTTTTTTTTTTTTTTTTTTTGCGGTATGTGGGCCTCTCACTGTTGTGGCCTCTCCCGTTGCGGAGCACAGGCTCCGGACGCGCAGGCTCAACGGCCATGGCTCACGGGCCCAGCCGCTCCGCGGCACGCGGGATCCTCCCAGACCGGGGCACGAACCCGTGTCCCCTGCATCGGCAGGCGGACTCTCAACCACTGCGCCACCAGGGAAGCCCAATTTCTTTTTTTTATGGCTGAGTAATAGTCCATTGTTTATATGTGCCACATCTTCTTTATCCATTCATCCGATGATGGGCACTTAGGTTGTTTCCATCTCCTGGCTATTGTAAATAGAGCTGCAATGAACATTTTGGTACATGACTCTTTGAATTATGGTTTTCTCAGGGTATATGCCCAGTAGTGGGATTGCTGGGTCATATGGTAGTTCTATTTGTAGTTTTTTAAGGAACCTCCATACTGTTCTCCATAGTGGCTGTACCAATTCACATTCCCACCAGCAGTGCAAGAGTGTTCCCTTTTCTCCACACCCTCGCCAGCATTTATTGTTTCTAGATTTTTTGATGATGGCCATTCTGACTGGTGTGAGATGATATCTCATTGTAGCTTTGATTTGCATTTCTCTAATGACTAATCATGCTGAGCATTCTTTCATGTGTTTGTTGGCACTCTGTATATCTTCTTTGGAGAAATGTCTATTTAGGTCTTCTGCCCATTTTTGGATTGGGTTGTTTGTTTTTTTTGTTTTTGAGCTGCATGAGCTGTTTGTAAATTTTGGAGTTTAATCCTTTGTCAGTTGCTTCATTTGCAAATATTTTCTCCCATTCTGAGGGTTGTCTTTTGGTCTTGTTTATGGTTTCCTTTGCTGTGCAAAAACTTTGAAGTTTCATTAGGTCCCATTTGTTTATTTTTGTTTTTATTTCCATTTCTCTAGGAGGTGGGTCAAAAAGCATCTTGCTGTGATTTATGTCATAGAGTGTTCTGCCTATGTTTTCCTCTAAGAGTTTGATAGTTTCTGGCCTTACATTTAGGTCTTTAATCCAGTTTGAGCTTATTTTTGTGTATGGTGTTAGGGAGTGATCTAATCTCATACTTTTACATGTACCTGTCTAGTTTTCCTAGCACCACTTATTGAAGAGGCTGTCCTTTCTCCACTGTACATTCCTGCCTCCTTTATCAAAGATAAGGTGACCATATGTGCGTGGGTTTATCTCTGGGCTTTCTATCCTGTTCCATTGATCTATCTTTCTGTTTTTGTGCCAGTACCATACTGTCTTGATTACTGTAGCTTTGTAGTATAGTCTGAAGTCAGGGAGCCTGATTCCTCCAGCTTCGTTTTTCGTTCTCAAGATTGCTTTGGCTATCCGGGGTCTTTTGTGTTTCCATACAAATTGTGAAATTTTTTGTTCTACTTCTGTGAAAAATGCCAGGGGTAGTTTGATAGGGATTGCATTGAATCTGTAGATTGCTTTGTGTAGTAGAGTCATTTTCACAATGTTGATTCTTCCAATCCAAGAACATGATATATCTCTCCATCTATTTGTATCATCTTTAATTTCTTTCATCAGTGTCTTATAATTTTCTGCATACAGGTCTTTTGTCTCCTTAGGTGGGTTTATTCCTAGATATTTTATTCTTTTTGTTGCAGTGGTAATTGGGAATGTTTTCTTGATTTCACTTTCAGATTTTTCATCATTAGTGTATAGGAATGCCAGAGATTGCTGTGCATTAATATTTTTTTTACATTATTGGTCTACTTTTTATTTAATTTCGTATACATTAGAATTGAGTACACGTTTCATAAATCACATCACATAAATGTTCATGGCGAGGAGCCTGTACGTCTCACTATTGTAGTTTCCAAATTGCCAAGCAGAGAACCTTGCAGACTTGTTGATATTGAGTAAGTGAATGAAGGAAGGAGGAGAGATGGTCAACTTTCAGAATCTTGGCTTTTCTTGCTACGTGTAGTTACATATGTGAAGTAATGGAGATATTTGAGATAATTATCTAAAACATAAATACTAATTGTTTCTCCTCCCAGTTTTTTCCAGATATCTATGTTATTAAAGCAAAAAGTTGTTTCAACTCCAGTTTTGTTTTTTTTTTCCCATATCCCCTCCCTTTTGTGTCTCCCTCCCACCCTCCCTATCCCACCCCTCCAGGCGGTCACAAAGCACCGAGCTGATCTCCCTGTGCTATGCGGCTGCTTCCCACTAGCTATCTACCTTACATTTGGTAGTGTATATATGTCCATGCCGCTCTTTCGCTTTGTCACAGCTTACCCTTCCCCCTCCCCATATCCTCAAGTGCATTAATTTTGTATCTTGCTACTTTACCAAAATCATTGATTAGCTGTAATAGTTTTCTGGTAGCATCTTTAGGATTCTCTATGTATAGTATCATGTCATCTGCAAACAGTGACCACCTTAATCTTTGTACCTACGTGCTTGGCCTAGCACCTGACAGACAGTACATGCCGAATAGATTTTGTTGAATGGATGCATGATAAATAGGGCTTCTCTGCTGATGCAATCAGTGGGTAAAGCACAGGACAGATACCAATTTCAACACTGACATTCTGTGCTAACCTTGGGTCCGAACCAAAGGGCCTTTCAAACTTAGAACATGTCTGCCCTAGGACATCTCCCCAGAGAGCATAGCACAAAACCCCTAGGTTCAGATCACTCTGGACAACCAGAATCTCTGCAGCATGTTTATCATTCCCACGTTGCCCTCCCCACTTGTTTGTTTCCTTCTCCCCTCGTCCCTGAACATGAACTCAGGGAATGGAATCCCTCCCTAATACTTGTTTCAGCAACATCTCCTCTGCTGGATCCTTTGGCTTTCAACCCCTAAAAGTTGAAGAGTGCAAGGCTTACTCCCAGCACCTTAACTATTTCTGTCTACATTCTTTCCCCACATGATCTCATCTGGTTTAATGGCTTTAAATACCATGTAAGTGCTGATGACTCCCAAACCTGTTATTCCAGCCGTAAATCTTCACTGACATCCAGACTTATATTTCAATTGTCTCCTTCATGCCTCTTCTCAGATCTCTAACAGGCACCTCAAACTTAACATAAACATAACAGAGTTTCCCCACATCTTCTCTCAGTCTTCCTCATCTGAGGAAGTAAATGGCTCCATAAAATTCTCCCGGTTGCTGATATAAAAAATGTAGGATTTGTCCTTGATTTCTTTCTCTCATCTTCATATCAAGCAAATTCTATTGGATCTGCCTTCAAAATATGCCAGCATTGTATGCCCATTCACCACCTCCCACGCTTCCACTTGAGGACAAGCCCTCTGCTTGTACTTGGTTTAATGAAGTAGCCTCTGACTGCTCTCTTCCACTCCTGCCTCTTTCAATTCCATTCTTTACATAATAGCACAGAGGATCTGTTTGAAAACATAAATTAGATTATCCTACTCCTCTCTTTAAACCCCTCTAATGGTTTCAGTTACATTGGGATAATGTCCAAATTTCTTACCATGACCAACAAGACTTTCTTTCTTTTTTTTTTTTTTTTGATGTGGACCATTTTTAAAGTCTTTACTGAATTTGTTACAATATTGCTTTTGTTTTATGTTTTTTGGCCTCGAGGCATGTGGGATCTTAGCTCCCTGACCAGGGATCAAACCCGTACCCCACTGTGCTGAAAGACGAATTCTTAACCAGTGGACTGCCAGGGAAATCCTCAACAAGACTTTCTTGATTTTTGTCCTTTAAATAACAGGATGTTAAAGGTTGAAATTTCTACCAGGTGCAAGATTTAATAATATGAGATTTCAAACTGAGTTGCCAGTTCACAATATGCAGGTGTTCAAAGGAAATGGACATAAACTTTTCATAACTCTTGAAACCCTTTGATAAAATAAAAGAGTTGAAACAGTAGAAGAGAGAGGATTTTGTGAGAAATAAATACTTAGAAAAAGCTACATTATGAGTCCCATTCCATATTCTACCAAGGAGGACTAGGAATGCCTCCTCCTCACCTCAAACCTGGTGGTGGTTGAGAGCTTCCATGGGGCCACTTGCAAAGCTTATAGGGTTATTTCTTCTGTTGGGAGGCACAGTGGACTAAGGTCTTTCTTCTGCCTGAGGGATTAAGAGAATGAGAGACAGACTGACTGGGTAATTTTGGGGGCAGAATCAGGAGAATGTGGCTACATTAGGATTGTGGAGGCAGGGTTAGGGGCCAGCTGTGGGCCACAAGGGAGAGAGCATGTGTGTGAGGGTGTCTTGAGATCTGACTAACGGGGCTGTCCAGTGGAGTGTGGAAACTCCAGCAGCAGCTATTTGGTGGTGAATGCCTAGGGACTGAGGAAGGAGTCCTGAGGGAGCACTTAAAATAGAAGTGCTTTTGCCCCATCACAGGGAACTGCAGAGAGAGGGCTCATTAGGGAACCTCCAGAGCCCTGAAAGTTCCCATGAGGAAGAGAGTCAGCATTAAACGTCTGCCAGGCCTGGGAAATGCAAAGCCAGATTACGTTGGTTGTAGTCCAGATAAGACCCTTCCTGCTCCTTTTCAGCCAATCTCAGAAGGGTTGAAGCTGCAGTTACCTAGTTTTCATGTACTGAACTGAAATGTCCAATTTCTGGTTTGAGGCTCTTTTGTGACTTGAAGTGACTTGGAACAACTTGTTTGACAAGAGTGAAAAGTAAAGTCATATGACATGCTGGAGTTCTTTATCTCTGGCTGGAGAAGTTTCCCTTGCTAAATAAATTTGGAAGAAAAAATAAAAAGGAGTGAATAAAATTATGGTTTAATAGTATTATAAGTACAGCCAGTTACACATGGCGAAGGCTCTACTTGCTCAGCCCCTTAAGCTGCGTTATACCCTGAGAAAGCCTTCCCCAGCCTGCAAGTCTAAAGTAGCAACATTTTTTTCTCCACCTGTTCCTCAGCAATTTTACTCTTCTTTTTTCTTCAAAGCACTGACTACAGTATGAAAGTACCTTGTTCAGGTGTTTGCTTATTATCAGTTATGTTCCCTTGGATTATAAGTTCCATAAAAGCAAGAATCCTTCCTCTTTGACTCACTGCTATATCCCCACTGACTATGACAGGTGCCCTGTGTATATAAGTGCTCAGTAAGTATTTTTTGAGTGAATGAATGAATGAATGAATGAGTAAAAACTGTATAAGGAACATAGATCCAAGAGTGAGAAAAATGCGTATCTGCCCAACTTTAATGGGGTTTGTCTTTTTTTTTTTTTTTTTTTTTTTGCCGTACGCGGGCCTCTCACTGTTGTGGCCTCTCCTGTTGCCGAGCACAGGCTCCAGACGCGCAGGCTCAGTGGCTGTGGCTCACGGGCCTAGCCGCTCTGCGGCATGTGGGATCTTCCCAGACTGGGGCACGAACCCGTGTCCCCTGCATCGGCAGGTGGACTCTCAACCACTGTGCCACCAGGGAAGCCCTGATTCAATGTAATTTAACCCCATGTATAGGTTTGTGTAACCACAGTCAAGACACAAACCATTCCATCATCACAAAAGAACTCCCTCGTGCCGTGACTATGCATCTGTACCTGCCCCTCACCATACCCTTTGTGGTTTTTTTGTTTTGTTTTGTTTTTGTTTATGCTTCTTACTTTTATAATAGTGGCTTGTGCCACGCAGAGTTTTTTTTATCCAAAACAGTTTTAGTAAATGTTGAGATTTTTGTCTCAGAAGGCATTCCTCACATTGATATCATAAAAAAACTGCCTTTTGGTTTCTTCTAGCACTTTTATGCTTTCATTTTTTAAATATTTGACCGCTATGGAATTTATTCTTATATAAATTATCATGTATAGATAAATTTTACTTTTTTTCCAGATTATTAGCTTGTTTCCCTAACACTATTTATTGATCTTTTTCTTCACTAATTTAAAATGCTACCTTTTATCATTACTAAATTCCTGTATGTATTGGTTTATTTCCAGACTTTCTATTATGTTTCACTGCCTTGGTGTCATCATGTGCCACTACCATGGCATTTTGACTATTTTAGGTTTATGATGTTCGAATAACTAGTACACTAGTCTTTCTTCATTAATCTTCTTTTTCAGAAATTTCTTGGCTATTATTTTAAAAATAATAGTGTCTGGTCTCAAACAAAAATTTCTTTTTTATTATATAAAGTTGATCCTGTTAAACATATAATTTACTATAAGGAGACATACACATCTACAATATTGAGTCTTCTATTCAAGAATATGGTATGCATTTCCATTTGTTCAAGATTTCTTTTATTACTTTCAGTAGTGTTTTAATTTTTTAAAATACAGATCTTCTACATTTTTTGTGATGTGAATTCCTAGGTATAGTTAACCCTTTATGCCTTAGTTTCCTGGTATATTAAATTTGGTAATAGTAACTGTCTTAGAATAATTGCGAAGATTGAAATGTGTAATATATGTGCATGACATATAAGTAGTACTCACCATAACTTATTAATAGTATTATAATAATGCATAGTTAATATTATTTTTTCAAATTATTTTCTGTATCTGAGTCAGTATGAAGAGAGTAGGGGAACCAGGGTGTGGCAAGGACTTTTCTAGCCACAAGGAAAGACCAGTTTTTTGTTTTCTTTATCTGACTCTTGTTTTTTTCAATTTTTTGAATTGCCAAACAGAGCAAATATACTAAGTGTGACTGAGATAAAGAAAAACTACTTGTGGTGGATAAGAAATCATTGAGAAGGAAGTCTGATGCTAAGGAAGGATATTGGAAGTTCACTAGAGGGTGTGACTGAGAGAATAATTTACTTAAGTAGCATTTTGACATCAGCTGAGGGAAGTGAAAAAAGCTAGGAGTTGTTTTTTGTTTTGTTTTTTCCTTTGAAGGAATAAAGGGGAAAAGATGAAATTATGATAGGAATAATAAGAGTGTTACTAAACATTATGTAGCTATTATTTTTAAACTAAATTCTATATTGTATTTTGTAAGGTTGCTATGTTACGCTGTTATATTGAAGAAAGAAATGAAAAGACTAAGAAAATGTATTAGAAATCAGATTAGATCAATGGGAAATCAGGTTGACTGACGGACACTGGACCACATGCTCTCTTTGGGCTGTATTTTTTAATGGTAAGTCCAATTCTGTACCATCAGGGAAGCTTATCTAAAACCCCCATCTTATCAATCAGTGGCAAATATCACAGCTGTCTAGTAAAGGTTTTATAAAACACATTTTCTAAAATTTAAAAACACATTAATACAAACCAATACATAAATCGGGACGTGTTAACCTTTTGTGGGGGCCACAGATTGTTTGAGAATGTATTCAGTTAGCAAATATTTTGTGAGTGCTTACATGTAGACAACGCCCTGAGCTGGGGATAAAGTAGTATCGCAGAAAAAGCTTCTACCGCCGTGGAATTTACAGCCTTGTGGGGAGTCAGGAATAAAGCGTCTAGTCATACAAGTGAGCATGTCATTACAAACTGGGACACGTGTGAGGACGGGAAAGCACGGAGGCCTATGAGTTTGTGTAACAGGAGGATGAGGCAGAGAGCTGGGGTGGGGAAGGGCCACTAGCAGAAGGACTTCCTCAGGAAGTGATAAAAATTGGATGAGACACCACTTTAGCACACAATTCCAGAGGGGTCATAGACTCAAAACCTGTCAGTGAGCTCCAGGCTAATAACCCCTGCTCTCCAGTGGTGTTCCTGGTCTCGATTGTGTGGAGCAGAGAATGCTGTAGGGGAGATTTTGTTCTGGGTAGAAGAGACTGGCTTTGTGCCTGAGCAGCAGGGAGGTTCTGCAGTCAGGGAACCTCTGTCACGCGAATTCCCAGGTGTGTTCAGATCGATGTTGCGTCACACCTATTTGCTCCCTCCCTTGTCTCTAAGTGATTGTAAAATGCTCTCCTAATCTAGTTCCCATCTTGGACCCTGAGTTTTGTCTCCTGGGCTTCATGCACTGATTTATTCTCCATTAAAAAAATTAATTTGAAGGCTTTCCCAGGCTAGTGCCTTGGTGAGACTCAGACTCATCTTGTGAACCTGTATTAGAAATGCAAACTCCAAATCCCTCCCGACAGGGGTGGGACCTATCTAACCAGGGTGTTGCTGCTCGAGATGTGACATAAGACAGAAAAACAGGGTCATTATCAGAGCTAACACTTAAAGAAAACACCAAGTAAGCTCTGCTTATTTTTGCTTGGTCTTCAGATGTTACTCAGATGGCATGGTTATCTTCTCAGTTAAAAAAAGGAAAATAGAAGGTGCTTTATCTATAGTTATACCCTCTGTTCAGTTCTCAATTTCAAGATCTGATCATTCATTTTTACTTCTAACATTTCCCTGTATTCTACATAACTTCTGGTCTATATCCACTAGCTTCCCAGTTCTTGGTCTTTCAACCTTACCTTAAACTCTGCCTGGTCTATGAAGTTTGCCCTAATTAGAGGAAGTTGAATTATAAATCGTTGATTCCCTTACTCCCACTAGTGAAGCATGAAATAGAGAGTTTTTTGGACTAAAAGAAGAAAAAAGTTAGTCCTATTTATTTTTGTTTCAATTAGTCTAACAGTCCTGGTGGAGAAGAAGAGGATAACTTGTAGAACGTCATATATTAGATGTGCTGTTTCCCACATCAAAAACTGTGCTATCTTGCTATTGCCTCTAATGCAAATTCCATGGCCTTGTTTTCAAAACCCTACTATGCACAGCACCCGCACTTTCCAGCCTTACCTCCTCCGCAGGACTCCTCAAAATGAAATCTTTGCTCTAACCAAACTGGTTTGCTCACTCTTTCCCAGACAGACCTTGGTGTTTTTTATCTCCTCACCTGGCTTATGTCATTCCCCCATGAGCCAAGAATAAACCTCTCTCTCTCTACTCCCTCATCTATCCAAGTTCTACCATTTTCTATGGCCATTTTAATTATTCCTTCCCCTTCAATTCCTTTGCAAACCACCCAGTTTTTTCCCCTTCATGGGGGAATTCTGTGAATCCCATGGGCTTTTAATTTCTTTCTTTTTTTTTTTTTTTGCGGTACGCGGGCCTCTCACTGCCGTGGCCTCTCCCGTTGCGGAGCACAGGCTCCGGACGCGCAGGCTCAGCGGCCATGGCTCACGGGCCCAGCCGCTCCGCGGCATGTGGGATCTTCCTGGACCGGGGCATGAACCCGTGTCCCCTGCGTCGGCAGGCGGACTCTCAACCACTGCGCCACCAGGGAAGCCCTGGGCTTTTAATTTCTATCTCATATTTGGCAATTAACCAGATGTTGCCTAATTGTACTCTTCCGTTGCTGGATTATGTTGCAATTTCTTTTTTGGTATTTATCTCTTATCTTTCCAAGTAATCCCTGGGTTATGGGGAAGGACCTCATATTAGACTCGGGGTGTGTCTCTTGCAGCACCTGGCATGGTGTATTGAACACAGTGGAGCTTGATACAAATGTGTTTACTGATTGATATTTCTTTCCAAGTCCTGCATTTTGTCCAGGGCACCATGATGCTCTCAACACTAGGAGGGAGATATGATGATAACTGTGGTGATGAAAGGAGTCGGGGTGAGCACAGAAGAGAGGTTCATTAAATGTGCTGTTTGACTGATTGACTAGATGGTGAAGTTGACATTTAGGACAGTGATGAAAGTGGTTGTGGGAATTATTCTGATGTTCACTCAGTCAACAAATATTTAATGTTTCTGGTTGGTGTAAACTGCTTTTGAATTTCGGTGGAAACAAGCAGAGTTACAAAGAAGATTCCAGAGCTTAAGTCGTTATTTGTCGATACCTTCAAAAACAAAGAGTACATCTTTCACACACACATGTACTTGTGTGTATACAGTTGCACAAACACTTTATCTCTTAGTACAAGCTTCTTTGTTCTCAGGGGAAGCCCTCCTATTTCTGTTTCTGAGTTCTTCTGTATTTCTCTGTTTCTACAACTGAATTCCTACCCAGCATTCAGTTCAAGGCACCAGCAACACAACTACACTAGAGTCCACCAGGACACCCTAGTGTGTGTGACATCCACACAGGCAACATGATTCAGCACATGGTGCCCACAGCTGGGCAGGCACACGGTGATTGCCGTCTCCACTACAAAATTAGCCATGCCCACAAGCCAAGAGACCACTGTCAGCCTCGGGCTGACTGCTGCCATGTAGTGCAGGGGGTCACCCACCATATAATGGTCATAGGCCATTGCTATCAGCAGCGGGAACTTAGTCCCCTCCAGAGCCAGGGAGAAGAGCTGGGCCCCACATTGAGTAAAGGAGATGGTCGTCTTCTCCAGGAGGAAGTGCACCAGCATCTGGGGAACCTCACTGGAGGTGTAGCAGGTGTCCAATACGGAGAGGTTGCCGAGGAAGAAGTACATGGGCGGGTGGAGGCGGGCGTCCAGCCTGAGCAGGAGGATGATGAGCCCTTTGCCCAGCAGGATCCGCAGATAGGTGGCCCCAAACAGGACAGAGTTCAGCCTGGTTCTGCCTGTCCCTGGGGAGGCCCATGAGGACAGACTCACTCACCCAGGTCAGGGTATCCCTCCTCATGGAGCAGGTGGGTCAGGCTGCAGGAGGAGATGCTGGGTTAGAGAGGCCAGAATCAGAATCAGAATTCACAGTCTGGGTTTGAACAAAGGACTTTAAGTAGGACTGCAAGTACTTGCATTTTTCCTCCATTAGACTCTGAGCTTCTTGAAGTCAGGGACCTTTTCTGATTTTTCTTTTTATACAAAGATTTCTAACAAATGTTTCACAAGAAAAACATTTTGTTGGGTAAATGAATAGAAAGAGTTTAAAGTAGTGTCTTGAGGATTATTATCTGATCCCAAGAGGTAGGACTTGTATTCTGAAACTCCCCCTTGTCCTTACGACTCATGCTGGAGCAGGTGGTTTTCCTGCTTCTCCCATTATCCAGGCTGGGTCAGTGACAGAGAAAAAATCCCTCATTTGGTTCTCAGTGTGCTGATTAATCAGGCTTCATCCTAGGATGATAAGATCAAGGCATCATTGTAGAACATTATACCAACTATAATTATGTCCCAGCTTCTTGTGATTTTGCTATTTCCTTGGTGAAATGCTGGCATTTTTTTGAATGCTAAACTAAGTGATTAATGTAAGATGAAGCGCGCATCACTTACTTGCAATGACAACGTTTGGAAACTGACGGTGCCCAGTGATGAAGTCAGTAAGGGAGTGCCTCTGAAACCCTTGGAGCTGTTACGTGTAAATCCTTCTGTCATAGCAAAGACATGTTTGCCCTTGGAACACCTCCCTATTTACTTTG
The DNA here is from genome assembly GCF_949752795.1 of Hyperoodon ampullatus. Taxonomy (NCBI): domain Eukaryota; kingdom Metazoa; phylum Chordata; class Mammalia; order Artiodactyla; family Ziphiidae; genus Hyperoodon; species Hyperoodon ampullatus. The sequence continues at coordinate 97,441,366 of NC_136922.1, forward strand.
CTTGTCTTTAGCCTCTATCAAAGGATAAAGATGTCTTTTTTTTTCCTTAGTAAAAAGGTACTAAGAAATTTTATAGTCTTTATTTCTCTATTAATAACAAGACCCTCTAGTCCCATTTCAATGTTCACCTTATGTGTCTTTACAACACGTCTGGAGAAGGTAGTGCTATTGGCTAGTATGAGAGTAAGTAGAGACCACAGAGACACATAGAAGAGTCTGACTGCTGGGAAAGCCCTTTTGGATGTCCATTAGGGAAAGTTTGAGAGGGAAGGAAAAAATTCCAGGTTAAAGGGTTTGCCTATGAAAATCCCACAGGACCCAAGGTGGAAACCAGAGCAGTGCTTTCCACACTGGCTACACATTAGAATCACCTGGGGTGCTTTGAAAACTCCAGAAGCCCAGACCACACTCCAGAGTAATTAAATCAGAACCTCAGGAGGGTGAAACCCAGACATTAGTATGTTAGTAACTTTTAATATTTCCTGGTAACGAAAATGTAAAACTTTAATTACAAGTTTGAGAATCACTGCTTTAGAGGGAACTTTTAACCTTATTTTTGAAAACTTAAGACGTAGGATTTTTGAGAGAGGAATATGTTTAGAGATAAAACCAGTAGAGTTTTTGAGGAGGAAAAATCTTTGACCTAAACTTGTCATTCTTTGTTTGAAAAAGTTGAGGCCAAATCCCACTGAATAGTGAAAAAGTGATCCTGGATTTCTTGCCGTTTGTGTGCTGGGTCTCCCCTTAGCTTTAGCCTTCTGAGGTCTGGTCCAAAACAAATGTTTTAGAATATCTTAGATCCAGGGAAGAACTAGTTAGTATCAAATGAGACAATGTGTGAGAAAGCCCTTCATAACTTCAGAGCATTATCTAAATAGAGAAGATTTGTATTAAAGATATGAGAGATGGGTCACAGAATCCAATGAAATGGAAATGAAAACAATTCAACCCAAGTCTTTCTAACAGGGTTTGAAGATAGGGCTGTGGTTGGATGGGGGTGAAGAGGGCAGAGCAGCTGGATGCTATCCTCTGTCTTTCCTAGCTAGTTGGAACTTACCAACTTTCTTCTTTCAGTCCTTTTGTGGCCGGAAGGTGTCACTGTAGAAAATGCCCAAAATAGAAACTGGCTTTGGCACAATACCCAGCTGAGTTTCTGAACCCTGCACCTGGGATGGGAGCCCCTGGCTTTCCACAGAGGCTATTTCTTTTGTCAGTGCGATAAGTAACCAAGCTATAGTCCCCGAATGTGGCTCATGAGTGCCAAAAACAGCAACTGAAATTCTCACCATTGAAGAGAATAAAATGCAAAGTGAGAGTCACAGAAAAGAATGTAGGCTGGAAGGAAATTGTAGGATCACCATTTCAACCTCATCATTTTACAAATGAGGAAACTGAGCCTCAGAAAGCAGAAGTGGTTTGCTCAAGATCGTTCTGCCAGTTGGAAGCAAAGCTGGAACTGAATCTGAAATCTGAGGACCACAATCCCCATGTTCTTCTTGCTACATCACATCATGTTACCACTTGGAGCACGAAGAGTGTATCACAGCGGCTGGTGGGGAGCAGCATCCCCGCAGAATGAAAAGTAGCACAGGTGTGATTTATGGGGGGAGGGGAATGTCAGAAAAGGTGTGGTGTTTGGATGCCGCTCCTGGGGAGCCAGGTGGAATCTTTGAACTGCCACAATGTAACGCAGGGAAACAGGTTGAAGAGTAGTTTGGACAGATCAGTGGACTGGTGGTCCAGTTCGTCAAGTACCAGCTGACCTCTTTCCATTTTATCTGTAAAACGGAAACATCCACCCCATAGTGTGATGGGGGGAATAGAGACCACATACCTTGACTCTTAACTTATTCTGAAGGCAGGAGGTGGAACTGGAAAACCCCCTCCACTAAGCCCAGCTCTTTCACTCCCCTTTTCTGATTTCTAGCAAACAAACTGCTTGAAGGGTAGAGAGGGTATTTTTTCTTTTTATTGTGCCCTTTCTAGTTCTAACAGAGACTGGCATATAGAGCCGGTGGACTGAATGAACGAGTGAACATCATATCGAGGAGTGGTTTCTTTAAAATTCATCCTCTCATCTAGGAGCTCAGTGTAGAAACTTATTACTGATGTTTTCACAGTCTGCTCTGTGATACCGGCTCAAGAATGACTCTAATCGGAAGGGTCTTTTGAGGGACCAAACAGTTGTTTCCTCCTGATTAGTAAGTGCCCTTTAAATACATAGAGTCTCTCTTTAAAGAGGCAAGAGCCACGAAAAATTTCTAAATTCTAAAACTCAAACAATGGGATAAGTAGGAAAACAGTTTGGACATTCCCCCCCTCTTTTCTAACCTACAGCCTAATGAACTGATGTCTTCTTTGGATAAACTAGATGTATGCACTACTGCTGCAGACAATACAATCTAAATTTTATTTTATATATAAAAGATATGTTTTAATTATTAGGATTAGAAGGTGTCAACAGATTATTGTCCCAACTACGTCATAATTTAATGAAGGATTATAGCTCAACAAGTATAGAACCAACATCAGTTGACCCCATCCAACTTTTAACTGGTTTTATCAAACCTCATATACAAAGTTTGTTCATTCAACTACTTGATGAGCATTTCTTTAGCCAGGTTATGTTAGAAGGTGTACTAGAATACCACACTCCTCAAAGCTGGATGTTCCATAGACATGTGATGAGGGTAAAGGAAAAGACATCAAAGTATAAGCACTGTCGGTTTGTTCTCTCCCACTAAGGAGGAAGAACTCCTGAGGTTTCTTTGCTGTAGAAATCACAGACACTGGGTAAAGGGCGGGCAAATGCCTAACTGTGGAGGCTTTGGTTGGGGGAGAGAACTCTGAGAAGGAATAGAGAAAGGAAAAGGTAATCTGTTGATTTGAGGGGAGAAATTAATAGTCTAAAAATGAGAAGTCTAAAAATGAGACTTAAAATATGTTTCTCAGGGGATGGAGCTGAGTGCCTCAGATGGGAGTTGGCGCAGTAGGGGAAAGGACCAGGGAGGGGATTAAGAGAAGGATGGAGGCTGGTGGTCATGGTCCTAGGGGGAGAGGGAGGCAGGAAGGGGCTGAGGGAGTGAGTGGAAGGGAGGGAAGGGAAGGGAGGTCTTCAATAAAATTAAAAACAAAAGTTTTGCTGGACATTTCTCCAAAGAAGATATACAGATGGCCAACACACACATGAAAAGGTGCTCCACCTCATTAGTCATTAGGGACATGCAAATTAAAAACACAATAACATATCACTTCCTACCCACTGGGATGGCTACAATCAAAGAATCAGAACGTAAGTGTTGTCGAGGAAGTAGAGAAATTGGAGCCCTCATTCACTGCTAGTGGGAATGTAAAACAGTTCAGCCATGGTGGAGAACAATTTGGCATTTCCTTAAAAAGTTAAACGTAGAGTTACCGTATGACCCAGCAGTTCCACTCCAGGGTATGTACCCAAAAGAATTAAAGACAGGTTTTCAAACAAAAACTTGTACATGAAAGTTTATAGCAGTACTATTCACAATAGTGCAAAGTTGGAAACAACCCAAATATCCATCACCTGATGAATGGATCAACAAAATGTGGTTATTTCCCTACAAGGGAACATTATTCAGCCATAAAAAGGAAGGAAGCCCTGCTACATGCAACAATATGGATAGACCTCAAAAACATTATGCTAAATGAAAGAAGCCAGACACAAAAGATCACATATCGTACGATTCCATTTATATGAAATACCCAGAACAGGCAAATCCATAAAGACAGAATGCAGACTAGTGGCTCTAAGGGCCTGGGAGGGGGGATGAATGGGGAGTGAGTGCTTAAAGGGTATGAGGTGCGCTTCGGGGGTGATGAAAATGTTATGGAACTAGATAGGCATGAGGTTCCGCAACATTGTGAATATACTAAGTGCCACTGAATCGCACATTGTAAATGTTTAAAATCGTGAATTGTATGTGATGTGAATTTTACCTCAATTTAAAAATAAGTTTTGCTAGGAGTTTTCAAAGATACTTCATTTTCTCCTCCTCAACCTTTTGACATTTTCTCAACAGACTGATTAAGTTTGGATTGTTCTCAATTTATATTCTGTATATTTGCTTGTGGGTAAGACAAACCAGAAATCTGTAATATTTAGGTAAGAGATGCTTCATTCTGATTTTTTAAAGTTGTTTTAAACATTTTTCTGGATAAAATATCATTGCCTCACTTTATTCTCACTTTACGTTCTAGGATGTTTAGAGTTCAATCATTAACTGTGGGTTAGAAGAGTAGAGTGAAATGATCATTAACAGGGAGTTGTAATTCTTTCTTCTTGAAGTAGCTTGGCTTATCTCTAAGGTACGTGGCACCATTCTTAGTCAAGCATGTGTTCTGAATACATCCTTCAGTTTTCATAAGAGCATATCCTTAGACCTGATTATGTAGAAAGATATTTGTTTGAGGTTATGAACATTTCACTTTTTGGCCAGCCACTTGCCACCCACTGCAAGTCTGAAAGGGAAATGAGCAGAGTGATACCCACGTGATTCACACTGTGTCCAGTCCTGCTCGTCAAGGATGTGGGGATTATTACTATGACTTTGGCTCCAAGTCCCCATGTGAATACCCCACCCTGCTGAGCTGAGCTGGACCACGTGTGATCACATGATGACCTTTGTACCTCTGGCCTAAGACCTGTTGGATCCCATGGGCATGGTGAATCTTGTAACTTACAGCTTGTCCCCTCTTTTTTTCACTGATTTCAGAAAAGCTTAGGCATATCGTTGTAGAATTTAGGACATAGACTTTCTTGGCATAAATTTTGTGTACTGCTCAAGCTTCTGATGTAGTCTTCCTTTCTAATTCATATGCGCCAGTATATCTTTCTTTTTCCATTTAATTTTCTGTAGGCTGTATGTATTTCTAAGTTGTTGTAATTCACATTTTTTAAACTAAGTCAGGAACCAAAAATTGTGCCCAGAGATAAAATTCCATTTCTCTATTATTTTAAAAGATAGTATGGATTGTGGCCTCTCTCACCTGCTTGCTTACACACACGTGCACACCCATGCCCACACATGCACATGCACACGGTATGCAGCGGGCACGCTCCAGTGCCCACCGTCTTCAGAGTGAGGCCCTCTATGACAAGGTCACATTCGAATGTTTTGATTCAGAGCGCCTCATCAGAGCCTGACTCAGCAGCCTTCATCTCCTTGCTCCTCAGACTGTAGATGAGCGGATTCAACATGGGGGTAAAAGAGCACCACCACCTTGTCCTGCTTGCCTGAGGCCGTGGAGCCAGGCTGCATGTAGGTAACCAGGGCCGGCCCGTAAGACATGGAGACCACAGTGAAGTGGGAGGCGCAGGTCCCAAAGGCTTTGCGGTGGCCCCCGTGGAGCGGATCCACAGGATAGTGGCCACAATGTGGGTGTAGGACAATGCGACCAGGCAGCAGGGCACCAGCAGCACCACCATGCTGGAGGCCACTGTGACCACCTGGTTGAGGGTGATGTCCACGCAGACCAACCTGATGAGTGCCAGTGTCTCACAGGCCACGTGGTTCAGCACGTGGTGCCCACAGGTGGGCAGATGCACTGTGACCGCAGTCTCCACTGAAGCATTAGCCAGACCCACGAGCCAGGAGACCACTGCCAGCCCTGGGCAGAGCCTTGGCCGCATCACTGCCACGTAGAGCAGGGGGTCGCAGACGGCCACATAGCGATCATAGGCTATTGCTGCCAGCAGCAGGAACTCAGGGCCAGGGAGAAGAGCTGGGTTCCACACTGGGTGAAGGAGATGGTCTTCTCCAAGAGGAAGTGCACCAGCATCTGGGAACCCCACAGTGGAGAGGTTGCCGAGGAGGAAGTACATGGGAAGGTGGAGGCGGGCTTCCAGCTCTGTCAGGAGGATGATGCGTCCGTTGCCCAGTAGAGTCAGCAGATAGGCGGCCCCAAACAGGACAGAGAGCCCAGCCTGCGTCTGCCTGTCACTGGAGAGGCCCATGAGGACAAACTCACCCAGGTCCCGTTGTCCCTCCGCATGGAGCAGGTGGGTCAGGCTGTCAGGGGAGGGGCAAGTAAAGGTCTCACTTCAGGAGTCTGGGAGTAAGTCGTGGGCCAGGACTGGAGCCCCTCCCCTCAGGTTCCTTAACCTAGGTGCTTAGGAGAGAATGCAGTGAAGATGGTGGGGAAAAGGACATTTGAGTTCTCACACTAGACTCAAGGATGAAGTCCCTGTTCTGGTCATCCTTTTACATCTAGGATCCAGCAGTTACAATTATATAGGATATAAACTATTGGTATAGAAGGAAAGATAGAGGGAAAAAGTGGTGGAGAAAAGGGAGAAAGAATGATAGGAAAGAAAAAAGGAAGGTAAAAGGAAAACTAAGGAAGGAAGGTAGGAAAACAAGAAAAGGAGGGAAGTGAAGTAGAAGACAGGGAAGAAAGGAAGGAGTCTCCACTGTGGGGTGGCTGTGGGAAGAGTATTACAAGCAGGTACTTGAGACCAAGAGGAGCGCCTAGGGGTCCATCCCTAAAAGACTGAATTCATTTGCTCTGTGTGTTTCTTCTGGGGTCCAGGTCTGGGTCACTGCCTAGAAAGGAGTCCTCTCACATCATTCTCGTGCCCATCAGTCTGGACAAAGTTTAAATACTTGAAATCAGTATAGGTTAAGCCCCTGCTGTGTGCCAGGGACTGTGCTAGACATCAGACACCTGTCTGTGGACCAGAAACACAGAAGCACGAGTCTTGCTCCTTGGTTCTTATAATTTAATCAGGGACATAGAGATTAAATTAATGATTACAAAAATTAAGTATAATTGTGCTAAGTGCTATGAAGGAGAAGAACAAGGTTACTAGTTGTTTAATTAAATTTGCAGTTGTAATTAAATTATGACTGCAGTTATGCCTTATTTCTCAATAATATGCAATTTATATAGTAAGTTACAGGCATTTATTTAGTTGTTTAAATAAATGATAAAAAATAATATAATGAGAGCATCTGGAAACCAATGATACTTACATGTCACTACTGAGTATGAAGTGACTGACACCCACTGATTCTTTTCAGGGGGAGTGAATTCTTTCTTAGCTAAGTTTGCACTGGGTCATTTTCCTTCCAACATGTTGACCAGTCTTCTATAAACATAGAATTAAACGCCATCAGTTTTTCTTAATAGAAATGTAATATCAAGGTATATTTCCTGCTCTTAAAATATGAATCATTAGTACATTAATTAATTCAATTATTTAAAAATATTTATTGAGCATATGAGGTACTATGCTTTCAACCAACCTCTAGGAAATACTGCCATTCCATGTTAGGAATTTGTTTTAGAAAATCAGCAGTGCCACAGAATCAAGAAATTAAAAAAAAACTGGGTCTTGGTAAAATCTATGAGAATCAAATGAGACAGCATAACAAAGGACAAACGCAATATATCAGTGTTAAGCAAACCAGAGTGGAGCCACATAATCACATACAACAGAATTGAAAAGCATAATCCAATTCAGATTCTCTCTAGCTGGGAAGGGGGTCTGGGTGCTGATTGGTGGAGGGAGAGAGCAGAGAACCTGGATGGATCAGGCATCTCTTGCCTTCCCCTCAGCCCTGGTCCTGCAGTGGCCAGCAGGTGTCACTGTAGAAACTGCTAAGAATAGAAACTGGCTTTAGATTCTCAGGATCGGAGACAAGGTTCTGGGGCCTGAGTGCAGTAGTTGGTGGTTGGGATTCTGAGCGCTGCCCCAGGGAGCCTGTGGCTACCCACAGAACCTCGTCCTTCCAACAGCAGAGAAAGCAATTCAGCTCTGATCTACTACAATCCAGAGGCTGCGACAGCATCCAGAATCCTCACCTTTAGAGTTGCTGTCATGAATCCAGATTCCCTTCAGAAGGGCCCTGTTACTACATAAGAAAAATTTTTTTAAATGTTAGACATGAAAGGAATCATAGAGATCATGTATTTTATCCATTTAATTCTACAGACAAGAAAACCAAGGAACAGGGGTAAGGTGACTGACCCAGGTGTCAGATCTACCTGGGAACCAACCTGGAACCAGGTTTAAGGCTGTGCTGCACATTCTCAGTTCTCACTGAACCTGTTTGTGAGGGACGGGAAGGGGTTCTAAAAGGATATGGTCTAGGAATGGAGGCACCTAAAGAATCTTAGATGGGAGGCCCAGGACACCTATCTTACCGTGCAGAGAAATGCTGTGTGGTGAGTGGGAAAATCTTTGAATGAGAAGTCAAGGGACCTAAGTTCTTGTCTGCCTCTTCCATTAGCCTGCCATGTGCCCTGGGCAAGTTACTTGTCCTCTCTGAGCCTCAGTTTCTCCATTTGAAATGTGGGAATAATAATAATGCCTAGCTTACAATATTTTGAGTAAGATCAGATGAAGAAATGAATATGGATGGACTTTGTAAAGTACTAAGTAAACACAAGTAGCTATTGTTATACTCAACAGGTGAGGTCAATTTGCGTGGTGATAGGGGGACAAGAAACAGTATGAATTTGTGCTATAAAGCCCAGAAATTTAACAGAATGTGAGCCATAAAGCCCCTCTGCAATACATCTTATTGCCTAAATCACTTAATTAAAAAGACCCTGTTAATCAGTACTATATAATAACCTATATGGGAAAAGAATCTGAAAAAGAATAGGTATATGTCTATGTTTAACTAAATCACTTTGCTGTACACCTGAAACTAACACAACGTTGTAAATCAACTATACTCCAATATAAAATAAAAATTAAAAAATAAAGAAAGAAATAAAAAGACCCTGTTTAAATAAAGTGAAGAATAAGGTAGAGTCTGTCTATACCAGGTGGGTAGTACCATGCTCTACACACAGTATAAGTGCAATATATTTATTTCCAATAAAAATTTGATGCTGTTTTTAGATGATAAAAACATTGATTTTTATTAATAGATGGCCTTGTTCTCAGTTTTGGGGGATAATTAGGTAATTTCTTTCCATTTAGCTTGACTTAGTAAACATTCACTGAGCACTGAGTAGAACCTGGTCCAGTGGCAAGTGCTGGGGTGAGAAGGATCAATACAGTCTGGTCTCCATCTCTAGCAACTCGGCCTGGCAGGAGGATGGAGAGAATGAGTTATCATGATCTTATCAGAGTTTTCAGAGGAAGCTTGAGTATCAAGTCTGGTAACAGGAGACATAGAGTCGGACTGTGTAAATAGCCGGGAAGATATGTAGAAATGCTAAAGTAGAAGCAAAGAAACAAGTGCATTTGCGTCTTCAAAAAGTAGATGTGGTTTACAGTGTATGTAGATTGGTGGTAAGGAGGCATGGTTTTCAACCTGTATCAATAAACCATCTAGGTATGGTTGTAGATCACTACCTTTCTGAGCCATAGTTTCTTCATCTGCAGAATGAATAAGTTAGGTAAACACTAAGATTTCTACCAGCTCTAAAGATCTGCAGTAAGTGAATATACATAAGCTGAGGTTTAAAGCAGTATAAAAAGAGGGGAAAAAATCTTTGGTCTTTGATTACTCTAAGTATGCCTAGCTAGTGGGACTGTAGGAAATAAGATATGGGTTTCTGGGGTTGGGGATCAAAGCATTCATATCACACATAACTGTTTGGGGAAGTGCCAATGAGTGAGACCAGGTTGGCTTGAAAACCAGAGGCTAAGGAAATAGGGACGGCACCATACAAATAGAAATGGGAAAACTACTTGGGTCAAGGCTGAAAGACCTGTAGGCTTTTGACACATGAAATTCTTTCCAAAATTGGACCCAGGTATTTCTTACATAGTGTGGTAATCCATAACAACACTAGATCAGGGACCAAACCTGAGAAAAGGAGGGGTCCATGTCTATCTTCCATCCTTATACCAATCCCACCTTCTCCATTCCTCTTTTTATCTCCAGTAATAATGCAAATGCCTCGAAGCTAAGAAAAGAGACATCTCTTTTGATCGCCACTCTTCAGCTTTTTTTTTTTTTTTTACTTACTTACTTACTTATTTATTTATTTTTGGCTGTGTTGGGTCTTCGTTTCTGTGCGAGGGCTTTCTCTAGTTGCGGCAAGTGGGAGTCACTCCTCATTGCGGTGCGCGGGCCTCTCACTATCGTGGCCTCTCTTGTTGTGGAGCACAGGCTCCAGACGCGCAGGCTCAGTAATTGTGGCTCATGGGCCTAGTTGCTCCGCGGCATGTGGGATCTTCCCAGACCAGGGCTTGAACCCGTGTCCCCTGCATTGGCAGGCAGATTCTCAACCACTGTGCCACCAGGGAAGCCCCTCTTCAGTTTTTTGAATGTATGTCTGTATATACTAAGCACTTCAGTTTATACTGTTGATTGGATGACTGACCAAGACCGAGGACTTTATTGAGTGGGAAGAATCAAAGCGCCTCCAACTGCAACCAGTGAGAAAAACCAAGTAGAGGATCCTAGGACAGTCCTGGCTGCTTCCAGGGGTGTTTGGGCTCTATTGTCTCACCCTCCTCCTATTGTTCCCTGTGGGGAGGACTCGCCGAGGCTGAGTCCTCACCTTATGCACAGAACTCACTTCGGATGAGGAGGCAGCACATCTTTCAGGAAGTCCTTGAAGCGGTGGTCCATCCTCTTCTTGGGGATGGAGGTTTACTTTGTCAGTCTTAGCTGATAACTTTCCAGAACCTAAGAATCCCCAGAGGGCAATTACTTGCTCTTGCTGGGTTTCTTTACTGATTCTCCCCCAAGCTGCTTCTTAGCAACTACAGCTCCCTACTCTTCTAAGTTCCCAATGGGATAAACATTTTGAAAATGTTTTATCTCAACTTTTCATTGTCTTTCTAGTTCTCAGAGTAATGAGCCCTTCCCTGACTGTTTTTTGAGTCTTTCACTGCTTTTCAAGGCTATGGCATTATTGGAGACTTCTGACAGGAGTCAGGAGACAAGAATATTTATACCTCTGACCTGATGGGAAGGGACTGAGACTAATTGGGAAGGAGAAGTGGAACTAAAATCCTAGTTTGACCTCCTTTCTAAGAGAAGATGAATGTGTCTTCTCCCCTCCTTCCACATATCTAGTTTTAGCCACCAGGGAGTGGGGAGTAAAGTAGAAATTGCCAAGTAGAACCATCATGTTCATGTCCTGGAAGTCATCGAGAAGTCCCAAGTTCACAGTCATTAAAATATTCCCACAGGCTCCTTGGTGGTCTCCAATATCACATAGCTGTTGAGTTGTGTATTCTCACACCATCAGAAGTTTTTCAGGCTTTCCCTAAGCTTGATCTCCCAGTTCTTGATCATCTTCCATGAAAGTTTTAATCTCTTCACTGGAATTACTAGAAGGAGCAGAGAAAACAGTGGGTTGGGATTCTATTTTGTTCCTATTTACTTATCCGTTTCTGTAATAATAGAACACGGTCTTTGGTAAGATGGAAACAGATATACTGTTAGCAAGTAACCCATTAGAGTTTTTCTATAATAATTGGTCAGTATTAGCAAGATAAAATTTAATTATCTTGAAGATTTGCCACTTTAATGACAACGGACTGGGGAACGGTAGTTTCACTTCATGCTCTTCCGTTTGTGCAGGACCTGTAATCTCAGGTTCACCTCTGTTCCTTCCACCATCCAGCTATGCCCAGGACCCAAAGGACCTGAAGCTCTCCCAACCTCAAGCATTGAAAACTGATGGGGCCCTTTGACAGAGTTGGAGCCAAAAGTTGAGGGGAGGGCAGAAATAAAAAGGAGTCTGAGGGTACCATGAGGGAGAAGAGAGAGAGAGATTGACACCTGAGAGGTGGGACTCCGGAAGTACATCAAAGGTAGACTTAGTATAAATTAATATAGGTGACTCAAGTGTAAAATAACTGCTGGGTACCATCTTCCAGACAACATAGTGTGTGGTGTTCTAATAAAAATATTTCCTTGCTGTTAAAACAAAAATTCATCTTTCCTACTTTTCCAAGCACTAAGGTTACAGATAATATGTAACTGGGTGAAAACAATAGGTTAGGAAATAGTAGGTGCAGTACAATCGTAAATTGAAAAGAATATATACATACAGTTAGATATGCGTAAAGACAGAAACACAAAGAAAGAACTGAAAGGATAATCATAAAATGTCAATAGATTATCTCTGGTAATAAGTTTATAGGTATTTTTATTTTCTTTTTGAAAAATGTCTATAATAAACATTTTTCTAATATGAGCCCAAATTAAAATTTAAAAATTAATATTGATACAGATATGTCACATTGAGATAGGGATGCTGGGAAATCAACTTGCTGGCTTAATGTCCCACACTACTGAATGGTCTTTGGAAAACATGGGTGAGTATTATGGGGTGGTGGAGGGAAGGTATAATTAAAATCCTGCCTCAGCAAAGTAGGTATGACTACAGGTTTTAAATCATTTATACCATGAAAGGTGAATCTGTAAATATTCTACGGTGGCAAACATTCTGGACTAGGGACAAGATAATTGGTGTTTGCTCGGGCTTTGGTGTAAATAGCTCTTTGCCTTTGGGCATGCCGTTTAATCTCCTTGGGTCTCAGTTTCCACACTTGTGAAACAGAGATTCAACGAGACTCTTAAGGATCCTGCAGCCCTGGAAGTCTATGTTTTCCAGTGTGGACATTGCTATATTTTCCTAGATACTGACATCTGAGACAGGAGTTAGACCATCATGGGATCCAAAGAGTGGTCTTGAGGACATGGGGGTAATTATCTCCTTTGAGCCTGATTCACATGAGGACTTTCACTGACAGAACCAATATTTTATGTACTGTCTGGATCCCTAGCCCTTGGAGATAATTCACTTCCTGCAGTGTCTGTGCAGCCCCAGGCCTGCTGCTTCCCTGGGTCTTTCATTCCTTTGAAATTGCTCCACGACTAGTGCTTCCCCACCCCTTTACTTCTCCCCACTGATATCTCCTTGCCACAAGACTTTCCTGTTACTAGGAATAGTTTAGTTCACTCCCAGTGAACTACTTTATCGGGTTCTCAGTTATGCACCTACCTCCCCTTTTAGTTCTTTCTACTTTTTTTTTTTTTTTCCCCTTAACCAGGGATAGCTTTCCCACATGAAATGTCAAGAGGTAGCTTCTAGGAAGCAGGTTACCTGGGCTGATGATCTCTACACTTGACAGCCGATTCAATAGCTTTGGCTACAACTCATCACAAATTATCTCTGTCATGAGAGGGTCTGAATACTCCTCTGATTCCTACCTCTAACACACTAGGAAAATGTAAAATGATTTCTGTGATGTGGTCTTCTCTTTGTGCATAAGCAGCTTTGTAACTTGAGGGAAACCACTTAGGTGGTGCTGGTGGGAATGAGAAAGAAAGACTTGGCAACTAATATTTAACGAGTACTAAATGCTTTATAAGAATCATGTCCTTGAAATTTTATGTAATTTCCTTATTTTATATTAACATTGGACAGGTTCAGTACAGCTCATTTCTAGAAAAGAAGTCTTTCCTTAATAGATTACTAGCACACACAAGGAGCTCAGAGCAACCTTTACTTCAAGATTAACTTGCCTATGTGATGGTGAAACAACTTTAAATACTCTTCATGGATGTTATATGAAAATGTAGCTGATTTGTTTTCTATAGTGATCTTATCCTGAGTTTACATCCCGATGCTTGGAAAGAGGAAAAAAAGCAAACAGTATAATACTACCAATTAAAAATATCTTAGTTTCCTACAGTATAAACAGTATCTTTTGACTAAAAATAATCTTTCCAAGTAAATAGTTAATTAATTCAAAGTTCAACCTTTGATCAGAATGGTTTATTTCTTTCTTTTCTCATTGGTGGATTCTGGTATAAGAGAAAACTGCTACTATGGGATAACGTGGAACTTGGGATGAGGTTGTAGAATCACTCTTGTTTCATGCTGGTCCTGGTGCTGGTCTCTGCAGTTGGGCGGTCACTCTTATCTGCGTGTGTACACATGGCAGGTTTCTGCTGAGACATGGTCAATCTGGATCTAGCCCATGGCATCCAGTATTGAAGTCTGTGGCTGAGGGACACATGGGCAGTTTGTTGTCTTGGCTTTGTCAGGGTTCAATGGCAATCCTTTTGTGGAAATGGTTCCACTTCGGGGTTTCTGATGTGATTCTGACCCCCGTTTTCCACATACACACATCACCTCCAAGAACTGACCATGATTCCTTTTGGGGCCATGGCTTAGGAAGTTCACCTTGTAGTCCTTTTTCTCCACCAAGTTGATCCTACCCTGGCAGGTTCTCTGGTAGAACTTTCAGCTGCCTTCTGTACCTCGCATTTGAAACGTGTAGGAGCTTGAGGCAGCCATCCCATGTTCTAGGAGCCAGGAACATGTCTCAGACCTATTTGGTGCCCTCTTCCACTGCTGTGCTGTGGCCTCCTGAGCTACAGTCTCCCTTGAGGTCTCCAAAGGGGGATCAGGTAAACATTTCTACCTTTGACGCTCTCCTCCCCCGATCGCTTCTCTAGCCTTTAATCTCTGTGCTCCATATGTATCCCAGCTCTGATCTAGCAATCAGCAGTCACTCTGTTCCATTCCATTCTTCCATGGATGCCATTGCCTGGGGGCGCTGTGGAACCATGTGGGTAGAGGAGGGATTGAAGGACTATACCTGGGCAACTCTGACTGTGGGATCAAGCAGCTACACGACAATCAGATTGTCATCACTAAGCATAAGACGTGAAATATTTTGCTAAAAGAGCCTGTTTGGTTCTTTGTGAGAGTCACTTCCAAGTTCCCCTAGCTTGGTATGGGCTCGACCCTAAAGGGGGACTTGGGTATGTGCCGTGTCCTGGGGAGTGAGGAGAGGATATCAGCGTTCTGTCAAATTCGTAACTCCGTGAGGTAGGCACAGACTTGGCCAGAGCCAGACGGTTGGTAAAGAGCCGGCTGAGATGAAAATCATTATATGACCGGTTTCAAATCTTAGACTCTTTTTAAAAAAAACATTTTTTTCTTTTAGGCTGCGCCACATGGCACGCGGGATCTTAGTTCCCCAACCAGGGATCGAACCTGTGCCCCATGCAGTGGAAGCGCGGAATCCTAATCACTGGACCGCCAGGGAATTCCCGTTAAATTTTAGACTCTTTTCACTAGACTATGCTGCCGCCACCATTATTCTTTTCTTTTTGAAATCAAAGGGTTGCAAATGGAAGAGTGTAAAAGTCTCTTCATGCCCTGATGTTCTGAACTTCACTCCATAGAGGTCAGCAGAAGGAGAAGCGGTTGGGATCTTTTCCGTGCCCCAGTTAAGCAAAACCATGCCTCTCACCCAAAAGGAGCAAGGAGAAGTTCTGGCCGGGTGTTTCCTGCTACTCTGAGATACAACTGTCTTCCTGGCCTTTAGATGAGGAAGCTGACTTGCTTTTTTCTCTGGAGTCTTCCTACCACCTTCAGGTCTCTACATTTGCCTCAAGCTTGCCTTAACAAAATTGGCTATTTTTAGTACTGAAATGGGACTGTTTGGGGAACTGAAAGTGACTGTAAACCTTTATATTTTCTATGGGAACCAGGACATTATGCTACATGCTATGGATTTAGTCCAAGGATACCCCACAGTTCGTTTTTTTAAAAAAAATACATTTATGTATGTATGTATGTGTGTGTGTATTTACTTATTTATTTATGGCTGTGTTGGGTCTTCGTTGTTGCGCGTGGGCTTTCTCTAGTTGCGGCGAGCTGGGGCTGCTCTTTGTTGCGGTGCATGGGCTTCTCATTGCGGTGGCTTCTCTTGTTGCAGAGCACGGGCTCTAGGCGCACGGGCTTCTGTACTTGTGGCACGCGGGCTCAGTAGTTGTGGCTCGCAGGCTCTAGAGCGCAGGCTCAGTAGTTGTGGCACACGGGCTTAGTTGCTCCGCGGCATGTGGGATCTTCCTGGACCAGGGCTCAAACCCATGTCCCCTGCATTGGCAGGCGGATTCTTTTTTTGTTTTTGTTTTTGTTTTTGTTTTTTTGCGGTACGCGGGCCTCTCACTGTTGTGGCTTCTCCCGTTGCGGAGCACAGGCTCCGGATGCGCAGACTCAGTGGCCATGGCTCACGGGCCCAGCTGCTCCACGGCATGTGGGATCTTCCTGGACCGGGGCATGAACCCGTGTCCCCTGCATCGGCAGGCAGACTCTCAACCACTGCGCCACCAGGAAAGCCCGGCAGGCGGATTCTTAAACACTGCGCCACCAGGGAAGCCCCACAGTTCAGTTTTGAGGGTGTGGGGGTGAGCAGGAACAAAGTTATTTTCTGCTTATACCCTGAGAATTCAGGATGTTCAGTGAGCCAGTTCCTCTTAGTTCCCAGAACACAATAGGTTTGAGATCTGCTGGTCTGGAGCCTGGGAATCTCATCCTGGCTCTGACCTTTTCTCAAGACTTTCAAGCCTTTTAAAAGTCTCAGATGGATTCTATGTAGCAGAGGTGTTCTTATCTACTTAGCAGATCATGATGTTGCTGGAAGAAGCAAAGCCTGGTGGTTAAGAGTATAGGCGCCTAACCCTGATTGCCAGCGTCAGAGTCTTGGCTCCCTACCCTGTGCATTTATGACATTGGACAGGTTAAAGTCTCTTTTGCCTCAGTTTCTTCAAATGTAAAATGGGGAGAATGATAATATCTGTCTCATCTGGCTCTTGTGAGGATTAAATGAGAGAATCCATGCAAAGCCCTTAGCACAGTGTCTAGTCTATGATGAACCCTCAACCAACGTTAGATATTTTTATGTTTAAAATACTTTCAACACTTTAGAAGAAAGGTGCTAGTCAAACCTATGCTACAAATAGAAACTATTCCCCCACCGCCCCCCATACATTTACTTCCATCCTGTTGAGGCTTGTAAACTCAACATTTTCTTTTCTCTTTTGCAAAATACAAGCTGTTCCAACAGTTCTCTGCATCAGATCCAGAGTGTCTTATGCCGTCCTTGGGATTTTGTGAGAGATGTTTTGGAAGTACCTTTTAAGAAACTACACTGGTTGGAACTGATGCTCAAGCTTTGCTGTAAGTGTAGAAAACTTCCGAGCTCCTGTCCTGTGGAGCTGGAGAGGGCAGCTGGAGGCGATCCAAAGGAGAGGATAGCTTCCAGCCCGAGAAGCCTTCTTCTGACCAAGAGGGGTGGGCACGGGGAAAATGAAGCCTGAAGGGAGGTCAAAGAGGAAAGTGAGTGCGGGGGCTGGGAATGATTATCCAAGAGCAGAAGCTATTCACAGAGGCGACAAGAGCCCTTTCCGTCTTGCCTCTGTTCAGGTTTAATAGTGGACTTACCGCCAACGTCCTGAAGCAAGGGTGAGAGAGTGAGAAGTGCTGCCCCAGAAGCTGCCTTACAGACTTCCATCCTCTCGTATCTCCAGGCCCAGTGCAAAAAAGATTCAAAGAAATTCCTTTGGCTCCCAGAAGAAAAACAACTCTCCAGCTCTCATCTTGCGAGATGGGAATTCCTCTTCTCCTTACCCTGAAAAAGGAAAAGAACCTTACCTTTATATCATGCTTAATTACTTTCAGGCAGTTTCATAGACACGATCTCATCTGAGGAAGGAGAAAATTGAGGCCATTAGGCTACACTAAGTTTGTCCACTATCAAGTATTTCCTAAGTCTGACTCCAAGGCGTATATTAGGTTGGCTCTTTTAAGAATTCTAGTGGGAGAATACTGTAATCATGATTAATATCACCACCATCAAACATATATTTAAAATCCTACTCTACTAGTTTGAATAGCATTAACATCAGTGGAATGGCTTTTAAAGGAACTTTTTCATGTGCCTGTTAAGTGGGCCTTAGTTTAGATGTGGGCAGCTATCTCATACATAGGGAAATTTCATTAAAGATTTAATAAGCATCTTCCATTCTCACGCCACGTTTCTTCATCTCTTCTGGATGACCGTATTCTAGTTCCCTCCCTCTGCCCTCTTCTAACCAGCTTGTCCCTTGAGCTGCCTCAGGTGGGGAAGTACTCACTGACTGGGAACTGCTAACTCTTAGCAATCTAGCCATCACCTCCCCAGCTGGAACTTGCCACTTCAAGGAAAAGGACCTTGTAATCAGAGTAATTGGAATTTTCATATCAGAAAGATGTGTATATGCTCGAGTTCGAGGCATGGGAGATGCAGCAGTAAGTAATGCATGAGCTCTCCGAGGAGGTGGGTAAAGACGGAATCTGGAGCCCAAGGAGAAGGATTATATTTATTCCTCACACACACTGTCTCAGGTATCATTTGTAGAGTTTGTGTTTGTATTAATCACGTTTTTATATTTTTCATACTTGATGATGTTTTGACATCTTAGGGGCCTTGCTGCTAGGGGATAGGCTGCCCCTCCCAGAGCTGGCTAATTTCTAGACATTGCAGACCAACTTCCTTTTGATTAGTTTTCATATGCAAACCAACCAACCCAAAGCCCACATCCCAATCACCTTTATTTAACTCTCAGGCACCCAGCCACCATCTTCCCTGCTGTTACCACCTCAGGGCCAAGTCAACTAGACTGGACAGCTAGAGACCAGTCCTATGGCCCAGAGCCCCCCAAAATTATTCAAACTATCCAAGCCTAAGTTTCCTCCAGCTTTCCTACACTGCCTCATCCATTCCTTCCTCAGAAACCACAATAGTGGCTGAGGGTCATGCTCTCTCCTCTCTCCTTCTGCCTCCTGACTGACCTGGTGCTTCCCCATGGGCCCTGCGTGGTGTGGCCTGCCCCCTTCCCTTGCTATAAACTCTTCTTTCAAAGGCAGTTGTCTCTGTGTCTGCCACCTTACCATACCAGAGTAAAACAAATCCCAGGTACATATCTTAAAAAGGTGTTAATGGGGGCTTCCCTGGTGGCTCAGTGGTTGAGAGTCCGCCTGCCGATGCAGGGGACACGGGTTCGTGCCCCGGTCCGGGAAGATCCCACATGCTGCAAAGCGGCTGGGCCCGTGAGCCATGGCCACTGAGCCTGCGCGTCCGGAGCCTGTGCTCCGCAATGGGAGAGGCCACAACAGTGAGAGGCCTGCGTACCGCAAAAAAAAAAAAAAAAAAAAGTGTTAATGATTTCAAATGAAAGCCAATGTTACTTTCTACTCCGGCAGGTGATTAAACACAATTTGAGTTGGTTGGTTCTACATGTTTCTTCAGTATTGGCTGGAGTCAGGCAGTCAGTCCTTGCATGATCTCTGGCTAGACAGCCTTTCTGGAAGTGGGCTGTGTAGTTTGGCTGCCAGGCCTTTACATATGCTTTGCTGAGGTTTGTACGAGTGAGCCTGGTGCTCTTTGGGCCAAATTAGACATCTCTAAAGTTGTCTCTGGCTCCAGCATCATATTATTTAGAAACGGAAGTATCATTTGGCACTGTTGATCACTCCATCCTTGAAATTGTCTTTCCTTGGTTTCCATGACATCATGCTCTCTTGGATTTTCTTCTACTTTCTGATTTTGCTCTTTTTAAAAAACTCCTCTGTGCGTTCCTTTCCCTCTGCCTAGCCTTTATTTTTTTGAAAACATTTATTGAATAAATAATGCATATATGTGTTTGAGGAAAGTATTCAAAAAAGTAAAAGTTTGTTCCACCTCTGTCACCCAGTTCCACAGACTCTTAATTTGATTACAAATGTGTGTGTGTGTGTGAGGGTGTAAAACTATAGGACATACACAAGCACACACATGTGCTCATACACACGTGGTATTCTGTGTGTTTTTATATGTAAATGCCATCATACCGTAACATTTATTTATTCACTCATTCATTAACAATTTACTGCAATTTACTAATGAGCAGCTATTACATGCCAGACACTGTTTAGGCCCCGGGAAGACCATGTGAGTAAAGTAGACAATTTTCATAGAGTTTATATTCTGATGGGAGGAAGAGACAATTTAAAAGAAAGTCAGTTAAAAGAAAGTCAGAGAATTTTCAGTAATGAGAGATGATTAGAATTTAAAGCATGCTAATGTGAGAGAGGACAGACAGGTGACATTATGTAGGGTGACCAACGAGGGCCTCTATGAGAAGCCAATATCTGAGCCAAGACAGCATCTGAATGATGAAGAGCAGCATTTCAGGAGTGGAAATAATAAGGAAAAGGCCAGAATCAAAGATGTGCCAGAATCAAGGATGACTCCTTAGTACATACTTTCATGTACCTTGCTTTTTCGTTTAATAGCATGTATGAGAGATGGTTCCAGGTCTATAAAAGAACTGCTTCATTCTCTTTAGCAATTGCATAAGATTCCATTATAGGGATAAAATCATAATTTATTTCATCAGTCACATACTGCTGTTTAAAAAATCTTTAATCTTTTGCTGATGCAAGTAATGCTGAGATAAATATTTTTGAATATACATGTTTGTCCACAAAGCAAATACATTGGCAAGGTCAAACTCTCAAAGTAGAGTTATTGGAACAAATGATATATTCTTTAATTCTGATTTTAATTGATGTACACAGTTGGCCTCCATAGAATTGAACAAATATATTTTACCACCAACTATGTATGAGGGAGTCTGTTGTAAATATTCTCCAAACCCTGTGTTCACATTTTTGAGCAGGAAGTGCTCTAAATAGCATTTTCTAATTTTATTTTGCATCTCTCTTATGAGTGAGGTTGAAACTCTTTTCCTGTTTAAAAGCCATCTGCATTTCCTTTTCTGTGAACTGTCTATTCATATCCTTTGCCCATTTTTCTTTGTGATTATTAGTCTTTTTCTCATTGATTGGCAAAAGTTACTTATGTATTAATGAAATGAACCTCTTTCATACATTAGATATGATCTTCCCAGTTTGTCTTTTCATTTTGTTTAGGGTAGTGTCCCAGGAATGAAGTTTTTACTTTATTAATATAGTTAATAAATTATGCATTTTGTGTCGTACTTAGACAGTCATCCATCCTTCATTGTTGGTCTTCCTCAGAGTCCTATCTTGGAACTGCTCTGTTCTTCCTCTGCTCACTCTCCCTGGATCATCTCAGCCGTGTCCTGTATTCAAACTGGTTACTCTTCCTGTGTACTCCATCTCAGTGAGCTCAATGTGTCATCTTTTCCAGATCAGATAATCTATATCATCAATGAATCCTTTTTTCCTTTTATCCCTAAGCATTCAATCTGCACTAAATTCTATTATATCTACCTTCTAAATATTTCTCCAGTCTGTCCATTTCTCTCCATTTCCATTACCACTTACCTAAAATGGGCCAACATCATCTCTAATCTGTGTTTCTACACTAGCTTCCTAATAAATATACTTTCTGTCATGTCCTTCTTCAATTCTTTCTCTACACAGTAGTCAGAATGTTCAAGCTGGATCATATCACTCCCCTGCTTAAATATCTTCAATGGCTTCTCTTTTTTCTTCTTCTCCTTCTCCTTCTCTTCCTCCTGCTTTTTTCTCCTTTCCCTCCTCTTTATTCTCATTCTTCTTTAGGGTAAAATCCAAACTCTTTAACATGGCATACAAGGCTTACATGATCTGGCCCTCATTTGTACCTCTAGCATAACCTCTTAATACTATCAACACACAGCACCCCACTTCCCAACATCACCATCAATAAGAATCAGTCCTCTTGACAAGTCCTTGGAATGTATCATGGCCTCTTACCTTGGGGCATTTGCACATGCTCTTCCCTTTGCCTGGACTCTCCTTTCTCAGCTGTCTTTGTCTGGCTCTAGCTGTCACAACGTGCCCTTAGATCTTACACATTACTTCTTCCATAACCTCCTGATGCTCCCACCACCCCAAGACCAGGCACAATGCTTCTAACAGGATCTTGTCACACCATAGTACTCATCACTTAGTAATGCAGTGCCTGTTTATTTGCCTGAATCCCCTAGCAGATTTCAAACTCCACATGGGCCTCACCTTCATCGCTCCAATAATTTGGAGTGCCATGTTAGGTATATAGTGGCATTTGATCAGAGTTGAACCCTTAACTCTCTAGTCGCTGGTATGGAACCATCACTTAATAAACATTTATTTGTTGCACATATGGATGAAGGAATAAATTTTAGAATTTTCCTCATGTAGCCTAAGTTTTGTGCCAGTTTGTTCGCTTTACTATAGGATATATTGATGTAGTAACATTGTATAGAAATAGTCACATCAAGGGAATTTCTCTAGTCAGTTTTACAAGGAAAAATGTTTAGTAATTCTTCCTTTTAATGTCTCTTCACTTTATCTTTGACGGTAATATTTCCACCAAGCTACCAAGGTAGATGAAAGCACCTCAGTGCACTCCTACTCTTGTACTAGATGGTAGAATTCCCTTCCACTTCACTCCAGATCTTTCAGGAGACATCCTTCAGGTATTTGTCCTGGGGAGAGAGGGGAAGAAGTCTCTCTGATTCACTGAGGCACTCCAATATTATTTGTCTTAAATAGTACTTTTTATATATGAGTAATATCCACTGAAAATGATTATGAGAAATTTGGAAAATATATAATCAATAAAATATAAATCACCTATAATCTTATCACATAGAGAGCAATTATTAACTTTCTGGTGGGTGATATCACTTCCTTGTCTCGGTAGCTGTCTGTAATCTCAAATCTGTCCCTCCTCTTGAATCTCTCCCCTGAGCTCTAGACTGGCGTATTTGCTTCCTCAGTCACTATCCTCGCTAGCTTGTCCTGGCAGCATCTCAACTCCACACGTTCTAAGCAGAAGTCCCCATCCTCCTCCTCTCCTCACTTGCACCTGCTCCTGTGTCCTTTTCAGCGATTGTGCCACCATCCACCTGGTGACCTAGGTTAGAAATGGTCCTCAGCTTCTCTTTCTTCCTCGCCCTCATATCCAATCAAGATTCTCTAGTTTCCTCCTCCTGCATATCTCTTTAATCTTTCCATGTCCCTTAATCAGCGGTGTCAACACTCTGGTCCAGACTCCATCACCTCTCTCCTGTAATATGGCAACAGCTTCCATGGGTCCCCATGCCTCCAGTCCATTCGCCACACTGTGGCCAGAGTGACCACACAAGGAGGGGCAAGCTATCCTATCACTCCATGAACTCAAATCCTTCAGCCCTTTACAAAGACCTTCCCGAAATGCCCCAGCCCCTGTTTAACCAGTTCCATTTAGAGCATTCTTCACTCTCGTCTTCACTTGGCTGACCTCTACCCATCCTACAGTTCTCCACTGAGCCATCTTTGCCCCCCAAGAAGTTTCCCCTGACTCCTCTCTCCCCTGGAAAAGTCTAGCATGAGCCCCTCCATCCATCTCCTGTTTTCTCCTCACATCTGTCCTCTCTCCCTGTGAGCTCCCTGGGGCATGAGTTGTGCCTTCTTTGTCACTACAAGCCTGCTACCTTGCCCAAGCCCAGCACGTGGGAAGAACTCTATAGGTACTGATGTATCCACTCAAATCAGGTCTAGGGTTCTATTCCACACACAACTGGTGGAGGATGGGAAAACTGCTGGGAGACTCTCCTTAGGGGGACACTTTTCCAGATTCTCTTTTCTGAATCCGGTTCTTGAGCTCTCCCGGTGGCGTCCTCAATGCAGACACCTGCTGATCAGGGGGAACTTTAGGGAGCAGGGCTGCCCCCTCCGGCCTGGTCCCTGCCGGCTGTCATGGCTCACACAGACCCTGCCCTGGGACTCAGCACCCTGCGGATGGCGGCGGTGATTTTGCGGTTGCGCAGGCTGTAGATGAGCGGGTAGAGCAGCGGCGTGACGTTGGTGTAGACCAGCACCAGCGTGCGATCCTGCCGTGGGGAGTAGCTGGCCTCGGGCCGCACGTACGTGAAGGTGGAGCAGCCATAGGGGAGGAAGGTGACGGCCAGGTGCGAGGCGCAGGTGGAGGCGGCCTTGCGCTTGCCGCGTGGGGAGCACAGGCGGCTCAGGGCGGCGGCGATGGCGCCATGGAAGGCCAGGATGAGCACCGAGGGCCGCAGCAGCAGCACCAGGCTGGCGCCCAGCAGACGCAGCTCCTCCGCATAGCTCTGCGTGCAGGCCAGGTGCAGCAGCGCTGTGATGTCGCCGAAGAAATGCACTAGCAGGTGGGAGCCGCAGAAAGGCAGGTTGAAGACGGCCACCGTGAGCCCCACGGACACCGCCAGTCCCCCGAGGCAGCAGCAGGCCAGGGCCAGCCGCGTGCACAGCCCAGGTGTCACCACAGCCGCGTAGCGCAGCGGGTGGCAGATGGCCACGTAGCGGTCATAGGCCATAGCGGCCAGCAGGAAGCACTTGGCCCCGCCCAGAGCCACGAACATCTGCATCTGAACAGCGCAGCCCAGGAAGGAGATGGGACTGCCTCTGCCGCGGCCTGGCAAGGCCGGGTGGGCCAGGGAGCGGGGCACCACCGCCAGCATGTAGCAGAGCTCGATGGCTGACAGCTGGCACAGGAAGAGTAGCATGGGCGGCCGGCTGGGCACTGAGGCCATGGCCACCAGGATGAGCAGGTTCCCGCTCAGGGTAGCCAGGTGCACGGCCAGCAGCAGCGGGAAGAGCACGGGCCCCAGGTGAGGAGACTCCGCGAAGCCCTGCGGGAGAAAGCCGCAGGGCATGGTGGCATTGCGGGCGCTGTCCGTGCACTGGCTGCCCAGGGGTACCTGTGGGAAAGAAATGCGGGAAGGGAGAGGTTGTGGGCTACGCTCCTCGGGCGCTCCTGGTGAAGAAAGGGCTGGTGGAATTTAGAGGGTAGGACAGAGTAGGGCTGTAGAGAGGGAGGTGGCTTGATGGGTCCATTCCCATCCCCCCTCCCCATGAGGGATAACTTGTTCTAAACAGTGGTCCAGTTTTTCCTGCCTCTGGACTAGAATTCTTACAGGTGCTTTCTCAACCTGCTGCTTCCAAGGAAACCTTGAATTTAGGCCCATCCTTTACAGTGCATCTCTCCTGACCTCCGCCTATGAAGAATCCCCTCTCTTCAGACTCCACGTACGTTGTGGGTCCTATACAGCCACCGGTATTAGTCCACCTCAGCCTCAGCTCCCCGAGGCAGGAACTGTGTCTTTAGGCTCTATTTCCTCCTTCCTGCTCTACTCTGCCACTTCTGAGTTGCTTGTCTAGTGTCTCAGAATCACAAACACGTCATGCAGATGAGGATCTTAGCCATCATCTCATTCAGCCTCAAAATTTTAAAGAGGAAAAAAAAAAAGCTGGGGAGGAGCAGGATGAAGGGCTTAACTGCTCACAGAAAGTTAGGAACAGAATCTGCATTCCTGAGGCTGAATCCAGAGCTTCCCATGACCCCATCTGAGGTTGTTAAAAAAGGTCACTGGCATCAGTCAGTCAGTCCATATTGATTTAGCCCTAAAATAGAGACCCGAGTCTGTGCCTGGCACTGAGGCAGACACTTAGGCAGCAGGGGGTGGTTAGCAGAGAGGCCTAACCGGGCACATCAGGAACAATATGTCCTAACGGTCTTATTAATACTCTGTCAGCATGAGAAAAAGTGATGTGTATTTGTTTTAACTCGCCCTTCAGAGGGAGCCGTACATTCCAGATATGCTGTCGGAACACAGTCTCTTTCTAAGCATTATCCAGTGACTCATGCAGGCAACATTTGGAGAACGTTTGATAGCATGTAGGTTGGCTGCAATTGTTATAAACCTCTGGAGTCCGGGAACATGAGGTGGTAAGAAATTCAAGGCCATGCCAGCTAGAGGAGGACGTTTGATTTTTCCAGTAGTTATTAATGCTATCTCTTTTTAATTTTAATTGTAAGTTCAACCATTATTTCCTCTTAGTGACTCTGAGTCACTGTCTATAATCAGTGTTGGAAGTGGAGTTTGTGCCCGTTGTTACACTACAGAGTGCAACAGCAATAAAGCTGGGCCACGGGCGACAGGTAAATTGGATGCAAGAACCAGAAAGAATGCAAAGAGCTTGGTTTTTGCTATTAATGCTCCTTTCTGAGATAGTTCTGGGGATTTCTATTTATCAGTGTCAACCTGTGCTCTTTTTTTTGTCATCCGAGGGGAATGCCTTCAAACAGATGTTTGCATTGCAATGGAGGAGGAATAGGGTGGGGTTGTGGGTGGGTCTGAGGGATGTGGAATCACTTCCCATCATTTTTCCCCCAATATTCAGTCATCTGGACAAATTTAACAAACCTGCATTGAGTGCCTCTTCCCTGCCAGGTGTCGTAGCTGTGGGTGTGACCAAGAGAGAGAGAAGGCTGACTGTCCTGGAGGTTCAGACAGGACGAAGCTGCTGAAGTAACCAGCTCTCTTCCCTCTGCCTCTGCTTACCCCTCGGTCTTTAACTTCTTCCTTTTCATCTCCTTAGAGAAGCAGGGTGTTGGGGGTAGAGAAACACAAACAGTCCACTTCTTTCGCCTTCATGCTCATACTTCACAGAAATGGAGATGACGTGAAAGGCCGGGCAGTGGCTCCAGTAACTCTAAGCTCAAGGTATACCACGTTTACAAACAAGGCCATGGAATGCAAGCCAGACAGTTTAGTTCAATCAAAAGGAGACTGAGGAGTGTTTCTACTTTGTCTAGAGTTTTTAGGAGGACTCGTCACAAACTCTAGGAATGTATGTTAGAAATGTCTTTTCCCTGGGAGGGAGAAGGGAAACAGACACTTTCACAACTTCAACAATTTGGTCTATTCAAAACCAGACTCCAGCCTAGTAGGAGAAGCTACAGAGGGAAAAGAAAACACCCCCTTCCTCCTCCAGGGCCAGAAGGTCTATATTCTCACTCTTCAACAATAATAGCTAAGAGAGTGTCAGGCAAATGCTCATAAGAACTTAATACACGGGCTTCCCTGGTGGCGCAGTGGTTGAGAGTCCACCTGCTGATGCAGGGGACATGGGTTCGTGCCCCGGTCTGGGAAGATCCCACATGCTGCGGAGTGGCTGGGCCCGTGAGCCATGGCCACTGAGCCTGCGCGTCCGGACCCTGTGCTCCGCAACGGGAGAGGCCACAACAGTGAGAGGCCCGCGTACCGCAAAAAAAAAAAAAAAAAAAAAGAACTTAATACATTTAACTCAATCCTAGCAACAATCTGGTGAGGTATGTGAACTCTTATTGTACCTATCTTACCAGTGAGGAAATTGAGGCCTAAAAGAATTAAATGTCATGAAGCTAGTTAGCGGTAAAGCCAGGTTTTCACTCAAGCAGTTTAGTCCCTGCTGGTCCATGGTCTTAGTCACTATACTGTCTTCCTTACTTATCACTCTCCTAAAAATTCTTCTCACATAAGACACAACCTCTTCCCACATCTCCTACCTTCCCCTGTCCAGAAATTACCTGTAGTCTCCTAGGCATTTCTATTCTCAGATTTCCCTTTGCTGACATTTCTTCTGAGGACATGTGGATGTGAGCAGTAATACAGATCATCTAAGATAGCAAATCTAAAAATAATTTCTCCTTAGCCTTGACATTCTTCATTCCTGTTGTTATTCTGATAGATCTGCTTTCCTAATTGTGTAAGGCTCCATGGAGCACCCACAGATTAATGGCTGGCTGGTGGCCCGGGACATCTGGATGCGGCTGGAAGCCTTGCTGGGCTGGGGCCATAGATCTGGGATTTGATTTTCACTGTGTAGGATAATTAAAATTATCTGTAATAATGATTTTTTTAAACCAGTCATTTAATAGCCAATTGAAACACTTCTAAGGAGAGGTTGTGGGGAGATTTGAAAGGCAGACAGGTCAGGCTCCTCTGGGTCCTGAAGATTCCATAAAATGCTGAACTAGCTTGAAGGTCAAATGGTCCAGAGCCTCATGCTATATAGCAAGGGATGCCCCATAGAGGACATATAACCAGCCTGGGACCTCACCACTATCTGTTGGCAGCAGAACTGGACTCACAACTCCTGTTTGATGGTTCTATTTCTGCCAGGATTGTCTTCCAGAGTAGACCTGAGTCCACTGATCTAGTATTATTGTTTACAAAAACACCAGAGGAGAGGTCACAGAAAAATCAGATCATTGTCCCATAGGAGGTTAAATTTAAAATTGTACATATGCCTGAATTTCCATAATTTGACTTAATAACCTTCATGAGCATCTGGTCTATGAATTTATACAAATTGTTCTGAAATCTATTTTCATCCAGTGCTTTTTTTTAAGGAAAAACACACACCAGCATTCAAAAGATTTTTCCTTTTTCTTTTCCTTAATCCTCAGTGAAGTAGAAAGGCTCCCCACAGCCTAAATTTTTGCTTTGTTATTTGATGGGTGCTTGATTTGGGTTGGGAACAAGGTAATAAACACTTCGGAAACCTTGCCTCCTCACTGTTGAGTGGGGGTTGTAACAAAGGAGGGACGTGTGAGTATTCCGTGAGACAGCATGCAAAAACTAGCACAGAACCCCACACAGAGCAGGTGCACAACAAGACCAAAAAGCATCCTCAGCTCTGTCCTTCATACCTTGACAGGCTTAGATCGTATTTCCTCTGAATATTCACCTTTCCACCATGAAAATCTCCTCACCCCTTCATGGTGTCTCTTCAGGTGCCTTTTCCGTCTTTCTGGGACCCAAGAAACAAAGGTATACATAGTAATCTGGATTTAGGGAAGAATACTTTTCTCATGGGGAGAAAAGTAGAGATAGACATAAATAAGTCTGTCTCTATGATCATTATCATTACCATCATCTTTCTCCCCCCACCTCTCTTTCTATCTTTCAACTTTTTTTTTCTCTTTGGTTTCCTATCATCTTTCTAAGACTGTACAGACTGTGGAAGAAGACATCTATGAATTCAAATCCTGGCTCAACCACTTACTAGCCACATTACCTGTGGGTGATGTACTCCATTTCCCTGATCCTCAGTCTCTTTACATCTAAATGGAGATAACGGTATCTAATTCATAGGCACTCTACAAAGGAAGCTCACAGCACAGTGCTGGGCACAAAGCAGACATGAAGAGATGGTTATTAATCACATCATGTTATAACCCAACTTCTACAGTATGATGTCAGCCTTTGGGCTCCACCTGCAGAGCAGCTGACAACTGTAATTACTATAATGACTCCTTTTCCTATGTCATGAGCCTTTTCCTTGGTTTATGACCGATAACTTGAAAGTCAATTAACATATATTTGCATTATTATATATTTCAAATTTAGATGTGTGTTCTGAAATAAAATCCCTTGAATTAAAAAACTCATTTACCTTTTTCTTGCTTTGTCACGCAAAATTACATCTTTTAGTGTTTTTTTTTTTTTCTCATCAGTTTGGTAATTTCTTTACTCCAAGGAGCTAAATATCATCTTTGGTTGTAAAGATTTCACTGTGCTCCCTCTTCCAACCGTTTATAATCTCAGCCTCAACCCCTGGGACATGAGCCTCTTTTCTGGCATGATGTTTCTGTCTTGTGAACCAGTTTCTCTTACATGATAAAGCAGTCTACTGAGTCCCCATGACTAAATTTGGTAAGATAGCTTGTCAAGGCTTTTGAAAGTCTAAATAAAAGAAGTCCTTGCTAGTTTCTTGTTGGCATCTTTATCCCCTAAAAGCATTTAAGTAGATTTAATAGGGAATGTTTTCCTTACACAAACATTCTTGCTTTTCTCCTTTTACAGCATTTTCTGAAGTATTTGTTGATCCTACATGTTATAAAGATGAGATGCCCTTGATATTTCTGTATCTGCTCTGGAGCCCTTCTTAAAATGATGGTTACAATTCTGAATCTTTTAGTTCTCTAGCTCTGGGTCGATATGTTACCTTGGGTTTTGCATTTTGGCCAACATTTTCTCCTCAGTTTCCTGACGATTCAGAGTTACATGACAATATGTGCACTTGTGTTAAGAGATCCCTGAATAGTTGCCACTGTTAGTTCTCTTTTCTCCAGAAATCAATTGTGGGATTAGAACTTTGAGTAAAGTGTCATTTCAGGTGCCCTGGTCTGTTTTATTTTCATCTGGAGAGGACATTTGAACCATACAAATCTAGGAGTCCTGCTGATTTTAGAGCTGGCTCTCTGCCCTTAATGCTTTTAAAGAAACTCTCTGCTTGAACAAAACAGCACCCATTTAAACTAATATCTCTGACCCAGGCTTCCGCCAGAGGAAGAAGGATATGCTTCAAACATGAGCACTTTAATCTTCAACATCAAAATTGTCCGGCAAAGAGACTGTCCCAATTCTGGAATTGTGAAGGTCAACTTTATCACACATAAATGCATGATCATTGTGCTGTTACATATTTTTTAAAGTATTCTAGGCCTGAGGGTCAGTTACTTTGTCTACTTGAATAAATATTTGCATTTTTGCTCTATAAAAAAGCTAATTTGGGACTTCCCTGGTGGTGCAGAGGTTAAGAGTCCACCTGCTGGTGCAGGGGACATGGGTTCGATCCCTGGTCCAGGAAGATCCCACATGCCATGGGGCAGCTAGGCCCGTGCACCACAACTACTGAGCCTGCGCTCTAGAGCCTGTGTGCCACAACTACTGAGCCCTCGTGTTGCAACTACTGAAGCCCGTGCATCTAGAGTCTGTGCTCCGCAACAAGAGAAGCCACCGCAATGAGAAGGCTGCACACCCCAAGAGTAGCCCCCGCTCACTGCAACTAGAGAAAGCCGGCACACAGCAGCGAAGACCCAACACAGACCAAAAAAAAAAAAAAAAATCAATTTGTTTTCAAAATTTATTTAAAAAATCAGCTGTCGTTTTCCATGAAGTTGGTTTTAGTAGGTTTGAGAATACTTTTAATTTCTAACTTCATCTTGTGCTACAAAATAGAGAATTCCCTCAAAAACCCAGAAGCCTCTGTTTCTTACTGGCCACAGACTGAGAGTTGGAACTAAGTAATGGGGCAAAGCAGCTGCATGGATGAGGAAATCAAGGCTACCTCAGTTCTGTCAGGGTATTTTCATGATTCATTAAAATGGGAAAAAAAAAACACGGTTAAGGAAAAAATGTTATTTCCTCGGCCAGCCACCTTCCAGGAGAGAGAGCTTCTGATATCTTCGGAATATTGTCTCAGAAAGCCATGGGCGCCTCAGAAAACCTGTCATCTGCAAGAGTCATGTGCATAATTTCGGCTTCAGGACCTTTTCCAGTAGGACACACCCCCTACCATCCTACTGCTTAACCCTGAGTTTCTAGAAGAGACTCCTGTGGTTGCTGAGAAAGAGGAACAAATTACTAGATGAAATAAGATAGAATGCACAGGATTCAGCCTGCCCAAGTGTGGGCTCTGATGGGGGACTGGGTCTTCTTCAAGGGGAGGCCCTGTGGCCGGTGTCTGGGGCATAGGGATTTAGTTCTTTGTCTAGGATGGGAGGCATACATGGAGCTTTTCCTGTCATGGTATCATCAGTGGTCAAATTTTTGTGTCCCATGAGGTAGGATGATAATCATAGGTAACACCTTTTTGAATACTTTCTTATCTGCCTCTGAGAGTTGAAGAATTCATATTTTC
This sequence comes from Hyperoodon ampullatus, assembly GCF_949752795.1. NCBI lineage: Eukaryota > Metazoa > Chordata > Mammalia > Artiodactyla > Ziphiidae > Hyperoodon > Hyperoodon ampullatus. Next base: position 97,472,590 of record NC_136922.1, read on the forward strand.
TTCAATTCTATTCTTACATATTATTCTAGAGAAACAAGATATCATTGGATGCCTCTCGCCATGAAAACTTCTGTTCATTTGAGAAGACAGAACTGTCCCATTTTTAGATGCGAAAGCTGAGGCAGAAAAGATGCATTGGGGCAAAGTCATTCAATAAAAATAGAAGCAGAACCTAACAGTCCTGGCATTTGTAGCTGCCTCATGTTTCTCAAACCCAACCCTACCTCAGTGCACCCAAGATTGAAAGGTTCCACAGGTTACAGCACCTTGAACATGGTTTATTGCTGTGAGGCACCAGATCTGATCTAAGGAGGGTGGTCTTTCTCTCACAAGCAGTTATCTCTTTTGGGTAAACCTACTCGGGAAGTACTTTTATTTCCTTATTTTCATACTCTGCTCTCGGTGTTTCCCTTTCTTCCTCTGCCCTCCTACCCCACAGTCTTCTTACCTGGGCTCAGAGAGAAGGGTGACTTGGAGATGGGTGGAGAGGAGGTTCAGATCATGGTGACTGGAGATGAGAGAGATCACAGGCAAAATGAAAAACAGCAGACTCTAGAGCTGCAGTGGGCAGGTGTAGAGGAGAAGGGCTCGAAAGAAGAATGAGGGATGGAGACGCTGGAGAGGGGCGAGCGCCGGGAGGGGATTTCCACAGCAGTTTCTGATTCTCTGTGTCTGGTCAGTACTATAACCTTAGCCTGCTTTATATCCCTGGAGAGTTGGGGGGATGGGGAGGAGAAGGTTATACTAGTCCCTTCCAGAGGAAGGGCAAGAGAAAAAGCATCCTGTGATTAATTCTGTCGTCATAAAATCCCTCCTCAAGGTTGGAGACCTAGGAGGGCTTGGCACACATACAATGACTTTGCAGCTGTCCAGAGAGAAACAACTCCCTATTTCATACTGACCACCTGCCCAGAGTGCTCTCTGTCCCACTGGTGCCACAGTCTTTCCCTAGAGTGTTCCATACTCCTCTGTCATCACAGCAATTCTCATTTGTGCATGTGGTAGTTCTAGAACCTGTGGAGAAGGATCAGGTACCTGATAGGTCTAAGATGTGTTAGTTTGTCCCATGTCTAGAGCAGGAAGCTAGGTGGATGTTGAGATGCATGAATGAATTGTCTTTAACGCTCACATGTGTCCAAGGACCCCAGAAACTGCACTAGGAAGCTTCCACCACGGGATACTCCTGACCCTGGAGTATGAACTTGACAACTCTGGCAGGTCCCTCTAAGTTTGAGAGCTGAAGACTTGCTCTTGATTTTTCGGTTATTATCCTGCCTGTCCACCTGTGTATATGCACCAGAATCACAGGACTGTAGAGGTCATTTGCTCCAGTTCATTTACTCGTTCACTCATACTTTGATTTAATTATTCAACACGTGATGCTTATTGAGTACCTACTATGTGCCAGGCTTTGATCTAAGTACTGGGGTATATATAGATCAGGGAGCAAAACAGACAAAAATGTCTGTCTTCATGAAGCTTACATTCCAGGGAGAAGAGATAGACAGTAGCCAAATTAGGTAAATTATATGGTGTATTTGAAAGTAAGTCCAATGGAGAAAAATAAAGGAGGATAGGAAATGTGAGTGGGTGACATGCAATTTTAAATAGGATGTTTGAGGAAGGCTTTAGTGGGAAGGAGACATTTGATGCAAAATTTGAAGGAGGTAAAGAAGTGAATCATGTGGATATTTGGGGGAAGAACATTCAAAGCAGAATTAGTCAGTCAGAGATCCTGAATGGAGAGCAGGTCAGGTGTGCCTGAGGTGCAGTGAGGAGCCCAGTGTGGCCGGGGTGAAGTGAGCACACAATAGGGCAGATGAGGTCAGGGAAGTTGTGGACGGCCAGCAAGAGGTGCCTTGCAGGGGATTGTGAGAGACTGGCTGAAAGACTGAAATGATGTAAAAAAGGTCAGTCTGGTTGCTGTGTTGAGAATAGATTTTAGCGGGCCAGGGTGGAAGCAGAAATCAGCAATGCAATAATCCAGGTGAGGGAATATATGATTTAGATGAGAATAGCAATACAAGTGGGAAGACATGATTGGGTTTTGAATGCATTTGATTTCTTATTTATTTTTTAAAAATACGTGTTAAATGTAGAGCCAGCAGAATTTCCTGATGGGTTGGATATGGGATGTGAAAGAAAGAGAGAGGCCAGAATGATTTTTTACCTGAGCAACAGGAAGAATAGAGGTATCATTACCTGAGATGAGGAAGGCCTCAGATGGAGCAAGTTTGGGAAGAAAGAGTGGTCAGGAGTTCAATGTGGGGCGTATTAAGTTTGAGATGTCTGTTGGATGTCCAAGTGGATCTGTTTAATTGACATACAATCTGCAGTTCACAGGAGAAGTTCAAGTTAGAGGTGTAAATTTGAAGTCATCAATTATAGGTGATACTTTAAGTTATGAAACTGGGTGAGATCATTATAGGAATGAGTATAGTTAGAGAAAAGAAAGGGTCCCAAAACTGATCGCACGGGTTCCCCAAAATTAGGGCTTTAGGAAGATGAAAAGAAACCAGAAAGGGAGAACATGTGGGGAGTCTATAGTCTCCATTTTTCAGCTAGGTAAACCATATAATTGTGTCTGCCTATCACCAAATTTGCACATCTCCATCATGGAATATTTACATGGAGAATGATTCCATGATATAGTAGGATGACTCCCCCCATTGATAACAAACAATTATTTCAATCCCTACATAATTCTTCTGTTAAAGGTAATGTGGAGGGTTGAAGGGCGACCTTACAGGGAGCAGTGGACCTTCCTCTTCCCTTTTCCCCTTCTTCATAAAGTGTAAGGAGTTATACCAGAGGCTGGAAGTGAGGGCAGAACCCAAACCCCATGGTGAAGGAAAGAGTTGGAAACAAAAACTTCTGGTTCTAAAATTCTAGATTTCTTTCCCCATTTTTTTTTTTCTCTGTATACTTTAGGATGTAATTTACTTTGTCTGAGCCTTAGTTCACATGATTAAATATAAGAATGATAATACATCCTGTGTCTAATTAGCAAATTTTGTTTTGACATTTTATTTTATTTTTAACAGTTTTATTGAGGTATAATTGGAATACAAAGAAAACTGTACACGTTTAATTTGTTCAATGTGATGTGTTTGGACGTATGCAAACACCCATGATACCATCACCATAATTAAGGGAATAGACATAACACAACACCTCCCAGAAGTTTCTTTGGGTCTCTCTTGCTCTCTTTCTCTCTCTCTCTCCCTCTTTTTTTTTTTTTTTCTTGGTGGCAAGAACATTTAACATGAGATCTACCCTCTTAACCTCTTAACAGATTTTGAATACAATGTTGTTATCTATAGGCATGATGTACAACAGACCTCTAGTATTTACTCACCAAGCATAACTGAACTTTTTACCCTTTGAATAACAGCTCCCCATTTTCCCCATCCCCCAGTCCGTGGCAACCACTATTGTATTCCCTTCTTCTATGAGTTAGACTACTTTAGATTTTTCATATATGTGGAATTAAACTGATATTTCTCCCATCTTATAGAAAACCTTTCTTGGTCCCATTTTTTCATCTAGTTACCATTTTTGTGCACTTGGAGAGAATCCTTAGGAGAGTTGTGTGCACTTGCTCTCTATACTTCCTCTCCTCTTATACTTTCTTTTTAAAAATAGCACTTCATTGACAAAGCAACAACAACAACAAAATAACAGTTTATTGAGGTATGATTGACATGTAAAATGCTGTTTGGAGATTTTAAATGAGATCGTACTTATGAAAATGTTTTATAAAACCTAAAGTACTCCATAAATGTCACTTATAATTATTATTGTGTTGAAGAGCCTTGATCAACGTATTTTCCAAACAGAACTCCATCCTGCCTTTCCCTGGCACTGAGTTTCAGCATGTAGAGTACCCTCCCATTCTCATTCTTTTTATGCACATAGTTTCCCTGTAAAGTGAGAAGCAATTGGGAAGGAACTCAGTCTGGACAGGCCTCCTTAGTGGTCAGGACTCACGGAGGTGATGATACCATTCACAAACAGCAGTGTATCATGGTTCAGAATTTTGGGAATGGTGCCAAGAGGATCTTGGACATAATTTACAGGATGTATAAGCCCTGACCTAAAGCAAAATTTACCAGTGACAGGAGTTAGAGTTTTATACATAACATTTTCTTTGGCTGGAGTCTGGCTTTATTTAAAGAGTTGTGTCAACACAGGGATTGTCTGCTTGGGCCCAGGGATTCCTCAGAGTGTTAGTGCCTCTGTCGCCTCTTGGAAGGTTGGGATGAGTTTTCTCAGACTCGGAATTATGTGGGATCTGTGTTTGAACAAAGACTGGAAATACTTACCTCATCTCTACATTCCTCAGCCATTTGTCACCAGATTGCAAATCCCTGCTTCTAGGGAGAAAAGATACTGCTTCTCTCTGACTTCAGCAGAGAAGAGGTCAGTCAAGTTACTGAGTTTGATGAATATCTATGGCCCTAAGGAGGAAAAGTTAATTTCTTTGCAGGTTTTGCATAATTTTTTTGGTAAATTTATAGAAATATAGGTGATAGGAAAAGAGCAATAAACTTAAAGTATCAAAAATAAATGAAATTATAATGCTACTTAAAGAAATCAAGAGCACAGAAAAGAAACAAGACAGATCATAAACAAAACCTTAAGTTGATTCTCTGGCAATTCTAGGAAGACAGACAAATTTCTGGAATTTTCACCATGGAAAAGTGAGAAAAGATACAAGTGAATTAAAAAATGAAAAGGTAGAAGTTAAAATAGATATAGTACAGATTAAAAATAATAAAATAATATTATTAAATAGTATTTATGGATGCAGTTGACACATATCTGAAAATAAAAGCCTAATTGGCCCAAGAAGAAATAGAAAATTTGTATAGAATTATGATCATTAATGACCTAGAGCTGCTACTAAAAATATGACCCCTCTGCCCTTCTCACTACTCCGATGGAAAATACTTTTACTGATGGACTTTACCAAACTTTCAAGATGAATATAAATATAATAATAAATATAAATAAAATAGAATATAAATATACTATAAAGTATATAATCCACGTATATGTTTTTCTAGAAAACGAAAAAAAGAAAGAAAAATTGCCCAACTCATTTTATGACATTTGCATAACCTAGATTAAAATAATTCTCATTAGTATATTATGTAAAACATATACACTAATTTTACAGATGAAAACATTTAAAAATATTATCCAAGGAAATTTAACATTTTTTTAAAAAACAACATATTTTTACCAAGGGACAGTTTTCCCAGGAATGCACAGATGATTCAACTTCAGAAAAATCTATAAATTCACTCTCATGTTGGTTGACTAAAGGAAAACAGAGTTATCTCAATATACTTGAAAAAAACGATGAGAATTCTTAGAAAGCTAGAACTAGAGAGGAACTTCATAACCTAATAAAAACTACATATAAAAATTCTACAACGAATGTATTTAATGGAATCTGAGGCACTTCTAAAGTCAGGAGCAAGATACATACGATAAGTATAAATGATACTTAACAGCACAGTACTTATAATTCTAGCCAATACAAAAGGAATGAAAATAATAATTGATATGGAGGAGAATATAATTATTTGCTGATGATATGATCAATTACATTTAAAATCCAAGAAAATTAATAGGCAAATGAGTCACACCAATACGAAAGTTCAGCAAGATTTCCTAATATAAGATTTACATATAAAAGTAAAGTTTTTCTAAACCAGCAGTAATCAATTAGAAAATATCATATAAAATAAGATACCATTACAGTAGCAACACATTATAAAATATATAGGAATTAACAAAATGCACAAGAGCTTTGTAAAGAAAAATATATAAGACTCTAGTAAAGGACAAGAAAGGAAATCTAAACAAAGGTAGAAACCATATTCTTGAATGGGTAAAAATGTCTTTTTTCCTTGTAAAAATGCTACCTTTTCCAAGTTTGAGATATATTAAATGCATTTCCAATAATAATTATGATAGGAAACATGAGGCAAATTAGTATATTCGTTTAAATATACATAGAGAAAAATAAAGACCCTAAAATAACTAATAAAAATGTAAAATTTTAAACATTTTTTCAAAGAGTAAAGAGGAAAGAGGATGAGTAACCCTCCAGATATTGACATACTGCAAAGCATCGATTAGTAAAACACATTCATATACATTTGTATAAGGAAAAAAAATGGGCATTTGGTAAAGGATTGACACCTCAGAAACAGACCCATAAATTCAGGTGAACTTGGTAAAAAAAATTGATGGATTTGAGTACATTAAATATAACTATTTTGGTTAACAAAGGACAACCAACATAAGTAGAAATAATAGTCCAGGAAGTGATACTTGTATCATCAATAATAAAAAATGTGTTGAGTTATTTAAGGAAATATCACTAATTAATTTAAAAAAAAAAAAGAAAAATGGACAAAGGATGTGATTAAGCTGTTCAAGAGAGGAATTTGAATGAATAAGTCATTGAAGAGATTGTCAGCATTGTTTTTAGCCAGAGAGAATAACATTAAAATAGCCATGCAATCCCTCTTTTTTCTTCCTCCGTCATCACTGCTATGACTTGGATACTTGGCCTTCATTTTTTTTTTTTTAACATTTTTATTGGTGGATAATTGCTTTACAATGGTGTGTTAGTTTCTGCTTTATAACAAAGTGAATCAGTTGTTCATATACATATATCCCCGTATCTCTTCCCTCTTGAGTCACCCTCCCTCCCACCCTTCTAGCTGGTCACAAAGCACCAAGCTGATCTTCCTGTGCTATGCGACTGCTTCCCACTAGCTATCTATTTTATATTTGGTAGTGTATATATGTCCATATATACACTACCACTCTCTCACTTTCTCCCAGCTTACCTTTCCCCCTCCCCGTGTCCTCAAGTCCATTCTCTAGTAGGTCAGCATCTTTATTCCTGTCTTGCCCCTAGGTTCTTCATGATTTTTTTTTTTTAGATTCCATATATATGTGTTAGCATATGGTATTTGTTTTTCTCTTTCTGACTTACTTCACTCTGTATGACAGACTCTAGGTCCATCCACCTCACTACAAATAACTCAATTTCGTTTCTTTTTATGGCTGAGTAATATTCCATTGTATATATGTACCACATCTTCTTTATCCATTCATCTGTCGATGGACACTTAGGTTGCTTCCATGTCCTGGCTATTGTAAATAGAGCGGCAATGAACATTGTGGTACATGACTCTTTTTGAATTATGGTTTTCTCAGGGTATATGCCCAGTACTGGGACTGCTGGGTCATATGGTAGTTCTATTTTTAGTTTTTTAAGGAATGTCTGTACTGATTTCCATCGTGGCTGTATCAATTTACATTCCCACCGACAGTGTATAACGGTTCCCTTTTCTCCACACCCTCTCCAGCATTTATTGTTTCTAGATTTTTTGATGATGGCCATTCTGACCGGTGTGAGATGATATCTCATTGTAGTTTTGATTTGCATTTCTCTAATGATTAATGATGTTGAGCATTCTTTTGTGTGTTTGTTGGCAATCTGTATATCTTTGGAGAAATGTCTGTTTAGGTCTTCGGCCAATTTTTGGATTGGGTTGTCTTTTTGCTATTGAGCTGCATGAGCTGCTTGTAAATTTTGGAGATTAATCCTTTGTCAGTTGCTTCATTTGCAAATATTTTCTCCCAGTCTGAGGGTTGTCTTTTGGTCTTGTTTATGGTGTCCTTTGCTGTGCAAAAGCTTTTAAGTTTCATTAGGTCCCCTTTGTTTATTTTTGTTTTTATTTCCATTTCTCTAGGAGGTGGGTCCAAAAGGATCTTGCTGTGATTTATGTCATAGAGTGTTCTGCCTATGTTTTCCTCTCAGAGTTTGATAGTGTCTGGCATTACATTTAGGTCGTTAATCAATTTTGACTTTATTTTTGTGTATGGTGTTAAGGGAGTGTTCTGATTTCATTCTTTTCCATGTAGCTGTCCAGTTTTCCCATCACCACTTATTGAAGAGGCTGTCTTTTCTCCAATGTGTATTCCTGCCTCCTTTATCAGAGATAAGGTGACCATATGTCCGTGGGTTTATCTCTGGGCTTTCTATCCTGTTCCATATTTCTGTTTTTGTGCCAGTACCATACTGTCTTGATTACTGTAGCTTTTGTAGTATAGTCTGAAGTACAGGAGCCTGATTCCTCCAGCTCCGTTTTTCATTCTCAAGATTGCTTTGGCTATTCGGGGTCTTTTGTGTTTCCATACAAATTGTGAAATTTTTTGTTCTAGTTCTGTGAAAAATGCCACTGGTAGTTTGATAGGGATTGCATTGAATCTGTAGATTGCTTTGGGTAGTATAGTCATTTTCACAGTGTTGATTCTTCCAATCCAAGAATATGGTATATCTCTCCATCTATTTGTATCATCTTTAATTTCTTTCATCAGTGTCTTATAATTTTCTGCATACAGGTCTTTTGTCTCCTTAGGTAGGTTTATTCCTAGATATTTTATTCTTTTTGTTGTAATGGTAAATGGGAGTATTTTCTTAATTTCACTTTCAGATTTTTTATCATTAGTGTATAGGAATGCAAGAGATTTCTGTGCATTAACTTTGTATCCTGCTACTTTACCAAATTCATTGATTAGCTCTAGTAGTTTCCTGGTGTCATCTTTAGGATTCTCTATGTATAGTATCATGTCATCTGCAAACAGTGACAACTTTGCTTCTGCTTTTCCAATTTGGATTCCTTTTATTTCTTTTTCTTCTCTGATTGCTGTGGCTAAAACTTCCAAAACTATGTTGAATAATAGTGGTGAGAGCGGGCAACCTTGTGTTTTTCCTGATCTTAGTGGAAATGGTTTCAGTTTTTCACCATTGAGAATGATGTTGGCTGTGGGTTTGTCATATATGGCCTTTATTATGTTGAGCTAAGTTCCCTCTATGCCTACTTTCTGGAGGGTTTTTATCATAAATGTGTGTTGAATTTTGTCAAAAGCTTTCTCTGTGTCTATTGAGATGATCATGTGGTTGTTCTCCTTCAATTTTTTAATATGGTGTATCACATTGATTGATTTGCATATATTGAAGAATCCTTGTATTCCTGGGATAAACCCCACTTGATCATGGTGTATGATCCTTTTAAAGTGCTGCTGGATTCTGTTTGCTAGTATTTTGTTGAGGATTTTTGCATCTATATTCATCAGTGATATTGGTCTGTAGTTTTCTTTTTTTGTGACATCTTTGTCTCTTTTTGGTATCAGGGTGATGGTGGTCTCGTAGAATGAGTTTTGGAGTGTTCCTCCCTCTGCTATATTTTGGAATAGTTTGAGAAGGATAGGTGTTAGCTCTTCTCTAAATGTTTGATAGAATTCGCCTGTGAAGCCATCTGGTCCTGGGCTTTTGTTTGTTGGGAGATTTTAAATCACAGTTTGAATTTCAGTGCTTGTGATTGGTGTGTTCATATTTTCTATTTCTTCCTGGTTCAGTTTCGGAAGGTTCTGCATTTCTAAGCATGTGTCCATTTCTTCCAGGTTGTCCATTTTATTGGTATATAGTTGCTTTTAGTAATCTCTCATGATCCTTTGTATTTCTGCAGTGTCAGTTTTTCCTTCTCCTTTTTCATTTCTAATTCTATTGATTTGAGTTTTCTCCCTTTTTTTCTTGATGACTCTGGCTAATGGCTTATCAATTTTGTTTATCTTCTCAAACAACAAGCTTTCAGTTTTATTCATCTTTGCTCTCATTTCCTTCATTTCTTTTTCATTTATTTCTGATCTGATCTTTATGATTTCTTTCCTTCTGCTAACTTTGGGTTATTTTTGTTTTTCTTTCTCTAATTGCTTTAGGTGTAAGGTTAGGTTGTTTGAGATGTTTCTTGTTTCTAAGGTAGGATTGTATTGCTATAAACTTCCCTCTTAGTACTGCTTTTGCTGCATCCCATAGGTTTTGGGCCATTGTGTTTTCGTTGTCATTTGTTTCTAGGTATTTTTTTATTTCCTCTTTGATTTCTTCAGTGATCTTTTGGTTATTAAGTGATGTATTGTTTAGCCTCCATGTGTTTGTATGTTTTACAGATTTTTTCCTGTAATTGATATAAACTCTCATAGCGTTGTGGTCGGAAAAGATACTTGATACAATTTCAATTTTCTTAAATTTACCAAGGCTTGATTTGTGACCCAAGATATGATCTATCCTGGAGAATGTTCCATGAGCACTTGAGAATAAAGTGTATTGTGTTGTTTTTGGATAGAATGTCCTATAAATATCAATTAAGTCCATCTTGTTTAATGTATCATTTAAAGCTTGTGTTTCCTTATTTATTTTCATTTTGGTTGATCTGTCCATTGGTGAAAGTGGGGTGTTAAAGTCCCCTACTATGATTGTGTTACTGTTGATTTCCCCATTTATGGCTGATAGTATTTGCCTTATTTATTGAGGTGCTCCTATGTTGGGTGCATAAATATTTACAATTGTTATATCTTCTTCTTGGATTGATCCCTTGATCATTATATAGTGTCCTTCTTTGTCTCTTGTAATAGTCTTTGTTTTAAAGTCTATTTTGTCTGATGTGAGAATTGCTACTCCAGCTTTCCTTTGATTTCCATTTGCATGGAATATCTTTTTCCATCCCCTCACTTTCAGTCTGTATGTGTCCCTCGGTCTGAAGTGGGTCTCTTGTAGACAGCATATATACGGGTCTTGTTTTGTATCTATTCAGGCAGTCTATGTCTTTTGGTTGGAGCATTTAATCCATTTACATTTAAGGTAATTATCGATGTTTATGTTCCTATTACCATTTTCTTAATTTTTTTGGGTTTGTTATTGTAGGTCTTTTCCTTCTCTTGTGTTTCTTGCCTAGATAAGTTCTTTTAGTATTTGTTGTAAACTCGTTTGGTTGTGCTGAATTCTCTTAGCTTTTGCTTGTCTGTAAACGTTTTAATTTCTCCATCAAATCTGAATGAGATCCTTGCTGGGTAGAGTAATCTTGGTTGTAGGTTTTTCTCCTTCATCACTTTAAATATGACCTGCCACTCCCTTCCGGCTTGCAGAGTTTCTGCTGAAAGATCAGTTGTTAACCTTATGGGGATTCCCTTGTGTGTTATTTGTTGTTTTTCACTTGCTGCTTTTAATATGTTTTCTTTGTGTTTAATTTTTGACAGTTTGATTAATATGTGTCTTGGCGTGTTTCTCCTTGGATTTATCCTGTATGGGACTCTCTGTGCTTCCTGGACTTGATTAACTATTTCCTTTCCCATATTAGGGAAGTTTTCAACTATAATCTCTTCAAATATTTTCTCAGTCCCTTTCTTCTTCTCTTCTTCTTCTGGGAGCCCTATAATTCGAATGTTGGTGCATTTAATATTGTCCCTGAGGTCTCTGAGACTGTCCTCAATTCTTTTCATTCTCTTTTCTTTATTGTGCTCTGCAGTAGTTATTTCCACTATTTTATCTTCCAGGTTACTTATCCGTTCTTCTGCCTCAGTTATTCTGCTCTTGATCCCTTATAGAGATTTTAAATTTCATTTATTGTGTTGTTCATCATTGTTTGCTCTTTAGTTTTCTAGGTCCTTGTTAAACGTTTCTTTTATTTTCTCCATTCTATTTCCAAGATTTTGGATATCTTTACTATCATTATTCTGAATTATTTTCCGGGTAGACTGCCTATTTCCTGTTCATTCGTTAGGTCTGGTGGGTTTTTACCTTGCTCCTTCATCTGCTGTGTGTTTCTTTGTCTTCTCATTTTGCTTAACTTAGTGTGTTTGGGGTCTCCTTTTCGCTGGCTGCAGGTTCGTAGTTCCCATTGTTTTTAATGTTTGCCCCCAGTGGCTAAGGTTGGTTCAGTGGGTTGTGTAGGCTTCCTGGTGGAGGGGACTAGTGCCTGTGTTCTGGTGGATGAGGTTGGATCTTGTCTTTCTGGTGGGCAGGTCCACGTCTGGTGTGTGTTTTGGTGTGTCTGTGACTTTATTATGATTTTAGGCAGCCTCTCTGCTAATGGGTGGGGTTGTGTTCCTGTCTTGCCAGTTGTTTTGGCATAGGGTGTCCTGCACTGTAGCTTGCTGTCGTTGAGTGGAGCTAGGTCTTGGCGTTGAGATGGAGATCTCTGGGATATTTTCGCCGTTTGATATTATGTGGAGATGGAGGTCTGTGGTGGACCAATGTCCTGAACTTCGCTCTCCCACCTCAGAGGCACAGCCCTGATGCCTGGCTGGAGCACCAAGAGCCTGTCATCCACATGGCTCAGAATAAAAGGGAGAAAAAAAGAAAGAAAAAAAAGATAAAATAAAATAAAAGTTATTAAAATAAAAAACAAAAAATAATTATTAAGAAAAAATTTTTTAAGTATTTACAGAAGAAAGATAGAAAGAGAACAACCAAACCAAAAAAGAAATCCACCAATGATAACAAGCGCTGAAAACTATACTAAAAAAACAAACAAACAAAATGGACAGACAGAGCCCTAGGGCAAATGGTAAAAGCAAACTATACAGACAAAATCACACAAAGAAGCATATGCATACACACTCATAAAAAGAGAAAAAGGGAAAAATATATATATCGTTGCTCCCAAAGTCCACCTCCTCAATTTGGGATGGTTCGTAGTCTATTCAGGTATTCCACAGATGCAGGGTTAACTGCATCAGATACATCATGTTAACTGTGGAGATTTAATCCGCTGCTCCTGAGGCTGCTGGGAGAGATTTCCCTTTCTCTTCTTTGTTCGCACAGCTCCCGGGTCTCAGCTTTGGATTTGGACCCGCCTCTGCGTGTAGGTCGCCTGAGGGTGTCTGTTCCTGGCTCAGACAGGACGGGGTTAAAGGAGCAGCTGCTTCGGGGGCTCTGGCTCACTCAGACCGCGGGGAGGGAGGGGTACGGATGCGGGGCGTGCCTGCGGCGGCAGAGGCCAGTGTGACATTGCACCAGCTTGAGGCGCGCCATGCGTTCTTCTGGGTAAGTTGTCCCTGGATCACGGGACCCTGGCAGTGGCGGGCTGCACAGGCTCCCAGGAGGGGAGGTGTGGAGAGTGACCTGTGCTCGCACACAGGCTTCTTGGTGGCGGCAGCAGCAGCCTTAGCGTCTCATGCCCGTTTCTGGGGTCCGCGCTGATAGCCGCAGCTCACGCCCGTCTCTGGTGCTCGTTTAAGCGGCGCTCTTAATCCCCTCTCCTCGCGCACCAGGAAACAAAGAGGGAAGAAAGAGCCTCTTGCCTCTTCGGCAGCTCCAGACTTTTTCCCAGCCTTCCTCCCCGCTAACCATGGCGCACTAGCCACTTCAGGCTGTGTTCACGCCGCCAACCCCAGTCCTCTCCCTGCTCTCCGACCGAAGCCCGAGCCCCAGCTTCCAGCCCCTCCCGCCCCGGCGGGTGAGCAGACAAGCCTCTCGGGCTGGTGAGTGCTGGTCGGCACCGATCCTCTGTGCGGGAATCTGTTCACTCTGCCCTCCACACCCCTGTGGCTGCGCTCTCCTCCAGGGCTTCGAAGCTTCCCCACTCCGCCCCCCGCAGTCTCCGCCCGCGAAGGGGCTTCCTAGTGTGTGGAAACCTTTCCTCCTTCGCAGCTTCCTCCCCGAGTTGCAGGTCCCATCCGTATTCTTTGTCTCTGTGTTTTCTTTTTTCTTTTGCCCTACCCAGGTACGTGGGGAGCTTCTTGCCTTTTGGGAGGTCTGAGGTCTTCTGCCAGCGTTCAGTAGGTGTTCTGTAGGAGTTGTTCCACATGTAGATGTATTTCTGATGTATCTGTGGGGAGGAAGGTGATCTCCACGTCTTACCCTTCCACCATCTTGAAGCTCCTCTCCTTGGCCTTCATTTTATGTCTTCACATTAGCTTCTCAGGATCCAGATATCTGTTGTCAAGAAACAAAAGCAAAATTGTCCTATTTCTCAAAGGATTTGTATAAAAGTTACTAATCAGAGCAGGTATGATGCCAACACTAGACATGGAGAATAAGGAAGCTGGGTTCACGTGAGGACAGCAGCTCACATGTTTATCTTCATTGATTCCACATTCTTACTAGACAGCTCTGAGCCAAGGACCTTTCATGGTAACTGGTTGCAACTTGGTGGAAAACATAACTTGTTGAAGTTTTTTTCCCTGTTTTTTTGAAGTTTAGTAATAAATACATGTGATAACTTTTGAATTATTTTTATCCCTTAGTTTGTGAAATAACATATTTACCAAATGTGAGTTTGAGGCTACACCCCAACCTCAGCCAGGTGGTTTAATACATTGAATATCACACCTGACACTTACAAGATGCTAAACAAACTATTTAAATGAAACAAGCAAGCAAAAACAAAAATCAACCAAGAATAAATGAGAAGACCATTTTATAATAATCAAATTGGCAAAAATTAGAATGCCAGATAACATAAGGTGCTGGTGAGGTTGTGGAGAAATAGGAACCCCCCTGCACTGTGAATGGAGGTATAATTAATGCAGTTTTTATGGAGAACAACTTAATATTAGTGAAATTGCATCATGTTAATAGTCTATGTCTGTGCAGTTTCACTCCTGAGAATATATCCCACAATTACTCTTCTGGAGAGACAGGAAAAATAAATTCTCAGAAGTTTACTGCAGCATTGTTTGAACCAACAAAGAGCCGGAAATAACATGAGTGCCCAATAGTAGAGAAATAGGTAGGAAAATGTGCCATATGCAAAAAATGGAATACCATGCAGGGGGTTAGAAGTAATGAACTAGAATTAAGTATGTCTACCTTAATAAATCTCAAAATATAATGATGAGTAAAAACAGTAAGAAAAAGAAATGTAGCATAATGCCAGGTATCTTAATTAAACATATGAGTGAGTACCTGAATAGAATAAGAAAAGAAGAACCTTGCATGACTGATAATGTAATTGTGCCGCAAAGTGATTACAGCCAAGTTATCATTTTGCGTCACTCCCTGAGGCTTACTTTTTCCCTTTATCCCCTGAAATGAGTGGGAATGGGAAAGGATATAATTGTTATAGCTAATTAATATCAAATAATGATTGTTCCTTCCCTTATTACCCGGTCTTCTCATTTGAGGTCTGTGGTATCACCAATTCATATCAGAAATTATTGTCACCATTGTTTACAAATTTCTAAGATTACTTTTACCATCTTTGATGATTTCTCATAATTACGACTTCAAAATGTGGGGATGAGGGCCATATTTTCAACCTCCTTGCAGTCACATAATTCGTTCGTTAATGAAGCAATACTGTCGAACCTTGTCCCTGATTTTCCTGTCCATTCATCTTCTGCTGCATTTTCAGTGACTTCAGCACTTAAGTTGTAATATACTAACCATACTTCCCATCCTTGACTATTTCCACCTTTTTGCTTAACTAGTAGTGAGGAGATGATTTAAACTTCATGACTATCACCAACACTCCTCTAAGATAACATCTACTAAACCTTTTAACTAGTTGCCCCCTTGTGTAGCATGACTGCCTACTTACTGAAATTTCACCCATTATACTAGCCTACTTTCTGACCAGACACCTACCAACCTTTCCCAATACCAGTGCCTGGCTAAACTTCAAGTGGGTTCCTACAGATGCTTAATAATAGTTTGCTCATTTGCTGATGAAATCTCCACAGTTTCCCTGTCCACCAGCCTTCTTCTATTTTTCTTAAGCTTACTTCTGCTCACTTTATTCTGAAACAGATATTTCTTATTGATTATTGCCACTATTGCTCTGTCTAATTCCACCATCCCCACTATATAATAGCTTAGAAAAGTTCCTGGAATACAGTAAACGCTCAGTAAATATGTCCTGCTGTTCTTCCTACCACCACTCCTACCATCTACTGCTATTCAGTCTCCTAGGGCCACCATACATCAAACGATTATTATACATTAAGCCTAGTGCCAAGGATTTTGCGTATGTTGTCTCACTTAATTTAATACATTTTTACTGAGAACACTGAAACCGTTCAAGAACAATCTTTAGGCTGTTCAAAATTGAGCTCCTTAAAATGTGAGCCTTCCTCTTATCCTTTTTATCTCAGAAAAAGAGATGTGTTCCTCCTCTCCAAGGCCAACACTTCAATATGTATTTCATTCTCAATCCTTGCCTATCACTCCCAAGACCATGTGTTCTTGTTTTCTGACTGTAGATTCTTTAGTCTCTCTCTTTCCACTGGCTCCTTTCTCAGACTTCAAATATGCTCAGGTCTGCCTAACTCGACTTGAAAATCCCCAAGTTTGAACTGATTTCTGTATAAGATTCTATTATATTTTTCTCCTTCAGTTTTCACTATCTTAACACCTCTTCTTGCCTGAATTCTATGTTCCTAGAACCCACCTCTATTATTTCTGAACTAATCATGGTTGGTAATGATTTCCTAGTTACCAAACCCTCTTCTAAATTCTTAGTCTCATAGATTTTTCTAGTGCATTTGCCCCTTTGACCACCGTATCCTTAAAACTCTTCTTTGGTTTGTATTACAGGACAGATTCTTGATTCTCGCATACCTTTCTGTGCACATTTCCTGGCTCTCCTTGCCTCTTTAAGGCCAGATGGTGAGCATCATATGAGGGTACCACCTGAGGGATGTTGGAAACAGAGCATGCACAGAAGGTCAGGGTTGAGGCAGCAGCAGAGTCATTATTCACACTGTTGCAGAGAAACCAAGAGGACACAAGAAGGTAGAGAAAGCCAGAAGGTTCATATTCCTGGCGCCAATTGATAGCTGAGATAGCTGCAGTTGTAGGTGAAATATTATGAAAGTCTGGGCATAGTTTGTCAGAGGGTTTACAAAAACTGACGGAGCAGGAGAAAGGAAGCGCAGAAGGTGTGCAGGGAGCAGTTGGTTGCAGGCGTGCAGGGGACAGGGAAGTAGGTTGGTTGGTGGGCAGAAGAACAGATGGAAAGCAAAAAAAAAAAAAAAAAAAGGATAAAGAGAAGGAGTTCTGGCACCATTTACTTACCTCCTCCTAGTGAAGTTAATCTTGGCTTGACCTTGCTCAGAGGCCTGGGGGTAATTACAGCATGAAGCAGCAGACTGGGTGATCGTGAGAGCAAGGTGAAGACCTGGGCTGCTCTGATGATTGGCAGTGGAAAGAGTAGAACCTGGCAGAGGTACAGATACAATAAGCAAGGCACTCGGACCATCATCATCCTTCCTCTCCAGTAAACCTCAGCCGTCCACACACTTTATAGCTTTTTATTGTAGAAAGTTTCATATATACATAAAAATAGAATAGTACAATAAGCCTTCATGTGTGTATTATCCAGTTCAGCAGTTATCAACATTTTGCCAATCCTGTTTAATCTATCTTTGCCCCACACCCTTTGGGTATTTGCTTTTGCTGCAGTGTTTTAAAGCAAATCCAGAGCATCCTGTTATTTCACACACAGATAATTTAGTGCACTCATTTGTTTTGTATCTAAGCACCTGCACACACTCGTGCATTTTCTGCTCTGGAACAATTATTCATGTAGCTCTTCAGTTATGATATTTGAGTACCAGGTGAGTCTTAAGAAGGAGTAGTAGCCTAGAAGCCCAGCGGGTTCTGCAAATGGATGTAATAAGGACTCTGGAACTAGTATCTTCTGTCTCCTTTAAATTTTGTGGCTTTAAGAGGCCCCACTAAGGACTAGACCTTATTCCTTAAATTAAAGCAGGTTATTCCTTTCTTAAGCAGTCTTTAAAGTTGAAATTTGTATTTTGGGTAAAAAGGATTTTGTTATTTGAAAGTCTCTGAGCTAGTCTGATAAGCAACGTTAGAGTCATCATTATAATCAACCTAAGTTATAGAGCAACTAACTCTGGGAGATAAATAAGTACTAGAGATAAATGAGCCAAACTATCAGGAGAGATATGAAGGAATATAAAGCATAATTAACAACACAGGACTGCATACAGTGCCTCCAATAATAGCAGTACAAAATAGCAGTACAAAAATAGGTGTGCTCAGTAATTATAGTGAACTAACTATAAATCAGCAATCAGAACATATAATTTAATAAAGGATTTTTTTTTCTAACATGTGAATTTACTTACCTTAGAGATCTCTTCAGAAAAATCACATTTCATGCTATGTTTGAATCATCTTCATTTAGAAGAATAAATCACATAAGCCCAGGGCCATGTGGACAATCTGGGACGAGTGAGCTGAGCATTCAACAGGCCTAAGGTAGTTAGAGAAGGGTAGTGTTGAGCTCAAAGGTGGGCTTGATCTTACTTGGTCAGGAGCCAGTTTAAAGGCCAGGAGGGATTTGTAGAGGGTACTAGTGGAAGGTAAGTTCAGAAAAGGATGTGGACCTGAGGAGGTAGATGTCATAAACTGTGTTTTGTGGAACATTAGTGCCAAGCAGATGTTCCTAAGTTTTCATTGAAAAAAGTGTTCTTTTCAAGTGCATTTTGAAACGCCAATTTAAAAAAAGTTTCCGGTCTTGATCACATATTCAGGCTCTTAGCTAATGTTCATGTAAATGGGGAAGAGATGATAGTAGGTAGCATTTCTTTCTTTCCTTTTTTAAAATGAAGTGTCTATTATCCAAAGAGCACGTGTTTCTCAACACATGGTCTGGGAAACACCAAGGTAAGGAATTGATCTTATCTTAAAGGATATGAAGAGTCATGGAAAGTTTTTCTGCAGGAGACGAAGTGACATGTCACCAGGATTAATCTGGTGTGGTTTTTTTTTTTTTTTTTTTTTTTTTTTTTTTTTTTTTTTTTTTTTTTTTTTTTTTTTTTTTTTTTTTTTTTTTTTGCGGTACGCGGGCCTCTCACTGCCGTGGTCTCTCCCGTTGCGGAGCACAGGCTCCGGACGCGCAGGCTCAGCGGCCATGGCTCACGGGCCCAGCCGCTCCGCGGCATATGGGATCCTCCCAAACCGGGGCACGAACCCGTATCCCCTGCATCGGCAGGCGGACTCTCAACCACTGCGCCACCAGGGAGGCCCTGGTGTGGTTTTAAGATGGAATGAAAAGGGAGAAAATGGCGACAAAGAGAACACTACAGTAATAGTTGAAAGGTGAAGTCATGAGGGCCTGGATTTGAGCAGTGGGTGTGTGAATAAAAGAGAAGGTTCACATACGGGAGAACCTTCAGGTTCAATAGATAACTGAATGAGAAAGGTGAGGGCAAGGGATAAGTCAAGTGTTATTCAGAGTTTTTGAGTGTAGGCAAAATTTGTGACCATTGACAGAAATGGAGGCATACGCAGAGAGAGAGCTAGTGAGCTGGAAAGGATGCTGAGGTCAGAACAGGACTCACTGAGCTGCACATGGCCATTCAGGTGATGATGCACAACAGCTGCTGATGTGGGTGTAAAGTTCAGGAGAGGGAGGGCAGGGAAGGACATGGAAGCTTGGAAATTTTTGTGGCTGGATTTTGAGTGATGGAAGCCTGGTGGTAGTAAAAGTCCATGCATATTTTATAGGCAGTGTGGTACCCCAGAAAGGATAGACTCTGTCTGGAGTTAGAAAATCTGGTTTCTAGTTCTATCTCTGGCACTTTGCAACTTTGGACAAATTATTTACCTTTCCTGAACCTCGATAGATAGAGAGATAGACGATAGATAGATGATAGATAGGTGATAGATAGATATACAATAAAAATGTCTGTCTCGAAGGATTGTTGTGAAGGTTGACTTAGATAATGTTTGTACAGTATAAACTGTAAAGGGCGGTACCAATATTAGTTACTGCTTTGAGTGTTAGAGAGAGTTAGCAAACTAAAATGTAAACTCTAGATTCAGAGATCAGTCCCAGAGTAAGTGGGCAGTGAGTAAAGACCATTATAGTTCATGTCTACACAAGTGCCAGGGGCTTCCCTGGTGGCGCAGTGGTTAAGAATCCACCTGCCAATGCAGGGGACACGGGTTTGAGCCCTGGTCCGGGAAGATCCCACATGCCGCAGAGCAACTAAGCCCATGCACCACAACTACTAAAGCCCCCGTGCCTAGAGCCCGTGCTCCGCAACAAGAGAAGCCACCGCAATGAGAATCCCGCACACGGCAGTGAGGAGTAGTCCCCGCTCGCCGCGCCGCAACTAGAGAAAGCCCGCGCGCAGCAACAAAGACCCAACACAGCCACACACACACACACAAAGTGCCAGGATCTGAGGAACTGAACTGGTATGGGGGAGGTAACGTAGGGTAAGAGTGGGCAAATAGTTTGTAACAAGGAATTCTGTTAGCAATTATTAGAGATCTACGCATTGGGAATCTGGGGCAGGTGGGGGCCAGCCCCTGGGTGCGCTATATGAGGGAAGAAATCTAAGCAGCAGGCCTGGGGTGGAAGATAAGGACACCCACTCCCTTGGAATGCCAAGAGCACAGCATTAGCAAGAGCAAGGCAGGCAACAGTCAGAATTGGTCTCAGAGTTTGGAGCAGAGAATACTTAAAGGGGTCCTTCAGTAATAAAAATACAACAATAATAATGAACTCTCCAGCACTTACTGTGTGCCAGCCTCCAGTATAAGCTCTCCTCATACTGACTGAATCATTTGGTCCTTAGAGACAACCCTAGGCTTATCAGTCTTTTGCAGATGGGGAAACTGAAGCCCAGAGCAGTGAAGTGACTTGCCCAGGTTCACACTGCTGGTAAGTAGCAGGGTCAGGATTCGCAGGGAGCGGGCTGGCTTCAGATTCTGCCCTTTACCTTGGGCCACAGTTCTCGTGTTAGAAGGGAGAGGAGGTTTCCTAAAGGGTGGATAATCCATTCAACAACCCACATCCCAGGGTCTGGAGATTTTTACTGTTAATCCCTGTTCTTTATACCTCTGTACTCTCCGTCTCCTCTCCACCATTAATTAGTGTATTCACAGTCACTGTATTAGTCCTGTGACAAAGGGTGGTGGCTTTTCTTAGTCTACTGCATTCTCTATTATGGAGGCAGAGCAGTGCGGGGCGGGCCCAGGGCTCGGAGAAGGCTGGGTTTGAGGCTGACCCCACTCTGTGTGGCTGTGTGCCCTTGGCTGTTACTTAAATCCTCCAAGCCCTGGTTTTTTCATCTGTTGCTTTAGACTAGTATTGTGTGTGAGGATTCCACGTACAGGCTTTGGAATCACACACTTTGAATCCTGACTTGGCCTCTTATTAGCTGTGTGCTCTTGGGAAAATGATGGACTTTTCTGTTTCTCTGTTTCCCCATGTATAATATTGGGATAATAGCAATCATACCTGTGCCAGAGAGCTGTTCTGAGGATTTAATAGAATATTAGCCCGATACCTGAGGCTGTCAGTGTTCTCTATATGCCAATTTATAGGGTTACAGAGAGGGTGCAAAGTGCTCATTCTGTGCAGTGCTGAGTACAGTACATGGCACAGAGTGAGTCCTCACTGGACCTCATATGTTATTATCTCCTTGTTTATCCTAATGCTTTTACCACAGAACAACAGCAGTGCACGGTCCTCATTCTTTTCCTTGAGGACTGACCCTCTGTGTGTTCTCAGGGGATGTATCTCTTGAATGTAGATGGCCTCTAGGTAGGATTGAGTCTAAAATTCAGTCTTGTTACTGATTCCAAAATACAGAGAGAAATTTTTGTCTTCGACTACTGGCCGCAGGGCAACATCTTCCCAGCTCCTTTCCGTGGTCTCACCTGGAGCACTCTCCTGCACTCTGTAGCTCTCTGAAGGCTGCGCAGCAGGGCCCTTAGCCCTCCAGAAGAGCCCTCACAAGGCATGGCTCTGTGGCTTCAGGAGTGAGGGCTGGCAAGTCTGCTACCTCTGCTTGCTTTTGGCTACATGACTCCTTGTAAGCTTACTTCATGAGTCTTACCACATACCCTACCTCATCCTCAAGCTCCTGGCAGGAAAAAGCACTTCTGTTTTAGTTGGAGTTTTATTTTTATCAAAGTTAAAAAATAATTATGTAAGACTGAAAACAGTATTTCCCCTCCTCTGACCCTGTCTGCCTCTGACTTCTGCTCCTCAGTGTCTTAATCTATTATTGGTTGATTTTTTTTTTTTTTTTTTAGTTTTATGTATTTCTCAACTTTCTATTGTGGAAGATGGGAATTTGGCTTTCTGACACTCCTCCCCAACACAAACACAAGACAAACACACATACTTCCTTTCCCCATAGAATAATTACATTATTATCTTGGTATAGAACAATATTCACTGTATCCATTATTGTAATTATGTTAAGAGTATTCATGGATGAGCCGTAGATTACGCTATTATCACCAATTATTAAATTTCCTTTCTTGTAAAACTTTCATTTCCCCTAGAGTTAATAATCACCTCGTTTTTTTTTTTGTTTGCTTAGCTTTCTATGCAGCTATTACTACTTCACCCCAGAGCACTGAGCCAATAGTGTAAAGCTCTGAGTACATTTAAACGTATCAGCAATATGTCAGTTTCACCAATGTCATGGAGGTGTCCCCCCCGGGTGCAAAACTACTGCTCCACGTGGCTGGCTGGTCTTTGCTCGCTGTACACCTGTCTTCCTGGCACTGATCGCCCTTTATGCACATCCTGGAGGTTACCTTCACTTTCTCTGGGGTCCCTGTTTCCTGGATGCCCAATTTTTCTCTCTCTCATTTATTCCCTTATTTGTTGGAAACTATCCCCCTAGAAACTTCCTTAATAGAAGGAATATGCGAAAATAAAGTTGTTGTTGTCTTTAACATCTGTTAATGTCTATCTGTCCACACAATGGAGTCATACTTTGGATGGGTGTAAGATTTTGTGCTGAAAATCATTATTCCTCAGAATTGTGAAGGATCATTCTATTGTTTCTGGCCTCCAGTGTTGCTTTTGAGAAGTCCAATCCCATTCTGAATCTCAACCCTTTTCATATAACCTATTTCCCTCTTTCTCTCTGAAAACATTTTGTGTCCTCTCTTTGTCCAGAATAACCTGACATATCATGGCACTGTGCCTGTGGGTGGGCCATTTTAAAAATGAATCCTGAGTACTTCGGTGGGTTCATTCAGTCTTGAAACTCAAGACTTTCGTTTCTAGGAATACTCATTTATTATGTTTTAGATAATATTCTTCACTTTCTTTGTTCTTTCTTTTTGGAACTTCTATTCAGGAACCTTCTGGACCACTCCTCTTTCTTTTTTTTCAAGTACGATTTTTCTCTAGTTTTTTCCTCTATGTCTTTTTCTTTACTTATATAAGGGAGATTTTCTTGAATATCTTCCTAAACTTTCATTGAATTTTTCATTTCTACTGTCAAAGTTCTGATTTTAAAGAGCATTTCATTCTCTGTTCTTTCTTTTTTGTGTGTGATATGATGTTCTATTTGTTTTCACTTGAAAGATGGAATATCTTTTGTAATTTGTCTGGGGAGATGCATTATATATATTTTGTAATAATTTTCTTTCTCCTGAGAATTTTTTGTGTGCATATTTTCTCTCATATTAGAGGTTTTTAAAATGACTGGTGCTTCCTAGCTTTCTGTCATATTTATGAGTCAATAAAACTGTTTAGAAGCACAATATGTACAGACAATTCTTGCTGATTGGTAGGCTTCAGCAATTGAGTGGTGCCTCCGCTACTTCGACGGGGGACCTCTCAATGTCACGATCATAAATTTCTTCTACTGACTTGTCAGTATACTCGGAAAGAAATGCACTTATCTCTAGCTGGTAGGGTATAAGTCTGGCTGCCAACATCTCGGGTGAAAGGGGTTTGAGGGTGAAATGGGGAAGAAGCCTCACCCAGTGTCTCTAAACTACCCCTGTTCTCGGATGTGTATGGAGTCCCTGAGTGCAGAGTTCCTCTAGTTCAACCTCTTCATCTTCACCTGGGGTGGAATAGGGGCAGCTCACTGACTGTATGGATCTAACTGCTTTTGTGCAGACTTTTTAACCAGATCTTATTTCTTCAGCTTTCAAATCCCGACTCCTCCCCAATTCCAGAGACTTTCTAGTAATCTGCAGCATAAATCTAGCCTTTAAGTACTACTATATTTCCAGCTTTGGTTTCTGTTTCCCTTGATCCTCTAAGTTGGTTACCCATCCATCTGTTTTGCAAAGACTAAAATTGTGTTGCTCTCATCACCACTCCTATTTTCTTGATCCCCTTGAAG
Organism: Hyperoodon ampullatus; assembly: GCF_949752795.1. Taxonomy (NCBI): domain Eukaryota; kingdom Metazoa; phylum Chordata; class Mammalia; order Artiodactyla; family Ziphiidae; genus Hyperoodon; species Hyperoodon ampullatus. The sequence goes on from NC_136922.1 coordinate 97,496,548, forward strand.
ATTTACACCTTTTGTAATTCCTTAATTGTCATTTTAGTGAGGTATGAGAGGAAGAAGAGGTAAATCTCATGCATAAATGGAAGTTTCTTGAGAAGCACTTTCACCATCTTCTGCAGGGCATGTGTAGTTACCAAGCATGGAAGATAGTTTTGTTTTTGTTTTTGTTTTTTTCATTTATTTTCCTTCCTGACAGCAGCCAGATTTGGTTTTAGGATTTAATTCCTTCATAGTCAGATGAAACAATAACCACTGGTTCTGTTCTCTCCTAGTCAGGGGCTGGTCATGTGGCCCATGCTGAGCCAGACTGATTCTTTCCCTTAAGATTTCAATCTTCAGAAGATGTAAGACAAGTCTGAAGATATTTGCCATTCATCCATCCCATCCATGGCATCCTAACTAGATTTCTTCTTCTGTTAGACAATTTCTGGTTTTCTTGCCTTCTAGATTTCAGAAATGACTGCTGACTTTAAAAAATACACAATGTGAGAGTTTCTAGTTAAGTTTTATTTGGGGCAAAATGAGTAATATAGCCTGGGAGACAGCATTTCAGATAGCTCTGAACAACTGCTCCAAAGAGGTGGGGGGAAGGTCAGTATATATATGTGATTTTGGTGAAGGGGGAGTACACGCAATCAAGCACATATTTTTTGCAGAAGGTGTTTGCTAGTCACGAGGAGCAGTCATCACCATGAAAGATTTTAGCGCTTTTCTAGATATGAGGAGATGCAAGAATTGGGATCATAAAATGGGCCCCTGAAAATATCTAACTATCTGAAGACCTGTTCTGCCAGTTTTTCCCAGAGGTGCCTCATTTCTGCTCTCCACCCTGAACTCCTTTCAGGGGTGTTGAAAACCAGCAGCTCCAGCAGCACATGATTTAATCCTTGTAGAAGTAGATGGCAAGTGCCAGTTTGTAGTTGACACGACTTTTATTACTATTGGTTTCAAATCTGATTCTATGGGCTTCCAGTCAATTTTATTAGCTTCTGATAATGTTTCAGTAATTTCACACTTGATTTTGTCATTACTCTAACGCTGTGTAAAAGTTGCCATAACTTTGATTTGGTGAGAAGCTGCTTCATTACCCAACCCTGCACATTTCCAACTCACTAAATTTTCTCTAAATTCTTGCAAACTGACCAGTTCTTTCCTCAGTTCAGCTCTTTTAGGTAGCACCTTAATAATGTAGCTAGTAGCAGCTCATCTTTCAACATTCTTCTACAAAACATCTTTGCTTAATGCTATAATTTTGTTAGTGACAGTTTCTGTCTTACAAGTTATCACAGTCACAATTTATGCCAAATGTCTTGCCTCTATATAATACACATCGGCATTTTTTCCAGCTTCCACCAACAGTCTCCTTAGAGCCTAAAGCTAATGCCACATATTCCAAGTTTTTGTTATGGCAGTACCCCACATCTGTGTTTCAATTTGTGTTTCAGTCAGCTATTGCTATGTAACAGACAACCACAAATCTCAATGTTATATGACAAGATTATGCAGTCTTCATCAAGTTCCCTTTACATCCTTGTGAAAAATAAATTGATCATTTATGTGTGAGTCTATATCTGAATTCTACTCTTTTACATTGATTTATGTGTCTGTCCTTCCACCAACACTACACTGTCTTGATTAATGCAGTTTTATAGTATGCCTTGATATAAGGTAGTCCTCCAGGTTTGTCTTTTTCAAAATTGTTTCAGCCCTTGCAGTTCTTTTGATTTTATTCCATGTAAATTTTAGAACCACCTTCTCAGTTTGTACAAAAAATATCCCACTGTAACATTAGAATTGCATTGAATCTATAAAACAGTTGATGGGGAATTGACATCATAGCAACATCAAGACTTTCAACTCATGAACAAGGTAAATCTATTTGTTTAGGTCTGATTTCTTTCACCACTTTTTTGGAGTTTTCAGTACACAGATCATAAACGTATTTTGCTAAAATTTTTGTGTTACAATGCACCAAATTATTTTGTATTTTTTGGTGTTCTTACAATGTTACTGTTTGCAATTTTCCAGTTTCCATGGTTAATATATAGAATATATACAGAAACATGATTGATTTTATGCTATAAGTAAATTGAACTTATATTGGCCTAATATCCATTGACCTTGCTAAACTTATCTTCTAGCTCTGTTAGCTTCCTTGTAAATTCTTTGGGATTTTCTCAATATACAACCACGTCATCTGTGAAGAGAAACATTTTTATTTCTTCCATTCCAAACAGTATGTCTTCATGTCTTCAAGTCTCTTATTTATCTCTACTTATTGCAATGAGTAGAACTTCCAGTATGATGTCAAATAAGAGTGGTGAGAGTGGACCTCCTAGCCTTGTTCCTGTTCTTAGGGGTAAAACATTCGATCTTTCACCATTAACTATGATGTTAGCAGGCCATTTTGTAGATGTTCTTCCTTAGTTTTAAGAATTTCCATTCTGTTATTAACTCCCTGAGAGGTTTTTTTTTTTTGTAAATAGATGCTGAATTCTGTCAAATGATTTTCTGCATCTCTTGGAATGAGCATATGGTTTTTTCCTTCTTTTGTGTACTGATGTGAATTAATTCAGTTAACTTTGGAATGTTCAGCTATCCTTGCATGCTGAGATAAACCTCACTTCATCATGATGCCTTTTTTTACATATTGTTGGTTTGCAATTGCTAGTATTTTATTGAAGAGTTTTGGATCTATTGTTGTGACGGATATTTGGTCTGTAGTTTTCTAGTAATATCTGTTTTTAATATCAAGTAATGCCAGCCTCATAAAATGAGTTGGATAGCATTCCCTCCTTTTTTATTTTCTGGAAAAAATTTGTGTAGAATTGGTATTATTTTTTGAAATGTTTGAGAAAACTTGATGGTACAGCAATCTGGCCCGAAGAGCTCTTCTTGGAAGGTTTTTAAACCACGTATTCTATTTTTAAAATACATATTAGATTATTGAATCTATATATTTCTTCTTCATATCCATTTCATCTTTATAGTTATAAATGTCTGTAGGATCTGCAATGATGTCCCCTCCTTTGTTCCTCTAATTGGTAATTTATATCTTTTCTCTTTTTTTTATCTTTGTCGATATAGCTAGTCATTTAATAATTTTTAATTTTTTTCCAAAGGACCAGCTCTTTGGTTCATTGATTCTTTTAATGTTTTTCCATTTTTTTTATCTGTTGCTATTTATATTATTTCCTGGGAATTCTGGAACAATTTCCATGAATCAACACTCTAGGTCACTGTGTTTAAAACTTAAAATAAATTGTGACTTATAAGAAGTACTCTTTACATCATATCTTGATATGTGTACAAAAAGCCTACATACAGGGCTTCCCTGGTGGCTCAGTGGTTGAGAGTCCGCCTGCCGATGCAGGGGACACGGGTTCGTACCCCGGCCTGGGAAGATCCCACATGCTGCGGAGCAGCTGGGCCCGTGAGCCATGGCCGCTGAGCCTGCGCGTCCAGAGCTTGTGCTCCACAATGGAAGAGGCCACAACAGTGAGAGGCCCGCGTACTGCAAAAAAAAAAAAGCCTACATACATATAATTAAAACAAACTTTCTTGTATTACATGTGATAAATTTCATTTTCCCCTAATTTAATTCCATTTGGTTCCAACCTGGCTATATTCTCTTTTGTTAAGAAAAATCTGTTCACAACCTGCTAACTATATTCACTGACCACTAATGGTTAGTGATCTACAATTTGAGAAACTTTGCTGAGGATTATTCTGTTAACAGGTCATATATACCACACTTTGTGAAACTGGTTACTATTTCTTGATCCATGTCATTGATAAAAATAAAAAACAAGATAGGATACATTATCTAGTCCAACAGCATATCGCTAGAAATCTATTGACAGGTTGAAACAGAGCCATTAATGAATATATTGATACTTTGCATGTGGTGGTTTATATATCCATTGGACAAACACTGAACCCAGGTATCAATTTAGGTAATGTGAATACAGCAGTGAATAAAGCAGTTCTTTACCTATGATATTTCTATCTTAGTGGGTAAAGTAGTTAATAAACAGAATGTATAAATAAGTATGTCAAGTGATAATAAATGCAATGACGAAAAGTAAAGCAGGATAAACGAGAAAGACATGGGATGATGCCATGCTATTTTATTTGTCAGGATTAGTGACTATTTCTCTTAAAAGAGAAATGAAGAAATGAGAAATAGCTGGGGAATGAGTATTCCAAATGGGGGAAAGAGCAAGTGCAAAGGCCCTGAGGCAGGATCAAGGAGCTAGAGAGGAGAACATTGGGGGAGGAGAGTGGTAGAGATGGGAGCAGAGAGGTCGTAGAGTCCAGGCCATGGACTGCTTTACAGGCCTCGGCAATGACTGGATTTTACTCAGAGAAAGGGGAAGCTACTGAAGTGCTTTTGCAGCTGAGTTACATGATCTTATAGACTTACATGCTAAAAGACTCAGACTGCTGTGGGGAGAGTAGAACACAGGGAAGTAAGATGGGGCAAAGGAAGGTGTTGCAAAGGTCCAGGCAAAAGGGGGTGGTGACTTGCGTTAGGGAGATAACAACAAAGATAGTGAGAAGTGATGAATTCTGCTTCTATCTAGTAGGTAAGGCTGAACATACCTGCTGATAAATTGTATGGGGGTTCAAAAGAAGGGAAAAAGCCAACCCCCAGTCCCTATCATTCCATTTTATGTATTTTTGTAACATTAGTTACCATTTATAATTACACTATGTATTTTTTATTTCTCGTTTATTGTCTTCCTTAACCCATAGATTAGGTATTGCATGAGATTAGAAGCCTTGTCTATCTGTTCACAGCCATATTCCAGCACCTAGAAGAGTGCCTGGCGCTAAAGATGCTCATTACATATTTGCTTGTATGAACGAGTGAAAGGAAGGGAATTTGAATCCATATTGAGTCCTAAATATATTTTGGCCTTTTCACCTCTAATTTCACTTCTACGAATCTATTTTGAGGAAATCTTCACAAATACAAAGACTTATCCCCATAGACACTCATCAGAGCAACTGATGCTAATAGTGGAAAATCAAACACATCCTAATTGTTCAACAAGAAGAAAATCTGGGGCGCTTCCCAAAGGTTTAAGGAAGACTTTGGCCACTTTCAGGGCAGGACAGTGGATGGCAGGAAACAGCTCTCTCTGCCAGGGCTTTAGCACCAGAGCCCAGCAGACCCATGGGCAGAGGACCATGCCAGCTGGATGGCACGGTGATGTTAGTTCACTTCAAATCATGCATTCTAATCACAACTCTTAAAATCTCAAGGGTTTAATTTTAAAAGTTTTACAGCAGGCTTTGAGCCAGTTCCTGGGGCCTCATTATTGTCAGCTGTCTTCACCATGGGCCTGTGTGGAGGGACTTAGGGGGAAGGAGAGAAGTAACTAAGGGAGGAGAAGTGTACATATAGAAAAACACGAGGGAAAGTGAGTGCAGAGCTTCAGTTAAAACCCAGCTGGGCCATTTGCATCAGTGAGTCTAACTCTGAGAAGGAAAAGGTAGTCTTAGGAAATGCTGTGGGAATATGGGTTTGCTTGGCCCCTTGGAGGTAACACTTCCCATAGACATTGTAGTATAGCTCATGGCAGGAACTCGGCATCTTCCTGTGGGAACTCATGCTGCTGTGCTCAAACTTGACACACTGGCATGTACAATTTTACTAATTAATGAAAACTACACTTATTCTGAGTGCTGAGTGCTGGGGAAAATAAATGAGATATAACCCCATTTTTTCCTCACCAAAGAAAGAATCCTTTTTTAAAAAATTGCACACAAGAGTTCTAGTATCCAATCTTCAGTATATTTATTCCCAAATCAAAGAATTTCTGAGCTGAAAGGTAATCTGAGCTATTTTGCCTCTTTATTTTACAAATAAGGAAAATGGTGTCCAGAGAGTACCTCAAGGTAGTAGAGAAAAGAAGAGAATGCTTTGTTTTCTGACCCTTATTTCAGCTCTCTCTCCATGATTCTGTACTGTTTTCTCATTTTTAATGGATTTACTTACTCAACAAATATTTACTGAAAATTTATATGCAATGCGCTGGTTAGCCATTGGGGAAAGATAAAAAGGAAATGAATTATGTTTTCCAGGGATGTGTACTCTGCATGTACATGTTCTTGTACTCATTCTTTCTCTCTTCCCTCTGCCTAACTCTAAGACCAATTTCAGGTGCCCGAGATTTTGATCATTGGGAGCCAAATGCAGGACCTAATGCAAAGGAGAAAATGTAGTTACTATTTGGGCTTCCAAAGACTCTTAAGATTTGGGTGGAATTCTTGGAGGAAGAGGCTGTGAGTTTGGCCTGGGGATCCTACAGTTATGGGTATATCTAGTGTAGCACTCAGGGATCTTGGCTGGATAGCAACAGAAAAGAAAGCCTTGGCTAAATTTTGCAGGAAGGAAATTTACTAGAAGTAATTTGGGTAATTCTCGTAACTAATGTTATGTATGGAGAACTGGGCCTGAATACCCTAGGCACCAAGATCTAGATGTTTGGAAGTGCAGCAAAAATTATGCCACAGGAAGAGTTTGGTTGACATGTGGCTGCTGTGGTCACTGGTCACTGGATGCCACCAACAGAATTAATTCCATACTTTACTCTCCCCGTGTGTCATCTGTTTGGTATTCAGTGTCCCATTGGACATGACTGACTACTCTAGCTACAGGGTTGAGGGGAAATATATACGTATCTGGCATTTTTAGCACGTGTGTTGTGAAGAGGAACCTTGTCTTACACGGTGACTTGGACTATTTGAGAAGACCCCAAACAAAATGAGGGTCCAAATGCTGAGCAGCCAAAAAAGAAAAAAACCCAAAACTCTAAAAAGTCTGTTTAAAATTGAATATAATTGAGTTGAGACCAAATAGGCAATCTGTATAAATTTAGTCAGGTTTCCACTTTTTTGTCCATAGAAGGTTTCTAGGTATGAATTAATAAATCTTTTGTCAATATAGGTTTATCCTAGATACCCAAAGATACATTGGGAAGTAAGGTGCTATGATTGGGGGAAAGCTCCCAGATATTTTACTATAATGAAAATAATCTCTGAGCTAATTAGATATCTGTAAAAGAAAAAAATATCTTTTACACATTAGTCTCTTAAACGTCAAGCATATAACAAAATTCAAATCCAGTTGAATTAATAGAAAATCACTTTGGCTGACTTATGGATCATGTTCTATCTAGTCTCTTTCCTTTTACTTGAGAACTACTTCATAATTTCCTATAAAACTAAATTTAATTTACTTCCCCCCCTTTCAAGCACGTGTCAAAATTTCTCGCTCCAGGGCTTCCCAGGTGGCGCAGTGGTTGAGGGTCCGCCTGCCGATGCAGGGGACACGGGTTCGTGACCCGGTCTGGGAAGATCCCACATGCCGCGGAGCGGCTGGGCCCGTGAGGCATGGCTGCTGAGCCTGTGCGTCTGGAGCCTGTGCTCTGCAACGGGAGAGGCCACAACAGTGAGAGGCCCGCGTACCGCTAAAAAAAAAAAAAAAAAAATCTCTCGCTCCATACTGGATTATTGACATCTTCATTGTAGAAATATTCTCTAGTATTTCATTATCTTTAAAAACAAACTTCTCTCTTAGTCCTTTATCCCTCTAGCTATCACCCTTTTTCTTTGCTTCCTTACCAAGAAAATGTGTCAAAAGTGTTTCGAATATGGGTTGTCTCAAATCCCTCACCTCCCATTCTCCTCGACCTGTTTTCTGACTCAGCCACCACCCACAAGGACCGCCCCAAAATTGTGTCTCCACACTTGTTTTACGCGACTTTTTCATGAGCATTCAACAACATGAGCTGTTGACATCTCCCCCCTCATTTGCTATAAAAAAATATTTTCTTCTCCACAGTTCTGTGATACTGTAATAAATTTGGGCTTTCTTCTTATCTCACCAAGCTAGTCTTTCCCAATCTCATTTGCTTTCATTTAAATAGTGGCTTGCAGCATACTAGTGTTCTTCTTCTTAAGGAATTCAGTGTGGCCTAAAGCTTTGAATACCATCTATATTCTAATGAGTTCTAAATTTATATCTTCAGACTGGACCTCTGCTCTGAAGTCTAGACTCATCTATCAAACTGCCTATCTAATAACTCCTCTTAATTTTGTACTCCAAACCTCTAAAGTCTAGACTCATATATCAAACTATTTCATGTTGTCTCTTAATCCCATACTGTCATTTCCCATTATCTCAGTTAAAGGTATGAAAAACAATGAGGGCTCATTTGCAGCAACATGGATGGACCTAGATATTTCCATACTAAGTGAAGTAAACCAGACGGAGAAAGACAAATATATGATATCACTTTCATGTGGAATCTTAAAAGAAAAAGATACAAATGAACTTCTTTCCAAAACAGACATGGAAAGCAAGCTTATGGTTACCAAAGCAGAAAGGGGGGTGGGGGAGGGATACATTAGGAGGTTGGGATTTATATATATATATACACACGACCATATATAAAACAGGTAACCAACAAGGACCTACTCTGTTGCACGGGGAACTATACTCAATATTCTGTAATGACCTACAAGGGAAAAGGACCTGAAAAAGAATCTATCCGTCTATCTATCTATCTATCATCTACCTATCATCTATCTATCTCTAAATTGGTGTGCAGTATACTTGAAACTAACACGATATTGTAAATCAACTGTATTTCAACAAAAAATTAAAACAAACCAAAAAACCCCACTGAGGGTTCAAGCCAAGAGCCTAGGTGTCATCCTCCATCTCTCTTTACCTGTCCCCATCACGTCCACTTCATCAGCTGTCTATTATATACAATCCCAAAATATAGAGGGTCATATTTTCTGAAAATAATGACTATTTTCCCCTTCCTTTCCAGTCTGTTTTTCTTGTCCAAATGCATTAATAAAGACCTCCAAGGATATGCTGAAGGTAACACTAAGAGTGAACGTTCTTTTCATATTCTTGAGTGTAATGTGAGTGCTTCTACTTTTTAACTACTGAGTATAATGCTTGCTAAAGGTTTCTGGTACATACACTACTTGTTATAGGAAGTTTCTACTTCACTGTCTCACAAAATGTTTAATCATGACTGTGTCTTGAATTTTTCAAACTATTTTTTGTCAAGATTGTAAAGTTTTTCTCTTATGATCTGTAAATTCAGCCAACGTATTAGGTATACTATAAATGCATCATCCTTGCATTCTTGAAATTTATCTGTTCCCCCAAGCTACCTTCTCTGGATTTGGAGAATTCCTGTGGTCACTTCTGCTCTGTAAAGCACTTTGCACTGAGCAGGTTCTTGTTTTTCTTTTACCATGTGATAGCACCTCCCTGGATCTTTTAGGGGGAGGCTGCCTTCTGGCTTTCCAATGCTGTGTTAGAATTTTAGAAAAGATCTGGTCTTTCTAGTAATCTAGGGCCAGGGGTTGAAAGAGGCTGGAGCCTGTGCTTAGTGTGCCATCTTGAGGACAGACTGGAAAGGACTGGATTACTTTGGTTGATGATATAAAAAGATTTGGGGATCATCCTGACTTAGAGGAACGCCCTTGATCCAGAATTTAACGACATATAGCAGGACTAGGGGGAGTGATAATTCAGAGAAAAGAAAAACCTCTCCAAAATTAATGTTGGCCGAAGTTCAAGTGAAGAGAGAAAAGAAACAGGTATGCGAAGAAGTGAAGACAGAGACCATAAAATGTCAAGACCTAAGGAATTTATTTAAAAAATGATTACATCCCTTGAAAGTTTAGATCTTCATTCACCACAAAAATTTTTCTAAAAACAAACATTCTCATAAGTACTGAATCTTGAATATATGAGTGGTTGGGAGGACACCAATGGAAAGTTCCCACTCATGCAGTCTGACCACAAATATGACCAAAATTTTTGTAGCCGGGTATGAGGTGTAAAAAAATAGAGGAAAGGCTAAAATCATATTACTGCTTCCTTCTAGAGTAATGGAAGAATTTCTTTGAATTTCAGTAAATATCATAGGGCTCTATAAGATATTCATTGTGGACAGGCGTTGGGAGTCCTTAATCAGTCTTGTCAGCCAACAAATACCTATCTGTAAAAAACTTTCGATGCGTCAGGAACTGTGCTATTTATTGGGGATAAAGTCTGAGACATATAGACGGCAGCCTTGCCTTCATGAAATGTGCAGTTTGGTGAGGGAAGAGAACATTAAACACACATTAAATGTGAATGTGATGAGAAGTATTGAATGAAGCATGGGTGGTGTGGCTGCAGGTAAGCAGCGTGCATGGTCAGAACACAGCTGGGCATGGCGTTTCCTCTAAAAAATGACTTTTAGATTGAGACCCAAAAGAGAAGACAAAGAACCATTGTCAGCCTTTCCGACCAGACTCCTGTCTTTCCAAAGCTGGAAAAAAAAAAAAACCCAAATTCTTTGTCTAGCCTCTCTGTCCAGAGGTACCTTTAAAAACAAGAGTGTATGGTTTCAGAATCATGGAATTCTAGAGGCGAAGGCTTTGGTGACTGTTGGTTATCTTTACCATCAGTGGAAAACTGGCTTGTGTTACCACTGTCTCAACTCATGTTATACTGCAGCTGCCCACTGTGAGTAGAGGAGAGAGATGTGAAAGCAGGAGGGTCTATCCCAGGTAAGTCGTTCCTGAGAAAAGGCAGGAGTCACATTGCTCCAATAGCAAACTGGAGAGGACTTAAAAAGGGGAAAAATTTTATTTGGACATTTCTGATGACAGGTAACAGGAACGCAGCTCAAACTGGTAGAAGCAAAAGGAAGCAATTTATTGATTCAAGGAACAGAAGAGTCTGGGTGTTGCCATGGAGCTTGCAGCACTACTAGATCTAGATTCTTGAACAACGTCCTTAAGGATATAGATCTTTGTCTTTGATTGTCATTGTTTTTCTTTGTGGGGGTTTCATTGTCCATCAGCCTCTCTTTATGCAAAGATGATATTGCAAGGCAGCTCCTGGCTTAAATGGCTCATGGAACCCGTGATCTCAGAAAAAAAAATTGTTCTTCCTCCACCAATGACTTTATTACTTATCAAAAAAGGACACTGCCTGGTTCTACTTAAGTCATGTGAACATCCACAATCCAGTCACTAGGTCCAGAGGATGGAGTACTCTGGTTGTCCATGGTCTTGTGCCAGCTCTTATGATGGGAATGCTGTGGTCCCTTGATTGACAACCCCATTCCAATCATGGAGAAGGTAGAGGCAGCTCTCAAGAGGCAGCTTCATAGAACAGATGAAAAAGTGAGTAAGTCCACTAAAGAAAGGTGCATTTATGTATTTTTCTCCTTTGAGCTTACATTTGGCTCCTGTAACTAGAGGAAGAGTAGCTATGATCATATGTTCTTACAGTTAATCCAGTGATTGGTTTCAGATTCTTGCTCTGCCACTTGTTAGTTTCTCACTTTGAAATTTAAGCATGCTTGTGTGCCAGTGAAGATTATATATGCATACAGGGCTTAGCAGTACTCCATTCAGCATGGATTTGCAGCAGCATTAATCCTCCAGCACAGAAGATACTGACCAAAACGCAACCATGTGCCTTGCAAAGGTTTCATTGATATGCATGGAACAAGCCAATATTTCTTTTTTTTTTTAACATCTTTATTGGAGTATAATTGCTTTACAATGGTGTGTTAGTTTCCGTTGTATGACAGAGTGAATCAGCTTTATGTATACATATATCCCCATATCTCCTCCCTCTTGCGTCTCCCTCCCACCCTCCCTATCCCACCCCTCTAGGTGGACACAAAGCACCGAGCTTATCTCCCTGTGCAATGCAGCTGCTTCCCACTAGCTATCTATTTTACATTTGGTAGTGTATATATGTCAATGCTACTCTCTCACTTAGTCCCAGCTTACCCTTCCCCCTCCCTGTGTCCTCAAGTCCATTCTCTACATCTGTGTCTTTATCCTGTCCTGCCCCTAGGTTCTTCATGACCATTTTCTTTCTTAGATTCCATATATATGTGTTAGCATATGGTATTTGTTTTTCTCTTTCTGACTTACTTCACTCAGTATGACAGACTCTAGGTCCATCCATGTCACTACAAATAACTCAGTTTCGTTTCTTTTTATCAAGCCAATATTTATTTCGTTTGCATGCCTTGGTCTATCTTTCTGACACTAACATCAAATTTTCTCAGATAACAGGCTTTGAATTGTCAGCAAATTGTTTGATCATTTCCCAAAGGAGCCACATGGCGTGTTTGGTAGGCTGTGTGGCAGCTCCCATCTGTAGAGGTGAAATGGATGTGCGTGGTCCTCTCTGCTACAGGAATAATTCTAAAGAATTTTGTGAAGTAGTAAATCAACACCCCCTCCCCTGTGCATATGGAATATTTCTTCATGAAGTTTAACCTATTATAACGTTAGAGCTTTAATTTCCAGGAACACATTTTCCTACTTGGAACAGGACCTGTAATAGTTCCTAACTCAGGGTCGCTGCAATCAGGAAATGACCTGGTCCAGTTAAAGCACTTACTGGCTGGCACACAGTGAGTTCTCTATCATGTAGTTGTTATTATTCATTTTCTTTTTTTATTATTATTATTTATTTATTTATATTTATTTTTTAAATTTAGTTATTTATTTTTGGCTGCGTTGGGTCTTCGTTGCTGTGCATGGGCTTTCTCTAGTTGCGGTGCGCAGGCTTCTCACTGCGGCGGCCTCTCTTGTGGCGGAGCACGGGCTCCAGGCGCGCTGGCTTCAGTAGTTGTGGCTCGAGGGCTCTAGAGCGCAGGCTCAGTAGTTGTGGCGCACGGGCTTAGTTGTTCCACAGCATGTGGGATCCTCCTGGACCAGGGCTCGAACCCATGTCCCCTGCATTGGCAGGTGGACTCTTAACCACTGCGCCACCGGAAAAGCCCCTATTATTCATTTTCAACAAGTATCTGTTGACCAACTACTGTGTTCAAACCGTGCAGACAAAAGATATTTGTGAAACATATGAAATAATTTTAGGATAAAGAGAAAGGTGCTCTAAAGGGATCTAAGGAAAGACATTCCTGGGGTTAAGTCTTTGGGTCTGAGCAGTTCCTGTCACCCAATAAAGCAAATGTAAAACACTAAACAAATCAAGAAAGCAATCTCTTAGGATTAAAAAATAAAAGTAGAGAAAACATGGTTGAGTTATGCAAATTACTAATTTTGAAAATCACTCTCTAATTTAATCTCTATGTTGCAAATGAATTAGGATATTCTGAACAAGATGGAGAAAAAAAAAGCTGAAATTTGGGTTGATTATGTGAGGATTAGATCTGTTATATCCAATCATCTGTTTTAAAAAGTGAACATTTCTACAATGCTTCACTCCTTTCTGTAGTGTGCATATAATTTCGTGGGATTTTCTTGCCACTCAGGCAGACAGGGCAGGCTATCAGCCACTTCCTTCTGGACAGGCCAGCCCCAGGCCTCAAAGGAAGGAGCCAGGTTCTTCTGCACCTTTTCAGAGAACTTCTTCACCACAGATTCATCTTGCCAGTGTTGTCTTTGGGGATGCCAGAGAGGGTCTGGTACTCAGGAAAGAGCTGGACAAGTGCCTCCCACCCAAAGGCCTCCTGGAGCTGGGAAGAGAAGGAAGGGGCAGGATGAGGTCTGGTCTACAAAAGCCACGCCCCCCCGACACATGCTCACATAAAATTACATGGTAATGCTTAGTTATAAGCTATCTTTTTTTTTTTTTTTTTTTTTTTTTTGCGGTACGCAGGCCTCTCACTGATGTGGCCTCTCCCTTGGCGGAACACAGGCTCCGGACGCGCAGGTTCAGTGGCCATGGCTCACGGGCCCAGCCTGTCCGCGGCACGTGGGATCTTCCCGGACCGGGGCACAAACCCGTGTCCCCTGCATCGGCAGGCGGACTCTCAACCACTGCGCCACCAGGGAAGCCCTATAAGCTATCTTTTAACACTGATTTAATTCTCAACAGTGGCTCTCTCCTTCTCCATTCTCTCATATGCTCATTCCAGTGAGTGGTGTCATACCTTATTCTGCCTCACTCCAGTCTCAGAGATGGAGTCTGTGCTTGCACTTTACTTGGTCTCTAATAAATGGTAGTTACTTTTAGTATTATTATTTTTCTCACTCCTACGCTCAGTGGTAGATAAAGATTTTAATCTGACATAGGTGAGGATCATCTTGTGTAGCTGAAAAGTGGAATCCTTCCATTTGAAAACACAGACACCACCCAGATGTAATGATATTTTTATTCTTTGTTGAAGTCTCAACTCTTAGTAAGTCTGCCACATTGTCTTATGGAGACAGGCAGATGTGTAAAAAGAATGCATTCTTTCTGGGTAGAGCTAAGATGAACTCAGACATAGGGAGAGATGTGTACTCAGAGTCAGTTCCTGGAAGGCCCTCTGAAATGGATAGTTTAGGATTATAGAACTTTAGAGCTAGAAAGGACACAATCCTGGTCCATCATTTAGGAATCTAGGACCCTGGAGGAGCACTGCCTTGAAGACAAGTTAAAGTAGAATGTCTCAGCCAACACCACTATCACTCTTTCATTATTGCTCAGCTGAGATCACAGACTGAGCCATTAGGAGATATCTAATACTAATTATAATCAACTTATTAAATTAAATTTAATGTTAATTAACTGAATTGAATTCAACAAATAACTGACAACCTGGGGTCATTTCAACACAATTGTAACTCAGCACTATCTGTTCTTCTTTGTCCTTTTCCACCTGAGTGTAGGATTTTGGTAACAATTAAAGGGATACATTGACTCAGATCCTTCTAAGGGCAACCAGCTATTCACATTCATACATCAATTTCTTGCCACTAGAGGAATAGCTAGAGCTCCCTAGAACATCAATTCTGATTAAGATATCCACTGCATAATTCTCCTTAGAATCTTTTCATATATATATACACACACACATTTTTATGTATATTTGGTTGGTATCAATATATGAGACTAAAATTGTACTTAATCTGTATATTTGACCAGTGCTTTTCAGATTTACTTGTTCTGTATTAGTTTGGATCCAGTATACCAATTGTCCCATACACTAGGGCTTGATCCCAGGTCCCAGATCATTGGAGGTGGTGCAGGAATTTTCTTTGTACCTAAACATTTGATTCTGCAGCCTTTCAAGATCTTTGGGCAGGACATAGATGTTGCTTTTAGTGCTGTCTTAAGCAGGGCCACAAAGTTCTTGACAAAAAGTTTGAGAACAGATAATCAAAACTAAAGACCCATGAGGTCAGAACGCTGCTCTTAAGAGTAGTGTTAGAACTCCCTGGTCATGGATCCTATTTTGGTGAGGTGATGAATGACCAAGATATGGATGAAACTCCTCATGAATTTATTTCCAAATGTACTTGGACATTTTTTTGGCAGAGGTCTTATTAGCCTTAATTGTCCTGTGGCTGCAGATATTTTCATTACTCAATTTTTTTAAAAAAAAATATTTATTTTATTTATTTATTTTTGGCTGCGTTGGGTCTTTGTTGCTGCGCACAGGCTTTCTCTAGTTGCGGTGAGCAGGGGCTACTCTTCGTTGCGGTGCGCGGGCTTCTCATTGCGGTGGCTTCTCTTGTTGTGGAGCACAGGCTCTAGGCACGCGGGCTTCAGTAGCTGTGGCACACGGGCTCCGTAGTTGTGGCACACGGGCTTAGTTGCTCCACGGCATGTGGGATCTTCCTAGACCAGGGCTCGAACCCGTGTCCCCTGCATTGGCAGGTGGATTCTTAAGCACTGCGCCACCAGGGAAGCCCCATTACTCAATTTTTAATAAGTAGTTTGTAGCACTTGATGTCCTTCTGTGAGTAGCTTTTTTCCCCCCAAAATTGGTCCTTAGCGGCACCAAGCGGCCAAGTTTCCTTTTCTGTGTGGTATGAGACACATGGAAAGGCAGCCTGTACTGTGACCTGAAAAGCTTGTAAACATCTTACTACTTCTTTTCCCCAGTGGGAGGTCACTAATTTACACATGTCCCAAAGCATTAGGCTGGAGAAGCCTACCCAAATCTTGAATGGGTTACCGCTAGTTATAAGGCTACTAATCTTTGTGCCTCTTTCTTACAAGAGCTAGTGTAAATGAGAGAAAGGTAATGTTTATTTTGGGAGAATATTTCTCTGTGGTCTGGATGGCCCCAAAGGTATATTTTGGGAAGCCTCTTGGGCTTGTTCTAATAATCATTTATTTTATGAAAGTCATAAATTTAGTAAAAAGTGTTAACTAAAACTTCATATGTGTAATTGATAACGGCAATAACTCTTTTGTATGCCAAGAATCTAAATCCATTTTAACAACATTACGAGCTAAAGAGTAGATGAATTTGTTTCCATTCCAGTTGAAGCAAATTGATTTGGGTGGTTTTTTTTATGGATATTAAAAGTGAAGAGCATATTGACCAATCAGTTTCTTCATGGGAAGAGTCACATGAATATGTCTTTTAAATTAAGACTATGACAGAAACAGAGTTTGCCTCTGGGAATAATTACACTGTTACTTACAATTGATGGTCAGGAGCTGTAAGGTTTTCTAGGTGGCCATAAGGGGGAGACAAAGAGCAACATAGGCGACCAGGGAATGTACAATGCCAGAGATTTAGTCAAGATAGAAGATCACTTTAATTCCCTTTAGAAGTGCTTGTTATTTTATTTCAACAATATTTGCCACAAGTATGAGGTGTTGTGGTTCCATTTAGTGTGACCAACCACTAATGCTTTAATTTTTTGAAATTGTCCATTCTTCTAATAAGTCGGTGGCTATCTTGTGCTCAGGGGATAAGATAGAGGTATAGTCCTTTTTAATCTCCTTTAAAACTTTAAAGTAGCCATTAATACTTCCCCTGAAGTATCCTATGGTGATTTCTTTCCTTTGAAAATTATCCAATTTGCTAGAAATTTCGGTATTTCAGATATTCGATCTAGTAACCTATAAGAATGCATGGGCTCCTTTGTCTAATACCAGTCTTACACATGAGGATGGAAGTTTGGGTGTCCTTAAGAATGAGCAAAGGACACTTGGATACAAGCCCTGAGGTTAAGACAAGCTTCCTCTAGGACTCCGCGAAGTTGTTATTTGAAGTATAGGATCTTTAAAACCTTTCAGACTTGGTAGGGCAGGGTCTTGGTATTGAGGGATGTGTGCCTTGGATGCATGACCCTTATGGTTAAATAATTCCTGTTTGAGTAACTAGAAATAATCTGTTTGGTTTTTAGTAGTTTTTATGTGGTCATTTTGTGATACAGTAGCCATACACATAGTTCCATGCAAGTAGAGCTGCAGGTTGTGGCAGACCCGTAATATAATATAAGGTAGTATATAGTATGCTGGCTAAAGTGTGGGTCCTGAGTCCAACTTCCAGGGACGGAAATGTGGTTTCACCACTTGCTACCCCTGTATCTCTGCTTCTTTCTCTGAAAAATGGAGACAGTCATAGTACTTATTCCATAGGACTGTTGTGAGGATAAACAAATAAAAAGCACTTATAACAGTTCCTGGCAAATGGCATTTATTGATGATTCACCAGACCTGCATAGACATCCTTCGGAGCAAATTTGCTCTGGAATACAGAATACTCTGAGAGTGTTGCAGTTACACGCAATTAATTCTGAACTTAGAAACAAGCGGCAGAGCCACAGTCTCTCTGTAAGAGGAAGAAGGGCTCCAACTTCCACTACAGAGAATGTGGGGAAAAGTCAGGTTTTGTCTTTGTCTCTGTGGCAACCTCTTAAACCCAGCATTATCCATTCATTTACTCACCCCTAGCATCATGGGTAAGAACACCAGTTCTGGAGTTGAATTGCCTGGGTTCAAATCCTTTCTCTACCTATAGGGAAGCTAATCACATGCTGAGACAACCAGAAAATCAGGTACCAATATTTTCTTAGAGGTTAAATTTTATATTTAATAAAAATTCAATAGTGAACATGGCATAAGTCAGAACTTTGTTGAACTTCCATTTTCTCGATGAATTTGTGTCTAAATTGAAAATCATTCTTGGAGAAAAGCTCTACAATTTTTTCATTGCTGTGGGCTTCAGTCAAGCCCCAACTCTTCCTCTTATTAGCTTTGTGACTTCAGAAGCTATTTAATATCCTTAAGTGTTCATTTTCTCATCTATGAAATGGGATAATAATATCCGTAAGATAACTCATAGGAAATACCTCACACAATGTCTGGGACATAAAGACTGTTCATTATGTGTTAGGTGTCTTTACTGTTCTTTCAGTTAACAAATATTTACTGAGTACTTTTCATGTGAAAAGCACCTGACGAAGGACACTAGTGAAATAAAAGGAAATTATCCTAGAATTGCGAGAAGGATGTGCTGATGGGATTCAGAAAAAGACATTCCCTAGGTTAGTTCTCCACCTGAGGATTCTCTCTATTCTTAACAAAGCTAATGGAATGATATTGAAAACAACAAAAATATGGTTTAAAAGCAAGCTAGAGGAAAATGGGTAGATGTACACCCCATTAATCCTGAGGATGCATCTCTAATTGGAATGCCACCCAGCCAAAGAGCCGGGATGGGTTGGAATGAGATCATGAGAAAGCTTGGGGCTGCTGGTTTGTGGGGTAATAAGTGAGTGTGGGTTAGTTCAGTCAGCTGCACTCAGGAATCCTGTTCCACTGGAGCCTGTCCTGGCCATGGCCCTCTCAGCACAGTAGCTGTTGATAACTGACAGTGCCTTGATTCCAAGGTGACCAGAGAAGTCAGACACCTGTTTTGTGCTAAGAACCAATGGGCTTATGGAGTTGGTAGGGCTACTGGAATGATTTTTTCCTTTGGTTGAAGCAAATGTACTCGAAGATGAAACTAACCAAGAAGACCAAACCCCAATAGCTTTGTAACCTCCAGTTTGAGTCCATACCACATTCTTGGGGTTAGGTTATACCCAAGAATCTTTCCAGAGGCAGAAGAAAGGACACATAGGATGGGCTAGGATCTTGAGGACTGTCATTGATACCATGTCTGGGAACAACACTGGTGTTCACTAAATACTCTCACACAAGGACTGAATGCTAACCCTCAAGGAGGTTGACTCTGAAGGGAGATTCAGTCTTCAGGTTGTCCACATGGAAGTGGGCAGACAGGCTACTATGGGGCCTGGTGAAGGCTGAAGAGCTCCCTTATATGCGTATGCAGGTTGTGTTCAAAGACGTTCACCATCATCAAACAGTAGATTTTTGTCCCATGTCATGGATAAGAATCCAGATGCAGACAGAGCTTAGTGATTTTCCATAGAACCAAAGCTGGTTCAGGGCTCGCTCCAGTATACCAGCCTGTCTCGCTTGCTGTTAGAAAGCTTCTCAAAGCAGAAGTTAAGAGCTTTGTTCAGGGCTGGCTCGGGTGAGGGAGTGATATCAGATTATAACGGAATCCATGGTCTTTAGAACTACCAGTCATAAATAGAAGTGAAGAGCCTGCAGAAACTCAAGATGCCAATATGAAACATCCTCTTCTGGAAGATGAGGATGGTGAAGCAAGTCTCTTGATGAGAGCAAGAGTACAAGCAGAGAAACAATAAAAGAAGCATAGCAACCTGAGAAAGTTGGTCTCATTTTGTCTTAGGACCTTAAGGGCCTTCCTGAGGACAGGTAGGAAGTAGGATTCAGGCTCATGGTACACTAGGCAAGAAAGAGGGTGGCAGAGTTGGTGAGTGATCACCCCCCATTCTTCACACACACCCCTTGGTGCACATCTTTTAGTCCTCAGTCTGGATGTACATCTGCATGGGGTTTTCCTGCCACTCAGGCAGACAGGCCAGGCTTGCAGCCACTTCCTTCTGGACAGGCCAGCCCCAGGCCTCAAAGAAAGGAGCCAGATTCTTCTGTACCCTTTCAGAGAACTTCTTCACCCACAGATTCATCTTGCCAGTGTTGTCTTTGGGGATGTTAGAGAGAGTCTGGTACTCAGCAAAGAGCTGGGTGAATGGCTCCCATCCAAAGGCCTCCTGGAGCTGGAAGAGAAGGAAGGGGCAGGATGAGGTACAAGTTTGTGAAAATTCCTGCAACATGCGTGTTCGTGAGTGCATCTCATTTCTGGTGATTTCTTCCCCTTAATCATTCACTAGCTTCACTTCTTTGCTTGCCCTTATCTCCCCATCTCAACCCTGCACATAAACACAGTCTTGTTGGCTCATTCCGCTTCTTGGCCACAAACCCTGTACCCCCTGAATGTAGTAGGGGACTACATGAGGACCCTAATGGCTGAAAAGAGGTAAATACTCAATAAATGACAGTTATCATTATTATCTCTATTTTAAAGAATTATATCCCCAGTTCCTAAGTGTTTTCCCAGGCATCAGACAGGTTTGAGCCCGACTGAGATGGGGATTGGGAGCCAAAATCTGGGAACTTCCGACACCTTCCAGACATAATAAAACCCTTGTTTTTTTTCCCCTTTTCAGCCATCTCAGAGCTGTGACTATTTTCAAGGCTACTGTTTTTCTCTGTGGAACACTGCCTTTGGGGCAAAACAAGGAAGCAGCAGGTATGTCACAAGGGGCTCAAAATGAGAGTGACTCATACTTTATAAGGAACAGCCCACCTGAAAGCCATGGGCAGGAGACTCTTACTTGCCAAGATTATAGAGATTTAGAATTAGCAGGGATCTTGAGGTTTCCGAGACCACCCCCTTTTATGGAGGAGAATCCTCTGACTCTGAGGTGTAAAAGCCCGAGGACAGATGGCGTTTGGATCAGCCTCCCTCTGGTCTCACTGTTGTGCCCTCACTGCTTATCTGCTCTCACTGCTTGGCCTTTGACAATCGTCCTGCTCATCTCTCTTAATTAATAATCAACAAATTAAACATTTATCACACATACAACATTAAAAAATATCTACAATGAGCCAGGTATTTCACTAGGCAAAATGATTAAGGCTCTTGTTTTTCTGGAGGTCACTGGTCAGTGGGAGAGACAGACGTGTAAGTAAACAAATTACAAAAAAAGTTGGCTTGTCAAGGAGATGATGTCGGGAGAAGAGGACAAGAGAGCTGAATTTTGACAGGTGACTTGACAGGTAACAGACAAGGTGTTCAAGCACGTTTCAGCTACAGGAAGGAAACGTGAGGAGGTATAGAAACGAAAACAGCAAGATGTGTTCATAGTGGGAAGCAGCTTGGTAAACTGCAGGATAATTATGGAGATGGAAAATTGGGAGCTGGAGCTGGAGGTGTTGGCCAAAGCCTGATGATAAAGGGCCTTCTGCACCCAGCTAAGCAGCTTCCATTTTATTCTATGTGCGAAGGAGAACACTTGACGAGCTTAAACATGGAATATTCAGATTATTTCGGAAGTGGCGTGGAAGATGGATTATAGGTGGTTGAAGCAAGATGCTGGAAAAACTGAGGAGGCTTTTAAAACAGAAGAGGATACTGAGGATCTATGCTAAGGCAACAGCAGGAGGAATGATGGGGAGCAGACCTCCCACAGGTGAAGAAAACATAAGGTATCCCTCTGTCCTGGGACCAAGTCTCAGACTCCAAGGTGAGGGGGTCTCCCCAAAGGTTTTGCAAAATGATATTCATGGTGAGTGGGTCAGTAGGTAGGGTGGAATTAGGGCTTTGCCTTACACTTCAGTGGCAACTACCATGTAAGGTCTCTTTCCCTGTAGACCCTCAGACTGGCTCTAGAAGAATCCTGAGCTGATGCTACACAGTTATCTCACTGACTGGGGCTGTCTCATACTCACTCTTCAGAAAATGAGTGAAAAAAAAAAAGAGAGGGTTCAGAAGTGCAAAAGCCTGGGCTTGTCATGAGCTCCTGATTTTAGGTTCTGGGTCCATCATTTAAATGTGTGACATTGGACAGGATGCTTAAACTCTCTAACTCAGTATGTGCCTGTAAAAAGTGGGCAATACCCACTATCTAAAGAGTCATGGTAGACAGTATAGGAGATCTGATATGGGGAGTGGCTTTGACAACTTGAAAATATAAAAATTCAAAGCAGGATGGGGGAGGGGAAAGGGATTAATGCTTATTTCATAGGAAATCGACTCACTTTGGGACTTCGGTGTTCTTTTATTGGGTTGGTTATTTACTTATTCATTCTAAAGACATTTTGGGTTCAAATGGGTGATGGAAATATGAGAATCTTGTTGACAGATTTACCTCCTAAGAGGCCTTCTTGTAATGCAATTGCCCCTAACACATCACTGTAATTATGAAGGGATGCAACACTCACTTGACCCATAAAACTAAGGTGAGGGAAAACAAAGCAAAGCACAACAATCACCATTTCCGAGGCACCTACTAGGGGACAAAGGACAAATGAGTGAGTGGGAGAGCTGTGACTCAGTCTTGGGAGTGTCTTACTCAGAGCTTCTGCTCTTGACCGATATACCCAGAGACTACATTCTCTACTTATTTTCTTTTCACAGTATTTTTTTATTTCCTCTTACATATCATCACAAAACCACAGTATGTGAATGGGACAGGCATCATTATCTCCATCTTAGAGATGTGTGACCTGAGAAGCACCGCCATGCAGCCAGGGGAGGTGGTGGACCCAGGCTGATGGGGGTGGTGAAGGAGTTGGAGAGCTCCTGGGATCCAGGATGCTACACGACTGAGGGTCTAGTGGCCCCATCTCCCTGAATTTCTGTTCAGTACCTTTAGATACGTTTCCAGAGCTGTCCACACATTCCAGTCATTCAGGGGCGCTCCCTTTCCCAGGTGTGTTTTGATCCTTTTCTCTCGTTCTGGAGGGCTCAGAGCTGGGTGGGCCTGAGCCCTGGGGATGTGCAGGACCGTCTCGTGCACATAGACTGACCAGAGGTTACAGGTGGCCTCGGTGGTGTGTGGGGGGAACTCCCACCCGTGCCGCTGCTGGTTGTGGCCCAGCTCGTGGATGGCTCCCCACAGACCTCTGCTTCTCATGCCCATCTCACTGATGAGCTCCTGCACTGACTGCAGGTGGCACATGATAGGGTATCCTGAGTGCATCCAGCCTGGGAACGCGAAAGGAAGAGTGAGGCATGGTGGGCGTGGTCCCCCCAAACCCATCTCCCTTCATTCCTCTGCATGGTGTAACTTTTTCCCGCCGTCCTGGCTGCCACCATAATTCCAGAATCTCCATGCTGATTGGAAAGCAGATGCTTTCTTCGACTTGGTCTGAAGAGTCCCTACCCTTCTTCCCAACCTCCACACTGGAGTTATGCCTCTCCTCTCTGGCCCCCCAAATATTAACACTTTATATAGTCATCCTCACTATAATTCACTGCTTCCTTTTGTGTGGGTTTTCTTTGCATATGAGTCTACAACATTAGGTCCTGTGTCTGAATTTGAGATCCCTGAGGCTAGGGCAGTGCCATTCCGTCTCCTATGTAAACTACTGTTGGCCAGATTTATACTTTTTAACAGTGAAAGTCTTGTGTTTTTTTGAAGATTAGAAAACAGGTCCAGAGGAATTTTCCACATGTTGGAACCAGATTTCCGGTTTGTTTTTTTTTTTTTTGGTTTGTTTGTTTTTAAGATGGCCTTCTTTCCTCTAAACCACTGAATACTTAACATAAACCTCTTTACTCTCTCTTTTCATTGCCAACTCTGACTTATGTTTGAAGGAGATATTTCTGTTTTAAACTCTCCTTGAAGCAACGCTCACTGCCATCTTGAACTCCTAGTACCAGTTTTTCTGAGACTGTTCTCCCTCCTGTGAAATCTTACGCTTTAGATGAGCATGATTTACCTTTTCACATGTAAACATCTTTTCATCTCCATCAAAGTCCATGTCTTGAACGTCTTTTTTTCCCTTACTTTACTGGTAAAATTATGCCTTACACATATTGGACGTTTAAAAAAGGCAAAATAGATGTCAGCAGAAGGAAGGAAATAACAAAGATCAGACAGGAAATAAATAGAGATTAAAAAAACAATAGAAAAGATCAATAAAACCAATAGCTGGTTTTTTGAAAGGATAAACAAAATCAACAAACCCTGGCCAGGCTCACAAGAAGAAAAGAGAGGGGACTCAAATAAACAAAATAATGAATGAAAGAGGAGAAATAACAACTGATACCACAGAGATACAAAAAATCACAAGAGAATACTATGAACAGTTATATGCCAACAAATTGGACAACCTAGAAGAAATGGATGAGTTTCTAGAAACACACAGCCTGCCCAAATTGAGTCAAGAAAAAACAAGATAATTTGAACAGACCAATTGCTAGAAGTGAAATAGAACCTGTAATTTAAAAAACTCCCTACAAACAAAAGTCCAGGACTGGACGGCTTCAGAGGAAAATTCTACCAAACATACGAAGCAGAACTTATACCAATCCTTCTCAAACTCTTCCAAAAGATGGAAGAGGATAGAACACTCCCAAAGCCATTCTATGAAGCCGCCATCACCCTGATACCAGAACCAGACAAAGACACTACAAAAAATAAAAAATAAAAATAAAAAACTATGGGCCATAAAAAGGCAAAATAATAAATAAATGGTGTCCACAGACTAGGGGCATCCCTCTGGAGCACCCACCAGCTGAGATCTGCACATCAGCAACAATCCTCTCTGGACGGAGGAAAGGAAAGGGCTGGGCTGCCAGCCTGGCTATAGCCTGCATCATCTCATCCCAGAGGTGGAGTAAAGAGTCGGGGTCCTCCAGGGCCTGGAGGTCTGCAGTTGGCACCGTCAAGATGATGTTGTCTGTTGCCAGCTCTCCCCAGGGAGCTGTGCTCTCCTGGATATGCCTCTTCCACTCCTCCAGGGATGTCTTACCTGGGAATAAAGGGCATGGAACCTGTCACCCACTTCCTCAACTTCCCTTGAGCTGAAAAACACAACTGGAACTCTAGGAGGAGGACAGTGAAGTGATGAACTACTGTCATGCGGGTCTATGTGCTGTGAAGTGAAGGACAGGCCCCCAGACCCTTCCCTCTGTTCTGCCCGGAAGTCTCCATGGACACAGGGTGTCCCTCATCTCCTGCCTCCACTGGCACCTCAAACAGTCCCTCCTCCTCCTGTCCACCAATCCTCTTCCCTTCCCTCCTTCAACCAGCCCATCAACACCGCAGCACCCCCGGCTCTCCCACTCCCCTCCACGTTCAGTCCACTCACCCAGCCTGTAATATGGGGCAGGCACAGCCCTCTTGATGGTGACGGACACGGGGCCCAGTTTACTGCCCTTGGGCACGATGACATAGAGAAGGCCACCCCAGAGGCAGGAGACTGACCGTTTGGTCCTATCCATGCAGCACTGGTGAGTCACCACAGGGGCTCGAGACAGCTTGCTGGCACTCGTCAAGTCATCGGTGTGGCAGCCAATCTGTACCTGGAGAGGCGATTCCACCATGTGTGCTGTGTGTGTGTGGTACTGTGTGGATGGAGGGTAT
Source organism: Hyperoodon ampullatus (assembly GCF_949752795.1). Classification (NCBI taxonomy): domain Eukaryota; kingdom Metazoa; phylum Chordata; class Mammalia; order Artiodactyla; family Ziphiidae; genus Hyperoodon; species Hyperoodon ampullatus. The sequence continues at coordinate 97,521,829 of NC_136922.1, forward strand.
TAAAAAACTCTAGCTTCCCCTTTCTATGAGCAGTGCATGCAAACCTGTGAGCTTTTAGCACTCCAAAAATCATATGGACCGAAAGGTACGCAGAATCATTTTTCTAGGGATTTAAGCAGCTCCACAGTGGACCACCATCAGGCATACCAGGCATAACCCCGAGGCTGATACTGACTAGGGTCCCATGGTGCCTCTGTACCAGGCAGAACCTGGGCTCTCGCTCCAGGGTTCAAACCCCTGAGATGATTCCGATGCTGGGAATGAGGCAGAGGGAATCTTCATCTGCCCTTTGTGCACAGACAGGAGGCCCATCCAGAGGCAGTGGGATATGGGGTGACGGGGGAGAACTGGTTCTGTCTTCCCCCTTTGTCTCAGCCTCCCCTCCTGGTGAGGTAGATTGAGTGCATTTTGTCTGGAGTCCTGTGACTGCTTTTCTTAGGTTTAATGTAAGTGAGCTCGAGAAAGGAGACTAACCCAAAAGAGACCCTTACTATGGTAGGAAGTGACCCTCAAAATTGAGGCAGGAAGAATTTTAATTCTGCACGATGGCCTGTTTTTGTGAGTGACGGGGTTAAGTACACCCTTCAGCGATCAAGGTGAAGAGGTAAAACCCAGAAAGGCCGTGTTGGAGAAATGAGTGAGGTTCCGAATATGTAACAGGTGCTCCTTCCCCTCATACCCCTGTCGGGAGGTGGAAACCTGAGGGCTTGTGTTTGAGGACTGGATCTGATGTTAGGAGCTCTGGCATCTGCAGTCGCTCCCTTAGGCTCCCTGAAACTTAGCTGTTTCATCTGTGAAATCTGTAACGTGGGCAGAACAGTGCCTTCCTGCACTCCTGGAAGAAGTGCCGCGAGCTGGATGAGAATGAAGCTCTGTGGCTGTGAGATGTGGCAGTGGTGTTCTGGCCTTACCTTCAGTCCAGCAAAGACTGCAGCTTCAGACAAGGAGACTTCTGCATTTTGTCCATTTGGGAGGTAGAGCCCGGTACTCACCCAGGAATCACCGCTGCCTGACAAAAGCCATAGGAAAGGCTGAGTTATTCCCCGACCTGACTCCACCCCATCTGGAACCTCACAGCCCCTCCCAGAGGTGCAGCCCTGCCCTGCGCACCTCATCTCATCCATGCTTCTTGCATGCATCGCACCTAATCCCTGAGCAGAACCCCAACGCCCGTCTCCTGGGAAGTACCTGTTAGAGAATGGAGCTGGCCCACCTGAGCTACAGCACCTGCAATGTCCTGCAAAGCTCGCTAGCCCCACTTTCCCCCAGGTCCCTCATTCTGTACCTGGGTTGTTTCCATCAATCTCCACTGTGACGGCGTGTTCTGAGGGGTACGAACTGGAGCTGCAAGACCAGGTTCCAAGCCCCTGTGCCAGCTGAGAGCAGTCTGTGCCGGAGCGTGCCAGCTCTGTGGCCAGGCAGAGCAGTGCAGCCTCATAGGAGTCACTGGCAACTGGCTTTTCCCTGCTCACAGCTGGGAGGCCCGACAGACGCAGCATCTTCCTCAGGAGCCGGTGCAAGGAAGCATAAGCAGGGACCCCCTCTGCGGGGATCTGCAGGAAGCCTGCTCCATCTGCTCCCAGTTTTACCAGCCAGCTCTTTTCCAGGTTCCTGCCCCTGTGGTTCACGATAAGCTGGAATTCAGACAGTGCCTTGCGGAAGTGGTAGCTCTGCTTCTCAGGGGTAGGGACAGGGAAACAGCCTGGGTTCAGAGTCCGAGCTAGGATGCTGAGGCCAAAGCAGTTGAGTATGACGTTACCAGGGAAACTAGCCAAAGTGGAGCGGCCGGGGTTCTGGGAGGCCCACCACCAAGCCTGGCCCCCGATGAGCAAGCCCCCACCCTCGGCCACATACTCCTGCAGCTGCTTAGCCTCCTTGTCACTGTAAGCCACACAGCAGTAGACACTCAAGTCAGCAGTCAGATGGGGCTCCAGACTGCATTCCAGGCCATACTCTGACAGCAGGGCACACAGATTTTTTAGACACGTGTTCACCCCAACTTTGCTCGTCTGGCCTCTGGCCAGCCAGTGCACAGCATTGAGCAAAAAGGGCCCCATCTTGGGCGTACAGAGCATGCCCTCGTGGGCAGCCAGAACCACACGGCCCTGGCCATAGCGGGCAGCTGCCAGGAAGCAGCCGAGAGAGGCATCTAAGCCCAGGGGGAAGGCCAGGGCCCCATGCACCAGCAGCTGCGAGGGAATTCCCCCTGTCTTGATGTCCAGCTTTGAGATCCCTTCCAGGAGCTCCTGCTGATCCTGCCCGAGATCCTCCCCAAACCTGGAAAAGAGACAAAGGAGAAGGAACAAAGGGGCTACAGTCAGTGAGTGAACCACTGAAATGAGCTCACTGAATAGAGCAATCTGTGTGGGTACAAAGATACACAGCTCATGCCAATCTTCTTATTCTCGCTAAGATTTGAGATTTGAATCACTCGTGTGACTCGCTTTATTGCAGTGGTCTGGAACTGAACTCGCAGAATCTCCGAAGTCTGCCTGTAACTGAACATATAAATGAATTGTTAGAAAAAATGGATCTATTACTCTTAGAGAAAGTAGTCCTACTTAGACATTTTTCAGAGTAACATTTCTGTAAAAGAAGGCAGTAAAAATCAAATCCCCCTCTCCACGTGCTAGCACTGATCTAGGAACATGTTACAAGTAAACTATTTAATACTACACTTGAAGATTTATACAAACTCACTCTTTTTAAAAATTGTCACTTAGGTGATTCTAATGTGCAGTGCAGAAGGACAGCCACTGCAGGCCACCTTCTCCAACTCTGAAGGCACTCCAGCCGTGTGGCTGACAGGGTCTTGGTGCTCTGGCCGGGTGTCAGGCCTGAGACTCTGAGGTGGGAGAGCTGAGTTCCGGACACTGGTCCACCAGAGACTTTCTGGCCCCGCGTAATATCAATCAGCGAGATGTCTCCCAGAGATCTCCATCTCAGTGCTAAGACCGAGCTCCACTCAATGACCAGCAAGCTCCAGAGCTGGACACCCCATGCCAAACAACTAGCAACAAAGGAACACAACCCCACCCATTAGCAGAGAGGCTGCCTAAAATCATACTAAGTTCACAGACACCCCAAAACACACCACTGGATGTCATTCTGCCCACCAGAAAGTCAGGATCCAGCTGCATGCATCAGAACACAGGCACCAGTCCCCTCCACCAGGAAGCCTACACAGCCACTGAACCAACCTTACCCACAGGGGGCAGGCACCAAAGACAATGGGAATTACAAACATGCAGCCAGCGAAAAGGAGACCCCAAACACAGTAAGTTAAACAAAATGAGAAGACAGAGAAATATGCAGCAGATGAAGGAGCAAGGTAAAAACCCACCAGACCAAACAAATGAAGAGGAAATAGGCAGTCTACCTGAAAAAGAATTCAGAGTAATGGTAATAAAGATGATCCAAAATCTTGGAAATAGCATGGAGAAAATACAAGACACATTTAACAAGGACCTAGAAGAACTAAAGAGCAAACAGTGATGAACAACACAATAAATGAAATTTAAAATTCTCTAGAAGGAATCAATAGCAGAATAACTGAGGCAGAAGAATGGATAAGTGACCTGGAAGATAAAATAGTGGAAATAACTACAGCAGAGCAGAGTAAAGAAAAAAGAGTAAAAAGAATTGAGGACAGTCTCAGAGACCTCAGGGACAACATTAAATGTACCAACATTCGAATTACAGGGGTCCCAGAAAAGAAGAGAAAAAGAAAGGGACTGAGAAAATATTTGAAAAGATTATAGTTGAAAACTTCCCAAACATGGGAAAGGAAATAATCAAGTCCAGGAAGTGCAGAGAGTCCATACAGGATAAATCCAAGTAGAAACATGCCAAGACACATTAATCAAACTATCAAAAATTAAATACAATGAAAAAATATTAAAAGCAGCAAGGGAAAAACAACAAATAACACACAAGGGAATCCCCATGTGGTTAACAGTTGATCTTTCAGCAGAAACTCTGCAAGCCAGAAGGGAGTGGTGGGACATATTTAAAGTGATGAAAAGGAAAAACCTACAACCAAGATTACTCTACCCAGCAAGGATCTCATTTAGATTTGATGGAGAAATTAAAACCTTTACAGACAAGCAAAAGCTAAGAGAATTCACCACCACCAAACCAGTTTTACAACAAATGCTAAAGAAACTTCTCTAGGCAGGAAACACAAGAGAAGGAAAATACCTACAATAACAAATACAAAACAATTAAGAAAATGGTAATAGGAACATACATATTGATAATTACCTTAAATGTAAATGGATTAAATGCTCCAACCAAAACACCTAGACTGGCTGAATGGATACAAAACCAAGACCCATATATATGCTGTCTACAAGAGACCCACTTCAGACCTAGGGACACATACAGACTGAAAGTGAGGGGATGGAAAAAGATATTCCATGCAAATGGAAATCAAAAGAAAGCTGGAGTAGCAATTCTCGTATCAGACAAAATAGACTTTCAAGTAAAGACTATTACAAGGGACAAAGGAGGACACTACATAATGATCAAGGGATCAATCCAAGAAGAAGATATAACAATTGTAAATATTTATGCACCCAACATAGGAGCATCTTAATACATAAGGCAAATGCTAACAGCCATAAAAGGGGAAATCAACAGTAACACAATCATAGTAGGGGACTTTAACACCCCGCTTTCACCAATGGACAGATCAACCAAAATGAAAATAAATAAGGAAACACAAGCTTTAAATGATACATTAAACAAGATGGACTTAATTGATATTTATAGGACATTCCATCTAAAAACAGCAGAATACACATTCTTCTCAAGTGCTCATGGAACATTCTCCAGGATAGATCATATTTTGGGTCACAAATCAAGCCTTGGTAAATTTAAGGAAATTGAAATCATATCAAATATCTTTTCTGACCACAACGCTATGAGATTAGATATCAATTACAGGAAAAAACTGTTAAAAATACAAACAAATGGAGGCTAAACAATACGCTACTAAATAACCAAGAGATCACTGAAGAAGTCAAAGAGGAAATTAAAAAATACCTAGAAACAAATGACAAAACACGACGGCCAAAAACCTATGGGATGCAGCAAAAGCAGTACTAAGAGGGAAGTTTATAGCAATACAGTCCTACCTCAAGAAACAAGAAAAATCTCAAATAAACAACCTAAAGCAATTAGAGAAAGAAGACCAAAAACAAAAAAATCCCCCAAAGTTAGCAGAAGGAAAAAAATCATAAAGATCGGACCAGAAATAAATGAAAAAGAAATGAAGGAATGATAGCAAAGACAAATAAAACTAAAAGCTGGTTCTTTGAGAAGATAAACAAAATTGATAAGCCATTAGCCAGACTCATCAAGAAAAAAGGGAGAAGACTCAAATCAATAGAATTAGAAATGAAAAAGAAGTAACAACTGACACTGCAGAAATACAAAAGATCATGAGAGATTACTACAAGCAACTCTATGCCAATAAAATGGACAACCTGGAAGAAATGGACAGTTTCTTAGAAAAGCACAACCTTCCGAGACTGAACCAGGAAGAAATAGAAAATATGAACAGACAAATCACAAGCACTGAAATTGAAACTGTGATTAAAAATCTTCCAACAAACAAAAGCCCAGGACCAGATGTCTTCACAGGCGAATTCTATTAAACATTTAGAGAAGAGCTAACACCTATCCTTCTCAAACTCTTCCAAAATATAGCAGAGGGAGGAACACTCCCAAACCCATTCTACGAGGCCACCATCACCCTGATACCAAAACCAGACAAAGATGTCACAAAGAAAGAAAACTACAGGCCAATATCACTGATGAACATAGATGCAAAAATCCTCAACAAAATACTAGCGAACAGAACCCAGAAGCACATTAAAAGGACCATACACCATGATCAAGTGGGGTTTATCCCAGGAATACAAGGATTCTTCAATATATGCAAATCAATCAATGTGATACACCATATTAACAAATTGAAGGATAAAAACCATATGATCATCTCAATAGATGGAGAAAAAGCTTTCGAGAAAATTCAACACCCATTTATGATAAAAACCCTCCAGAAAGTAGGCACAGAGGGAACTTAACTCAACATAATAAAGGCCATACATGACAAACCCACAGCCAACATCATTCTCAATGGTGAAAAACTGAAACCATTTCCACTAAGATCAGGAACAAGACAAGGGTGCTCACTCTTACCACTATTATTCAACATAGTTTTGGAAGTTTTAGCCACAGTAATCAGTGTGGAAAAAGAAATAAAAGGAATCCAAATCAGAAAAGAAGTAAACCTGTCACTGTTTGGAGATGACATGATGCTGTACCTAAGAATCCTACAGATGCTACCAGAAAACTACTAGAACTAATCAATGAATTTGGTAAAGTAGCAGGATACAAAGTTAATGCACAGAAATCTCTTGCATTCCTATATACTAATGATGAAAAATCTGAAAGAGAAATTAAGGAAGCACCCCCATTTATCATTGCAACAAAAAGAATAAAATATCTAGCAATAAACCTACCTAAGGAGACAGAAAACCTGTATGCAGAAAACTATAAGACACTGATGAAAGAAATTACAGATGATACAAACAGATGGAGAGATATACCATGTTCTTGGATTGGAAGAATCAACAGTGTGAAAATGACTCTACTACCCAAAGCAATCTACAGATTCAATGCAATCCCTATCAAACTACCACTGGCATTTTTCACAGAACTAGAACAAAAAATTTCACAATTTGTATGGAAACACAAAAGACCCTGGATAGCCAAAGCAATCTTGAGAACGAAAAATGGAGCTGGGGGAATCAGGCTCCCTTACTTCAGACTATAATACAAAGCTACAGTAATCAAGACAGTATGGTACTGGCACAAAAACAGAAATATAGATCAATTGAAAAGGATAGAAAGCCCAGAGATAAACCCACGCACATATGGTTACCTTATATTTGATAAAGGAGGCAAGAATATACAATTGAGAAAAGACAGCTTCTTCAATAAGTGGTGCTGGGAAAACTGGACAGCTACATGGAAAAGAATGAAATTAGAACACTTCCTAACACCATACACAAAAATACACTCAAAATGGATTAAAGACTTAAATGTAAGGCCATACACTATAAAACTCTTAGAGGAAAACATAGGCAGACACTCTATGACATAAATCACAGCAAGATCGTTTTTGACCCACATTCTAGAGAAATGGAAATAAAAACAAAAATAAACATATGGCACCTAATGAAACTTAAAAGCTTTTGCACAGCAAAGGAAACTATAAGCAAGATGAAAAGACAACCTTCAGAATGGGAGAAAATATTTGCAAATGAAGCAACTGACAAAGGATTTGTCTCCAAAATATAGAAGCAGGTCATGCAGCTCAATATCAAAAAAACAAACAACCCAACCCCAAAATGGTCAGACAACATAAACAGACATTTCTTCAAAGAAGGTACACAGAATGCCAACAAACACATGAATGGATGCTCAACATCACTAATCATGAGAGAAATGCAAATCAGAACTACAGTGAGGTATCACCTCACACCAGTCAGAATGGCCATCATCAAAATATCTACAAACAATAAATGCTGGAGAGGGTGTGGAGAAAAGGGAACCCTCTTGCACTGTTGATGGGAATGTAAATTGATATAGCCACTATGGAGGACAGTATGGAGGTTCCTTAAAAAACTAAAAATAGAACTACCATATGATCCAGCAATCCCACTACTGGGCATATACCCTGAGAAAACCATAATTCAAAAAGTCATGTACCACAATATTCATTGCAGCACTATTTACAATAGCCAGGACATGGAAGCAATCTAAGTGTCTATCAACAGATGAAGGATAAAGTAGATGTGGCATGTATATACAATGGAATATTACTCAACCATAAAAAGAAACGAAATTGAGTTATTTGTAGTCAGGTGGACGGACCTAGAGTCTGTCATACAGAGTGATGTAAGTCAGAAAAAGAAAAACAAATACCATATTCTAACACATATATGGAATCTTAAAAAAAATGGTTCTGAAGATCCTAGGGGCAGGACAGGAATAAAGTCGCAGATGTAGAGAATGCACTTGAGGACACTGGGAGTGGGAAGGGAAAGCTGAGATGAAGTGAGAGAGTGGCAATGACATACATACACTACCAAATGTAAAATAGCTAGCTAGTGGGAAGCAGCTGCATTTCATGGGAGATCAGCTCGGTGCTTTGTGACCACCTAGAGGGGTGGGATAGGGAGGGTGGGAGGGAGACGCAAGAGGGAGGGTATATGGCGATATATGTATACGTATAGCTGATTCACTTTGTTATATAGCAGCAACTGACACAACAATGTAAAGCAATTATACTCCAATAAAGATGTTAAAAAAATTGTCACTTAAACCTGATGAGCATATTTACTACTTCTTATTGAGAAATGGTCAAAATGTAATGAATTGAGGAAAGATTTTGTATTTCAAGAATTTTTTAAACCCATTTGTAGATACTTTGTCAAGCAACAGGAGATTGGTTAAATAAGTTATGGTTAACTGTAGATGGCATATCATATGGCAATTAAAATGATTATTGGAAAATGCTTAATAGAAAAAATTTTAAGTCAGATTCTAATATACTATGCTCTAAATAAGCCAAATTTTGCACAACAAACTGCCAAGAACAAACGAACAAAAAACAAAATCCACAAGACCAGACAGAGAAACATTATCCAAAGTATGTTTATCAAAATGTCTTCAGTGATCATCTTGGCTAGTGGGATTTAGATGATTTTAATTACCTTTATAAAACTTTGTCTCATAATAAAAATCAAATGTTAATAAAAAGGTTTACTCATTCAAGTAGCAAAACATTACTGAAAAAAATTCCTCTTGTACAGTTTCTCCTTAATTTCTCTTTAGCATGAAAATGGAGACACATCATGTTTTAATTTTGTCATTCCATTTTCAACTAACACGGCCAAATGTCAAAAGGGTTCTGGCATCAGTTTAGCTTGTACCTTTTTTCCACCTGTAGAGGCTTAAAGACTTATTTTGTGGGGCAATGACGTTGAGCCACAACACTTAGCTTATAGACTTAGCTTCCACGCTGAGTGTTCTGCCAGAATCTTATGACGGGCACCTTGTGAAGTCCAGCTACTGATAAAACACCTTCACTATGGAGATCTGTGATAATGAGACTGGGAACCTGAAGGTTTACACTCATGTGCTTATAAAAATATCTAACTGCCGCTGTCCAGCTGAGCAGGTCATTGGTGGACTCTGGCTCTGACTGGTCAGGATGATCCTGCTTCCTCCCTTGGCAGAGTAGCTGGAAGATCCTGTGAAATTTACATCCCCTCTCCAAGCCACCACTTGCTTACCACCACTTGTGTCTGGGAGTATTCAATAAAGACGACGTCCCTAAGTTGGCTAACATAGTACCTGATACATAGTAAGTCTTCAACACATGTTAGTGGGTATATAAAACACACAAATACATACAGAATATTTATCTGATAATGAAAGACTTTATGTCTGATAGACAGGGACCTTAATACCTAAAAGTATTAAGGGTATAAATGGTTATGGGTTGAGTTGTGTCTCCTCCAAATTCATTTGTTGAAGTCCTAACCCTCAGGACCTCAGAATGTGACCTTATTTGGAAATAGGATCATTGCAGATATAATTAGCTAAGTTAGGATACGGTGGGCCTAATCCAACATGACTGGTGTCCTTATAAGAAGGGGAAATTTGGACACAGACACACACACACATAGGGAGAACGCCATGTAAAAATGAAGGCAGAGATCAGGGTAATGCTTCTACAAGCCAAGGAAGGCTAAAGATTGCCAGGAAACCACCAAAAGTAGGAGAGAGGCCTGGAGCTTATTCTCCCCACAACCTCAGAAGGAATCAACCCTGCCAACCCCTTGATCACAGATTTTTAGCCTTCAGTGGTGCGATGACAAAATTCTGCTGTTTAAGCCAGCCAATCTGTGGTACTTGGTTATGGCAGCCCTAGGACGTTAACACAGTCACAATTCTGAAAAGTGATCCACACAGAACACTCTGGGGGTAGGTGATCTATAAAATTGGTCTGGATGTATCCTAACATTCTTGGGCTTACTTTTTTTTTTAATTAATTAATTTTTGGCTGCGTTGGGTCTTCGTTGCTGCGCGTGGGCTTTTCTCTAGTTGCAGCGAGTGGGGGCTACTCTTCGTTGTGGTGTGCAGGCTTCTCATTGCAGTGGCTTCTCTTGTTGCGGAGCACGGGCTCTAGGTGCGCGGGCTTCAGTAGTTGTGGCTCACGGGCTCTAGGGCGCAGGCTCAGTAGTTGTGGTGCACGGCTTAGTTGCTCCGCGGCATGTGGGATCTTCCCGGGCCAGGGCTTGAACCTGTGTCCCCTGCGTTGGCAGGCGGATTCTCAACCACTGCGCCACCAGGGAAGCCCCTTGGGCTTACTTTTAAAAACACTGATAACTGAATCAGAAAGTTACCCAGGGGTAGGACCATATCTTGCGTGTCTCTAGTTCCAACAGCACCTAGCGTGGTGTCTGGTGGGAAGCACTACCTAGCAGTAGTAAGACATGCCACAGAAATGAGGGGGCAATCATGTAAAATTAACATGCAGTGGGCTGAGAGCAGCCCTCTGAGCTGCAATGCCTCTCACCTTTCTTCTGAAAAAGGACTCACCCTCTCACTTATACAGGAGTACATGTGTGTATATGTATTTGTATTTATATGTGTTTATATATATACATAAGCATGCATATATACACAGAGACATGTGTGCACACCCATATATGTATACATATACTATATATGAAATGATTATATGGGCCTGAGGAAAACTATGGAAGATGACATCCTGGGTTGTCAACACGGTTCCTGGGGGAGGGGTGGGAAGATGGTGTGCACAGCACCATAAGGAGGAGCAAATAAAAACCTGGCATTTAATCGCACTGCAGCTTACTATTTATCAGTTACAAACAACAGGCAGACCTCTGAGAACTAACATGGTTAGGTGTTCCAAAACATTTTTTTGAGTAAAACATTTAAAAATAAAAACTAACAATTTGGTGATACAATTTATATAAGACAAAAATAAAACAAAGTAAATATATGTCAGTATATATGTCAAAAAAGTCAGGACAAAATCACAAGAGTGTAAGAAGTATTCTGAATTGTGTGATGGAGACAAGGGGTTGGTATTGAAAGAGCTGCTCAAAGGGGACTTGTCTCATCAGTATTTTTTTTTCAAATACGGAGAATGTATGAATATATTTCTCAGGTAATTAAGAATTAAATTTAAAATGTGAAGGTAACTGATGGAAAAATAGAACTGAGAAGCATAATCTACAAATATGTTGGGAGAATTTAAGGAGTAGAGAAAACTAGGTCGAATACTATAACGAAGAAAAAATGCAAAAAGAAACAAAGTATAAAAAGAAACCAGGAAAACAATGAGGCAAGAGTAAGAAATACACTTGAATTATCACTATCTAGGACTGGATTAAATTTTTAGGCGAAGAGACACATGCTCTCAGACTGGGCTAAAAACATCTAGGTATAAGCTGCTTACAAAAGACACAATTGAAACTATCAATAAATGGTACACAAAGATTGAAATGAGGAGATCAACAAAGGTGTATCTGGAAGATACAACAAAAAGAAAGCAGAAGTGCCGGTATTAATATGAGATGCAATTGATTTCAAAGAGGAAAGAATGAAAATAAACAAAAGATGAATATTTTCTATGAATAGAAGTTAAGCCTTCCAAAGATATAATTTTCATTAATTTTTATGGGCCTATAAACAAAGTGCTGAAAGCAAAAACTGCTACAAAGAAAATTAAAATTTGATGAATTCATAATCACATGTGAAAATAGTAACAGATCTCTCAGCATCCAATGGATCAATTAAAAAAAAAAAAAGGATAGGGATGATTTGAGCAGAATGACTGACAAACTTGATTAGAACCAGAACACAATGGTGCAGTATCGCCTAGAATCTGAGGATGAGAAAATGAGAGCGTAGAATGCTGTACTCTGTCAATTTGTTGTGTAAATATAACAAAAATGCAGATATTCTCAAACATGATACATTAAAAATATAATTTTTTAGAACACACACACAGGCATAGACAAGCAATTGAGAGGATCCATATCAAACTTCTGAGAGTGGCTGCCTTAGTCCAGAGGCATGAGACTGGGAATGGTGGTGTGTGATGAAAGACAATTTGCCACTCTCCTCTATACATTTTTTTTAAATTGGAGTATAATCGCTTTACAATGTTCTGTTAGTTTCTGCTGTACAATGAGGTGAATCAGCTCTATGTACACCTATATCCCCTCCCGCTTGGACCTCCCTCACCCGCCCCCCGCCATCCCACTCATCTAGGCCATCACAGAGCACCGAGCTGAGCTCCCTGTGCTATACAGCAGGTTCTACTAGCTGTCTATTTTACACATGGTATCTATGTATCTTATTTATGTCAAACCTAAGCTCCCAATTCATCCCACCCGTCCCCTCCCGCCCCCCCACCCCTGTGTCCACACGTCCATTCTCTACATCTGCGTCTGTATTCCTGCCCTTGTATTTTTCATTATAAGCTTGAATTCATTTTGAAATTTTTTTGTGAAAAGGTGAAATGTTTCGGGACTTCCCTGGCGTTCCAGTGGTTAAGACTTTGCCTTCCAGCACAGGGGTTATGGGTTCAATCCCTGGTCGGCGAGCTAAGATCCCGCGTGCCTCGCGGCCAAAAAACCAAAACGGAAAACAGAAGCAATAGTGTAACAAATTCAATAAAGACTTAAAAATTGGTCTACGTCAAAAAAAAATCTTTTAAAAAATGTTTTAAAAAGGTGAAATGTTTCTCAAAAGAAAAGAAAGGAGGGAGAGAGGGAGGGAAGGAGGAGAGAAGGAAGGCTGGACAAGCAAGCATAGAAGATGGGATGTCAGGGAATTCTCAACAGATGCTTCTATTTACCAATATTTAAGTCTTGTATAATATCTATTTACAGTATTTAAGTTTGGATAATAACATAATGAAAGTAGCTATTATTTAATGAGGTTTAATATCTTCTAGGCATTTACACATACAGACCATCTTGTTTAATCATTATAATAAACCTGAAAGTTATTATTCTTGCTTTATAGATGAGACAGAAAAGTTAGGCTATTTGCCCCCATGTTTCTTAGCTAATAACTGGAAAGGACAGGAAACAAATCCATGGTGGTTTGTCTCTAAAGCCAATGATGTTGTCCACACACCAGTAATCTCTCAATTACTGAGTTTTGAATGAAGCCCACAGTTGGGTATGCGGCAATCAACAGGTATATTTTGTGCAAAAGCGGCTTTAAATAGACATGAAGGTGTGAATACTACTGCATTTATGGAAAAGGAAAAGCATGTGCTCCTTCAGAGCTGGAAGTGCGAGAGGGCACTGAGGAAAGGAAGGGAGAGGTGGCAGTGCTCAGGTACCAAATCACACCTGAGCAAACAGGTGATACAGGAGATGGCTTTCTGATGGAGATTTAAAACCTGCCATAGTAACGGCAGCAGTGATCAGAGAGTTCAGTGTGAGGCGAGCTGCTGTCATTGTCACCATGCATTGGCCTTGTCTCTTCTCTCCCATGTGCTGGCTACTAGACCTATTTCACCTGGGGTGTTTGCTTCTTAATTTGTTTTCTTCACTTTGAAATTCCCCCTTTTCATCTCATTCTGTCTCTCGTTTTATATAACATACATTTTTAGAAAGTTCTGTTAGAGTGTGAAGCATTCTCAAGGAGTGAAGTGTCCTCATTCATGTATTTATTCACTAACTATGTAGTCTACAAATATTCTGTTCTGTTCATTGGGTCATATTTTTCTTCCAGCCATGATTGATTCTGTTGTCTTTCCACACTAAATTTCTGTCTAATGATTTCCCTTTTAAATTTAATATAGCCTTTTTATATAGTTATTACATAGTTTTTTCTTTTCACTATGGGCATGAGCAGATCTTTTGCACGTTCTGATATCGTGTGGGTGAGTTCCTCTTGATATTCTTTCTAAGTTACCCCAGACCAGTTTGTTTGTAGACACTACCACATCCACCACCTTCTCAAATTATATTGGGGTCTGTATAATGCTTCCTTCCACTTTCTTATTGCTTAATGTCTGTATCTCTAACTGAAGGGCAAAGATCAGCTGGGGCCTATTGCTGTCCTTCCTGGGGGCTTGTCCTTCCACTCTTCAGGGACCTAAAGCAAGGCCTACTCCACCCAACCAGGCATGGAATGCACTGGAAGTGTTCAGCCTACCATTGTCTTTGGAAGATGGCAAACTCCAGCATCCCTTTCTGCCTCCACCAAATTCTGAAGGAGCTTTGCTGCTTTTACATTTGAGGGTTTTTTCCCTTAAGTGTCTACTCACCCAATTGGTTCATTCTTCTACAACATGAGAAGACATCAGTGATAATTCTTGGATTTGTTTCAGCTTTTTCCTTGTGGTTGTGCATCGTGGGTAGGTATGGTCTCAGGAGACGCTGCACACCGTGCCACACGTCAGTCACCCGGCACTCCCACCAACTGTGCCTTAGCAGTACGTGGGGTGAGCATCAGAACCTCCACATTCAGTTGTTTGCTTACTATTTTTCATTAATTTGGTCAGGTTTGGTGGAGAGGGCAATTCTGGGATCTAGGCTCATTTCCCACTACCTTTACCTGGAAACTCTTTACATTTATGGATCTTGAATATGAAAACAGAACAGTGCTACTTACAAGCTGAGAGTCCTCAGACAAAGACCTTGCACTCTATAGGAATGTGGTGATGATCAAGAGAGATAACACATAATCTTTTTTTTTTTTTTTTTTTTTTTTTTTTTGCGGTACGCGGGCCTCTCACTGTTGTGGTCTCTCCCGTTGCGGAGCACAGGCTCCGGATGCGCAGGCCCAGCGGCCATGGCCCACGGGCCCAGCCGCTCCGCGGCATATGGGATCCTCCCAAACTGGGGCACGAACCCGTATCCCCTGCATCGGCAGGCGGACTCTCAACCACTGCGCCACCAGGGAGGCCCAACACATAATCTTTAAGAGAGGCATAAACCTAAGCTACTAGTTTGTATTTACTTTTATATGAGCAGCTCCTAATACACTCTAGGCCTTGTAGGTTATGCCATGTGTAAGAGTAATGAGCTGCTGATCTGAGATTAATTTTTCCCCAGACTCTCCTCTGTCTTGGTATAAAACCAAATGCCTTTGGGTCTGGCTTTGCATGTTAAAGTACAGGCAGGACCTCCTCAGGTGTGTAAACCTAGGTGTGCAGGAAGCTTTTGCCCTTGGGGATAGGACCCTTGAGAGGATCTTTTGTTGGTTTTATGAGACTGCTCCTCCCCTGGGCAGACAGGGTAATTCCCTTAAGGAGCTCCAGAGCCTCCTGCAGCAATTTAAAGTCAGCAAACCTGTTCGGTCAGCCCAGGAGCCATTGACCAAGATTTGCTGGCCGGAAAGTTCACTGAAAACCTCAAAGGAGACATGCGTGAAGGCGGCAGGAATCTGAGCTGAGGGCCTGGGCCCCATACAGGCCTTTTAAGACTTTAGAGTTGATGGGGTCAGTCAACTCCAGCTCAGTTTTGGGCTGAGGCTGGAAGCCTCTGAGACACAGCACATTCTATAACATGAAGCTGTCTGTAGGCTCAACCCTGGTACCCAGGCCACCCTTTCCCTTCTCGTGGTTTAGGATGTGTATTCGTTCATATATTTATTCATTAATTTACGCAGTCTACAAATACCTGTTTCTCTCTACCATGTTTCACACATCAGGCACTGAGAATAACGCAGCACACGTGACAGGCGAGATCAGTGCCTCCGTGGAACTTTAGACTTTGGTTGGCTAGACACGTACCAGCAAGTACACGTTGGGTATTTACAGGTTATGATCACTGATGTTTAGGCAAGAGTTGGAGAAAAGTGAAACTGGAAGTTTAGTTCTTAGTTTCGAGAGAGTCATTGAGGAAGACTCCCCTGAGGAGGGTGTTTGAGCTGAAGCTGAATAAGGAAAATAAATTGGCTTTTCAGGAGCTGAAGGAAGATCCAGAATAGGAAGAGAAATTTGAAAACCAAGTCTTATATTCAGCTTTGCCGGAGCTACCAGTGTAATTTTTTCGATTAACTGAATTTCCAAATATCTGATATTTTGTAAGACAAACTGTAAGGAAAAAATGTTGCCTGCCATCCCAGTTCTACAAGGATCAAGCCATTGGCCAGTGCAGTCATGCACTGACTTATATAAAATTCGAACATGAATCTGATCAAGCCTCTCAACCAGGAGGTGGGAAACTTTTTCTTAGCAGCCCAATAATAAATATTTTAGGGTTGTAGGCCACATGTTTTCCACTGACACAACTCAACTCTGCCACTGTAACTCAAAAAGAGCTACAGACAATATGTACACAAATGGACACTGCTGTGTTCCAATAAGACTTTATTTATGTAAACAGGGGGCTGGCCCACAGGCCATAGTTTGCCAATCCCTGCTGTAGAATCCAGATCTAACTTCCACTTTACAAGAAATATAGAGAACAGAGGAATACATTCAATGACACCACAGGGATTCAATCAGCAAAACTCAGATTGTTTTGAAGGAACCACATTCTGTACTTTGGGGAAACTGTTCAGGACATAGTACCTAGTTTCTTCAACAAAAAAGCAGCAAGAGATAAAAAGAATTGGAAAAGAAACTCAACATTATATGAGACATAAAATTCATATCAAGCAATCAAAATATTTGGGTTTTAATAAAAGACCAATTCCAACAAACAGTGAAAAAATAAGACAATTATGGAAACATTAAGAAAGTGTTACTTCTTTTGGGTATGATAATGGTGCCTTGTGGTTATGTTTTCAAAACAATTTACATCGTTAGGGATACATATTAAAAAACAGATGGAATGATGTCTGTGATTTGCTTCAAAATAATCTGTGTGAACCGGGGGTGTGGCTGTAGATAAAACTGGATAGACTATGAGTTGGCTGTTACTGAGCTTGGGTAATGGCTGCATGGGGGCTCTTTGTACTGTTCTCTCTACTTTTGCATATCTCTGAACTTTTCCATAATTAAAAGTTAAACATAAAATATACTTCAGATTCAGTGGCAGAGATGAAAAATGTAGGCGTGGATGAAGAAAAACAGGTTTAGTTTGATGGACAGGAGTCCTTTGGAACAATTAAGAGCAGTTAGGTTGATGGGATTTAACCTTGTTTGTCCCTTAGAATTAAAGAGAAGTTGGAGTGAATCAGATCCACCCTGCCTCTCTGAGTAACTCATCACCTCCCAACCCTCTCAGAGGGAAGGAAGACCAAGGGAGCCAGGACTTGGGGCTGAGGACACTGCTAAATGCTTACTAAATATGTGTACTCCCTTCCTTGTAGCAGAGTCTTGATTTCTTCAGAGATGCCAGGGCCCATTTAAAAGTATTCGGCCCTTCAGACCCTCTGGCAGCTAGAGTTGGCCAGGTGAGCTAATTTTGGTCACTGAAATATAATAGAAGCCTAATGGTCAGGGCTCCCAGAAAATATATTATTTTCTGTATTAGAAAGGACATATTCAGCGGATGTATTCATTCTAGCTTATTCTTGCGGAGGTGTAATTATAGTGCCTGAAGCAGTAGTACCAATCTTGTAACCATAAAGATAAAAGTGAAACATCGTGATGGGAGGGGTGGGGGCCACGGGGGTGGGGAGAGAGCAAGAGAGAGATGGAGGGCGAGGGAGGAAGGGAGCGAGAGAGGGAGAGAATGGACTTGCACGAATGGACCTGGGTCATCATGAAGCAGGGACTCAGTGCCCCAGGCCTGATTTTCTTGCCCGGACTTCGTTACATGAGAAAAATAAACTCCTACGTGGTCAATCCTCTATAACAAGGCTTCTGTTACATGTGGCCAAGCACAAGTGAGTCACTGATAACAAGTTATCTAGAACCCCAAATATCCAAAACTAAACTCCTGCCCTCCTCTAATCTGTCTTCTCATAGACTGTCACAGCTCCTTACGTGGCAACACTCACCTTTAAGGCACTGACCACCAAAACGCTTGACTCCTATTCCCCGCCCCCCCCTCCACATTCAGTCCATCAGCCAAGCCTGAAGGCAGGAAGGAGGAAGGAGCGGAGGTACGTGTCTCTCTCAGGCTGTGTCTCTGGCCATCACTGTGTCTTCTCTTAGGCTCCCGGTCCCATCAGACAGCCCCCCCGTCTGGGGTCCCAGCTCCTGCTGGACAAGCCTCCACCAGGTGGCTGCAGCTCCCGGGCTGCTGGACCACCACCGCCTCTGCCAGTCCTGCTGCTGCTCATCTCCTGGCTGCCTCGCTGCCTCCTGTGCAGTTTTCAGCTCTTGTGTCGCCTGCTTAGTCAGTTCCCCGGATTAAATCCCTTATGTTTGAAACACCAGTTAATCCTGACCAGGCCTCATTGATAAGCCTTCCCTGATGACCCTAACTAAAATATTCTCCACTCCCCTCGCTGTCACTCTGTCACTTATCCTTCTTTACTTTCCTTGTAGCTCTTATCAATACCTGCTAGAGTATGTGTCTATTTGTTTCCTTAGTTGCCTAATTTTCCACTGGAATATAAGTGTCAAGACAGCAAGGGTCTTCTGCATGGGGCCTGGCACATGGTATGTGCCTCACACAACGAAACAAACGCTCTTCCATTCCTTTAAGAGATACTGACACACACTCTCCAAGTCTCAGGCACTAGACAGACTGATGAATAAGACAAGTTTTTCTAATAGATCGACAGTCGCTTTGGCCACAGGTGGGAGTGGCCGTGAGAACCCAGCCGCTCTTGGGCTTCAGTGCATTTTAATTGGCCTATTTTCTACTTGTAGTGGTTCTGAAAAGCAGTGGAAAAATCACGTGTATTAAAGCGGAAGCTCACTGAAGAGGGGGATCAAATGTATTGTAAACATGCATCAGACTCCCCATAGGGAAACACCACTCACCTGACCTGGAGAGGGATCTTGGGCACCTTCTTAGAGACCTTGAACCGGCTTCTGTCCCCACAGGTATCAGTGAAGTACACACCGGCCACACTGGTCACCTGGTTCCCTGGGAACTTGGACAGCACCTTGTCATGACCATGCTGACTGGCCCAATACCAGGCTTGGCCCCCCATGAGCAGGCCCCCTCCACGTTTCACAAACTGGATCAGCTCTGCAGTCACGGTGTCATTGTAGGCATTGATGCAGTAAACCCCCAGGGGTTCTCTCGGTTCTGGCTGAATCTGTGCCTCAACCCCAGAGCCCTGCAGGATGTCTGCTAGTGATGCCAGGGATGGGTGCACTCCAACGGGAGCCCCAGGGGAGGGACAGAGCCAGCCCACTGCATTGAGAAGAAATGGGGCCAAGCCGGCATCCAGCAGGTAGCCCTCATGGGACACCACCACCAGGCGGCCTCGGCCATAGGAGGAGGCAGCAATGAGGACCTGGCCCTGATCATTCACCATCACCGGGAAGGCAGCCTCTCCAATTAGAAGGAGTTCACTGGGGATGGGGCCTTTAGGGACATCCCAGCTTGTCACTCCATCCATGAGGGCCTCAAAGGCAGCAGCAGGAGTTGTCGCCATGGCTCAGTCAGCTGCGGGAGAAGAAAGCAAAGACTGAGCTTGGTCAGAACAAATGAAGGAATGCGTGAAAACAAAAACAACTAAATGCATTCAGATGAAAACTACTTGTCAGGTTCCCCACTGTGTGCCACGGCCTGGGGGTGCAGCAAGGAACACAACAGACAAGGTCCCTGCTTTCACGAATCTAATATTTGAGAAGGGGAAGGACAATAATTAGGTAGATAAACAGATAAAATGCAGCAATTAATAACTGTTAGATGAAAATAAAACATAGTGATGTGATATCGAGCAACCGGAAAATTACTTTAGATTGGGTGACAGGAAAGGCCTACAGGAAAAAGTGACCTTGAAGCTGAAACCTGACATTTAAGTTGAGGCCTGAAATGCTGCGGGAGAGCACTTTAGCAGTGAGAAGCCCCAGGGTGGCTGGAGGAACACACAGGGAGGAGCGGGACCTGCATGGAGTGAGGGCGGGGCTGGATCCCACGGAGCAGGTGGATCAAGGTGAGAGTCGACCTGAGTTGACGTAGTATTTTCTTCTCTGGAAGAAAAGGTCAGTTGACCTTTCAGAAACTAAATTTGTTCTGGTAGCTTTGACCACATGAATTGGAAACGCCTCCCAATTTATCATACCTGCCCTAACTAGGGAGCTCCCCGCCTCTACTTGGGGAGCATCCTGAGGTTTACCAAGTCTTTTAAAATTTGGTGTGCCTAGAACTGAGTTAATTATTCCCTTCAGAGCAGCTCCTCTTGGATGAATTACTTACACTTTAGTCTCTCCGTTTACATAAAGAGAGTAGTACAGCCCTTGGAGGATTGTTTTTGAAGATGAAGAGAATGCAAATAAAAATGCCTTGTCTAGTGTCAGGTATACAATGAGCACTGAGAAAACACTAGTATCTGTCCCTCTGCTGTCTTTTCTAGCTTCCTAAGTGACAAGAGCCATGTAGTAGGTGCTCTGGGTGCCCCAGACCGCCTCTGACTCCAGCAGCTGCCCTGGAGGACTTTCCTGGGCACTGGGAAACCTTTCTCACCTGGCAGGTGCCCTGAAGTAGCGGTGAGCTGATACAGGGTAAGCTTCACCCGGGGGAGGGCATCATGGATAAATGCCACAGGGCGGTCCTAGGTGCATTCTGGAGCCCCTCACAAGGTCGCCCAAGGAATTGGGTTCCAGCTGCCCACAGTGGTAAACAGCTCAGCGACAGGCCCTTCCTTGCTGGCTTCTCCTCCTTCCTGGTCTCTTCCTCCCCATGTCCTCACTATGCAGTACTGGGCTCACTTCCCAGATAAACTACCTGCACTCAGGTCCTTCTATCAGGTTTTGCTTTGGGGAACAATCTAAACTGACAGACACCAAACCCTTCCCTTCCACTGCATCTGCCTCTGTCCTTCCTCCCTCCTACTTCCGTACACCGTCAGCCACCTCGTTTTGTTCATCTTCTTTCACGTATCTCTCAAATATCAGTCCCTTCAGTTTACATTCATATCTAGATGAAACCAATCTGGTTTCTGTCCCCAGGATACATTCCCACCTGCAAGCTCCCTCAAGCCATCCTGCTCACACGTCTTCCTAATCAGAACCCTCAGGTTCATCCACTCCCCCAGGTAAAAACTGAGTGGCTCACCTTGGATTTTAAGCCTCCAGGGTACGGGCTCTCCACAGTTTTTTAGACTTTCTCCCTTTACTTTCTCCACCAAATCTCTGGTACGCTTGGCTCCCAGAGCATGCCTTGTATTCCTTGTAAAGTTCCAGCTCCTTTTTTTTTTTTTTTTTTTTTGGTTTTAAACTGCCGTTCCCATCTACCACCTCTCTCTTAATATTGCCCCCAGTAAAGTGAATTCACAAAAAAGCACCAGTTCCCAGTTGGAGTATGGAGCGCGTGGGTGAGTGATCTCAGCTTGTGGGTTTGGGGTGGGAAAAGGCAGCGAGAGATCAGGAAGCCTGAGGTCAAGCCAACCACCTCCGACAAGACGAGGGAGGTCTTTCAGGAATCCGGGCCTCCCTAGTTTTACAGGAAAAGCACCAAAAAACCCAGGAGATGAGTAATAAATATGTTCTCAGAACTTTGACCACAACTCTCCATAACTACATGCCCGCGCGCGCACACCCAGAATCGCACGCACACACAATCACACATCTTTTGTCAAATTATTGACTCACACATTCAAAGAGGCGAGAGAAAACTGTTTTGAGACAAACAGCAAATAGGGAAAGAAGGGCGCAACGAAACAAGAGCGTGAACCTAAGAAGATAGAGACACCCCGACTGCCGGGAACCTTCTCGGATCTGTAACTGGCACCTTGGGGCGCACGCGTGTCCCCAGATGCTCGGCCCCCGGCCCACCCTACGGACGCGCTCGGATCGGCAAACTCACGCTGGGGCGGCCGGGGTGCGCGGTGCAGGCCAGAGCGAGGAGGCCGGAGCCGAGGCTCGGCGGGCGGTCCCGGCGCGGCAGGCGGGGCAGGGCGAGGTGGCGGTGCCCGGGAGGCTCCTCCCCGCCGTACCTGGGGCGGGGCCGGGCTCCTGGGGGGGTGCGCAGCCCGCCCCCTGGGAGGCGGGGCCTCTCGGCCCGCGGGTGTCCGGGCCGAAACCGGCTCTCCCGGGCTCTCCGAGGGTCGCTTCGGAGCGAGAGGGAGCTCCGCAAAGGTGCTGTCACAGTTGGTGAGGAAAGCACACGCCAAGTCTCCAATAAGTCAGACTCGGGGCGAAGAATCCCCCAACAACAACGTAGCCCACGGCCGAGGCTCTGCTTGGGCCCCGCGTGGAACTGGGCCCCCTCCCCTCCGGTCCGGGGATGCGGCGCCGGAGAACCCAGGCTGCCGTGTCGCAGCCTCAGGGCGGCTCCTGAGTTGAGGGGCTGCCCCCTGGTGGTCAGCGCCCGGCCTTGCATCCCGTGCCGGGCGGGATTCTCGGCGGTCCACGGAGCTCCACGAAGAGAGCTAAGTCTGGGAGTGTAGGCAGAAATGCCGCCCAGTGATGTGCTTGCTGGGAAGGAAACGTGCCGGTTACAGGAGCAGACACGTCCATTCCAGCTAAAGCTATAGAGTGGCTGCTGCTTGGATTTCTACCTAAAACGGGTGGGAAGGTCAAAATCAAGGTTAAAGAGTTCTAAGTTTGCCGCGAATCTGATTTTGCACAGCTTTGTGCAGCAGATGGCGCTGTTTTAACTTTTACAGAGTTTTTGTTTTGTTTTAGGGGGAGAGAGTGACAGGTAGGGGTGGGGACACGCGTGCGTACTTGAGAGTGATTATGGAGAAGGGGGCTTTAGATCCCTATTTTATAATCCCCCCACCCCCGTTTGGGGCTAACACTGGTTATACATGTAAATCATCGCACTGTTCATAAAGTTACCGGATGTATCTTTTTCTTAAAGGTTCGTGACTGTCTCTTTATAAGCATTATTTAAAAGTAGCAGATAATCTTACATCTTCACTGAATTTTAACATGTTGTGGACACTTCACTCATATTCTCTTCTGCCTCGGGGCTTATCAAGGCCAGTGCCTTCACCAGATCTCGAGCCCATTCTCTTTGTAAAATAGGTAGCACCTCCTCCAGGATCTTGCTGTCGAGTTCCCTTTTATGTATTTTCATTTTTTAAGTCTCTTTTTGACTTCTTCCTGGTTAAAAATATACTTTGGTAAGCTCCGTTTCTTGCCTCTCTGTATAGAACATGCCATTTCTTTCCTGCAGTTCACCCTCCCCTTTGCCAAGAATGAAGTTCAAACCTCGCAGTCCAGCTTCTGCTTCTTCCACTTCATTTCCTTCCCAAGTCCAGGCTCCACCCCTGCCTCCTTGCCTTAAGCGTACACTGGGTAGTGCTGACTGACTCTTCATTTTCCCTCTTTGGTGTTAAACTAACATAATGCTAATTATTACTCTATTTCTTTTTGGATCTTTACCAAAATATACTTTCAGGGTTTTAAAGCAGTTTTTTTTTTCTTTGAGAGTGGGGGCAACCAGGAATGACGTGCTGTTACTTATTTTAATATGTTGTGAAATGCTTTTTGTTATGGGCTGAATTGTGATTGAGTTAAAATGAGGCCAGTGAGGTGGGGCCCTAATCTAATATGACTGGTGTCCCCGTGAGAAGAGGAAGAGACATTAGGGATGCCCTCACAGAGAGGACAAACCATATGAGGACACAGTGAGAAGGAGACATCCCTAAGCCACGGAGAGAGACCTCAGGGAAACTGACCCCTGCTGGCACCTTCATCTTGAACTTCCAGTCTCCAGAGCATGAGAAAGTAAATTTCTCTTCTTTAAGCCAAAGACAACTCAAAATTTCCTAATCAGTAAATTCTAACAGTAAGTTAGTGGTTAAATTAAGCTACATCATACAGTGGAACACTTTTCAACTGTTAAAAGGAATGAAGTAACTCTGCACGTACTAGTATGGAAATGTTTAAAAGTTTAATGTTTAAAATGTGTTGGTTAGTGTGTGTAATATTATCTTGTTTAATATAGAAAAAGATTTTATAGAGACACACAGCTTCTTTGTGTGTGTGTGTGTGTGTGTGTGAAGAACTTGATAACCATGGTTACCTCTGATAAGTGATTCCAGGGTGTTTGGGAACGGAGAATACTTTTCATCTACTGTAGTTCTTTTTTTTATATATATAAATTATTTTATTTATTTATTTTTGGCTGTGTTGGGTCTTTGTTGCTGTGTGCGGGCTTTCTCTAGTTGTGGCGAGCAGGGGCTACTCCTCATTGCAGTGTGTGGGCTTCTCATTGCGGTGGCTTCTCTTGTTGCGGAGCACGGGCTCTAGGCACGCGGGCTTCAGTAGTTGTGGCATGCGGGCTCAGTAGTTGTGGCTCACAAGGTCTACAGCGTAGGCTCAGTAGTTGTGGTGCACAGGCTTAGTTGCTCCGTGGCATGTGAGATCTTCCCGGACCAGGGCTCTAACCCGTGTCCCCTGCATTGGCAGGTGGATTCTTTTTTTTTTTTTTTTTTCAGATGTTGGGGGTAGGAGTTTATTAATTAATTTATTTATTTTTGCTGTGTTGGGTCTTCGTTTCTGTGCGAGGGCTTTCTCTAGTTGTGGCAAGCGGGGGCCACTCTTCATCGCGGTGCGCGGGCCTCTCACTATCGCGGCCTCTCTTGTTGTGGAGCACAGGCTCCAGACGTGCAGGCTCAGTACTTGTGGCTCACGGGCCTACCTGCTCCGCGGCATGTGGGATCCTCCCAGACCAGGGCTCGAACCCGTGTCCCCTGCATTAGCAGGCAGACTCTCAACCACTGCGCCACCAGGGAAGCCCGGCAGGTGGAATCTTGGATTCTTAACCCCTGAGCTACCAGGGAAGTCCTTCTTTTTTTTAATATAACTTTTCTTTTTCTTTCTTTTTTCTTTTGGTTTTATTGAGATATAATTGACGTACAGCACTATATAAGTTTAGGGTGTACAGCGTAATGATCTGACTTACATACATAAGGAAATGATTATTACAATAAGTCTAGTGAACATCCATCGTCTCATATAGATGCAAGGTTAAAGAAATAGAAAAAAATTTTCTTTCTTTGTGATGAGAACAGTTAGGATTTACTCTCTGAACAGCTTTTGTATATCAGGTACAGCATGTAAATTATCGTTATCATGTTGTACCTTACATCTCTGGAACTTATTTGTCTTATAACTGGAAGTTTGTACCTTTTGACTACCTTCCTCCAATTCACCCTCCTCCCACACCCAGCCTCTGGTAACCACAAATATAATCTCTTTTCCTAGGAGTTTGTTTTTGAAGTATCATTGAGCTACAACACTGTATTAGTTTTCTGTTACATAACATAGTGAGTTGATATTTCTATACGTTTAAAAATAATCCCCTTGATAAGTCTAGTTGTTGTCTGCCACTGTACAAAGATATTACATAATTATTGACTATATTCCTCACACTGCACATTTCACACCTGTGACTGATTTAGTTTGTAACTAAAAGTTTGTACCTCTTAATCTCCCTCACCTCTTCCCCGCACCCCCAACCCCGGCAACCGCCTGTTCGTTCTCTGTGTCTATGACTCTGTTTCTGTTTAGTTTTGTTTGTTCATTTGTTTTGTTTTTTAGATTCCACATGTAAGTGAAATCATACAGTATTTGTCTTGTCTGATTTATTTCAGTTAGCATAATACCCTCTAGGTCCATCCATGTTGTTGAAAGTGACAAGATTTTATTCTTTTCTATGGCTGAGTAATACTCCATTGTGTGGGGCTGCAGGGCTTTGGTGGTACGAGGGCTAGTGCTGGCCTACTGGCAGGTGGGGCTGGGTTCTGGCCCCTCTGGTGGGCAGTGGCGTGTCCTGGGGTGACTGGGGGTTCAAGGGGTCCTATGGTAGCTGGCCTGCTGTCTGCTGGGTCTGTGTTTCTACCCAGCTAGCTACTTGGTCTGGGGTGTCTCAGGACTGGGCCTGGCTGGCTGGTCGGTGGGGTCAGGTCCCAGTTCTAATGAGCTAGAGGACAGACCCCCAGATCGCACTTGCCAACACCAGTGCTTAAGCACCCCAAAATGGCTGCTGCCAGCATCTGTGTACCCAGAATGAGTCCCAGTTGTCTTCTGCCTCTTTTGGAGGCTCTCCAAGATCAGTAAGCAGGTCTGACCCTGACTTCTTTCATATTACTGCTTTTGCCTTGGGTCCCGGAGTGTGTAAGATTTTGTGTGTGCCCTTGAAGAGTGAAGTCTCTATTTCTTACAGCCCTTTGACTATTGCGAAAGTAAGCCCTGCCAGCCTTCAAAGCCAAACATTCTGGGGCTTGTCTTCCCAGTGCAGAACCCCCCAGGCTGGGGGAGTCCCAGTGTGAGGCCCAGACCCCTCGCTCCTTGGGGAGGACCTCTGCAGTTTTCATTGTTCTCCTGTTTGTGGGTCACCTGCGTGGGAGCATGGGTCTTGACTGTACCATGATTGTGTCCCTCCCACCCCTTTTGTTGTGGTTCCTTCTCTATATCTTTAGTTGTAGAAGATCTTTCCTGGTAGATTCTGGTTTTTCTCATCAATCCTTGCTGTACTATCCTGGTAAATAGTGTAGTTTCGGTGTGGCCGTGTGAGGAGGTCAGCTCAGGGTCTTCCTACTCCACCGTCTTGGCCAAACTCCCCTCCAGGGGTTTTCTTTAAGGTTGCTCGATGTGCAAAACTCCCTCCTACCAAAGTGCAATTTCCTTCTCCTGGAAAATGACCCTTTTTTTTTTTTTTTTTTTTTTTTTGCGGTACGCGGGCCTCTCACTGTTGTGGCTTCTCCCGTTGCATAGCACAGGCTCCGGACGCGCAGGCTCAGCGGCCACGGCTCACGGGCCCAGCCGCTCCGTGGCATGTGGGATCCTCCCAGACCGGGGCACGAACCCGCGTCCCCTGCATCGGCAGGCGGACCCTCAACCACTGCGCCACCAGGGAAGCCCCCGAAAATGACTCTTTTTTAGCTCAGTCATCGCTTCCTTAGGAAAGACTGTCCTAACCTCCAGACTGTACTAAATCCTCCTTCTGATAAACCTACACCAAATACCTCTGCTCCAGGTTG
This sequence comes from Hyperoodon ampullatus, assembly GCF_949752795.1. Lineage (NCBI taxonomy): Eukaryota > Metazoa > Chordata > Mammalia > Artiodactyla > Ziphiidae > Hyperoodon > Hyperoodon ampullatus. Next base: position 97,548,928 of record NC_136922.1, read on the forward strand.
TAATTTTACATTGATTTGTGTGTTCATCTGATTAATGTTGTTCTCTCTCATAGGCTCTCATGGTATGAGTGTAGAGTCTGTCTCCTTTTTGCCCACCATTGATTTTGGTTCATTTCTGGAATGTAGTATCTTAATAAATATATAAATGTATGTTGAATAAATAAGTATATAGTGAATGTTCAAGAAATGTCTGTTGAATTGGTGAGTAAATAACTAAGTCTCTGGAGGATTAGTGCAAACCTGATTGGCAGAGAACCAAATGCAGTCATGTTTCAGAAAGACGGAGCATGGCAAAACCTATACAAGGAAGACAATTTGGATAAAACAGATCAGAATTTCTGAATACTTCAGGATGGAAACCCGATGTGAGGTGAAGTTAGTTGCGTTCTTGGTCTCATACCAGCAAACAACTGACCTTTGAGAAGCAAAGTGGGAAACGAACACTGAGGGAGGGTCAAGCAAGTTCCATGTCAGTGCTGAGCTCAAGATCTCTTTTGAGGGTTTGTGCTCTTAGGTTTTAACCGGTTTCTACCTACATCAATCTCGGTCTTTATGGTAAAATACCATATTTACTTTACCCTATTGTTCTAAAAGGACTCCTGAGACTATTTCAGCGTTGATCTAATAGAAGAAGGGATTTCAAACAAAGGTGATTTTTCCAGGGTCAGAGAGCAGAAGCAGACCCACCATCAGTAACGTACCTGCCATTTGGGAGCAAGGGTTGGCTGAAGAATGGAAACAAAGCAACATAGGGCACAGCATAAGGGTCCATTAAAAAAAAAAACTGGGAAATGAAAGATGGTGACCAGCATGGATGTGACTAAGGATCATTGCTCATGTGAAGGTGTGAACCCCCAGGCCTTTCCTCCCACCCAGGAGAACACAGAAACTAGTCCATGAAAGTCAGCATATTCTCACGGGGCACATGTTCTGTGAGGCACTCTGGGAGATGACGGTGATACTGTGGTGAGTAAGTCGAGAGAGGAGAGGAGACACGAAACAACTATAGTATCAGATGGATTTATGTAGGTGCTGAATTGGCTGCAAATTAAGTGCAAGGGAACAGAAAGGAAGAAGCAATGATTTCTCATCAAGATATCAGAGAAGACCTTACAGAGGTAACACTAAAACTTAGGTTTGGAGAAATATGTATGATCTTTGTGGGCAGATGAGAGTGGCAGACATTACAAAGTGAGCCTATGTCATAGTCTGCAGCATGGAGATGTGAGTGTGAAAAGCTTGGTTTGAGAAAGAAGATGTTCATTGTGAGTAAAGCTTGTTAACAGGACTTGTATATATAGTGCCAGCTTTACGAGGCATTTGGGCCAGATTTTAAGGGACTTTGGCTGGTATACTAAGGAGCTTGGATTGTAGTCTCCAATTTGTAGGAAGGTTTTTAAGAAATGCCATGTAGGAAACACTGAGGTTACCTCCTCAACATCTATTTTCTACGTCACCTCTCTTGTCCTTTCTAACCAAATCCCAGTTTTTGTTTTTTTTTTTTTTGAGGTACATGGGCCTCTCACTGTCCCGTTGCAGAGCACAGGCTCTGGACGCGCGGGCTCAGCGGCCATGGCTCATGGGCCCAGCCGCTCCGTGGCATGTGGGACCTTCCCGGACCGGGGCACGAACCCGCATCCCCTGCATCGGCAGGCGGACTCTCAACCACTGCGCCACCAGGGAAGCCCCCAAATCCCAATTTTGTTCAGATAATCTACCTCTCCCCTACAAGATTCAGGGAGAAATGAAGCCATTTCCAGTTCCAAGGGTAGATATGAATTAGCTTAAGCCAAGCATGCTAATCCATACCCTTTGCACTGCAACGACAGGCTCTTTTTGGGTTATAAATAATGTAATAATTGTCTAGTATACACAAATCAGAATTTTCATTGTTACTAGTGTTACATCAGTCCATTTTTTTCAAATAGAGGAAAATCTCTGCAGTAATTCCAGTTTCTCACTAAGCCAAATGCAGGGGTTACTTTATACACATGCCTTCCAACTGTGGGCTAGCATTAATAGTCACTGGCCTCCTTCTTCAATTATTTTTAGTTATGAGTTAAACTTAATGTGGTCCCATATAATCTTTCCCTAAAGGGCCTCAAGAATCTGGAAAGGATTAGCCACACTCTAATTTAGGAATAGAGAGGGATGAATCCACCTATGTGCCTGTACTGGTATGAGTCACTGGCGAGGTTAATTAAGTCACTAAGATGATCCAGAACAGGTGTCTACAGCTGTTTTAAGAAGGAGTGTTTTTGTGGCTATGAAAATGCTCGGCTCAGATCTCCAACTGCAGGGAGTGGGTATGCAGCTGACAGACCGACCCAGCTGCTGTGCCCTAGAATCCTTGGCGCCAAAGCCACGTGGCCCAGGAGCTTCTGCTGGCCAGTGATTAAGTATGGTGGGGGCACTAAGGAGACATGGGACTTTTTTGGTGTGTGACTTTGGCTCACAGACTCCCCAGAGGCCTTGTCAAAACCTTCTGAGACCTACAATGCAAGCCATTCCCTCTTTCACTCCCTCCTTCACAAAGGTTAAAACTACATCGCAGTCTGATGGCTCTTCCAGCCTCCTCTGGATCTCTCTCCATTTTCTCTCACAAGTGTTTCCCTTAATAAACCTCTTGTACACCTGACCTCATCAGGCTTATGCCTCTTGGAGGACCCAGCTAATATAAGTACCATTATAATTATATCTCCTAACATTAAAATGCTCAAGTGTATTCATTAAAATTGTGTTGTAGTGGGAGTAAAGAGCAAAGTCCTCAACTTGAGAGTATTTAGGGAAGACTCATCCACATTTTTCATTCTGTAGTACATGTATGATAACCTTTATTCAAATTATAGCATGGTCTATTTCCAGGGGCAAGTTCCTGCCTGCATGTTTACTTAAAGCAATAAGCTGGAGTTTGCTGGCCATCTTGACAGGTGGCCAGCCCTAATTCAGAGTTATAAAAGTTTTCATATTCTTCTTTGGTGTATTTGTGAAATTAGTGTGGGGTGATATTTTCTTTTTTGTGTTATGAGTGTATGGAATATATATGGTGGAGCCAGTAATATTCCAACCACAGAAGATGACTTGGAGAAAATCACTGCCACTCCAGAGATATCCAGGCTGAAACTCTCTCCCTCCATTGATGAATGAGGGAAGGGGCTTCTTACATTTCTAAACTCCTCCCATTTCCATGTCAGACGTAAACTTTGGTTTTGTACCGAAGATTTCAGCCATCTGGGAACCAGTGGAGCTGACTTAGCCCAAGGCTGAGTGGATGTTCTTCCTCCAGCTCTGAAATATCAGACCCAATGGGTAAGCACACAACAGATCCAAATTCCTGTAATTGCACCTACACCAGTGTGGTTTATACATCTTCATACACAATCCCACAAGGGTTGTAAATATCAAGATGCCAGAGGGGCTGTTGTATGGGGATTGGGAATCATGGAAGGTCAAATATCTCCATAACAAAATTCCTACAGAGGAGGAGTGTGTCAAAGTTCCTAGTCTTATAAAGACCAGCAACATAATTTTTTTTCCTGCAAATGTTACTTCAGAATTTATTCTGAAGTTCCTGTGACATGAAGGCCTTCCTTTTTAAGTCTTTCCGTTATGTATTGAGACTTGTGATCCAAAGTGTCTTTTAATTTGAACTGAGGTCGAATGGACATCATTCCGCTTGGGCAGGTGGGGGAAAGGGGAAGGGTGGATATAGAATGACAAGCCAGGAATAACTGAGTCTAAGCTTCCCACTGCTCTCTACACATTTGTCGTGATGGGCATCAATATATAAGACTGAAATTTTCATCGCTATGCAAATTTTGTCAGTTGTTTACAGATCAATTTTCTCCGTATGAATTTGCTTCCAAATTCTACTTACTGGATCCATCGGGTCATTGACAGGGGCCCAGAAATTAGTATAGAAAAGTATAGAGTCATGTCTCCATTCAATCCCTTTGGTAGAGGCCATAACAACTACTGAGATGAGCCCCTCTTTCTTTATAGTCAGAGAAATTTCAGAGGGGAGCAGCTGCAAAATTTATTGTGAAATGTGGCTTGACTTTGAAGTTTGAGGACAGACATTCAAAAGTTACAAGTGTCCATTAGGTTAATGGCCCCTAATAGAACGTTAAGGTCAGAAATCTGTGGTCAAGACTTACATCTGAGAAAGTAGCTACTGACTATTCTAGGGATGAAACTCATGTCTGTCTTGCTGCTCTCAATATGCCAAATATAATTTTATCTCTCTTTGCCGTGAATTATCTGCAGAGTTTGCTCCATCATTTCCTTTAAGAATTTTGCTCAAATGTCGCCTTATCACAGAGGCTTTCCTGGACCTCACTACCCATTGTCTACTCCTCTGTCCCAGAACACTCTCTTCCCCATCCTTTGTTTTATAATACTTCACCGGACTTAACATACCTGATATACGTTTATTTGTTCATTTTTATGTTTTAACTGGAACATGGGCAGGAGCTTTATTATGTTTACCTTGTATTTCCAGACCCTGTAACAGTAACTAGCATTGCCGTTGGTGTTCAATACATGTTTATTTAATGAATTTTTAGGTGACTTGATGGCTAGACTAGAAGAGGATGCCCAAATGTGGGAAATGCATCTTTCAGAAACCAAAATTTTATACTGGTTTTATGAATGTTTAAGAAACATGTTATGAATGTTTCTTAAAAGAGGACAAGAAGGTTGGGCTTCCCTGGTGGTGCAGTGGTTGAGAGTCCGCCTGCCGATGCTAGGGGACACGGGTTCGTGCCCCGGTCCGGGAAGATCCCATATGCCGCAGAGTGGCTAGGCCCATGAGCCATGGCCGCTGAGCCTGCGCGTCCGGAGCCTGTTCTCTGCAACAGGAGAGGCCACAACAGTGAGAGGTACCACGCACTGCAAAAAAAAAAAAAAAAAAAACAAGAAGGTTTTTAATTTAACTTGGAGAAGTGTTTCTCTAGTGGCTTCATCTAGTTTAGTGCTAAAAAATATTGAAAATCTGGGTGAGGCCATGGACCTTTACTACCTTAATCTCCTATCCCAACAGAGATTCTAAGTTTAGCAAGGGAAGTTTGAGCACTGGGGAAATGGTTTCTGCTATACTTTCATCCAAGCTTTATCTAATGGAAAAGCATCTTCCAGTTTCTGTTTTAAATTTCAATTCCTTCTGTGTGCCCCAATTATAGCAGTTAGCAAATGAATTTACATGAATTGTAAAGGTATATTGTTATCCCTCCTAGGTAAAAGCAAACTGCTACTCTCATGACTGCTTTCTATTCCTCCTAGGAATGGCCCAGAATCTACATTTAAGGAGTGAGCATGTTTCAGACAATAAGTGAGTACCCCTTGAGTATTGAGCATGGTCCCAGCTTCATTTTGGTTTATAATCAAGACTTCCACCAAGTCTAGGGGATCATTAGGGAACCATCCTTTCCCAGGATATCTCTTGTGATATTAATTGTGATATTAATTTTTTTCTAACTTATCCCTTATGCTCAGTCAAGAGAAGAACAGTTTTGAATTTTCTGTAAGAGAAACAAAGGCTCTTTCTCTATTCTTTTGCATTAGGAAAGAAAAAAAAAAGCAGCCCCTGACACTCAGGAAGTTGTCTGACACTCACAGCTAGAACATGGCCATGTTTGCCCTGTCAGACATAAAAATTTCACAGAACATTGACATTAGACAAGGTCACTCTGAGACTATGATAAATAAAGTTAGATGGAAACAAGATCTCTGGGCAACCACAAAATACCAGACACATCTCTCTCTTGTCTAAAGTGAGTAACTGCTGCTTTTTTTAAAAAAGCCAATTTCAGCTTTAAGCTCACTTTAGTCAGCCCTCCTTAGAGATGAGATTTATTGAGAAACTCAGTCATAGAAGTGCCACTGCTTCTTGAGAGCATCCAGTCCAGAACAAAGCCTTGCTTCCTTAGACCCTCCCTTAAACTACCTACCCAAGCCCAAATCCTTTAACGGGTTCTTTCTAACACTCTTTTACTGAGACTCCCACAGTTCCCTATGGTGTGCATTTCCCCCAGCTGTGATAAGTAATACATCCAACTTGTTCAACTACAGGTGTGTTCCTGATGGTCTTTGACTGGAGGGCATTAACACCATCACCAGCTATACCTGAGGATATTCTCTCCTCCCCACCCTATCAAAGGCCCTTCTTTGTCCAGTACCAGAGGTCCACTAGGTTTTATCCAAAGGTCACTCAAACACTTCTGATATGAGTCAGATCTTTGCCCTTTTATAGTTTATCTGAAAGTTTCCCTATGAGGACCTGAGATTTAAGTCTGCTCTAAGTTTTGATTAAGTTCGTCATCAATAAATAAGCTTATAGTGCCAGTCATCCTGTGATTAAATGTCAAAAGCCTTAACTAAGGCTTGTTATTGTTTGCTTTGTAACAGTTTGGTTCCAAGGCTACACATATAGCAAGAAAAGGAGAAACTATTAAAAAAAAAGTTGGAGTTTCCTCTCCTGTCTCTGTTAACCTTGACAAAGGGTGAGGAATGAGCTTATGATCTTTTCAGGTTCTTGGCTCCTGTTTAAATCAGACACTTCACAGATGAGAGGACTAGGCATAGGTAGAGCCTGCTATATTGTTGAGAAGCGGAGAGGAGTCTTCTCTCTCTGTCTCTGGGGCCTCTTCCCAACCACTTGACTTGTTTTTATACTGTACATTTGATCATTTTGCCCTCCCTCCTACCCTTTCAGCACTATCTCAGTTCTCAAATTATACTAAATAATTTTGGCAATCTGTGAAAATGCCTATTATGTCCAAATTTAGGCAGTTCATGCAACGAAATTTTTAGTACCTCCACGTACTTATCTCTTAACTAATTATATGGGTTCTTACATAGTGCAGATGAACAGGATTAACTTTCTGATGGCCCTCAGGTGCACATATTTGTATTAACATAATCCTTGGCTCCTGACACTGTCATCACTGGTCAATGCATACCTTGTTTTTAATTTACTCATTCATTTATTCTATTTATTTCTAGTATAATGAGCACCTATGAAACCAACCACCTAACATGACACTAGAACATTGGAAATAAACTGCTCAAGCTTTCCTATCAAAGAAACACTTCTCTTTACAACATTTAAATCACAAGAATCCAAATAAGTAACATTTCTGTAAGTCTCTCGAATTAGATGTGGAATTGTTTTTGTGTATCTGTAGCTAGATGTCTGAGAAGTTAAGGATAACCTCCACCCCTTCTCTACCACACTTGGAAGACTGACTCCAATTATGTGGGTCAATGAAAGAAATCTGTTTCAAAATGGAAGCCAAGTAGGGGTCCAAAATCTTTGAAGGAGTAAAGAACATAGGTGTGAATTAGTCTTGGAAGAAGGGTGTGTTACTCTTGTCAGCAGGAATAGTCAATATCTAGGGCAGTATTTGATTACTTACTGGCCTGTTAAGTACATATATTAGGTGAGGTTGTGACATTGGGTGGGGACATTGGTTTAGGGACTAGGTAAATCAGAGAGTGATCTTAAGAGGAGATAGGAAAGATTTCCAATAAATGTAGTTGTTGAAGATTGGCAGTAAGGTCAATCAGTACCCATTAGAGAGCTCCAGTTGGCCTTGGAAGGTAGACAATAGAAGAGAGTAAATTAATGAAGAAGGAAGAGCCACCAAGAAACTAGGCATAGCAGGACACATGAAACTTGGGAGCCTGAAGACGTCCACTAGAAAGCTGGCTGTTTCTTCCAGCTACAGGGAAAAAATAGCTGAAAATCGATTATGACATTGGGGCAGTTTGGCAAAGAACATACCAAAGAGACTAACAGATGGATAGAAATCCTCTGACACCACCTGGTCTCATATATGACTAAAACTTAGCAAAACTGTCAAATGAATAGTTCAGGAAAGCTTACATCATGGTCTTGAAATGCTCCTGGAATAGAGACAAACATCATGTGCCTTCTTGGGAAAGAACACTAGTTGGTGATTTTCATGAACACCCTGTTGACACATACATTCACTCAACAGATATTGAAAACCTGCTAGACAGTAAGCTTAATCAGCAGACACATGCTGAGATCGGGACAGGATTTGTTTTCTGTGGAACACCTGTAGAAACAAGAGGAAGGGGAAGTGTGTCTGAATAGCTGGAGGGTATTTAGTGTGGTTAGAACTAGAGAGTAATGGGGGATGTGATGAGCCTTGGACGCACTGGGTGGATCCAAATACTTGAGGGCCTTATAAGCCATTTTAAGTGTTTTGATTGGACTGTATCTTAGTCAATATGAAGCCATTGAAGGGTTTTTATTTAAGTTTATTAAAAATTTTTCAAAGTAATACATGCGCAAGGTAAAAAATTAAATAGTACAGAAGGACTTGAAATGAAAGTTTCCCACCCCACCCTTTTAACCCTAGTCCCATGCCCTAGAGGCAATGCATTTAACAATTTCTATTTTTAGATATTCTGTTAACTAACTTCCTAACATTAAATAATGTTTGAACAATAATTTGACTTATTAACTTTAGACAATCTTTAATAATCCCCTATTACAAAAGGATTTAACTTACACTATTCCTACCTTTCATTTGCCTATCCTTTTCCAAATTTTTGACAGATGTCATTTTTAATACTTCTGTTGGTTTATAGTTTTGAACAGTAACAATCCTTTAGTCCTTGTTCCATTAACTGTAGACTTTATCTTTTCATTCCCATTTTGAATAGGTAAGTAATTCTACTCTTCCCTCCACCTCTCTTCCCCCAACCAATTCTCAACCTCTTTCTGCTTTCTTTTTCCTTTTCAGGGTTACTTTCCATTTTATTTCTGAATAAAAGATTAAGCCTTTCATGTTTTACCTATAGGCTGATCAGAATACTGAATACCAATAAATAGTATCTACATTATTTTGGCTTTGTAAATACTGTTTACTGGGAGCTAAGTAGAAGCTAGGATATTTTCTTCCAAACATATCCAATGTCATGTTTCCTGTGTCACTTGAAATGAAATGTACCTATTGCCAATGTCAAAATGAGTCTCTTCTTACATTCCATGAGTTTTTATTGTCTAATTGAACCTGAATTTGACATTTTTGTTTTGTTCTCGTTTACTAAAGAATGTATCTCCTCCATATTCTCAAACATTCCAGCTTCTCAAGGATAATATCTATGGCACAGAATGCATATTCTCCCGAAAGCCTGAGACTGTGTACTCTCATCTGAAATGGGTCTCTTGGGTAACTGTCACTCTAGAGTGAGCCATCCTACTGGATGTCACTCTGGAGTGAGCCTTCCTGTTGGATAACTGTCACTCTGGAGTGAGCTATCCTATTGGATAATGGTCACTCTGGAGTCAGCCATCCTGGGTGAGGTCCACTGTTTTCTGGATTCCCTTTCTTTCTCTTTTCCGATTTTCATTCTCATTTTGCTGGAGAACTTCCTCAGTAGGTGACAGAGAACTTCCTTTCCAGGTGCTAAGAGGGTAGACTTTCTGAAAACTTGCATGTCAGAAAATTTCTTTCGACTTGAGTTTGGCTTGCTATGGAATTCTGGGTACAAAGATTTTTCATGTGTGAAGACACTTCTCTATTGGCTTCTAGCATTGTGTTGATGATGAAAAATCCTCTCCCAGTCTATTTCTCATCCCTTTTTAGTTGAGCTAATTATGATGACCTTATTTTATTCTCTTGGCACTTTCAATATCTTCGCTCTATCCTTAATATTCCAAAATTTCACAAGATTATGTCTAGATGTAGGTTGTATAGGGTCCTCTCAATTTGGAGACTTAATTTTTTTTTCTTCACATTTTGTGTTCTCTCTTCCAGAAACTCCTAACAGTTAGATATTGTCTATTGTCTCTTTCCTCTCTTTATATTTTCTATTTCTTTTTGCTCTGTATCGAGGGAGATTCCCTCAACCTTATTTTACAGCCTGTCTACTAAATATTTTTGGCAGTCCTATTTCAATTTAAGGGCTCCTCTTATTTTCAGGGTTTTCCCTTTCTTTGTAGCATCCTGTTTTTATCTTACAAATGCACCTTAGATGTCTCCAAAGATATTTAAGTCATTTTCTTCCATGTTAACTGTTTCCCCTAGAGTTTATATTTTTCAAATCTCCTGATTCTGATTGTTTATTTTTCTCACATGTGCTCCCCTGGTCCCTCCCCCAACCCCTACCCCTAAGGCTCAATGTCTGGGAATTCCCAGCTGACCATCTGCATTGAAGAATCAGTATAACTGCTTTTATAGGAGTTGCTGTGGGTTCCCTCTGCCATTGTGTGGTCTGTCTGCTTCTCCAGTAAGCCTTTCTGTGACTGAATGCACTTGGTTACTTGAGTAGGGATCTCAGCCATCTGTAGAGAACTAACTAGCTGCTAGGGGCTCACTTTTTTCCACAAAGAGGAATTTATTTTGAAGCACCAACTCCTATCTCTCCTCAAGCAGTTTATTTAAATCCTTTACACAAACAACAATAAACAACAACATCATCAACAGACTTAACAGAGACCAGTGGTAGGTTGCCTGCATTCTGTGCAAAGGTTGGGGCAGAATGAGATGGGGTTCAATTTCACAACTGACATAATTCTTGAGCAGACAGACTTCAGGTGCCCACATCTCTTTGGGATTACGTGTTCAGATCAGCTTATATTCCGTCTGAGAGGAGCTGCACTCTGTCATTATCACTTCTTCCACTTTCTCTCTTCCAGAAATGTGTTGAGATCTTCTCCACTTATAACCAAATTCCTTCAGTTTTCTTTGCTGAGATGTGTCAATTCTCTTTTACATTTCTCGACTTCAGTTTCAGTGGGGCCTGGGGAGGGAGGGAAGTAAACTTACATGTTCAGTTCATCATCTTAAAGTCAAAGTCCCATTGGAAGCTTTTAGAAAGGGGAGTGACATGGATAACTCGGTATTTTTAAAAGGTCCCCGGGGCTGTACTGCTGAAAATGGACTAAGGAGGGCAAGAATGGAGATAAAAATTGTTCTAAATGACTGAGGATCTAATTTCCTTTCTGAAAACATACAGTGTCTGAGACTTTTGGGAGTCAGAGACTTTACCAAAAGAGCCCATCATTCAAAATCCAATAAGCTAGTAGAATGCTTTCATGGTGCCCTGGAGATAAGGACTGAAACCCGAAGATCCCGGAACCCAGAGGACTGGGACCATACTAAAGGGATCATCCCAGCACTGTCCATTGGGAAGCACTTCAGGAGCCTACCTCAAAGTCTGCCTTTGAACTGGCATTTGGGGTAAACAAAAGGACTTTCTGTTCTGATAAAATTAGATGAGAGCTAAGTAAAAACAGCCAAAGTGCTGGCAAGGAGGGACATAAAGTTCCTTCTATTTGCTGGTTCATTTCTTCATTTACTCATTTATTTGCTTGTTCAAAGCACTGTAGTTACTAATACTCATTTGTATTCAGAATGCCTGGGTTCAGATCCCAGCTCTATCACTTATTACCAATAAAGGCTTAGGCAATTTACTCAATCTCCAAAAAATTCAGTTCACTCATTTGAAAAATGGGAGCTGTTAAGTTTCCATTCCATAAGGTTACTGTGAAGATTAAATGAAACAATCTATATACCTGGCACATACTCAACAACCCACTAGTTGATAGCAATTATTTTCAATGCTGAATGAATATTTAACATCTATGTTTAAAGTACTTGGATGATAGATACTCGTGAAATAAGGGAAAATAATTCTAGTATTAAGAAATGACACAATAAAATAATCGAAAGAAAAACATTGTCTAGGTCAAATCTTATTGTCTATGCATCCATCCAATTCCCAATTAAGCAAATAAAACAGTGCATTAAAGCAACTAAATCAAAAGAAGTGAGCTAAAGGAAAACTGGCTGGATGTACACAGCATTAATCCTGGAGCCCCAACTGTAGCTGAAACTACAAAGAATTGGGAGGTTCTGAATAAGATTGGAAGCAAAGTTAAAAAAATCTCTGAATGTACTGTAATTAAATGAAATTTGGGTCAGTTGGATCCAGTTATCTTGTTCCAGTGTAAAGATTCTATTTGTGCATGGACTTTATCTGCCAAACAGCGACAGGAATCTGTGTCACTACGGAAATACAAACACCATCACTCAGCCGGATGCTCCTTGTTTGCTAAGGATGAACATCCTCATACAATTGTTCTGGTTTTCAAGCAACTTCCACTCTTAATCAAAGAAGGGATTTTACCTGAAAGGTGGAATTGAAGGAGACCAAACCCCAAGCAGCTTTTAAAACCCCACTATAAATAGACCTTCCTTTAGATCACAGGGCAATATACCAGAATCCTTTCAGAGTCAGTGTATAAAGGTGTAGGATGGGATAGGATTAATTCACTGCATCTGTAAATGCCATCTGAAAGTGCAGTCCTGATCTAAAATGATGAGTTAATCTGACAATAACAGCGGCAGCTGACAATTTCTCAGCACCTACTAAATGCCAGGTACTGTCACTTTTAGAGGTGCTAAAATTTAATCCTCGCAATAGTCCTATGAAATAGATCCCATTTTATAGATGAGGAAATTGAGTCACAGAGAAGTTGAGGAGCTTGCCCAGAGTCATATAACTAACTGGTGAAAGAACCAGAACCTGGATGTGGTAAGTCAACTGTGAGAGATGATGACCTTAACCCCTGGGCTGTGGGAAGAGAATGGGGAGTAGGAAACTCACTACTCTGTGGACCATCATGAAATAAAACCACCCCTTAGAGTGCATGCCCGGTATCCGCACTCCTCAGAATTACCGGTCTGAGTCTTCACCCACAACCCTGTGAGGCAGGGATCTTTGCCCTCACCTTACACACAAAGAAATGGGAGTTCAGAGATAAAATGACTTTCCCAATAGCTAAAACCCTAGTTATGGGCTCTTTGTAATACACCAGACAGCTGCTGGAAAACTACCCAAGACATATATGAGTCATCAGGGAGCTGTCTGAATATCACGGTAAATTAGTATTTCAGTTGGGTTCTATGGTCAGGTTTTTGGGGAAATGATCAAAAATAAAAGCCCAGGGAGTCCTCAGGGTGAGAGCCACCCTCTATGGGCTATGGCCCATGATGGTGAACCAAGGGCTGGCATAGGAGCAGGGGCCAAAGCTCTCAGCACTGGCCCAGCACAGGGTCAGGAGGGCATCTGATGGCTGAGAGCAGAGGAATGAGCTCATAAACGGAAGGGTTTGCTCCTGAGGAATTATTCCACTTTTTTCTATGTTCTGAACCCACTCCCCAGAGATATGACTAAGATCTAGGGGCAGTGAGCTTCAGAGGGCGAGGCTAACCTAAGAGACAGAGGTCGAGGAGTGAATCCCCATCTCTGCCTAACTCCCCAAACCTCTCTACCTGCCACCTCGCTGGGCACTCCTTACATCTGTGTGAGGAGGTACAATTTCATAATATTTTCCTTCCACTCAGGCAGATAGGCCAGGCTGGTTGCCACTTCCTTCTGGATCGGCCAGGCCCAGGCCTCAAAGAACGGAGCCAGGTTCTTCTGCACTTGGTGGGAGAACATCTTCACCCACAGATTCATTTTGTCGACATTGTCTGTGGGCAAGTTGGTCTGGTTCCTATACTCAGTGAAGAGACGGATGAATGGCTCCCACCCAAAGGCCTCCTGGAGCTGGTAAGAGAAGGAAGGAGGAGGATGAGACATCTGATCTACAAGAGACCCAACAAACACTCTAAATGAGTTAATGCATTTCACCCCTTAAACACCAGTTTCATATCTATCACTGACCCTCTGCTGTTTTACCTGCCAGCCTCACGTGCTACTCTCATGTTCTGACGATGAGAAGGGCCTCTGAGCCGGCACAGGGCTCAACACAAAGCAGACGCTCAAGACAGCTGTGGTAAAAACTGCAGTGATTAGGATCAGGATTTACCACCTATATCATTATTCATCTATCTCACTAGACCATGAAAGTAGTCATAGGATATTACACGAGGATTTAAAATTGGTTGAAGTGGAAAAAATCCACTGTTTTTCATAGTTGCTAAGTTAAACCCCAACCATTAGGGAACTCCCAGCCGTATCCTGACATAATCCACACTAACTGTAGGTCTATGTCAATTTGCAAGGCGACCAAAAACGGCCTTTGGGAAAAAAAGGTGAGTCCAGTAGAAGCAGAAGACAATGTATAGTCTAGGTAGCTAGAATTAAGAGTAAGGCATAATTTTGGGAAAAGGCAGCCATCCCGAGGCTGTTGGAAACAGCCCATGTTAATTTATTTTTGGCTGTGCTGGGTCTCTGTTGCTGTGCGCGGGCTTTCTCTAGTTGCGGCGAGCGGGGGCTACTCTTTGCTGTGGTGTGAGGGCTTCTCACTGCGGTGGCTTCTCTTGTTGTGGAGCACGGGCTCTAGAGCGCAGGCTCAGTAGTTGCGGTGCACGGGCTTAGTTGCTCTGTGGCATGTGGGATCTTCCTGGACCAGGGCTCGAACCCGTGTCCCCTGCATTGGCACGTGGATTCTTAACCACTGTGCCACCAGGGAAGCAGTTCCACCCTCGACTTGGTTTCACAGAGGAGGAACTTCTGTCCCGATGACAAGGTTAAAGCAGTCTCCTAGCAGTGTCACCGTCATCCTTGTGGCGGAGGGCATCTGCAGTGAGAACTCCAGCAGGAGGAAGGGCCAGAATAGAGTGTGGCTGGCCTGAGACTGAGTTTCAGAATCCAAGGTGATGAAGCTCTCCACAGTGAGCTGGGAACTGATGCAGGGACCAGGGGGCTGGAACTGGGGTGTTGTGTGATAACTAAAAGGCAAAGGCCACCCCCATGTCCAGTCCAGTGAGGAAACCTGGCTTGCTTATAAGGTGGAAACTGAGGCACAGCCAAGTCATAATAAGACGGTTTACTCACCTAGGGAAAAAACAGCTCCTTTCCCACATAGTGTGTGTGTGTGTGTGTGTGTGTGTGTGTGTGCGCGCGCGCGCGCGCGCGTGCAAGTCGGGGTGTGTTCGGCTTTAGGGAGCTATTTAAACAGCGCAGTTTGGCTTCAGTCTCAGGTATGTCTAGGTTTAAAGCCAGTGACAGCAACTATATTTGTAGTATCACATTTGCCTCTACCAATTTTTAACCTTTCTCAGTGCTGTCTACTCTCAAAAATCTCTTCAAAGTCCTGGGGTGAAGGGTGGGGCTGAGGTAATTAAGTCCACCTTAGGGCCATGCAAAGTGATGCCCTGAGAAGCATCCTCAACTAGCACCTTCACATCTGGGCGCTGTCAGGACCTCCCCCGCCTGGTGCGGGAGGCGGGTCAGCGGGAGGTTCCCCCAGCACCATGCTACCATCTGCTCAGGGTCCCCACTGCGGGGCTCCCACCACCCCCGGCGCTGGCCCAGCACCTGTAAGTACGTTTCCAGGGCCGTCCACGCGTTCCAGTTTTTCACATTGGGACCCTTGCCCAGGTAGATTCTGACTCTCTTCTCCCGAACTGGGGGCCACAGAGCAATATTGGCTCGTCCTCGAGGGATGCCCAGGACCGTCTCGTGCACATAGACACACCACAGGTTGCACGTGGCCTCGGTGGTGTGCGGGGGGAACTCCCACTCCTGCCGCTGCTGGTTGCGGCCCAGCTCGTGCACAGGGCCCCACAGCCCCTTGGTTCTGATGAGTTTCTCACTGATGAGCTCCTGCACCGACTCCAGGTGACACATGATGGGGTAGCCTGCGTGCATCCAGCCTGGGAAATGCAGGAGGGGGAAAAGAGGGTTAGAGCGCTCCCCACCCATCTAACAAAATTATTCTATTGTATCTCCCAAAACACCCAGTCCCCACCGACCCCATGACTTCCAGAACCCTGTAATGCTCAAAAAGGCAAAACCCGGACGCTCCTGGGCCTTCGTCCTTATCCTCTTATTCTGTAATAATGCTTTCATCGCCGCTCTGACTGGCTATGGGAGCCAAGGCAGGTTACAGATCGCCGTTCATATTACTATTCAATTTTTCTGTTTCTCTGAGGGTGCTCTGTCTGTGTGAACCCATCATTATACTCTTTAAAATTAAGAACTCGTGGTTCTCAGTATTTAGACGTGGAATTGCCCACGTCGACACTACCTCATAGTGACCCACGTCGACACTACCTCATAGTGATCATCTGCATAAGCCAAGAAAACTAAGGTCCAGAGAGATTTCCTTGGTTCTTTAATTTCTATACACCCTTCATTTTTCAGGCCTCTTGACCTGCTGGCAAAGATCTCTTTATTCAGTGCCTTGTCCCAACACCTGTGACCTAGGAAAAGGCCCTCGGTCGGTTTTATCCACTCCTTGAAGTCCCCTGATGGAAGTCTGTGAAAACCCAGCATGTATTTTCTGCACCATTCCCACTGTTTGATAACATCTCTTGACTAAAACTGTTACATATTTTAACATACTGTGTACGTATAGTTCTGCGGCCTGCTTTTATGTGTCACATAACCTCATCGTATTTCCTTATGCCATCAAAATATCACTTTAAACGTCTTCCTTAATGTCCACTGAAGGTATACACAATACATTACTGAACCATTCCGTAACTGTTGGGCACTTAGGTAGTTTCCAATGTTTTGTTGGGGGACACAGTGAGTCTTTTTTTGACGCATTTTTTCCCTTTCCATTTAAATAGCAAGGATTACATTTTATATGTCTTGCCATAAGAACATTTCTACCCTGCTGGCTGCCCACTGCATGGCTGTTGCAAGAAGGAAGGCCCTAAGGGGGGGCAGCATGCACACAGGTTCGCCCCAGGCACCCACCGACTGAGATCTGCACGTCGGCAACGATCCTCTGAGGCAGACGCAGGGGGAAAGGCTCAGCCCCCAGCCGGGCCACGGCCTGCATCACCTCGTCCCAGAGGCGTAGCAGCGGCTCAGGGTTCTCCACAGTGCGAAGGTTTGCGGTTGGCACCGTCAAGATGACGTTGTCTGTAGCCAGCTCTCCCCAGGGACCTGGATGCTCCTGGATACGCCTCTTCCATTCCTCCTGGGATGTCTCCCCTGGAAGACAGTCCACAGCACTTGAAACTTGTTTCCCCAAATCCCTGACACTAACACGTTCAACTTGAACCCTAGCAGGAGAACACCAATGCCATGAACAACCACGTACCTGCTCTATCCTTCTTCTACAAAGGTCCCATGGATGTGATATGGTTTGGTCTTTATCCCCTCAGCCTCAAGGCTGACTATAAGGAAGCTTCCCTCCCTTCCCTCCACCAACCCGAATCTCCCTCTTCCCACACCAGGCAGCCCCAGATGACCTCCTCACCCCCAGCTCTCCCTGTCCCTCGGGTTCGCTCCAGAGCGTCCACTCACCTAGCCTGTAGTAGGGAGCGTGCACAGCTCCCTTGACCGTGATGGGCACGGAGCCCAGCTTGCTGCCCTGAGGCACAATGATGTACAGGAGGCCCCCCCAGAGGCAGGTGATCGCCTTGGTGGGCTTGTCCAGGCAGCAGCGGTTAATCACAAGGGGGACTCGGAACAGCTTGCTGGCCCTGGTCAGGTCATCGGTGTGGCAGCCAATCTGTACCTGGAGCAGAGAGATCCCCCACGTAGTGACCCTGGGGCATGCACAAGCCGAAGGGGAGAGCGCCCAGGACATGGGGACAGGAAGGGTCACGGGGCCATGACCCTAGGCAGGTCCAGGCATCCCACCGTTTATAAGCCCTGTGCGCTAAACCCATGAAATTGTATCATCCCTCAAGGTCATATGGACCAGATCGTGTGAATTCACCCTCAGGGCGGGTCAAACAGCTCCACAAAGGGTCATGCTGAGACGCTGATGTAGGCGGACCAGGTGTGGCCCAGATGCTAATTCTGAGGTGGGCGACTCCCACACAGAGTCCCTTGGTGTCTCTGTAACAGCCAGAATCCTAGGCTGCCTATCCCCCCCGTGGTGATTCTGGCTTTGGGAAAGGGCAGAGGGGATCCTGCCTTTTGACCTGAGAGAAGGCCCAGTGGGAGAAAACGTGACCGGCTGATGTAGTGGAAGATGGATTCAGTTCCACCTGTCCTCCCAGGCCCCTATTCCTGCGCCAGTGGAGTCACCCCTGTCCTTAGAGGCATCCTGGGACTGTTCTCCCGGGTTTATGCTAAACAAGTTCCAGGACAGATACGGGCACAAAACAGACGCTAACCATCGTGATGACCCACAACGGGGAGAGAGCAGGACGGCAGCTTAATGTCGTGAATACGGTGTGTGTATGTGAAAGTGACAGAGCTGACGTGGACTGGGCAAGCTAGGAACAGTGTATGGTGTCACAGGGAAGAAGCTGGAGTCAGAAGGACCTCGGGCTTTGATGTGAAATGTACACAGGATGGAACGTGGACTAAGATTTATTGGACTGTGTGCTAGGGCACCAGCCATCTGGTACCTTTCCTATTCCCCACTCTATGACATAAGTTAAAAGCACAAAATTTGAGCCAGAAGTTGGTTAGGTTTGAGTTCTGGGTGCTGAAATGTATCAAATCCATACATTTAAATCAATCAGTTAGCTGTTCTGCACCTTAGTTGCTTCATCCTAAGCAACTAAAGGGGGTAGAAGTACATGCCCTGTAGTGCCAGTTGGTTTTGTAGGAAGGTCAGGTCAGATGCCCACTATGAAAGCAAGAGCATTTGGCTTCCGTATTTGGGTTCCATGTTATGTGGTAAGATGGGGCATGCCTTACCTTCAGGTCAGCAGAGGTAGCGGCTTCAGGCAGCGAGACCTGTATAATTTGCCTCCCGGGTATGTAGAGCCCGGTGCTCATCCAGCAATACCTGGTGCCTGCCAAAAGCAAAGGAAGAGGAGACATTACCCTTCCGCCATGATTCCACCGCCACCCAGCTTCCAGAGCCCCTTCCTGAGCTCTGCACATCTTCCTGCCTCCATGCTGCCCTGGCTCTGCTCTTCCAAACATCACCTAAAACCCCAACCCCCATCTCCTTGAGAGTGCACGGCAGAGGATGGAGATGGCCTCCTGGGGGTGATCAGATCTGGAGCTGAGCTGCTCAAGTCATCACGACCCACTGCCCCCCAGTTCCCACACGCCAGGCTCCCACCCCTCATTCCTTACCTGGATTGTTACAGTTGACCTCAACAGTGATAGGAGATTCCGAGGGGCGCAGGTAGAAGCTGCTGTACATATCTTCAATTTCTGGCACTAACAGAGAGAGGTCACTTCCAGAGTGGGCCAGCCCAGTGGCCAGGGAGAGCATAGCACCCCTGCAGCAGTCGCTGATGACAGGGCTCTCTCGGGTCGCTACTGGGAGCCGATAGCGACTTAGCAGCTTCCTTAGGAGCCGATGCACCGACATGTAGGCAGGGATCTCTTCTGCGGGGAGCTGCAGGAAAGCTGCGCCATCCGGTCCCAGCTTTGCCAACCAGCCCTTTTCCACGTTCCCTCTCTTCCTGCCCATTATAACCTGGAACTCGGCCAGTGTGGAACGGAAATGATAGGTCCTTATCCCTGCCTTAGGAGTACGAAAGGGCCCAGGGTTGAGGCTTTGGCTGGTGATGCTAATGCCAAAGGGGTTGAGGAGGAGGTTTCCTGGGAACCGAGCCAAAGGGGACACTCCTGGGTTCTTGAAGGCCCACCACCAGGCTTGGGCTCCAACAAACAGGCCCCCGCCCTCTGCTACAAACTCCTGCAGCTCCTTGACTCCCACATCACTCACGGGCTCCAAGCAATAGACACTGGCCTCGCTGGGCAGACTGGGCTCAACGCTGCTGTCTATGCCCCCCACTGCAAGCAGCCCGCTCAGAGTCCTCAGCTCTGTCTGCACCACGACCTTGCCTCTGCGGCCTGCATCCAGCCAGCGCACAGCATTGAGCAGAAAGGGGCCCAGTTTACCGACGGTGAAAAGGACCTTGTGGCCAGTCACGACCACCCGGCCCCGGCCGTAGCGGGCGGCCGCTATGACACAGCCATGGTAGGAATCTAGCCCCAGGGGAAAGGCTAAAGCCCCGTGCACTAGCAGCTGGGACGGGAAGCAGTCCGAGTTGCTGATGTCCAGCTCAGAAATCCCGTGCAGGAGCTCATCTCTGTCCTCGGAGAGATCATCTTCACAACTGCAAAAGACACACGTGTTCTCTGTTACAAAGCATTCAGAACAGCACCCAGCATATAGCAAGCGTCAGACTTACTAATACCATTTTTAGCTCTTACAAGGGAACTGGGAGAACAAAGTGGGCACTGGGTAGGGAGACTTGCTGGAGGGAAGACAGAGGCACTCAGCATTAATTCTGCTCTGCTCATTCTCTGCGTACAAACCCTCCAAAGGAAATCTCGCAAGAAGTCCTACTGGGTATACCCAATACTGTATCTTAAATATTCTGGATTTAAGTGTTTGTTTCAGCCTTTTAAGCACTATACAAAGAACTGAATGGAAAATCACGGTTTCATTCTTATAAGGAGGCTTGTTTATAATTTCATGCATCTAATTTTCTACAAATAAAGTCAACAGAGAGCTGAGTCAGTTAGTGGCACTAGTGAAGAATCACTATTATCTCAAAAGGTCGGGCAGGGAGCTGACCGGCCTCAACTCTAGTGGGACCCTCCTGTTAGGTGAACCCAAGAGGATTGACTGCCTACACCCAGAATCCCACACATTCATTGTCGGCCCAACAGGAGTGATATACATCCGTGCTGTAAGGTTTTTCTCATCACCAACTGTTCCTATTTAAGGGTAACAAACTCCTATAAGACTTCAGGACACCTATAACCCCCGAAATGGGGGATGCAGCCCCAGGTAGTGGGATTATGAGGGGGTAAGAGGTAGAGCGATCTCTAAGCTTGAGATCCCAGAGCTGGTTAAGTCACTCTCGTTAGGTAAAGCTCTGGCAACCGTATGGTCAGAGGTAGTTGTAAGGAAACACTGAAAAATGGGGGTCAGGTAGGTGGCATATTTACAGTATTTGTGTTATACTCTGGCAGAGCTGTAATTAACTGATGGGGAAACTATAGTCCTCTTAGCAGGTACAAACCTTTCCTGAAGATAAAGGTATCACCCTACAAGATGACTCTCCACCTCCTTGAAGCACTAGCCATTAAAATCATTCAACTAGCTGTTCTTGCTCTGATTCCAAATTCACCAAACAACCTTGTGATAATAATAGTACTTCCCAGGATCATCTGCCTAAAGAAAGAACTCACTGGCCAGGACAACCAAAATCTTCTATTTTTTTGTGACATTTATATTTCTCTAGCAACATCTTAGTATATCTTTAATTTGCTGATTCTAAAGCAAAAAACATTCGTTTTAAAATTTAAGTACTTTATGCATACAAAATTAAATAGAAAATGTTTTAGTTCTTTTATTTTTTAATAGATCTTTATTGAAGATGTGGCACATATATACAATGTAATATTACTCAGCCATAAAAAGAAACGAAACAGAGTTATTTGTAGTGAGGTGGATGGACCTAGAGTCTGTCATACAGACTGAAGTAAGTCAGAAAGAAAAAAACAAATACCGTATGCTAACGCATATATATGGAATCTAAAAAAAAAAAAAAAAAAGGTTATGAAGAACCTAGGGGCAGGACAGGAATAATGACACAGATGTAGAGAATGGACTTGAGGGCTTGGAGTGGGATGGGGAAGCTGGGGTGAAGTGAGAGTAGCATCGACATATATATACCACTGAAAGTAAAATAGTTGGCTGGTGGGAAGCAGCAGCATAGCACGGGGAGATCAGCTCGGTGCTTTGTGTTTTAGTTCTTAACACGAGTTCTGTTACTAAATTTCATGCAATTAATTGTTTTACAAGTGTAGTCAGTGAAGAGGTGATTTACATTGGTGTCAAGGTTTGTACATTAGCCTGTTACGACAAGATGAGCAATACTGAATGTGCAAAGTTGAGACCCAGACACTGCGTCACTAGCAGGACCCTAGATGCTTCCTGCTGAACCGGAAGCATCGTCAGAGACCTGTCTGTTATTTCTGACAGCCATGGCTTATGTGCAGGGGGAGATAAATAATTGTTTCATAAAAAAACCTGAATTGGATTTTTACTTTTCTTTTCCCTCTCTGTTCTGAAATGAAACAAAAGTTATTAAAAAAAGACAATAAAATCATGATAGCACTAGATTCACTATATTTCAAGAAGGGTGCAATCAGCAAGCTGGGACAGGAGGAATTTATAGGAAATATAAATCAAATGAAATCAGATTGATCAGAAACCCAAGAGAACAGAAGAATCTGTAACTGCACATATGTGAAAGAGAAGATCAAGAAAACAAAAGAACAGGGATTAATCATCATTTGTGAAAACAGCTATCCTTCCTTGCCTTGTTCTCAGTCTCAGGGTATTTCACCATTAAGTATGTTCTTAGCTATAGGTTTTTCAAAGAGGACTCATCACACTGAAGAAGTTCCCTTTTATTTCTAGTTAGCTGAAATTTTGTCATGATTTGACAATGAATTTTGTCAAAGGTTTTTTTTTTTGTGTACATCTATTGAATATATATGGTTTTTCTCATTTATTCTGTATTAACAGAATAATTAATTTGATATTTGAATGTTAAACCAGCCAAGCATTCCTAGAATAAGCCTTACTTGATCATGATGTAGTATCTTTTTTATATATTGTAGTCTACTTACAATACTTAAGAATTTTTGTATCTATGTTCATGAGGGACATTGTTCTGTAGTTTTCTTGTCTTGCAATGTCTTTTTCTGGTTTTAGCATCAGAGAAATAATGTTTTAATAAGTTACAAAAACTTTTCTCCCCTCTTATTTTCTGAAAGAGTTCATGTAGAGTTAGCATCAAAAAAGATAGAGTCCAAACTCTAAGCAGTGATTACCTCTGGGAAGAATTAGTAAGAGGCAGAGGTGGAGGACGAAGATCTTTCACTTTTTACTTTGTATACTTTGGGACTATTTCTCTTTTTTCCAGTAAGCATGTATTTTGAAATTGAAAAAAGGAAAATGTGCATAAAAAGGAAAAGAAAACTGAACTGTGACTTAGCAATTTCTCTTCTAAAGTGGCATATCTTCCCACTTGAATTCACTCTCTAAAAACTTCTAATTTATTTTGTGAGAACCAGTTAATACAATTCTACTATACATGGCTAGGACTGTAGTAAGACGCTCAGAGTTAGGTAGGTATGCTCACCCCATCTCGCAGGGCCATGACCCTGACCAACATCTGCAGTTAGCATTCTATCTATCCTAGCAATGACCTCCAAAGACTTATGGATCCTTGTTACAAATAAGCTTATTAATATCTGTTCAGATATTTTTGTTTTCCAAACTACTTGGGGAGTCATATACATGTTGATTATCTTCAGGAATCTGGCAGTTTTCTTGTTTCATTTCAGCTCATTTGAAGTAGTCAATTTTCAAAATCCTGAAATCTTCATAATCTGAAATTCAAAAGTCTTCTATATAATGTCCCTTGGCCATCTCTCAAAATGAAGTAGAACTGTCTATATACATATATATATATGTGTGTGTGTATATATATATACATATGGCATCAATTTATATAACGTTTGCCAATTCAGGTTTCACAGGGGTGTTTTCAAGCCAAGAATTTGGAGTATGTGGACATTTCAGAGCATGACCACTGTTCGACATGCTTTTCTCTGCATCTCTGATGACCGTGAATATACAGGGATTACTGAAGACTGAAAACCAGTCTCAATGGAGTAATGGCTGAAATGAGGGCAAGGACGTTCTACTCCAGCACTTCCCATTTAGAGGGAGAAGGACAGTTGAAAGCACACGCTAAGGTCATGGCGTGCAGTTGCTGGCAGCAAGCCCAGGTTTCCAGGTTCTACCGAACCTTGATATCACAAGCCCTCTTCCTACAACAGTTACTTGGTTTTTGTGATTTCCTCTAGGCCTGGTTATTGGAGACGTTTCTGCTCTTCTAATTCTCAGATCTTTGGAAATCATTTTTTTGAAATAAGAAAGCCTGAGACATAGCATATACCGAATAAATTGCTGGCTAAATGAATGGATGAATGAACACACATAGAACTAGAACTCTAACAGAAGCCTGAGATTTGTGTTAAAATGAGACAAGGGCCTTCTTATCCAAAAAACAGATTAAACTATTGTGGTTGATTCTCCCCAAACCTCCCTCAGATCAGTTATCTAATGATATGTTTAATCAGCATCAAGTCCCTTTACTGGTAAAGCCAATTCAGTGTCTAGTCCCTGTTTTGTTAAATGTAGAAAGAGGGTAAAACATGGCAATCCATCATGATGCTGCTGCCTCAGTTTGGTGGATGAAGTAGGAAAAATACCAGTTAAAATATCAATAGCTTATACAACTGGAGAAACGTACATGACTTGGGGCAAAGCAGCGTAATGATGGCTGCCAAGTAATTTTCAATGTTTGGAAATGATATTCATGACCTCATACGCTTACATTACCACAGCCTGAAGGCTGATGTCAAAATAATTAAAGTGTTTTAGGTACTTTGAACATGTTTCTTAATTCATTTAATCCTCACAACCACCCTTAAAGGTAGTCATTATTAATCCTACTTTAGAGATGAGGCTTACTTATGGCTCAAGGTTTTAGAGTAAGCACCAGACAGAGCTTGGGAACTTATTAAATTTGGCCTCCACTAAAATCTGTGCTTTTCCCAGTAGATATGAAATCTCTTACTAGAATCCTGAGTCTTGAAATAAGGCTGTGTTTATGACAATGGATCCAGTGTTTGTTCAAATGAAATACTTAATAGAAAGAAGGTGGGACTGGTTCTGCATCTAAAGTACAATAGCCATTGCCCTCAGATCTGGAGATACAGTGGAGACCTCCGAGGATAAGCGGATGGAAGATTAGAAATTGCTCAGGGAACAGAGTACAGGCGGTGTGGTCTTACAGACAACATGGTGGCTAGTGCTCTAAGTGCAGATCATGGTGCTTTCCAGGCAGGAAGTGAGGGCAGTGACTATGAGACTTGTGTCCTGATATCTGCAGGTATTCTCACCAGGCTAAAAGTAGATCATCTGGTTTTATTATTTAGGGTTTTATTTTTCCATCATAAAAGTAGTAACAACTTCTGATAAAAATTTGATTCATCTTGATAAGGCCTGTGGACAGTTTATTCTTAGAAGGTTCATCCTAATATCTTATTTAGAATTTAATTTAGTAAGAAATGCACAAGTAGCAAGGTTAAAGCTATCTTAATTCACACTCGCATGTTCAAATGTGGGTTTAAAAATAAATAACAAGAGATTTGGGCAGAGTAACTAAACTCACAGGGACTTTCAATGTGAACCTGACAGCCTGTGATGGAAATAATCTTCCTTCTTGAATTCTAATAGAAGCATGTTGGTGTCTAGTATTGCTGAAAATGCGCTGATGATATGTTATACAGTATTACATAATTACAAGAAGACTAAAGAAAGATCCAAATCTTCAACAGTAGGCAAATGATTAAATAAATGAGGTATATACACTGGCATTTGCATAAAATGAATCAAGTATAATTTTAACGATTACATAGAATGAAAAAGTTTATGAGCAGAGTTCAAAATAGCATGTATACTAAGATGACCAGGGAGCAAAATTATGAATGAGTGGGGAAAATAATGTCCAAAGGTGAAAAGAGAGTTGTATTGTGGGTTTATAATTTAATAATTTTAAAATGAAAATAAAAAATAGGAGACCCAGCAATGTTGAAAAGGTAATCTAAAAGAGTATCCAATGAAGAAGAATCATAAATCAAAAGTACAGTTGACCCATGAACAACATAGGTTTGAACTGTGCAGGTCCACTTCTACACAGGGTTTTTTTCCAATACTAAATACCACAGTACTGCACGTTTCGCAGTTGGTTGAATCTGAGGCTATGGAACCGAAGATACAGGGGGCCGACTGTAAGTTATACTTAGATTTTCAGCTGTGTAGAGGGATGACCCAAACCCTCAAGTTGTTCAAGGGTCAACTGTGCTGGCAACACTGCATGTGCATGTGTGTATACATGTTTCAGAAATATTAGAAAGGAAAGTGAAAAAAAAGTGATTAAGAGAGTTAGAATTTTAAAAATATTTTTTGCTTATTAAATAAAAAAGCATTTGTGTGTCATAAAGATGTGGAAGATTTTAAATGTGATTTCTGAATTGCATGTGAAGCAAGGTAATGAAATATATGCCTTCTTAAAAAACTTGATAGGAAGTTTGAAAATTAAAGTTTATAACTGAAAATCATGTATTAGTATCCCACAATCAAGAGATCTACCTATTACTGATATTTTGGGCTTTCTTCTTATGTAATATTTTTACACATAGCTATGTATATTTTTAACAAAATTGGGAACATATTGAACCACAATTAGTATCCTATTTTATTTCACTTAATAGTATCCCCAAAGAGCCTTCCCTTGTCCTTAAATATTCTTGGAAACATAATATGTTTAATGGTTAGTTAATAATCCATTGTATAGTGTTCTCTAATTTCTACTCTTCCCAATAACAAATAATGCTGAATTGCAACCCTTATACATGAATCTGATTATATCTCAGATTATTTATTTTTTAAAGTCCTATTTTAACAAATATATTTTCAACGGTTGAGATTTAATTTACATAAAGTAAAATCCACACAATTTAGGTTTATAATTAATGAATTTGAATAAATGTATAGTTTGGTAATGACCACAACCGGAGGTGGGAGAAAGATAGGTTGATGTTGACCTTTCAGCATTGTTCTGATTTTTTGAACTCTGTGATTATATTACTTTGTAGAAGGAAGGAAATAAGGGATGAGCAAGGGAGAGGGAAGGAGGGTTGGATGGAACACACATACTGGGTGCTTGAGAGCTAATATTAAGGAAACTGGGGTGAGGAGGAGAGGTTTTTCTTTTCTCTTTTTCCCTACTCATCTCAACCTATGCATAGGTATTTTTTAATGTAGATAAGAAATGTATATATGTGACACACACACAGACATATATTCTCTTGTACCTTTTCCGTCTCTTCATTTCATCTCAGCCAATTAACTTAGGAAATCATTGCTGCCATCTTCAATCCATCCACAAGTCAAAAAATGACCCTCACAACATATAAGTAATTCTATGATATACCTACCTGCACAAGCACAGAGTCAAGAGTTGCAATGCAGTCTTACCTAGTGAATAACCGATGCTAATAACCCATAATCTGCACAGGAGATTCTATGCACTTCCCTTATTAAGTCTGATTTTTCCTCCTGCGTTAGCCTTCAAGTTGATTTCCCACGTGCACGCATGCACACACACACACACTCACATGATTTAACCAAAAAGAAAAAAATTCAGATTCAGTGATAGTGAGATGATATAGGCATAGCCAAAGAAAAAAGAGGTATGATTTTAATAGAGAAAAACGTCTTTTAAGGCAACTAAAGGGGATTACGTTGTTAAGAAATAGAATTATGCCCAAGTTTTACCTTCCTGTTCCTCAGAATGAAGATCACTAGTAAGCTGAAGTTTGATCAACCTGATCAATCACTGTGCCTCTGAACAACTCTTTCCTCATTGCACATATGAGAATGGAGCTGTGGGGCGTTCCAGGAGTTCCATGCCAAGGAGAGGCCACAGCTCATCCCCTAAGCCTCTGTACTAACCCTGGTGTACCCTCCTCACTCAGTTCTACCTCATTCTGCTCGCTCCCACTGGACAGAAATACCAATGCTCTTTGCTCCAAGGATGCTGAGAGTTTTCATGCACAATACAGGGCGTGGCCTGGTGTGACTTTTCTACTTCTGGGACTACTCCAGCTTCTCATCTCTCTCTTCACCCATCCAATCATCCATCCAACACGTTTACTGAGCACCTACTAACCTGCTCCTCGCTCCCACTGGACAGAAATACCAATGCTCTTTGCTCCAAGGATGCTGAGAGTTTTCATGCACAATACAGGGCGTGGCCTGGTGTGACTTTTCTACTTCTGGGACTACTCCAGCTTCTCATCTCTCTCTTCACCCATCCAATCATCCATCCAACACGTTTACTGAGCACCTACTAACCTGCTCCATGTTCAACACCATATGAGGTGCTGGAGCACGTGAAGGGAACAGGCTGGGCAAGGCCCTCAAAGAACTTTCTGTGTAGCCTGTCTTGGAACCCATCAGCTGCCTCCTTCATCCTCCATCAGCAGGTCTTTTGCTTCCAGAGATAAAACTCATCTCTGACTCCCAGATTTAAGATCTAGCACATAGAACTTATGCCATCTTTCTGGTATCTCAACTTCTAAATCCTCTAGTTTTTACTTCCATCCTAACCCGATCTGGCTGGACATTTCAAAACCTTTCGCACAGCTCTCTAGACTTTGTCTTACTGGACCCCTCATGTCCGTCTTCCTTTTCCTTACACTTCAGTTGCAGGCAACCTTCACCTGCCACCTTCCTGGATTAGTCATGTGAACCCTGGGATTCAGCAATATATTTTACTAAACAAGATGCTGGGGGACATAATGGTCACTAAGATGTTTCTCCCCTCAAAGAGCTAAGTGATCTGGTCTGAGGGAGGAGGCAACAGGGATCCTGCCCCTCCTGAGCCTCAGGGTATTTTAATACTCTGGTTGATTTACGGCAAATCCACGTTGAGTGCCACATTCTCTTCTGTTAGCCTGGGAGTAGCCTGAAGACAAGAACCACCTTCTGCTTTTTAACCTGGGACCAACTCCCCACTGGGGTAATGCACTCACCTCACTAAGACTGGGATCTTGGGCATCTTCTTAGAGACTTTAAAGAAACTCGTGTCCCCTTTATTGTCGGTGAAGTACACGCCGGCCACGCTGGTCACAAGGTTCCCAGGGAACGTGAACAGAACCCTTTCATCGTCGCCCTGGTTGGCCCAATCCCAGGCTTGGCCTCCTATCAGCAAGCCCCCTCCACGTTTCATGAACTTGACCAACTTTTCAGTCATGGTTTCGTTGTAGGCATCAATACAGTATACCCCCAGGGAGTCTTTCACTTCTGGTTCAACCTTTGCCTCTACACCAGAGCCCTCAAGGATTTTGGCCAGAGGTGCCAGGGATGGGTGTACACCAACCGGAGCCCCAGGGGAAGAGCAAAGCCAGCCCACTGCATTGAGGAGAAAAGGAGTGAGCTGGGCCTCCACCAGGTAGTCCTCGTGGGACACCACCACCAGGCGGCCTCGGGCATAGGAAGAGGCAGCAATGAGGACCTGGCCCATGTCATTCACCATCACTGGGAAGGAGGCCTCTCCAATTAGAAGCAGTTCACATGGGATGGCATCTTCGGGGACATCCCAGCTTGTCACTCCATTCATAAGGGCCTCAAAGGCAGCAGACGGAGTCGCCATGGCTGGATCGGCTTCTGCAGAGAAGAAAGCAAAGACTCAGCCTGGTGAAGAATGGATAAACAAACAAACAAGCCAAGAGTTCACTCCTCCACTAGATGCGGCAATTCTTCCCATTAAGCAGATGAGACCGACACTGTGAACAGACTCAAGCACTCATCAGGGTCATCAGTGTCTCCAATCCAGGAGGCCCTGTTGTGCCCTGTCAGCTAACATTCTCATGGTCAGACTAAACAAGCTCGACATTTTGCATCACAGAAGGAAGCAAACAGAAGTGAAGAATTCGGGCAGAATTGCGTCTCCAAAGATATATATTTAAGTACTAATTCCCAGCACCTGTGAGAGTGATCTTACTTGGAAATAGGGTCTTTGCAGATGTAACCAAGTTAAGGTGTGGTCACACTGGATTTGAGTGGGCTCTAACCTAATGACTAGTGTCCTGGTAAGAAGAGGATATTTGGACACAGACACAGGTACACAGGGGAGAGACACACAGGCTACGAGAACATGTGGGCAGAGACTGGGGTGATGTCTCTATGAGCCCGAGGAATGCCAAGGACTGCTGGCCCACACCAGAAGGTAGGAGAGAGGCAGGGAACACATTCTCCTTCAGAACTTCCAGAAAGAACCAAACCTGTCAACACTTGGATTTCACACTTCTAAGCCTCCAGAACTGTTAGAGCAGGGGTCCCCAACCCCTGGGCCGTGGACCATTACTGGTCTGCAGCCTGTAAGGAACTGAGCCGCACAGCAGGAGGTGAGCGGCGGTGAAGCTTCATCTCCCGCTCCCCATCGCTCCCCATCTCTCCAATCACCGCCTGAACCATCCCCGCCACCCCCGCCGCCCGTCCGTGGAAAAATTGTCTTCCACAAAACCGGTCCCTGGTGCCAAAAAGGCTGGGGACCGTTGTGTTAGAGAATACATTTCTGTTGTTGTAAGCTACCCAGTTTGTGGTACTTTGCTGTGGTAACCAGTGGAAACCAACGCAGTGGTGTAGCACGCTATCTCCCCACCCCCACTCCTCCCCATTCAGCTTCCACACTGATCGTATTAATCTCAGCTTGGGGCCAGAATTTCAGTCTGAAAAGTCTGGGTCCTCATAGAGGGTTCTTTGGTCACAGTCATAGGCTGGGTAAGAGGAAAGCAGAAGTCCTCTGGCTTGAGTCCAGGTCCCAGACAATCAGAAGCAGAGGTAACAATTTATGAACTTACGGCAGATTCTCACTTGCACCTGGACATAGCAGAGAAAGGTGCGCATGTCTGTGGACGCATACTCACAAAAGGCCTCTGCTTCTTCACCATGAGCTCCCCGCTTAAGGTCTCTCTGCAGTCTGAACTGCTCTATATGCACTTCACTGAAGCACTTCCCTCAAGGACAGACGTGTTTAACAGTCAGGACATCCAGGCCTCACTGACCACTCGGTGGGTCTGGACAATGCTGCTCTCCTGGTCCTTGAGGCTATTACCACCTCTAACCTTATGGCCTGAGCCAACCTCATCATGTGTAACCTCTCAAACCACTTCATTCCTATCCTTCTCTTCCCTCTTCTGAAAATGTTTATCTCTGGCCCTTACTGCTTTTTTCCCTGTGAAAGAATATGCTCACTCAAGGTATTACAGCAAAGCAATTATGAGCTTAGGCTCTGGAGTTAGGCTGAACTTAGCTTCCTCGTTCATTAAGTAAGGATAATACTATCTACCACATAGGATTGTTCTGAAGATTAAAGGAGTAGCATAGGTTAAGTGCCTTTCCATTATGTATTATATATGGATCTATAGATATGTAGATACATATACGTGTTCAATTATTATATATATATCTTTGCTTAAAATTACTTGGTTAAGAATAAGCTATTTAAGTATGTGCAAGATAGGGAATTATTATAAAGTGAAAACAAATCTAACCTAATGTTAGATTTTACCACCACTGGATTAAGCATTTATTGACTCTGATTTTACAGGTTTCGTATTTTGGAGCCAGTACTAATACTGATGATTATTTAGTTCTCAAGGATTTCTATGGGCCCTTGGCAGAGGCCTTCTCTGTGCCTTCCCCAGGCCCTGGTCCTGACATAAGTAATAAACTCAAGACCCTTACTGAAAGCACACTCTGCCATTTGTAACTGTCTCTAAAACTAAAAAGTCTTAAATTTATTCTTTTCCCTCCAAGTTAGCTCCTCTTGGGTAAAAACATAAGCTCGAGGTCCCTAGTTGTTAAAGAGGGTAACCTCCACCCCAGAGAACTACTGAGAAGATACAATCAGTAGACAGTTGGTTAATAAGAATCTGTCACGTCCCTGGCTCCTCCTGGGGTCCACAAATAGCCAGGACAGCAACGGCAAGGAGTCACAGTTGTGTCCCTCCTCTCTTCTGATCCATATCCAACTGGTCACAGTGTCGTTCGTCCTTCATGGTTTCCAGTCACACTGCCATTAACCTAGTTTGGGTCCTCAGTGATTCATTTCTGGACTAAATGGACCCAGCTTCTAAGTCACCAGCATCTATCCTCGCCTTTATTCTTCTACAGCCACTGATTGTATTATTTCCCAGAAAAGAACCGCCCAGAGCTTCGCCTTTGCCCACAGGGGAAAATCTGAGCTTCCTCTTGGGGTTTAAGGCCTCCAGGGCTGGCTGCTTCTTACTTTCCAGCATATCTCTTGCAGCTTCCAGGATACTTGGCCTTCTTGGACATGCCCTGCTTTCATTTTAGATTCTCTTTACATTCTCTTTCTTCCTGTTCCCTCTCCCACATCTTTCAAGCCACTGAAATCCTACCTTTCTAAGAGAAATTATTCACAGAAAAGGAAACTTAATTAATCTATGAAAATAGGCTCAATATCACTAATCAGGCAATTTAAATACAATGTACGTTGCCCAGAAGATCGTCCAGAAAGAAGGGGGCAAAAAAGAAATAGGAAGAGGAGGAGGAGGAAGAGGAGGAGAAGAAGGTAAAGATAATAATGTCCAATGTCCCAAGGCTATGGAAACACTAGCACAATCTGTTAGAAGGACTGAGAATCTGAAAGCAATCTGACAGTGGCAACTCAGTTTCAAAGGTGTGCCCATCTTAAGATGAGCAAGCCTACTAATAACCTTTCTTACAAAAATAAGAACAGCAGTATTAAAGATACATGCACAAGGATGGTCACTGCCAAACAAAACTACAAATGGAGATAGATAAGTGAAAACCTAGACAGGGAGGTACGACAGATGACAAACAATATTTCCTAGAACCATTTTTGACTCCCGTGGGTACAGGATCTCTAACCCAAAGTCACAGCTACCCAACTTCCATGTATTCCCCGGTTACGCCATGGCACCGAACCTGAGACCCTGGGGCACAGCCCCCAGGCGGCCACCCATACACATGCTGTAAACAACTGCCATGCTGCCCCCCACGTTGATTCTCCAAACACACCTAGAGCAGGGAACTCGTAGTTCTGTCTCACTAGCTGTACTCTGAGCTAGTTCATGGGAGAAGAAATATCTGTAGAGAAGTGACAAAGGGATGGACAGGTGGCCTGGAGATTTGAAAAGTAGGGGACAAGGGAGAAGAGGGGTGCTTTTTCTTTTTATTTATTTTTAGTTTTTTTCTGCTTTATAACAAATTTAATCAGTTATACATATACATATGTCCCCATATCTCTTCCCTTTTGCGTCTCCCTCCCACCCTCCCTATCCCACCCCTCCAGGCGGTCACAAAGCACCGAGCTGATCTCCCTGTGCTATCCGGCTGCTTCCCACTAGCCATCTACCTTACGTTTGGTAGTGTATATATGTCCATGCCGCTCTTTTGCTTTGTCACAGCTTACCCTTCCCCCTCCCCATATCCTCAAGTCCATTCTCTAGTAGGACTGTGTCTTTATTCCTGTCTTACCCCTATGTTCTTCATGACATTTTTTTTTCTTAAATTCCATATATACGTGTCAGCATACAGTATTTGTCTTTCTCTTTCTGACTTACTTCACTCTGTATGACAGACTCTAGGTCCATCCACCTCATTACAAATAGCTCAATTTCGTTTCTTTTTATGGCTGAGTAATATTCCATTGTATACATGTGCCACATCTTCTTTATCCATTCATCCAATGATGGACATTTAGGTTGTTTCCATCTCCGGGCTATTGTAAATAGGGCTGCTATGAACATTTTGGTACATGACTCTTTTTGAATCATGGTTTTCTCAGGGTATATGCCCAGTAGTGGGATTGCTGGGTCATATGGTAGTTCTGTTTGTAGTTTTTTAAGGAATCTCCATACCGTTCTCCATAATGGCTGTACCAATTCACATTCCCACCAGCAGTGCAAGAGTGTTCCCTTTTTTCCACACGAGGGGTGCTTTTTCTGCTGAGTCTCCCACCTGGTTCCTGGGCTTGACGGGTGGCCTGAGGTGAGTGGGGTTTGGGTGGAACCACCTGAGCACCCTTCTCTCGGCCGGTTTTCCTTGTTCCTGCACCGTGAGTGAGGCTGCCCTGTCAGCCTTAGTCTGATAGCCAGGCTCTGAGTGTGGCAAGACAAGCTTTGAGAAGGAGAATGCTTGAGAAAAGCATGATAAACTGTATTATAGAATATCACGAGGCTTTTATAAAAAACAGTGTTGGGCTTCCCTGGTGGCGCAGTGGTTGAGAGTCCGCCTGCCGATGCAGGGGATGCGGGTTCATGCCCCAATCCGGGAAGATCCCACGTACCGCGGAGCGGCTGGGCCCGTGAGCCATGGCTGCTGAGCCTGCGCGTCCGGAGCCTGTGCTCCGCAGCGGGAGGGGCCACAGCGGTGAGAGGCCCGCGTACCGCAAAAAAAAAAAAAAAAGAAAAAAAAAACAGTGTTAAATCTATTTTTCTTCTACCTAGAAGAATGTCCTAGATATATCTGAAGTGAAAATTTCAAACTGCTATAATATGTAGGACAAAAACCCACCTTTGTATGGATGAAGATACTAACAACAGTAGTACTAGTAATTTTAGTAGTAGTGACGACAATATAGTGCTTACCAGGTTGCAGACATCATTATAAGCGCTTTACATACATTATTTAATCCTGACAATAAACCTATGAGGTATGTACTGTCGCTATCCCAATTTTAAAAATGCGCAAGACCAAAAAACAAACAAAACAAAACACCAGTTGGCCAGAGAGTTTGTTACTTGCTTAAGTCACATAGGTGGTAAGTGGATCCTTCATTCAAACCCAGGAAATCTAGCACTGGAGTCCATGTTCTTAAGTACCAGAAATACATAAGCCCGTTACTAGGATTTTATATAAACAGAATACTATGGAGGCCACATTTCAACAAGCTAACACTGACTGCATAGGAAAGGAAGAGGTGACCAGTATTCTTTCTCTTTATATAAGTCTGCACAACAATCCTTTGAATTGCTGCATATATTTCTATTACAATTAAAAATAGCACAGGTTGGCCTTCCCTGGTGGCGCAGTGGTTGAGAGTCCGCCTGCCGATGCAGGGGACAAGAGTTCGTGCCCGGGTCCGGGAAGATCCCACATGCCTCGGAGCGGCTGGGCCCGTGAGCCATGGCCGCTGAGCCTGCGCGTCCGGAGCCTGTGCTCCGCAACGGGAGAGGCCACAGCAGTGAGAGGCCCACGTACCGCAAAAAAAAAAAAAAAAAAAGCACAGGTAATATAAATTCAATCAAGTAAACACATTAAATGATTGAATATATACATGACTGGATTCATCAACTGATCCTATCTCACTCATTCTAAAATGTCTTCCTTCATCTCCCAAGTTGTGCATTTGTCCACCAGTAAATGTGAATTCCTCCTCTGTGGAGGTTCCCTGAACTTTGTAGCTGGCTCTGTCCCCACTTTAACCAGCTATCAATGACTCCCACACTTGATTTTTCAACCAAATGCTTCTTCTTTGTGCCTGAACCCGTTTGCCCTCCTAGCTTGGTGAGCACAGATGGACATAGCCTGGGGTAATCTCTTATTTCTCCCCTTAAGTTCTTCATCCTTGGTTCTCCTTCTGTGGATCCTGCTGTCTCTCCCCAGGCCCACTAACTAATGGAACCCAAGGCACTTCGGGAGTAGAAGGCACCTCAGGCACGACCTGTAACTCAGGGAGAGAGCTTTACAGATCCCTTACCCTTTCCACAAAGAGGCCCCATGGTACCTAAACGGGGTCTCCCTTTAAGAGACGAATCTAGAAGGGAAAAAGGGTAGTGGGCCTGCCTTGGATATGGCACCACATCCTGCACTGTAGCTTGATTTGAAATCCCCAAAGTAGAGTAAGTATCTGAGGTCAGGGGACGTGTTTTATATATCTGGATTCCCCACAAAAATGAGGAGGTGCTCCACGGATGGACAACTGAATCATGGATGTGGATGTTAGGGCAAACCTGGGATCAATTCTTCAGCCTATAGCTACTCGGGCCTTGAAAAATGATCCATATCACAGACACCTAATCCTATAGGTCTTCTCGTCTTCATGCCTTTTTTTCCACGAACGCTTCATTTTTCCTTATACGTCCAGTATCTTTTCCAGTGTCCACCATCTTCTGTTAATAGTAGCCAGAATTGGGGTGGGTTCATACCAGCCCAATCTTATTTATTTTTCACTTAAAATGGTTTAACGCACGTGGAAGAATTTGGCTGGTAAAATAATAAAACAATTTAAAAATTAAACAAACTTCCATACACCAATCACCCAGATTAAAAAACAGACCGTTACTAACATCTTTGAAGGCCCTCTTGTGGCCCTCCAGAATCAATTCCTCCCCCCATCCCCATAAAAATAGGCATGATTCAGAACTTTGCTTTTTCTATTCCTCTAGTTTAATCTTGATGCGCTCCCTTCTTAATTCCTAACTTCCCGCTGGGCTGTCTTTCTCTCACTCATATTTGCTCACTTTTCTCACTAGGTAAATCCCAGGAACATAGCATAATGTAGGAGTATGAGCCCATGAGTGAGACTTGAGTTAACCAAAAAAAAAAAAAAAAAAAAAAAAGCCAGGTGTTGCCTCTTCCTCGCTGTTGATCCTCGGCTTCAGCGGGTGTCCTGTCAAATGGACAATGTGGGAGAGGGCCGGCCTTGACTCCGAGAGGCTGTCAGGACTAAGTGCTGGTGTGGGATCCCCCTCCCTCCTTTCCTCTCCAGGCCCTCACCAGGCCAGACTTTCCTCCCCAGGCCCAGAGCCAGTCTGCATAGAGCATGTCGGTGACGTCAGAGGAGCGGGGAGGGGGCTGAGGTGGGGGGAAGCAGCAGAGGGAGGGGTGAGAGGAGGGAAGACAGCGGAAAAGCTTGCGTGCGTTGGCAGGGAATTCTCCAGGCCCGCTGGCACGGACGTCTGGGTGGGTTGGAGGCACCCAGACCATCGGCCCCTCTCAGACACACACACACATCCCCTAGTCTCCGTGGGGGCAATGCAAGTGGGCGAGGGATCTCAGTCCCAGAGAGTGTTTGCAAAGATCAAAGGGCAGTAGGACAGAAGTGATGCTCTATCACCAGCTCCCTGTGCGACCCTGAGCAAGCCCTGCCACCTCCCTGGGCTACGGTAGGCTCACCCGATAAAGCTGCGAATTAGATGCTGTTTCTCTAGGCCATGTTTGTGCGTAACTCGACAACACAAAGCAATTAAACAAACAGAGGTTAGAACCCCAAGAGGAGGAGCAATGCGGCGGGAGGGATGCAGAGCCGGAGAACACAGAACAATTTCTTAAAGGAAGGCGGACACAACAGCGAGGGATTGTGCCCCTATCTGGGAACCGGCAACCCTGCCACTCGCCAGGGCCCGCAGGTCCGCCCGCGCCTCCCTCGCGCCCCCTGGGCCTCCGGCACCGCCCTCTCCCTACCCGAGCTCAGTCCACGGCCACCCGCCCCTGGTCCAGCCTGCGGGGCATTCGGAGAGGGCCACTCACCAGGTTGCCCCGCAACTTCCAAGGCGGCAGCTGGAAGAAGGAGGGCTGGGGCCAGAGGGAGACGCAAGGTTCTGCGGGGAAGGGGCGTCCCTGCAAGCGGCGCAGGGCGAGCGAGCTGGGCGGAGACGGAGCGGGGGTGGGGGTGGGGTTCCGGGCTAGTCTCCTCCTCCCCGCTTCCTCCTGGGCGGGACCGCGACCCCAAGGGGCGGCGCTTGGCAGGGGACAGCACTTCTTTGTGTCGCCGGCCCTGTCGGCTCGGCATTGCGGTGGCCCCCATTCTGGCAGTGGGGACGGCCGTCTAATTAAAGACAAAACTTCTCTGACTAGTCATTAGTAAAGGAAATGGCTGAACAAACCATAGGACACAGTCTACAGACTATTATTCAATTCTAATGAAGAGGTTAGATCTCCATTTCGTTGGAGGAATGTACTTTACATATTGCCTAGGGGAAAATAAAAATTGTATAAATTGTTGAATATGCTTTCATTTTTATAATAAAAAGCATCCCTCCATATATTTGTATTATGGTGGGTGAAAGGATAGCTACATCTCTACTCTACCTGCTAATATTGTTTAATTTGAGGAATAGCGCAGGGCAACTTTTATATAGCGCTGCATTATTTGCACTGTTATTTGTGTTGTTTTGTAAATTAAGAATATATTATATTTCAAGCAAACAATAGGTGGCTAAAATTTATTCTTCTGTGTACTTTTCAAATCCTCTTTCTTTCCTAAAGTCCTTTCTGATGACCAGTTGACAGATGCTCCTCCCTTCTCTGAACTGCAAGTTCCTACTTTGTGTGGTGACTTCACCTAGCTCAGGTGCTATGGTAGTATACTGTAGGATAATGGTTAGGAACTCAGACTGTCACCAGATGACCTGGATTCAGATCTTAGTGCTATACGTTACGGGCTGAGTGACTTTGCACAAGTTACTTAATTCCTCTGTTCCTCAGCTTAAGCTGGTGAGTGAATACAAAGTTCTTAGATCAATGTCTGGCATGTACAGTAAGACTGTATGACTGCTTGTTAAATAAAATAAATATTCCGGTCATCCTAAGATTTAATAAATATGTTTCAAGAAAATGCATACTTTTTCATCTTGACTAGGATTTTGGTCCAAATCCAGGTCATATTTCCTTTCTCCATCTCCCTTCAATCCTCTTTCCCCAAATTGAATCATATGAACAATAATTCAATAGAAGCATGTGAGCAGGTGAGCTCACTGGCAGGGTTTACACAGAGGAAATGCCAAGAACAGAAATCAAGAGGACTTGAATTCAGGATCCTGCCCGGTGAAGGAGTGATGGTGAAGATGTCTTTTATCTTCTCCAGGGGTCAGGGTCCTCTTCTAAACAAAGAGGGCTGGTGACTTGCTTGCTAAGACCCTTTTGGGTCTGAAATGCCAAGACTAGTAGCACCAAGGTAAAACCTGAAACACTGTTTCATGAAAAATTTAAAATTCAAAACAAAAATGCATATACTGCATACATAAAAATAAAAAATAGGACAAAAATATACATGGGAGGGATACAACCTAACTTACCTCTCAGGATGGTGGCATGAGACTTGGTGGAGAAAAGGTTTTAAATGTCAGATTTTGTTTCTTAAAAAGGAGGAGACACACACAGAGGAAGAGAGGGGGAGTGACGTTGAGAGAGAAAGAGGGAGCTGAAGGAAAGGTGATAAAATGTCAACACCTGATAAATCTGTTATATTATTTTCTGTACTTATCTGTTGCTTTGACAGATTTTATTATGAAAAATGTTTAGAAAAGGAAAGAATGCATTAGACTTTTGATGGTTACCTTCCTGGAGAAGAAGAAATAAAGAACTAAAGAAATAAAAGCCAGAGTGGTAGAAAAAAAAAGCAGAGCCAGAAACAGACATGGAGAAACCGCAGGGAATCCTCTTTGAGAGACATCTGACTCCTTAGGCCCAATTGGTCTCAGACCCAAAACCCGACCACTTTCTCACTCCCGCTGGGGCCCACTCCCCTGGGCCCACTCCCCTGGGACCCTGGCCGCGTCCCTCCCTCTCCCAGCCCGGCCACAGGGAACTCGGTTGGTGCTCCGTAGCCTGCTCTGGTCCCAGAAACCACCTTTGTACAAGACTCACCCGTAGTCCAGCAATATGCACACCCACTACTTCAAAGGGGGAAGGGACTCCTCTGCAGAGACGTGACAGGGAGAAGGAGCACACAGCCCGGGATTTGAAAATTGGTGGAGGTGGTGGTGGACGCTGCGGGTAGAGGTGAGCGGCGGCGGGGGTGGGGGAGGGAGAAGGCGGCCGTCCCGGGAGCTGATTGGCTGGCGCAGCGGTGGGGGCGGAGCCTGGCCGGCAGCCCCCAAACCGCAGAGGCCCCGCTTTGTGTCAGTTTCTGCGCGCAGATGCCCCCAGCAAATCCAGGACGGAGAACCCCCGCCCCCGCCCCGGCAGTGCTGCAGGGCAGTTTGCGGAAAAAGAAATCCGTGAGACTATTTACGAGCAAACGAGTTGGTGGATAGTGATAGTTCTTTATATAAAATAATATAACTATTTCTAAGGATGTGTTAAATCTACATATATTTGCCAGGAGTTTGGCTATATTTATTTATTTATTTACTTATTTTTATCACAGCTATTAAAGGTGTTTTTTTTTTTTTACACCTATTGGAGTATAATTGCTTTACAATGGTGTGTTAGTTTCTGCTTTATAACAAAGTGAATCAGTTATACGTATACATATGTTCCCACATCCCTTCCCTCTTGCGTCTCCCTCCCTCCCACCCTCCCTATCCCACCCCTCTAGGTGGTCACAAAGCACCGAGCTGATCTCCCTGTGCTATGCGGCTGCTTCCCCTTAGCTATCTATTTTACGTTTGGTAGTGTATATATGTCCATGCCACTCTCTCACTTTGTCACAGCTTACCCTTCCCCCTCCCCATATCCTCAAGTCCATTCTCTAGTAGGTCTGTGCCTTTATTCCTTACTATATATATATATATTTTTAATAAACATTTAACGTGGTAGTAAGACGGAGATTTTGCATTTTTGTACATATAAATTTAAAAATATTTTTATCTGCTTATATAAACACAAAGTTTATGGAAGACATACATCAAACTATAAGAATCAGACAATAAAGAGAAGATTACTTGTATTTTTTCTTCACACGCCTCATTAACGTTTCAATGGTAATATATATTATTTTGTGATAAAAATAGATAGGTTTAATCAACTAAGAATAGATAAAATATCCTTGCTCAAGCAGCCGGTAGTGACCCTTCTATAAATATGATTTCTCCCTGTGTATGGGTTTCTTGAATTTCGTTCCTAGTCCTGACTCATTTTAATCAAGAAAGAGTGGGATGCAACACTTGACTTTTGAGCCAGGATCTGGCTTTATGCCTGACCACATATTGTCTTGAACCAGGTGTCTGCTCATCTAGCTTGGTGAGCTCAACATTAGAAACCAGGGTGAAAACCACAGCCCCTTTTTACGGCTGGCCCCAAAGGCCTACAAGATCTGTGGGACCTCTGTATACTGTCCTGTTTCCTCACCCCTCACCCATCACCACCCTGGTCCCTATACACTGGGTACCTAAGGAGAAGATGTCCCCAGACCAAACTATCCTCAGGAAGAGACAATTTTAAAGCTTTCTCTCCTAGCACAAAACAGTGTCCAGGCTGGACCTTCCAAAGCAATGTGGATTCAAGGTAAAGTGGATAGAGT
Source organism: Hyperoodon ampullatus (assembly GCF_949752795.1). Taxonomy (NCBI): domain Eukaryota; kingdom Metazoa; phylum Chordata; class Mammalia; order Artiodactyla; family Ziphiidae; genus Hyperoodon; species Hyperoodon ampullatus. The sequence goes on from NC_136922.1 coordinate 97,589,697, forward strand.
ACCACACCTTGTACTACTTCAGGGTTTCATTACAACTCCCCAAACTAGAGCAAGCACAAGTCAAGAACTCTTTCATTCTTTTCCAGATTCTCCACTTAATGTGGCCATAAATAGGTGCTCCATGATGTCCAACTGATGGTTGAATGGACAAGACAGATGATTGTGGGGTGAGGAAAGCAATCCTAGGATCACTCCTCTATGAAACAAATAGGACCGTGACATAGAAAACTGACCAAATTACAAATTTTCTGTATTGTAAGTTTTCTCCTCATCTTCGTGCTCTTTTAATTTTCTCCCTTAGGCCTTTTGTTTTCTGTGTCTCCCAAAATTTCAACTGGTTCTATCCTCTCTTCCTCTGTTTCAGACTCTACCTTACTAGTTCAATTATAAATCCTGTATCCTTTCTTTTTTTTTTTTCTTGCGGTACACGGGCCTCTCACTGTTGTGGCCTCTCCCGTTGCTGTGCTCCGGATGCGCAGGCTCAGCGGCCATGGCTCACGGGCCCAGCCGCTCCGAGGCATGTGGGATCTTCCCGGACCGGGGCACGAACCCGTGTCCCCTGCATCGGCAGACGGACCCTCAACCACTGCACCACCAGGGAAGCCCCCTGTATCCTTTCTTATTTCTACTTCCCCTAGAGGTTCTGTTTTACTTTCCAGTTTCTGCCCTGAGTAATAGAGACTGCCATGAAATCCTGAAAGCACTGAAATAAGTTTTGAGGTATTAAGTTCTGTAGATACTCAGCAACATAGGAATGAATGAAGAAGTTATTAACAGTCCATACGACAAAATGTTATGCAGTTTTTAAGAAGATGAGCTCAAGTCAAACCTTGAGGAATGCTCTCAACATGTATTTTCAGTGAAAAATTAATGATCCTACTTTTGTATGTTTCTGTTTATCTAACAGGAAAAATAAGGATATATTTGGCTACCTCAGGAAGTGGGAAGGCTTGACCAGTAATTTTTTCTTTAGATATTTTGTATTTTTAAAATGTTACAAAAATTATTTTGAAATCAAAAATAAGACTATTCAGTAATACCACTCTTAAGTATATACCCAACAGAAATGCATACACATGTCACCAAAAGACATGTACTAGAATGTTCAAAGCAGCACCACCCTTAATAGTCTGGAAGTGACCCAAAAGCTACCCTCACTGCTTTCTCATCCCTAGCGCCACCGCAGCACTACCTTCTTTAAACTACTTTTTATTTTTTGGCTGCACCGAGGCAGGTGGGATCTTAGCTCCCCCACCAGGGATGGAAGCTGCGTCCCCTGCATTGGAAGCACAGAGTCTTAACCACTGGACTGCCAGGGAAGTCCCCTACTTTCTATTATAAGAGTCTTCAATGTTACTTTCAGACCCACAAATATTGAGAATTTATTACCAAAAGGTCTGCTTTAACAGAAATTCTAAAGGATATATCTCAAGAAGAAATAAAATAATCTTAGATAAATAATCTGAGATGTAAGACAAAATGGTGAGAGACTTCCAATTCTGTCATTGAGAAAATACCTTGTTTAGAACAATGCTTCCACTAAAAACAGCAATAAAAGTTGGATAAAATGTAGGAAACAAGGGAAGACTTTGAAGAGCAAACAATATAAGCAGGATGAGAGAAGCTACAATCCTGAGGGAAGGAAAACACAGGACATGAACTGCTCATTCCCTGTGGCTTCTTCTTTTAGGGCATTTTCCAGTTCACAATGCAGGATAACTGAGGCCAAGCAGGAAGTGTCAGCCTTACTGTTTCAAGATTACCAAACCAGTTAAAACTCAAAGGAGTGAAATTTCAGACAAGAAGAAATCTCAGAGAAGTGAATCTAAAAATCTATGTACAAATTCCCCTTAAGTCAATGGCTGACTCCTAAACTATGCATGCACAGGGAGAGACCCAAAAAACTTGCAGAAAATAATGGCTAAAATGCCAATCAATTGAGCAGTCATTTCAGTAGCTGTACTATTATGGAAATATGGAGGTCAAGTCCCACCAAAGTAACTGATTTTTATCAACACTATCTGCTTTCAGTTGAGACATGAGAAAAACCATGGCATATGAATAAAAATAATGCCTGAGAAGTAAGGTCTATGCTCTTGGATAAAGGAAAAACCTGAAAGGGACCAGTTCTAAGAAAGCTTAAAGCTAATCTCTGATAGTATTAAAGTAATCTTCTGGTACTTTATCTGTCCCCCCGCCAGAAAAATCCTCTTTGATAAACACTAACATCAACCAGAACTTTCTGATTTTTCATTCATGATGTCCTGCATCCAATCAAAAATTTAGAAGGAGGCTTAAAAATAAGGATGAATTATCAAGAACTCAAGAGGAACAACAAAAAATAGAAACAGACAAGTGGTTCAGACATTTGAATTCTTAGGGATTGATTTTAAAATAACAGTGATTAATGTGTTCAAAAATAACAGAAACAGGCTGGAGAATTTCCAGTATAGAATTAAAACATAAAATATTAAAATGGAAATTTTAGAAATAAAACATAATCATTGAAATCAGGAATTCAATAGTTGGTTGTAATACCATATTAGACACAAATGACCAAAGAATTGATAAGCTGCAACAAGAATCAGTAGAAAGTATCTAAAAGTAACACACAGAGGAAAGAAAGGATGCATAAGGAGATGAAAGGATACAGTAAAACTGTAATAAGAATTATGGGACATAGTAAAACGTCTTGACATATGTGTAATTAGACTCCCAGAAGAAGAGGAGAGACAGTGAAACAGGAGCAATATGCTAATAATTAATGACTGAAAATTCTCAAGAGATGAAAAACATCAAAACTCAAATTAAAAAAAAAACCCTCGGGGGCTTCCCTGGTGGCGCAGTGGTTGAGAATCTGCCTGCCGATGCAGGGGACACGGGTTCGTGCCCCGGTCCGGGAAGATCCCACATGCCGTGGAGCGGCTGGGCCCGTGAGCCATGGCCGCTGAGCCTGCGCGTCCGGAGCCTGTGCTCCGCAACGGGTGAGGCCACAGCAGTGAGAAGCCCGCATACCGCAAAAAAAAAAAAAAACCCTCGGGCTTCTCTGGTGGCACAGTGGTTGAGAGTCCGCCTGCCGATGCAGGGGACACGGGTTCGTGTCCCAGTCCGGGAAGATCCCACATGCCACGGAGCGGCTGGGCCCGTGAGCCATGGCTGCTGAGCCTGCGTGTCCGGAGCCTGTGCTCGGCAACGGGAGAGGCCACAGCAGAGAGAGGCCCGCGTACCGCAAAAAACAAACAAACAAACAAACCCTCCTCATTCCCTAAGCAGAATAAATGCAAAGAAAACTACACCTAGGCACATTATAGTCAAATGCTAAGAAACAAATTCAGAGAGGAAATCTAAAAGTCAGCGAGAAATAAAGGATACTTTCCATTTAGAGGAACAATAATACATCTGGCTTTTCAGAAGAAAATGATAGAAACCAGAACACAGTGGTATTGGTTAAAAAAAAAAAAAAAGACAATCTGCCAACCTAAAACTCTATGCACAACAAAAATATCCCTCAAAAAATGAAGGCAAAATAAAGACAACTTTAGATAAAAGCTGAGAGAATCTGCTAGCATTACAGTATAAAAAGCAGTACTTCAAAATTAAGAAAAATGATCCCAGATGGGAGTACATAACTATAGGAAGGAATTGAGAATACTGGAAACTGGAAAGAGTAAATACCTGGGCAAATATCAATATTGATATTTAAATAAACAAATACATCTTGTGGGATATAAAAGCATAATAAACATACAATAACAATAGCACAGCTGCAAGATGGGGGTTAATGAAGATAAATGGTTTTAAATTTATTGCATTGTTTGCGCCTTACCCATACCCTGACACCAAAGTCAGACAAGGAGACTATAAGAAAGGAAATTACAGACCAACATCCCTGATGAATATAGATTTAAAAATCCTCAACAAAATATTACCAAAGCGAATTCAACAGTACATTAAAAAAATCATACACCATGATCAGGTGGGATTTATTCCAGGGATGCAAGGATGGTTCAACATCTGCAAATCAATAAATGTGCTACCACATTAACAAAATGAAGGATAAAATCATCTCAGCAGATGCAGAAAAAGCATTTGACAAAATACAACTCCCTTCCATGACAAAAAATTGTCAACAAACTGGATATAGAAGGAATGTATCTCAACATAATAAAGGCCACATATGGCAAGCCTACAGTTAACATCACACTCAAGAGTGAAGGCTGAAAGCTTCTCCTCTAGGATCAGGGACAAGACAAGGGGTCCCCCTTTCACTTTTTTTTAACATAGTACTGGAAGTTCTAGCCAGAGCAATGAGGCAAGAAAAAAAATGCCATCCAAAATGGAAAGAAAGAAGTTAAATTGTCTTTGTTTGCAGATATCTCTGTTTGCAGATGACTAACTTCTTTATTAAGCTTTTCTATATATAAATTTGCAGACAATTCAACATTATTACTTCTTCCAATCCATGAACAGAATATCTTTTAATTCGTGTCTTCAGTTACTTTCATCAATATTTTATAGTTTTCAGTGTACAGGTTTTTTACCTTCTTGGTTAAATTGGTTCCTAAGTATTTATTGTTTTTGATGCTATTGTAAATGGGATTCTTGTTTTAAATTTCCCTTTCAGGAAATTGCTAAATTGCTGTTAGTGTATAGAAACACAACTGATTTTTGTAAGTTGACTTTACATCCTGTAACCATACATTCAACTGATCTCTGACAAATGTGCAAAGCACACACAATGGGGAAAGGACAGTGTCTTCAATAAATGGTGTTGGAATAACTGGATATCCACATGCAGAAAAACGAAAATGAATTCTTCCCTCATACCATATACAAAAAGCAATTCAAAATGCATTAAATACTTAAACGTAAGATCTGAAACTGTAAAGCTACTAGAAGAAAACATTGGAAAAAAGCTTAACATTGGGCTGGGAAATAAATTTCTGGATATGACCCCAAAAACACATGCAATAAAAGCAAAAATAAACAAGTGGGGCTATATCAAACTAAAGTGTCTGCACAGGGAAGGAAATAGCAGAGTAAAGGAACAACCCATAGAATGGGAGAAAATACTTACAAACCATATATCCAATAAGGAGTTAATAATATCTAAAATATATGAGGAACTCAACTCAATAGCAAGAAAACAAATAATCCAATTAAAAATAAGCAAAGGACCTGAATAGATATTTCACAAAAGAAGATATACAAATGGCCAACAGGTATATGGGAAAGTACTCAAATCCACTAATCATCATGGAGATGCAAATCTAAACCACAAGATATCACTTCACACCTGTTAGAAGAACTAATATCAAAAAGAGAAAAAATAGCAAGTGTTGGTGAGGATGTGGAGAAAAGGAAACCCTTGCACGTTGTTGATGTGAATGTAACTGGTACAGTCATTATAGAAAACAGTATAAAGATTCATCAAAAAATTAAAATTAGGGACTTCCCTCGTGGCTCAGTGGTTGGGACTCCATGCTCCCAATGCAGGGGGCCTGCGTTCGATCCCTGGTCAGGGAACTAGATCCCACATGCATGCTGCAACTGAGAGTTCACATGCCACAACGTAGGAGGCTGCAAGCCGCAACTAAGACCTGGCACAGCCAAATAAATTGAAAAAAAAAAAAATTAAAATTAGAACTACCATATTATCTAACAATCCTAGTTCTGGGTATATATTCAAAGGACATGAAATCAGTAACTGGAAATAATATCTGCACTGCCATGTTCACTGCAGCATTATTCACAGTAGCCAAGATATGGAAACAACCTAAGTGACTAACAAATAGATTAATGAATAAAGAAATTGTGGCATATATACACAATGGAATTTATTTAGCCATTAAAAAGAAGGAACTCCTGCCATTTGTGACAACATGGATGAACCTCGAGGCATTATGCTAAGTTTTGAAATAATTCAGAAAGAGAAAGACAAATACTGTACAACTTCACTTATATGTGGAATCTAAAAAAGTTGAACTTATAGAAGCAGAGAGTAGCATGGTCGTTACTAGGAGGTGGGGAGAGGCTGGAAATGGGGAAATATTGAGCAAAGGTTACAAAGTTTCAGATATGCAGGCTGAATAAGTTCTGGAGCGCTAATGTATAGCACAATGACTGTCGTTAACAATATTGTATTATATACTTGAAATTTGCTAAGATAGTATATCTCAATTGTCCTCACCAAAAAATGGTAAACTATGCAAGGTGATAAATATGTTAATTAGCTTGACTGTGGTAATCATTTCACAATGTATACATATATCTAAACATCACATTGTACACCTTAGATATATGCAAGTTTTATTTCTCAATTATACTTCAATAAATGTTATGAGTTAAGTGTGCTATACTACTAGAATTACTGCTAAAACATTTGACCTAAAACATTAGAACATGTAACTTCCAAATAAGAGAAGGAGTAAAATGGGGAATAAAAGAGAAAAAAGAAAGAGTGGTTAGGAATGAAAGAGACAGATAAAGCAGAAAAAATTAAAAGCAAATATAAGATGGTAAAAATAAATCCAATTGTATTACTAATCACAGTAAATATAACTGGATTAAATTATTCAATGATAAGTTATAAACTGTCTAACAAAAAATTTTAAAACCTAGGATTTAAAAAATACACATAAGTTTATGACATATATGTTTTTTTATGTACTGGTATCTCATTGTGGTTTTTCTTTCTTTATTTAAAAAATTTTTAGTTTACATTGGACTATAGTTGATTTACAGTGTTGTGTTAGTTTCAGGTGTACAGCAAAGTGATTCAGTTATACATATACATATACCTATTCTTTTTCAAATTCTTTTCCCATTTAGGTTATTACAGAATATTGAGCAGAGTTCCCTGTGCTATACAGTAGGTCCTTGTTGCTTATCTATTTAAAATACAGTAGTGTGTATATGTCAATCCCAAACTCCCAATCTATCCCTCCCCACAATCTTTCCCCATAAATTTGTTTTCTGTGAGTCTGTTCTGTTTTGTAAATATTTTCATTTGTATCTTTTTTTTTTTAGATTCCACATATAAGCAATATCACAAGATCTTTCTGTCTGACCTACTTCACTTACAATGATAATCTCCATGTCCATCCATGTTGCTGCAAATGGCATTATTTCTTTCTTTTTAATGGCTGAGTAATATTCAATTGTATATGTGTACTACATCTTCTCCATCCATTCATCTGTCGATGGACATTTAGGCTGCTTCCATGTCTTGGCTATTGTGAACAATGCTGCAATGAACACTGGGGTGCATGTATCCTTTCAAACCATGGTTTTCTCTGGATATATGCCCAGGAGTGAGATTACTGGATCATATGGTACTCTAGGTTTAGTTTTTTAAGGAATTTCCATACTGTTCTCCATAGTGCCTATACCAATTTACATTCCCACCAACAGCGTTAAAGGGTTCTCTTTTCTCCACACCCTCTCCAGCATTTATTGTTTGTAGACTTTTAAATGATGGCCATTCTGTCTGGTGTGAGGTGATACCTCATTGTAGTTTTGATTTGCATTTCTCTAATAATCAGTGATGTTGAGCATCTTCATGTGCCTCTTGGCCATCTGTATGTCTTGTTTGGAGGAATGTCTATTTAGGTCTTCTGCCATTTTTTGATTGGGTTGTTTGTTTTTTGGTATTAAGCTGTGTGAGCTGTTTGTAAATTGTGGAGATTAATCTCTTGTCGGTAGCAGCGTTTGCAAATATCTTCTCCCATTCTGTGGACTGTCTTTTCATTTTGTTCATGGTTTCCTTTGCTGTGTAAAAGCTTTTGAGTTTTATTAGGTCCCATTTGCTTATTTTTGTTTTTATTTCCATTACTCTAGGAGACAGACTGAAAAAGATCTGTGATTTATGTCAGAGAGTGTTCTGCCTACATTTTCCACTAAGAGTTTTATAGTATCTGCTCTTAAATTTAGGTCTTTAATCCATTTTGAGTTTATTTTTGTGTATGGTCTTAGAGAATTTTCTAATTTCATTCTTTCACATTTAGCTGTCCAGTTTTCCCAGCACCATTTATTGAAGGAACTGTCTTTTCTCCATTGTATAGTCTTCCTTCCTTTGTCATAGATTAATTGACCATAGATGCATGGGTTTATTTCTGGGCTTTCTATCCTGTTCCATTGATCTATATTTCTGTTTTTGTGAAAGTACCATGCTGTTTTGATGACTGTAGCTTTGTATTGTAGCCTGAAGTCAGGGAGCCTGATTCTTCCAGCTCTGTTTTTCTTACTTAAGATTGCTTTGGCTATTCAGGGTCTTTTGTGTTTCCATTCAAATTAAAAATTTTTTGTTCTAGTTCTGTGAAAAATGCCATTGGTAATTTGATAGGGATTACATTGAATCTGTAGATTGCCTTGGGTAGTATAGTCATTTTGACAATATTGATTCTTCCAATCCAAGAACATGGTATATCTTTTCATCCGTTTGTGTTAGCTTCAATTTCTTTCATCAGGGTCTTATAGTTTTTAGAGTACAGGTCTCTTGCCTCCTTAGGTAGGTATATTCCTAGGGATTTTATTCTTTTTGATGAGATGGTAAATGGGATTGTTTCTTTAATTTCTCTTTCTGGTCTTTCATTGTTAGTGCATAGAAATGCAACAGATTTCTGTATATTAATTTTGTATCCTGCAACTTTACCAAATTCATTGACGAGATCTAGTAGTTTTCTGGTAACTTCTTTAGGGTTTTCTAGGTATAGTATCAGGTCATCTGCAAACAGTGACAGTTTTACTTCCTCTTTTCCAATTTGGATTCCTTTTATTTCTTTTTCTTCTCTGACTGCTGTGGCTAGGACTTCCAAAACTATGTTGAGTGAAAGTGGTGAGAGTGGACATCCTTGCCTGGTTTCTGATCTTAGAGGAAATGCTTTCAGCTTTTCACCACTGAGTATGATGTTGGCTGTAGGTATGTCATATATGGGCTTTATTATGTTGAGGTATGTTCCCTCTATGCCCACTTTCTGGAGAGTTTTCATCATAAACTGGTGTTGAATTTTGTCAAAAGCTTTTGGCAAATTCTATCAAACATTTAAAGAAGAGTTAACACCTATCCTTCTGAAACTCTTCCAAAAAATTGCAGAGGAAGGAACACTCCTAAACTCATTCTATGAGGCCACAATTACCCTGATACCAAAACCAGACAAAGGTGCCACAAAAAAAGAAAATTACAGGCCAATATCACTGATGAACATAGATGTAAAAATCCTCAACAAAATACTAGCAGATCAAATCCAAGAATACATTAAAAAGATAATACACCATGATCAAGTGGGATTTATCCCAGAGATGCAATGATTTTTCAGTATCCACAAATCAATCAGTGTGATACACCACATTAACAAATTGAAGAATAAAAACCATATAATCATCTCAATAGATGCAGAAAAGCTTTTGACAAAATTCGAAATATATATTTAAAACACAGATTTAGAAAGATTTGAAGTGAAAGGATGAAAGAATGATAAATGAGGTAAACACCAAGCAAGAAACTCTTGATTTGATGATATATGAACAAATTAAGAATTCAAAACAAAAGCATTAATATTTTGTTTTAGCCATAATATTTTATATCCCTACGTTATGATAAAATTTTCAATTTATTCCAATTCCCTGACAGCATTGCCTCAAAATATGTAAAGTAAAAATAAACAGATCTACAATGAGAAATTTCAAAATTCACCATCATAGTGAGAGATTTTAATGTATCTATTTTTGTATTGATAATTTAAGCTGATAAAAATTGGTGAAGATATGGCAGCTCTGGATTTCATAATTAACACACTTGTTTTAAAGGTATACACAGGACATTATATAATTAGAGACTACACATTATTTTCAAGCACACAAAACTGACAATGTCCTAGGATATAAAGCTAGATTCAATAATCCAAAGGAATTGGTATCATAATTCTCTGAATTAATTATAAATTAGCTAGGCAACATTTACTAGAAGATAATAAAATATTCTTTATGGAGTGACTGGAAATTAAAATACACATTTCTTAAAATTTCATGGCTCAAACAAGAAACCATAATAGAAATGATACATATTTAAAGTATGATAGCAAAATATTCATATCAAATCTTGTGAGATAAAGCTAAAGAGCAGTGACACAAATGTATAGCCTGAAGAGCTTATGTAAGAATGATAGCTCAAAATTAATGAGTTAAGAGCACATACCTTAAGAGCTTAGAAAAGAAGAGAAAAATTCTAAGAAAGCAGAAAAGTAATAAAATAAATAATAATGAAGAAAAACAGTTTGTGTGTGTGTGTGTGTGTGTGTGTGTGTGTGAAAGAGCTAACAAAGTAGTCCAAGTTCTGGCAAAATTAATCAAACCAAAAAGAGAAAGAAAATATACACACATTAGTAATGAAAAGGGGGTCATAATAATAGAAAATATTTAAACGGATAATGAGAGAATATTGTGAACAAGTTTGTTCCATTAATTTTGCTTAAATATCTTGGAAAATGCAATTTATGAAAACTGATTTCATAAGAAAACCTAAACAGTCCTATAATCTTTAAAATAATTGGATCAACAAGTTTAATATCCTCTGAAAAACTAAACTCTAAACCCTGAGTGTTTTGCTGGTGATTTAAAGTAATATTTGACCAGATAATTCCAATCTTGCACAAATTCTTCCAGAGAATAGCAACAGTGGAATACTACTCATCTTATTTTATGAAATGATATTAATGACAGATAAGGTTAGTACCATAAAGAATATTTAGAGGCCAATCTTAATTCACATATATAGATAAATATTTAATGCTTATCCTTATATCTATATCTAAAACTTATTAGATATTTATCAGAGAGTTTATTCCAGGAATGTAAAGTTGATTTAATATTACTTTGAATAAACTAAACTTCACCACATTAACATACTTAAAGAAACAAATAATGTGAGAAAATCAATAGCTATAGGAGAAGCATTCAATGAAACATTTACTCATAATAAAAGTGCTTACCAAAAGAAGAACTGAATTTTCTTATCATGGGACAAAGCATTTACAAAATAACCATCATGAATGCAATATTTAAAGTTGATATAGTGAAATCTTTTTCTTTATTGTCTTAAGGATAAAACAAGACACCCCTCCCTAATTTTATTTAACATTATGCTGGGGTTCCTAGCCAATGCAGTAAGACAGGAAAAAGAAATTAAAAGTGTAAAGATTAGAAAGGAAGAAAAAAAACTGTCATGATTTTCAGATGATATAACTGCCTTTTTAGCAAATCTGACTCTATAGGTAATTTAGAATTATTAATGGAGGTTATCAAGTTTGATATATAATCAATATATAAAAGGCAATTGGATTTCTATATACCAGCAACAAACAATAAGCTACAAAATATAATTTTTATAAAAGAAAACATTTACAATAGCAATAAGAATATAATGTACTTAGAAATAAAGTCAACAGAAACAAGCAAAAGGAAAACAATGAAAGATACTATAAAACATTACAAAACATTAAAAAATATTAATGGTAAGCTAAATAAATGGCATTATATACCAAGTTCATACACGGAAAAATTCACCTTGAAGAGAACATTTCTCCCATAGAATTAATTCAGTATCAATAAAAATTCCAGCAAGTTTGATTCTTTGCTTGTTTGTTTCCTGTTTTGAAGAACTTGACAAGTTTATTTAAATATTTATATGGAAGATCAAAGGTCCAAGAATTGCTAAAAAACTCCTGAATTAGAATGAAGAGGTGGGAGAATCTTTCCTACCAGATTTAAAGACTTATTATAAAACTATAGTGGTTAAAAACAATTTTGTATTGATGTAGAGTTAGACAAATAGATAATCAGAGAAAGTAGGGAGCTTAAAACAAATCCATGCATATATGAAAAACTTGATTCATGCAGATGATTATTCACATCGAGTAAAGTATAACAAGAAACTTCCAGGTGGATTAAGACATTGCCAAATACAAAACTTAAAAAACTTTTAGAGGAAAGTATAGTAAAAGTGAAATTAAAATTCAGAACTTAATTCATTGACAGAGATAGGCAGACATACGGAGAAAGAAAAGCTAAGCACCAAACTGAAAGCAGATATTTGCAGCATATATGGTTAACTAGGGATTGATTAGCATCCAGATTATGTAAAGAAAGCATTCCAATAGACAATAAGAAAAATACAAACAACCCAATCTGAAAATGAATGAAAGAGAGGAAGCAGAATTTCTCAGAGAGAAAGGAAAATAGCTCATCATTATATGAAAATATGGTCAGTTTCATTAGTTATCAGAGAAATGTTAATCAAAATCAAAACTGAATGCTATTTCATGCCTGCTCGACGGGCTAAAAATGAAGTTTGATAATACCAGATTGTGACAGGTATATGTAAAAACAGGAACGCTCATCTGTTGCTGGAGAGAGTGCAAACTGGCTCAACACTTTGGAAACAGTTTAGCAATAACCTAAGAAAGTTGAACATACACAAATCTTAAAACCCAGTATTCTACACCTAGGTGTACACTCGAAGGAACCAGAGTGAATGGGTGCACGTGAACCAGAAGGCATGTACAAGATAGTTAGAGGACATTATTTGTTAATATCCCGGGTAGTAGGCAGCCTTTAAAATGGCCCCCAATAATCGCTGCCTCCAGATATTCATGGTCTTGTTTAACCCCATTCCTTTGAGTGTGGACTGGAACTAGTGACTCACTTCTAGAACGAACAGAAGACAGCAAAAATAATGGGATGTCACTTTTGAGATTAAGTTACAAAAAGTCTCTGGCTTTTGTCTTTCTCTGTCTCTGGAAGCCTTCACTCTGGTGGAAGCAAGCTGCCATGCTGTATAAGCAAGCTGCCATGCTTGCTTATACAGAGGCCCACGTGGCAAAGAAGTGATGTGTTCAACCAAAGCCAGTGAGGCCAAGAGGCCTGCCAACAGTCATGCGAGTGAGCCTGAAAGGGGGTCCCTCCACCCAGCCTTGAAATGACTGTAGCCCTAGCCAATACCTTGCTTAGAGCCTGAGAAAGACACTGAGTCAGACTCCCAGCAAAGCTCCTCCTGGATTCTTGACCCACTGAAACTGTGAGATAATATGCTTTTTGTTTGTTTGGTTTTAAGCTGCTAAGTGTTGGAGTAATTTGCTACACAGCAATAGATAACTAATATAAACCCCAAAGGAGCAACAAACAACAAATGTAGAATGAATGAATTATAGTAGACTCAAGCCATAAACAGTGAAAATGAAGGAATCATCAACTGGCGTGAACCTCAAAAACTTAATACGTATGGTACAATGCCATTAATACTAAAGTAAAAAATAGGGAAAGCCAACACATATATATGTTTTTGGAATACACACACAAATGGTAAAATTCTAAAGGAAAGCAAAGGCATGATTAATACAAAAAATCAGGATAGATGTTCTCTCTCAGGGAAGGGAGAAGGATGGGCATGACCTAGGATACAAAGGGGCTTCTAGGGTACTGCTATGTCCTATTTCTTGACCTAGGAGATGGTCAGGCACTCACTTTATTAGCGTATATACCTTTTATTAATAAATTAAAAAAAATCAAATCAAAGAAAAAAAGAAAGTACTGAAGTGAAGTCAATTCACAAATAAATATTTTGGGGTACAGAAGGATGGATGGATGGATGGATGGTCATCTAGCCATATGTTCTGTCCTTTATGTCTAGTTAGACCTGCACGTCCTCCAAGAAGTTTCCATGATTATCTGATTCGTAAATTTTTTTCTCCTATACATAAGGCCTTCTCCCTCCATTTCGGGTTGAGCCAAGTCAGTGGCCAGCTCGGGTCTGTTTACCTGGGAACTGTTCAATCCAACCCTGACTGCCTCAGGCCAAAGGCACTGCAGACTGAAGAGTCCGCCCGACGCCCCGCACCCACTCTCCCGCACCTTGCCCCTCACTCCCCCACCGCAGACACACTCAGAGCCGGAGGACGCGTAAAGCACTTGGGGAGGAAAGCACTTTCACCCTTCGGGCTCTGCAGAAGCAAGCCACCCCCAAAGAATTCAAGAGCAAGTCCCTGGGAGGTGAAATGACATCGCCTCCACGGTTCCTTTCAGCTGAAATCTCGACGGCTCCCTGCGGAGCACAAAAAAGCACAAGAAAACAGGGGGTCCCGCGCCTCCAGACCAGCAAGGGTGAGTAACAACGAAGCAAGAAGGGAACAGAGATGGAGCTGCCGGGAGACACCAGACAAGGAGCCGAGAAATAAACAGCAAGCAATCCTCTGTGGCACTCACCTGCTGCCTCCCCTTGGGTACCTCAGAGGCCCCACGGCAGCCCTCACGCTTCCCGGACCCCACACAAACGCACGTCCCGGGCATGCGCATTGCCCACGTCGCACGTCTCCCCGCCCGGCCACCCGCGCTCCGGACCGTGGCCTGTGTCACCGCCAGGCCTCTCCTGTCCAGAACCCACCGCGGGCCCACACTCACCCTTAGCCCCTCTATTACCTGCAGCGCGGGTTGGGGCAAAGAACATCGGCTAGGAGGGGGCGGCGGCGGTTCCCAACGCGCAGGAGCTCCTCAGGCGAAAAGGGACTGCGCAGCTGACTGAGGACTGGGAAGTAGAAAGGATGGCGGTTGGGGGTGGCTAAGAGGGGGGCGGTCCCGGGATCTGATTGGTGGCCGCGCTGGTGGGGGCGGAGCCTGGCCGGCCGCCCCAATCGCAGAGGCCCCGCTTTGTGTCAGTTTTTGCACGAAGATGCAGCCTTAAATCCAGGATGCAGACGGGAGTGCAGGAGGGCAATTTATCGAAAAAGAAATCCGTCAGACTATGAACAAGTGAACGGTTGAAAATAGTAATATATTTTCATATAGTATAATGCACAATTATTTCGAAGGACGAGTTAAGTCTATGGGTCCTAGACATATTTTGAATTAAAAGAATGAAGTTGCCTTAAAATGGAGGGTTTGGTTACATGCTTATATAAGAAGAAAACAATCTCACGGTGCTTATATAGGGCGAAGGGCTAAGAATGAAGAAGTTGGCTATTGATACGTATCTTCATAACCACTGAATTTTAAAAAAATATCACATGTATTGTTTCATAAACCAAATAAAACAGGAAGGTGTTAAAATTTTTTGCTGACCAACAAATAGTGACAGATATTGGGCGTGCGGGAGAGACAGAAAGGTGTAGCTGTTGAAAGCCTGGACTCTGAAGCCACTGCCACATCTTCTACTTACCAGCTGGGGAGTGCATTCCTTTCCTATGGGTGCCCTAACAAGTGACCACGAACTTGGTGCCTTGAAACATCACATTTGCTATCTTGCAGCTCTGTAGGTCAGAAGTCCAGCGAGTGAGCATGTCACTGGGTACATCAGGGTGTAAGCAGGGCTCCCAGTTCCTTCTGGAGGCTCTAGGGGAGAAGCCATTTCCTTGCCTTTTACAGCTTCAAGAGGCTGCCCGAATTCTTTGGCTTGGGCCCCTTGCTCCATCTTCAAAGCCAACAATCTCATCCCTTGGATCTCTGTTTCTGTCATCACATCCCATTCTCCGCTTCTCCTCTTTCATTTGTTTCTGAGTGAGTTTGACCTGTTAGTTCCTTTGTGTCCTGGACCCAGCAGGCCTCCCTCAGTTCTAAATCTACTGCCCTTTTTTTTTTTTTGCGGTACGCGGGCCTCTCACTGTTGTGGCCTCTCCGGCCGCGGAGCACAGACTCCGGACGCGCAGGCTCAACGGCCATGGCTCACGGGCCCAGCCGCTCCGCGGCACGCGGGATCCTCCCGGACCGGGGCACGAACCCATGTCCCCTGCATCGGCAGGCGGACTCTCAACCACTGCGCCACCAGGGAAGCCCATCTACTGCCCTTTTTATGCTCATTTCCTTTGGTCTTTCTGTTCCTCTTCTCCCTTTTACATTGTTCATCTTTGTCCCCCAGATAATTTAGTTTTTTACGGGTAGGAAGTGTTGTGGGTAGAACATCTTACCACCAGAACACTTGCGTTGATCTACTGCTGCTGAAAAGTCTGCTGCTTCTCAGAGTTGTTGACATACATGTGACATGTGTGAGAAGGACGTTCTAAACTCCCGGGGGCTGTCAGGCAAGTTCCCAGTCTTCGTGGGCTCCTCTCTCCCTCCTTTCCTCCCCAGGCCCAGAGCCAGTCTGCAAAGAGCATGTCGGTGACGTCAGAGGAGGAGGGGAGAGGGGCCCGGGGGCGGGGGGAGGCAGCAGGGGGAGGAGAGGAGCTGTCCCCACTGGCAGGGAATTTGCTGGCTGAAGTCCACGTGGTCTGCTTGTGTTTGCAGGCTGGAGGGGAGGTTCACAGGCTGCACTGGCCTTGTCTCCTGCCAGCCCCCAACACACACACACACACACACACTCACACACACACACACACACTCAGCAAAGCCTAAAGGACTGGGCCGGTGATCTTGGCCTCAGGGATTTTGTACTGAAACCCCTGGAGCCTAATTAGACATCTGAATGTCAAGGGCATGCTGCATCTCCACCTGTGCTCACCCTTTCTGCTGCCTGTGTTTCAGTATTCCTTTTTTGATAAAGATGGAGACTGGAGGAGATGTTTTAGCTCTGAAACTCTGTGACCAGTTGCACAGCAAAAACAACCCCAGCTGAACATGGTGGGCTCTGCTGCTGTGTCTGGGAAGAGAGTGTGGGCGGGCAGGCATGTGCTTGCCTTCTGACGGTCAGTTTTTGAGAGGAGGAGGGATATGGCAAGAGAGAAATGCAGCTGTCTTGGCAGAGAGAACGAGAAAGAGAGAAAGCTCAAGGCCAAGGAACCCGGGTCTTTTAGCAACACTCAGTCTGCAATCCCTCGACACCCATCTGCATCCACCGGCTCCCCCAGGATGCCCCACTCAACTGGCTTTTCCTTTCACCTCCAGGACTTTGTAGTCAGAAACTACCCCTCTGTGCCTGGGTTGCCGGGTTGCTCACTTCCGGAAACCTCTGAGAAGTGAACCCCGTTGTCTGCCCTCCAATCCCAGGTCAGGCCTGGTAGGGTAGCTCTGAGGGAGATCAGACTTTGCAGGGACGTGAGGGGACCCATGACATGCTGGGGTTTCGACGAAAGGAGGTGTGGGAGAAGGGAGCAGAGGTCGTGCTGTGAACACGAAGGCTAACCCTCCCCTGAGCAAGAGGGGATTCTTCCTGCCTTCAGACTGGGACGTGGCCTTTTGTCCCGCCTGCAAACTCCAGCTGAACCATGGGCTCTTCCTGAGTGGTGTTTCTGTTGACCTTCAGACTGGAGTTACACCATCTGCTGTCCTGGGCCTGCAGCTTGCAGACTCACCCTGCAGATTTTGAGACTTGCCAGCCTCCAAAACTGTGGGAGCCAATTCCTGATAATATCAATAAATCTCTCCCTATCTATCTATCTATCTATTCATCCATCTATCCTGTTGGTTCTGTTTCTCTGGAGAACTCTGACTAATACGGCCCCCACCTTCTCCTGGGTTATTCACTTGGAACTTGCTGACCAGCACTATGTACACCCCCCATGCCCCCCGCACTGCTCCCAGCCTCTACATGGCTCTGCTGCTGGTCGCTCCTGTTAACTCGTGAATACAAGCCGCTTACAGGGTCTCCTCTTTATTCACAGAACCGAAGGGTGAACTCAGGACAGGCCTTACTCCATGTGTTTCCTCGTGCTTTTTTTCTCCTCACCACCCATTAGAGATCTATGTTGTACAGCAAACAGACTTCCAGTGTGGAAGAGGGAGATTTCGGTACACTGATTGTAACTCTTCACCCTAGTCTGGGATAAAACCCCAAGGGAATCTGCTACAGGAGAGTCTTTATGGTTGCTTCCTTCTCTCCCCATTTTCTTCCTCATCTCCTCATACGTCCCTCCCTGTGGACCCTTATAGGGACTAAAATTGATGTTTAAAATGGAATTATTACAAACACCAACGCAAAGAAGAAAATTTTTAAAGCTCAAGCTTGGAATATTTTGTGTTTGGAAATCAAGTTCGCTCAGTCTTAAGTAGGAACTTCACTGAGAAATAAATATAATCAAATTAGGAACAGTGGGAGGATGGGGGAAAACTGGAGGAAGACTGATTAAGCTGAAGGATTTTTTTTTAAATGAAAGGTTAAGTGCTATCTCTTTTCTTTTTAGGATAATGACTTCCTCATTTTTATGAAAGCAATACAATGCATAAATCGATGGGGAAAAAAGGAAAAACATAAAGAGGATCATACTGTACATACTATTTTTAATTTAAAAGGTATCTGTCTTGATAGTTTGGGCTGTTATAACAAAAATATAGACTGGGTAAATTAAACAAGAAATATTTATCTCTCACAGTACTGGAGGCTGGGAAATCCAAGATCAAGTTGCCAGCAGATTTGATGTCTGGCAAGAACCCTCTTCCTGGTTCATAGATGGTGTCTTCTTGATGTTCTCACATGGCAGAGAAAGAGAGCTCAGATTTCTTCATCCCCTTCCTAGGGCACTAATCCCATTCTTGAGGGCTTCAACCTCATGACCTAATGACCTCCATCACATTAGGGTTTAAGATTTCAACATATGAATTCTGGGGGACACGTTCATTCCATAACAGTATTACTTTTAAGCTAACTTGAATTCAACAAAGAAGATGAAGAATTGCTCAGGTAAATGTTTCTCTACAACAAGAATATCTGAAATAATGTTAAGTGTTCTGTGCCAGGGTTTTCTCCACTGGGCTGGGTGTGTCCTCTACTCATGGCATGATACTTTTGAACCCTGGGAAACCATGAGTGCTGCAGGTTTCCCTGTTCTCTGCCAAGACCGTGATGGAGGTAGAGAGAAGTTTCTACACCTGAAAGATTGTACTCTGACTTTTTCCAGGGCTACTCACCATGTCATTCCACTGTCTCAGGACTGGATGATAGCAGTGAGAATTCTTAGCATTTTATACACTCACCTTCTTCCCTCAGCACAATTTCTTAGCCTCTGCTGGGGCTGTTAGCAACATGAGTGAGGGTAGTGTTTAAACATTATTCCAGGATGAACCAAAATCTAATTTTTTGTAGAGGCAGGATCTGGAAGCTGGCTTCAAATACCCATTTTTATATAAGACATGGCTAGAAGAGAGCCTGGTATATAGCAAGGGCCATGCATTTATTATTAAATTATATTCACTTTCAGAAGTCTATGAAATGAGGTTGTGCCCCCATTCCTTCTTTGCTGTATGATAAGAAATATTTCTTTTGTGCTCTTACACCTTTCTTTAAATTAATTTCATTACATATTGATGGAAGGGAATTTTGTGATCTGGCCTCCTGCCATCTTTACTTGGAAATTCCTACAGCTGCCATCTAACAGAAGTAAGCATTTATGCTAAGCAACACGTTTCTGGAAGAATTTCATCTATTTTCTTTTATAGAATTCTCAAGTGATCACACTTTTTACATTAACTTAAAAAAGTTTTATGGGTCATTTTTCTCGTAGTCTCTCAAATAAATAGTCTCTCTACCCTAAATCTGCAGTCTCTTTCTTTTGCTCTCTGTCTGTCTCTCTTTAAATCCCATTTAGAAATTCAAATAAGGTGTTTTGAAGAAAGAAAAAAAATAACCTAACATCCTTCTAAGGGAAGAAAAACAATCTATTTTAAAGCAGAATCCAAAAAAAAAAAAAAAAAAAGTCTTGACACTTTTTTTGGTCCAGGCTCAGGCTGGGACATGCTTGGGAGGCACTCTCAGACATTCCTTGGCTTATAGAAGTTACTGATGATGGCACTACCAGAGCCTGGGGGCATGGGAGCCTCCAAATCCACTCATTTTCCTCTAGCTAGCTTCTTCCCAGGCCCCCATTCCCTCAGATTTAGGGCCTGGATTTTAGGCATGTGACCCTGGGCAAGTCAGATTTAGGCTGGCCATTCCTGGAGAAAGTTCCCAGATCCTGAAGACACTAGGGGTCTGCCTCAACAGAGCTTGGGGCAGGGGAAGCCTCCCAACCCATCCATCCATCTTGAGCCAGCCAGCTGCTCTACCCACATCCCTTTAAACCAGGGCCTGAATACTAGGCCAGCAAGTCCCAGAGGGGCTGGAAGCTGACCTAGACTTGTGTGTTCTGAAAGGCAGGAGACTCAAACAGACCCTTGGATGTAAGGGAAGCCTGTTTTCTCAACCCACCCACATCCCTTAAGCTAACTGCAAGTTCTTCCCCGAACCTATCACACTCTAGGGTCTCCATGTCTGGTCTAGTAATGGTCAATCCATGTTCACAGTGACCTTCTTTATCTAGAAGGTATCCTCTGCCCTCAACCTCTCCTGTTGCCAAAAACAAAACAAAACCCCAAACCTCTATGTTTTTATTTGCTTATGGATAGAAAAATTAACATGCTCACTAAGTTAGATACCCATCTGGATTAACTAAAAAACGTCCCTTAGAAATGGTGCAACCTACCAACGTGACTGATGCACTTCCAATGGCAGGTGCAGCAGGGCTGAAGAGGTCAAACCCAAACCTGGGTATGCAAACACTGTGATTATGTGAGGGTTTGGCTTCAGGGTATAAATCCTATTTATATCCTGCTTTTTTTCCAACTAAAGTTTTGTGTGTGTGTGTGTGTGTGTGTGTGTTTTCATTACATTTTCTGACTGGTCATTGCTAGTCTGAAGGAATGCTACTGATTTTTTTAAAAGAAACTATCAAGAATGATATTAGTTATTGATTTAAAATTGATATAATATTTATCAGGTTAAGGAAATATCTTTTTATTTCTTAGTGTACCCAAATATATAAAATCTGGAATGGGTGAAGCATCTTATTGAATTTCTTCTGTTTTTTTTCTTAGTGATCCAGTAGATTTCTAGATTTTAACTTCTTACATTGGAGGAATGTATGTACTTGGTTATAGTAAATTCTGTTTTCATTAAGCTGTTATACATTTATTAAGCTGTTTATATTTATTTAGAAATGAAACTCTTTTTTTCTGGGATATCTAGGGACAGAGTTCTGTGGAATACCAATTGGGGACAAATTGGTCTTGTTCTAGCTTTGCCAGGTTTACTACCAAAGCTATGTTAACTTTATAGAATCTAGACATGAATAAAGCTTTGTCAATATTTTTGTTTATTTATAAAATACTAAAATAACATATTTTTCATGATTATAAAACTACCACATGTTCATTACAGAAAATTGGGAAAATACCAAAAATCAGAGAACAAAAATATTTGTCACCTATATGTATTCCCAATATTAGAGATAATTGTGGTTAACATTCTAATCAATTTTAATTTATCTATATCTATATGGGTATCTATCTTAGATTTATGTATATTCAGATATTTATAAAACTGAAATTATCATGTGTATTGTGTACAGTTCTGTGTTGTATTCTTTTCGCCATGATTTATATTTCGGACATTTTACCATGTCATTAAATATTCTTTAAACATATTCTTTTAATAGCTGTATAACAGTTCAACTCATTTACTGAAATTATACTTAATTATTTTCCATTTTGAAATTACGTTATTCCAGAAATTTGCTAGTCAAAATAGTCTAGTTAAAAACATCTGTTTTACTTACATCTTGATCTGCATTCTGATTATAGGATGGATTCCTTGAAGCAGAAGTAATGAGCCAAAAGACATAGCCTTTAGAAGATTTTTGATACATAGTGCCAAATTATCCTCTAGAAACGTTTTATGTATTTCAGCTCAACATAAATGTACCCATCTGGACTTCCAATGGACTGAATATCTTCTTTTCTAAACATTATGTAGTATTTCCACATGTTGACTGAAATCCGTTTTGGTATAGTTTGAAACATGTGTGGCCTAATGGGCTTTTCTCTACTTTCTCTCCTTCCCGGAGTCCAACACATGTGGAGCCTAAAATGAGAGAGAGGCATATTTTGAAATATCAGCTAGTGTATGGGGACGTTAGGAAGATTTACTAGCTTAAAATCAGATTTGCAGTTGATATATCTGCTGCTCACGACTGCAGATGACAGTGCCGGGCAGGGCAATCTCTGCACACGCCTGCTGCAGCCATCTTGAATTGCAGTGTCCTGTGCAGCCTCTCTGCACACGGGCCCCGGTCGCCATCTTGGATTGCACCGTCACGTGCAGCCTCTCTGCACACGGGCCCCGGTCGCCATCTTGGATCCAGTGTCGTTCGCTTCTATTCTGCACACGCCCGCCTGAGGCGAGGTTCCGGCGGCAGCCGGTCTGCCCTAGGAACTCCGGTCGGAAGAGCCGGGTGCGGGGCCTTAGCACGTAGCCCCTCTGTGTGCAAGTGAAACCGGACTAAGCACAAGGAAAAAAAAAAAGGTTAGGCTTTATTTTATTACCCAGATTTTATTTTTATTGCCAGGAAAGTTAATGGGCTTCCCTGGTGACACTTCTGGGGCAGAACATTGCTTAAAAACGGCCCAGATACTTGAAGGGGACATTTGTGAAGCTGTGCAGTGAGGTGTGATGGGGGATGTAGCCGCCGCCTCTGTCTCCCCAGAGAGGCTCTGTGCAAACGAAGTCATGGTGTGGGGCTCTGGATTCAGACCTCGGTTTTCTTGGGAGGAGCGGGTGCCGGTGCCAAGGACAGTTACCCGTGAGCAGTCCAGTCTTTTGTTTGCCCTGTTACTGGGCTCCTGGTAGGAGAATGAAGCGAACGGAAATTCCAAGCACACAGTGATATGTTCTCTGTCTAATGTGACTGGTTCCTGCTGCTGCTCTGCGACGGAGGTTTTGCTTCTGCCTCCCGGCAGTCCAGCGGGATTGAAAATGAAGGTCACTGTTTCCCGCCCCTTTGCCCTCCAGCTCGCGCCCTCGGGCCGGGTCTTCAGCATCCTCCCCGTGGGCCTGGCCTTCTGCCCAAAGCGGGGATTTGTCCCGAGAGGCACCGAAGCTCACTTTGTCCTTTACTTGTCTTTTTTTTTTTTTTTTTTTGCGGTACGCGGGCCTCTCACTGCTGTGGCCTCTCCCGTTGCGGAGCACAGGCTCCGGACGCGCAGGCTCAGCGGCCATGGCTCACGGGCCCAGCTGCTCCGCGGCATGTGGGATCTTCCCGGACCGGGGCACGAGCCCGCGTCCCCTGCATGGGCAGGCGGACTCTCAACCACTGCGCCACCAGGGAAGCCCTGTCCTTTACTTGTCTTTTATTTCCTGGTGAGGATTTGTTTCTGTTCCCTCTTCGTCACTTTTCCGGCTTGAAATACATCCCTCGCTGTCATTTTGCAATTCTCAGAACTAGAAAGAAAACCAGTAGGAAAATAGAAAAATGGCATTAACCTGTTATTATCATAATTATTGTTCCTTTTATAGCTAAGTCTTGAGGAAGCATCTAATTGTAACTGGCTTTTGGGGACAGCAGTGAGCAAGCATAGTTTTTGTATAGAAATGCCCTTGGTTCTTAGGAAGTTGAGGGTTTGATACCAAGAACCATGGACACTTGCATACAATGGAAGTGACCAAGTGTCCTAATTTTTTAAAATTTTTATTTATTCAGTTAGTTTTGGCTGTGTTTGGGTCTTCGTTGCTGTGCTCGGGCTTTCTCTAGTTGTGCGGCAAGCAGGGGCTACTCTTTGTTGCAGAGCACGGGCTCTAGGCGCGCGGGCTTCAAGTAGAGCTTGCCAGCTCTAGAGCATAGGCTCAGTAGTTGTGGCACACGGGCTTAGTTGCTCTGCGGCATGTGGGATCTTCCCGGACCAGGGCTCGAACCCATGTCCCCTGCATTGGCAGGCGGATTCTTAACCACTGCGCCACCAGAGAAGTCCCCCAAATGTCCTAATTTTATTGGGTAAATCCTAACTTCCTTCTGCCTTTGATCCCCCCATCTGTTCTATGAGACCCTAGGCAGGTCTCTTGAGCTCTCTTGGCTTCAGGTGAGGCTAGTAAGATCTTACCTGAAGTCAGGGGCAGGACCACATCATCTCTGAAGGCCCCTCAGTGCTAAGATCTACAATTCTGTGAATACTCTTTACTCAAAGATCCCAGAAACAAAGTCACAATCCAGCAAAATTTCAGAATTCCCACTCTCCACAGAAGTGTTCTGAGATAAGAAGAAATGCTAAGCAAATGAGATCGTATGTAAGTCAGACTACAGATCTCTAAAATAGAGAGGACTGAGAAAATGTATACCAGATTTCTAACTGTCTATCAGGCAATAGGCAAAAAATTTTAATTATGCAATGAGATTATATAGAGTTTTCTGTAAGGCAATAATAAAGTCCCTAAAAATGTGACCTGGTTCAGCTAAGGCACAGACAGGAGGCATTTAGAGTCAAACACAACTGACTGACTCACTGGTGTAACCAGGCACAGAGCCATTTGGGGTTCTTTTTGCTAATGTGTAATTGAAATGGAAGAGGAGGAAGCCAAAGCCAGGGAGAAGTATGAGACTCAAGATAGAACAGCTGAGACTGCATCTTAGACCCAAGTTTAAGTCTTGGAGTATGATGGACAAGGTGACAGGTTGAACTGATGGTGGCTCTTTGCTTCTAAAGGTAGAGAGGACTGAGATGCAGCAAACCCCACCTTGGCTGGGGGAGGATTCAGGTGGAAAGGACATCTCAATTTTTGTTATTCATGAAGACTGGATGGGCATGAGATCACAAACTTTACTCTCCTGTAGGGATTTCACTTTAGTACTGAAGTTAAACAAAGTGTCTTAATAGTCAGTTGGATGATTTTGTTAAATAGATGTCGGGCATTTGGATCAGAGACCGGCCCAATTCATTATTGATCACAAACCTCCCTGACCTTTGGAGATTCCACTATCTCCTCTGAAGGATTTGGCACTACGTATGCTTCTAAATGGAATTACCTAGAATGTGTGGCTGGAAATGGTTTTGCGTGCATCTTGATGACAAAATGAAATGCATCTCTATCTGTGCAAATCTACCTGTATTAGGTCCTGTAAAGCACTTGGTTGTTGCTTTACAAGAAAATGTGGGAGTTTGTGAGTTTTTCTTGTTATGAACACTTGCTTCATTTATGATCAATTTATACTCCACACCTTTACTTAAGTGTTATTCTATATACAAACACTTCATTTCAATTAAACTTTTTATTGAAAGTTGAATTTCAGAGCAATATCTCTGAAGAAAATTTAACTACAGTTAGGCTTCCAAATTAAATTTAAAATTCAACTGCTTGTGTTATTATCTATGTGAAAAACTCAACAAAGATGGCAAGACAATTAAGGCCTGTATTTCAGATGGTTAAATTTACATATGCCCAGGCAATAATGTCTCCATCACGATTCACTCCTCTGCCTAGAAGACGGTAGGTTCTTTTGATATTGGGTACTTTAAAATGTAGAGAAAACCACCTATCATTTTATTAGAAATATAAAAGACAAAGGAATATGTAAAATGGCAACAGATGTTGCATTTAATTGTCATTATCTCTTTAGTCTGCTTCAGTCTAGAACAGTTCATATGTAGAAACATTGTACCGTTGGTTTCTAATATCTCAGTTTGAACATACAAATTAATGTGCAGAAAGTATATTTCTTCAAGTTTATACAACGCTTTATAAGGAAGACTAATTAGATAAATCCTTTTATTCTGTATAAAAAAAATATATGTGTTAGAATTATTTGTCTAAATGAGGTTGTTAGGGAATCATACGTAAAATGCAATTTTGATTTTCAAAAGAGGAGAAGGACTTGACGGGAGGATAGGAAGAAAGTGAGATGGCAAAAGTAGGCGGGAGGGGAAAGCTGCGTCCACATCCACCATCATGAGTGGAGGCTGCACCCGGGTCTGGGTGCCACGTGTATTAGTGCTGGGTGGCGGATTGCCATCTCCAGTGCCTCCAACATGTGTAAACAGGGGGGTGGGTATACTCAGCTCCAGGGGTTATGTAGCAGAAAGAGCAGATGGAAGGGAGCAAACTTGGGAACGCCTGCCTGTGCTCCATCCTTAATTCCTTATGTGGTGCTGTCCATTTTCTTCTCTGGACCTCAGTTTTCATGCCTTAGGGGGAAAAAAGGGATATGTCAGGACTGTGAAATTCTGAGATGAGAAATAAGGCACAAGAGTAACACAAGTGGAGTACAATAGAAACAGATAATCATCAAGAAAACTTTTGCCCACTTTGGGCTCACAGCCTCTAACCCAGAGACACACCTTCCTATGTTCCACACATTTACAAAGATCTGAGATTCCAACCACATGAGTGCTCAAAGACTGCCTTCCTCCCCACCCCCACCCAAGGAACTTTCCATCTGTCCTCTCATCCTTGACACCTGTTAAGCTAAATTTGCCGTATTCCTGAAACTCTTAGAGGTAAAAGCTCCCTCTTTTGTGCTTACTCTTCCCACTCAGAATGTGCTTAGAAGGAGATTCATTGTCAAAGAAGTGATGAAGAGATAGATAAACAGCCTGCAGTTTTAAAAAGTAGGAAAAGAGAGTTAAAAAGGAGAGTTATTATCCATAGAAGCCTCTTTTGTTCCCGCCGGGCTTCACTGGAGGCCCGAGGCCCGAGGAGCTGGCGTTCTCTGTGGAGACACTTCTGACTCAACAAGATTTATGGACACAGCTCATGGGGCTCCTATGCTTAAAGAAACTCATAAAGCTGGGTGCAAAGAAATTACAAAACTATTAAAAATATTTTAATCTTATTAAAATGTGATTTTTCTTTTAACGGATCAAGTCTGACATAGCTTTCTCACTGAAGTGCTGTCAGACACATTCTGCACAGCTGGAGGTGGCGAGTTCCAACAGGGTTTTGAAAATTACCACCAAGGGGCTTTCAAGTAAAGGAGCATACCGGAGAAGGAAGAACGTTGTTTTGCATTAAAATGTATGCATACCTACATACAATTAAAAAGCTGAGCTGCCTTCTAGGAATGGAAAGAATTAGTCATGGGCGTGGGCTCTCCAAGGGCATTAGGAACACCGTGCTTCTACCTGCCCTCAGAACTTCTCTGTTTCAGGGGATGGGGCAAGCAGAAAATATTTCCTTCAGTCACACTAACACAAAATTAAACCTGTTCTTTCAGTGATCTTCAAATACCAACAAGACAAATCGATGACTGCAGTGGCAGAGGAAGGAAAACAGTTTAAAAAGGCTGTCTAAAGAGATTATAGTTAACAGCTTCCCTAATTATCCATGTGGTTCACCATGTTCCGTGGATGGTCTTTCACCTTATCGCAAATTTGGGGCTCAGTTTAGGGGCTGTGGGTGAGGGAAGGTTGATATCTTTAAATTTCAAAGATTATTTAAAGGCCTCCTTCTGTGGTAGGAGACTGAAAGAATATCTAAAGGAAAAATAAAGGTGTGGACCAAAAATTAAAGCCGAAAGTGAAATATTTCCATTAAGAATTTAAACTGATAGGTAGAAAGATAAAAATAAACCTCCCATCATTACAAGATCCAAAGAAAGCTACTCTTAACCTTAAATATTTTCTTCCTTTTCCTATTTTTAAAAGCATAGTTGCAAATCGGGTTTAATTAATTAAATCGTTCAACAATTATTAAAAAATTTTTTTTGAAATAATTGTAGATTCATAGGAAGTTGTAAAAAGATGTACAGAGAGTTTCTGTGTACCCTTCACCTAGTTTTCCCTAATGGTAACATCTTGTATAATTATATTACAGTATCACAGCCAGGAAACAGACATTGGTACAATCCACTGAGCTTGTTCAGATTTCACCGGTTTTATATTCACTTATTTGTGTGTATGTACAGTATAAATAATTCTGTGCTTTTTTTTTTTTTTTTTTTTTGGCTGTGTTGGGTCTTTGTTGCTGCGCACGGGCTTTCTCTAGTTGTGGGGGGGCCTCTCTTTGTTGCGGTGCGAGGACTTCTCATTGTGGTGGCTTGTCTTGTTGCGGAGCACTGGGCTCTAGGCGCGTGGGCTTCAGTAGTTGTGGCACATGGGCTCAGTAGTTGTGGCTTGCGGGCTCTAGAGTGGAGGCTTAGTAGTTGTGGCACACGGGCTTAGTTGCTCCGCAGCATGTGGGATCTTCCCGGACCAGGGCTCAAACCCGTGTCTCCCGCATTGGCAGGCAGATTCTTAACCACTGCACCACCAGGAAGCCCTCTGTGCTGTTTGTATCACATGTGTACATTTGTGTAACCACCACAATCAAGGTACAGAACTGTTCCATCACCACAAAGCTTCCTCATGCCACCCCTTTACAGCCACATGCACCCTAACAACAATTTTGATTTTTGCACAGTTTCACTGTTATGGCCCTAGGAAAATATTATTGAACAAGCAAAAGTCCCTGCTCTATTGAGAAGAGACAGAAAATAAACAATTTTAAAAAATGAATACAGGCATATCTTGGGAATATTGCATGTTCAGTTCCAGACCACCACAATAAAGTGAACATCGAAATAAAGGAAGTCACATGAATTTTTTGGTTTCCAGTGCACATAAAAGTTAATGTTTACCCTATACTGTAGTCTATTAAGTGTGCAGTAGCACTATGTCTAAAAAAATTACATACCTTAATTAAAAAATACTTTATTGCTTAAAAATTGCTCACCATCATCTGAGTCTTCAGCGAGTCATAATCTTTTGCAATAGGAACATCAAAGATCACCGATCCCCATAACAAATACAGTAATAGTGAACAATTTTGAAATACTGCAAGAATTACCAAAATGTGACACAGAGACACAAAGTGAGCAATTGCTGTTGGAAGAATGGCGTCGATAGATTTGCTTGATGCAGGGCTGCCACCAAAACTTACATTTGTAAAAAATGCAGTAACTGGGAAGCTCAGTAAAATGAGGTCTGCCTGTAGAAAAAAAATCAAAAGGCTTTTAGGACTGGAAAGAACTAGTCATGGGTGTTTTCATGATTTTAGGAAAGGCACGGCTCTGTGAATCTAAAGCTGTATTCTGGGTTTCAGGTGGATGGGACAAAAAGATTGAGGAGATTGAGAGCAGGAAATACTGAAGGTTTTTCCAGATAATGAAGGTAGATAGAAAAACACACCAAATATATCTTTTCAATTAGCCCTCGCTGCTTAAGCTAGGAGATTGACGCTGGCGGAGACAGAAGGTAGGCATTGAAAACTATCCGAGAGGCAACTGCTGACATAGCTTGAAGTAACTTTCCTGATTATCTGTGGTGAGTCATCCATTTATAGGGCAAAGCTGTCCTGTTGATGCATTCAGGTCACCGCAAGACAGTGAACTGAGATTGGTGCCTTGAAGTTTCAAGGGTTAATCTTTGCAGCATTTCTTTGACGGTCTCCTCCCTGTGGTTATAGCCTGGGCCCAAGCTTTTTAAAGAAAAATCAGATGGGCAAACAAAAAAGGAAACTTGCTCTTTTTCCTTCTTCTCTTATGGCATTTAAACAGATAATTGGAAAGAAGAAAAAAACGCAGTCATTGTACCACTCCTGTTATTTACCAAGTTTTCACATTCTCTAGAATGTGAAAATCCTCTCTGGATATTCTGTAATTGGTGGGATAATGTGAAAAATGCGGCACCATGAGCACACGCTGTATGTAAGAGAGGGGGAAGGAGATGAAAGAAGAAGATGAGTCAAATATATAGATGCACACAGGACACATCCAGGAAGAAAGTATGTGAAGATGCTAAATCCTTATTTCTGTGACTGGTATTGTGGTCACAGTACTTGTGACTTTTGTCCACCATCTGTCCCATGATATCTTTACCCTTACCCAGCTTCACTGCTTGTTTCACTTCACTCAGAGAGTCAACCAATGTTCGTTCTGAGAAAACAGAAATGTTGAGAGTGGGCATTACCTATGTAGAAACATAATACCGCGTACCACAGAGTACCACAGAGTCTATCTGTTGACTTCTGTTTTTCTCTTTTTCATTTTGCAGACATTATGTTTTTTCAGGGAGGTATTTTCTCAGCCAGTGCCAATAAATTAAATTCCTCCTGGCCACCTGGAGGCTACAGGCATTCCTAATTAGTAGCTGCTTGTGAAAGACATTCTGGGTCTGTAGGCGAGAGGAGAGAGAGAGCTGTCAATACAGGAGCAACAGAAGAGGACATTCTAAACAATAAAACCATTAAGAAAAAACTTGTTTTTTAAAGTTGGACGCTAAAAATGTTTGAGAATAAAAATCAGATTCAGAATTTAATAACCATAAAGGCATCCTTGAAGGTTGTCTGCAAAGCAAGCCCTTTGGGGAGCAAAATCACCCCCAGTTGAGAGCCATTGGATTACAGTGTATACAACCAAAAACCCTCACAAAATATTGTTTCCCAGCTGGAAGTATCTTAATTTTTCAATAGACTCTTCTACCTGGGTAATGGGCTACATGGTGAAACTTCTGTATCTCTTAAGCATTAGACCATTTCCTTATTTATTTTTCTGAAGAATACAAGTAAAATTATGAGTTATGAGTTCTTATGAGCCGTGGTTGGAAGCACTTTTCACTGTTAACTCATTTAGTACATTGCCTTTTGGGGAAAACACTTTTATTATCCCTGCTTTATAGAAGAGGCACCTGAGGCCCAGAGAGGTTAAGAAACGTCCTTAAGGCCACACTGCTAGTAGGGGATAGAGCCAAGATTTTGAAAATTGATTTTTAGAACGTATTATTTTCTTTTGAATTACTTGGGGCTGACAAAATTTTCTGATAGTACAAAAGAGTATATTATAAAACATAAATCTTTTCTACATATTCACTGTAGTCTTCTTCCAAAGCGAACACAGTTTGTATGTATGTATGTATGTACAAATAGCCCTTCTAACACAATTTGTACACATACAAACTGCTTTATATCTTACTTTTTTTTACTCTTCAACATATCTTGGAATCCATTTTATGTCATTAATATATAAGGAGTTACTCATTATTTTTACATTAAAATGATTGGCTCTTGGGCTTCCCTGGTGGCGCAGTGGTTGAGAGTCCACCTGCCGATGCAGGGAACACGGGTTCGTGCCCCGGTCCGGGAAGATCCCACATACTGCGGAGCGGTTGGGCCTGTATGCCATGGCCGCTGAGCCTGCGCATCCGGAGCCTGTGCTCTGCAACGGGAGAGGCCACAACAGTGAGAGGCCCGCATACCACAAAAAAAAAAAAATAAATGAATAAATAAAATGATTGGCTCTTGATAGGATTAAAGAAATTTTTAATACAAAATTTAAAAAATCTATGAAAGAGAAGGAATAGTAATGAATCTCCATGTTTATATGTGTACAACACTCAGCTTCAACAATGATCAAATCATGGCCAATCTTGTTTTATGTAAAACACCACCATTTTTCCTTCCTTCAATTATTCTGAAGCACTATTTCCTTATGTACCTCTAAAAGATAGAGAGTTGTTAAATTTATTACGAAAATACTATTATTACACTTAATAAAATTTAACAATAGTTCCTTAAATCATCAATTATCCATTAAACGTTCATACGACTACTTTTCTCCCACTTGCATCCTAATTTTTAAAAATATTCTTTGTACTATTTAGGTATTAGGTCAGGGATACACCAAATTAAAAGCAAACTATATTAGAAGCACACTGAATCTCCAATCTGGATCTGACTGCGGTGGTCTGGTCTGTAGAGGCTGAAGACCACATGCTGCTCCTGTTCCTTCTCATGAGATAACACTGAGTGGACTCTGCTTTAGACTCTATTATATAGTCGTCTGTTAAAACTTTCTAAAAATTAGTTTAATGTTTATCCTCAATTTTATCATTTTAGCACTTTTCTTGTCTTTGTGTGTATCCAAATTTCTGTCTGGTATTATGTTCCCTTTGTCTGACAAATTTCCAAGAACGTTTTTGTAGTGTGGGTTTTCTAGCCATAAGTTCTGTTTTTGTTTTTTCTGATGAACTCCTATTTCTTCTTGATCTTTGAAAGATATTTTCTCTGAAATTTGGGTTGACAGCTTTTCTTTTTTTGTCAGCACTTTACAATTGTCACTCCATTGCCTTCTAGCACATAGTTGTTTTTATTTATTTATTTTATTTTTTTGCTGTACGCGGGCCTCTCACTGTTGTGGCACCTCCTGTTGCGGAGCACAGGCTCCAGATGCGCAGGCTCAGCAGCCATGGCTCACGGGCCCAGCTGCTCCGCGGCATGTGGGATCTTCCCGGACCGGGGCACGAACCCGCGTCCCCTGCATCGGCAGGCGGACTCCCAACCACTGCGCCACCAGGGAAGCCCCAGCACATAGTTTTGATGGGGGTAGAGGTTTCTTTTATCTCGTTCTGATTCTCAGTCTTAGGCTCATCCTTTGTTCCCAAGTCTCAGGCAAGGGCCTTCTGCAGAGCTCCCGTTGGGGTTGTGTTAGAGATGACCAAGTAGGGTGCCAGGATTTTCCTCCATGCCAGCCAGCAGTGAGCCACCTCTCCACCTGGGCATCAGTGGAAACTATGTGGAGAGCCTAGACTTTCACCCCTACCTGGCTGTAGTGAGGTACCCTCCTCCTTTTAATCTTCTCACTGTTAAGAAAATTGAATTCATAATGTAAAAACTCCCCCCAAATAACTCTCCAGGCCCATATGGTTTTACTGGAAAAGTCTACCAGACAGAGAAGAATTAACACGAATTCTGCCTGATATTTTCCAGAATTAGAAGAAAGAAGCGCTTCCAAATTCATTTTATGAAGCTAGTATTATCCTGATACCAAAACCATAAAAAAGATGACACATAAAACCACAAACCAATATATCTCTTGAAAATAGATGTAAACATTCTTAACAATGTATTAGCAAATAGCATACATCAATATATAAAAAGAAATATACAGCATAGTGGAGTTTACTTCAGGAACGCAAGTCTGGTTCAACATTTGAAAATAAATCGATGTATAGACAATATTTATAGACTAAAAGAAAAATTACATAAACATCAGCTAATGCAGAAAAACATTTGATGAAACTCAACATATATTCATAATAGAAATCCTCAAAAAATAGGAATAGAGGGGAACTTCCTCAACTTGACAAACAGCATTTACAAAAAGCCCACAGCTAACACTATACTAAATAATAAATGAATGATTTCCCCCTAAGATCAGGAATAGGGTGGTAATATCTGCTCTCAACATTCTTATTCAACATAGTGCTAGGCATTCTAGCCATGCAGTAAAGTAAGAAAGAAAATGAAGGCATGCAGATTGGAAACGATGAAATAAAACTGTCCCTACTAGACAGTTTCTATTGTCTACCTAGAAAATCCCAAGAAATCTATGAAAATCTCCTAGAGTGAGTAAATTCTTCAAGGCCACAGGATATAAGATAAGCAAAAATCCATTGTATTTCTATATACTAACAATAAATATGTGAACACTGAAATTAAAAATACAATACCAATTACAAGAGCTCAAAAATGAAATAATTTTATGTAAATCTGACAAAATGTACAGAATTTATATGCTTAAAACTACATATTGCAAATAAAAGAAATAAAAATGATTTAAATAAATGGAGAGATACTATGTTCACAGATTGGAAGACTCAGTAAAGATTTGAATTCTCCACAAATTTATATATAGGCTTAACACAATTCCTATCAAAAGCCCAAGTTTTTTTTGTACGTATACGGAAGACTTTTAAAATTTATATAGAAGGGCAAAGGAAGTAGCATAGTGAAACAATTTTGAAAAAGGAATATAAAATTAGGGGGGAATCAGTCTATCCAGTTTTAAGGTTTATTATATATCGACAGTAATAAAGACTATGTGGTATCCCATCTATGTGGGATAGATGCATAGATCAGTGGAACACAATAGGGGACCCAGAAATAAATACATGTATGTACCCTACTAATTTTTGACAACAGTCCAAAGCAATTTAATGGAGAAAGATAGACTTTACTACAAATGGTACTGGAGCAATTGGCCATCCATCCATAGGCAAAAGAAAAAAAGCAGCTCCATAGGTCTTACAGCTTATTAAAAAAATTAACCTAAATGGGCCATGGACTTAAATGTAAAGCTATAAATTTATAAATTGCAAGATATTACCATTGGGGGAAACTAGAAAAGGGTACAAGTGATACTTTTGTATTATTTAATACAACAGCATGTAAATCCCCAATGATTTTAAAATACAAAATTTAATTTAAAAAATAGTTTGAATCACTTCACAATGTTGTATACATATATCAGATAATTACTTTGTGCACATCAAATATTTTACAATTTTATTTGTTAATTGTACATGAATAAACCTGAAAAAATGTTTAAAGAGGTGTAAGTTTCACCCTTCTGTGTTAAGGATTTTGGGTGACCTTATTGCTTTTCCTTTTTTTTTTCAGTAGTTGCTGAAGCTCCCTTTATCAACTTTCTGTAGAGCTGGATTTTAAAATCTGTCTATTTAATGCTGATGTCTATTTTCTGAGCTTGTAGCACTATGAGAAATGTACTAGGATGTCCATTATACTCCCAATGCTCACAGAAGCCCATGAGACTGCACGTACATCAGGGGACTGAGGTGCATCTCTCCTGTCTCTAGGAGAAGAAATAAGGGCATCTGGATCCAAAAGGGGAGAAATGGTATTTACACTAGAATTAGATGCA
Organism: Hyperoodon ampullatus; assembly: GCF_949752795.1. Lineage (NCBI taxonomy): Eukaryota > Metazoa > Chordata > Mammalia > Artiodactyla > Ziphiidae > Hyperoodon > Hyperoodon ampullatus. The sequence goes on from NC_136922.1 coordinate 97,624,103, forward strand.
GCCCCGTCACTTCTCCCTAGATTGGGGCATTGAAGGCTGAAGTTTGATTTGGGTTATAGGAGAACATACTAAAGCCTCAGTAACCTGCTTCTCTTTTTAGAGTGACTTAAGGCTATAACGAAGATGTTGGTGGGAGAAGGATGGAGAGCAGCCTTCCACAGGGAGAAGGCAGCATGGAGGCCCTGCTCTTGTGAATTGGGAATGGGAGCAGCAGTTAACATTCTAATGCATGGGGCTCCTGAGGGGAATCTGTTGGCCCGACGTTGGCCAGCGCAACTGCTGCCAAAGCTCGTTAGGTCTGTGTTGGAGCCGTTTTTGGAGCTCTTGTCAACTTCCTCCCAGTAGTGTTCCTCATGATCACAGTTAGTCCCAGATGACTTATGAGCCTGGAGCCCAAGGAATTTGGGGGTTTCTGTTCTACATGGTCCATCCCTTTGTTGGAAGGGAAAACTCTTTAGATCCACTTAGACATAGATGGTAACAGAGATGTTTATTTGGTTAGACACTGATTAATATTTGAGAGGCATCAACAGCATGTGGGAGTGTGAAATTATGTGACTTATTAGGGACTTTGGATTAGGGATATGAAACATGACTGGTGAAATCTTCTTATTCTAAGTATCATAGCAAATTATATAGTAAAATAAGTCTGCTTTGCAGAAAGCATGAGGCTTGGGTATAATATTTTTCAACAGACTTCTCCCAGGTTTAGTACTGATATAAAGAGACAAAGACACTAAAGGAAAAAGCCCAGAATTATAAAATCTTTAGTTAGGTATTAGTATTAACTAGCAGATGGTGGGAGTATTAACGTATTACAGTTCCAGACAAGAAAAGATAAATTATTAATTGCTTTAAAGCCATCTGTCTCAATTATTTCTGAAGGGTTTGCTACACATACTATGCTTTTCCTTTTAATAACTGATAAATTAAGATGTAAGGCAATTAATGGTTTATGCAAAGACCTTCAGCACTTAGGGAGTGAATTGGAGTTAGGATCTATGTCTCCTCTCATCCCAGGGTTGGTTCCTCTAGAATTGGCTGTAGGGACTGCACTGTGGAGACTTGCCAGACAGAGGGAATTTTACTGCAAAAGAAAACCCTAGTCTTAGTAACAGGGGACTAGAAATATAAAGAAGGTGAGAATTCACAGGATGAAACCATAATAAAATATGTCACCAAAAGTGAATGTTAGGTTGCACATGTTTGAGAAACTGAGTTTAAAAAATTGGACTTGATTAAGTAAAAATTCAAGTAATCATATCAGGCTAAAGAGGTTAAGAAGACCCCAAAGAGAAAAAAAAATTAATTGTTCTTTCAGCGTGTCAAACTCATCTTTGAGATATCAGCCACCCAAAGGGCCCTGGGCTCTCTGTTTCCATACATGAGGATGATGCAAATACTACTTTTCAAGATGGATACACTCACTGTCTGTCTACATCAGATATCTTGAGTCACGAATCAGAGAACTCTTTCTTTAACTGAAAGTGCCATTGCTATGGACAGTTCAGCTTTATAAAGGTATGACTAATTTCTTTTGATCAGCATGAAAGAAACATATCTGCAGGTATATAAATATGTGGGACCCACAGTTATGTGTTCTGCTTCTTTATTCAGGGCTTTCACTTGTCCCATCCAAGACTGTTTAGAATCCCAATACAGAGGTCAAATAGGTTTAAGCTTAAATGGACACATTTTCTTTATTTAAACAAAAAAAATCGTAACTGACTAAATTGAACTAATTAGTTGTATTAAATTATATAAAATATGTTGTATTAGGAATCTGAAAACGAATTTTCTGTTTTCATTTCTTTGTCATAGAGAGAAGGCATTTTGGTTCTATTTGTTGTATTAATAACTGTAATAATGGGAGAAGGCATGTGGAGGTACATTTAACTAGGTTCAGCAGAAGTTATATTTTAACCGTGAGGAGTTGGTCTTTGCTCTCCAAACCTCATGCCTGTTTTTTCCTATAATTTCTGTGTCATTCCTCATCCCTCCATCATTTGTAAGGGTCTCAGTTTTTTGGTTTTTTTTTTAATTTATTTATTTTTGGCTGCATTGTGTCTTCGTTGCTGCACATGGGCTTTCTCTAGTTGCGGCGAATGGGGGCTACTCTTCGGTGTGGTGCACGGGCTTCTCATTGCGGTGGCTTCTCTTTTTTTTTTTTTTTTTTTTCCTTGCGGTACGCGGGCCTCTCACTGTTGTGGCCTCTCCCATTGCGGAGCACAGGATCCGGACGCGCAGGCTCAGCGGCCATGGCTCACGGGCCTAGCCGCTCCGCGGCATGTGGGATCTTCCCAGACTGGGGCACGAACCCGTGTCCCCTGCATTGGCAGGCGGACTCTCAACCACTGCGCCACCAGGGAAGCCCTACGGTGGCTTCTCTTGTTGTGGAGCACGGGCTCTAGGCACAAGGGCTTCAGTAGTTGTGGCATGCGGGCTTCAGTAGTTGTGGCGCATGGGCTTAGTTGCTCCGCGGCATATGGGATCTTCCCAGACCAGGGCTCGAACCCATGTCCCCTGCTTTGGCAGGCGGATTCTTAACCACTGCGCCACCAGGGAAGCCCAGGGTCTCAGTTTTCAACTCTTACATGACCTGTTTTTAAAGGGTCACAATAAATTCAAGTAATTCATATTTTAAAATCCGATTTAGAATAATTACGTCTAAACAGTTCACAAAGAGGACAGCTCAACATGAAAGGAATAAATACAGATGCTATATATATTTTCTTAATCTACTCGGTGTCTAAGGAAGGACTCTGTGACTGTAGAAACCAGGAATATTTGTTTATCAATGTATCAAAATTTAAATACTTTAAAAATCAAGACAATGGATTTTTAGACATAAATACACTCTTTGATGGGTTAGAAGTAATTTGCCGACATAGCCATGTCAGGTATTAGTAGAATTTTATAATAGAATGCTCTGCTCTTAAACATGCACATGATATTGAAGGCTACAGTTAATATAATAAAATAATATAATGAATCTCCTATTCAGGATGTATTTATTTATTTATTTTTAAATAAATCTATTTATCTGTCTATCTATTTTTGGCTGCGTTGGGTCTTCGTTGCTGTGCACGGGCTTTCTCTAGTTGCAGTGAGTGGGGGCTACTCTTCTTTGCAGTGCGCGGGCTTCTCACTGCGGTGGCTTCTCTTGTTGCAGAGCACGGACTCTAGGCTTGTGGGCTCAGTAGTTGTGGCTCGCGAGCTCTAGAGCGCAGGCTCAGTAGATGTGGCTCATGGGCCTAGTTGCTCCGTGGCATGTGGGATCCACCGCCTCATCTAACATGTCATAATCCTGCCTGAATGTTCAGTAAATTGTGGAGTAAAGTACTAAATGTACCATCACGAGCGTATACTATATAAAATGGTAGGGGAAAGTGATGAAAGAAGAAAATTAGTAAAAAATACAAGTATACACGTGTCAAATTACACATGACACTTCAAGAAGGAGAATCTGTGGAGATGCTGATCCTCATTTCTGTGCCTGGCTGAGATAATTGCGACTGTTCTCCACTCGTCATCCCACGACCCTTTGCCTTCACCAGCCTCCACTTGTTTGCTTATCACCCCTTCTCCCATCTTCACGGTCAGCAGCCCAGGAAACCTCTCTCTGAATCTGATCCTGTGCCTCCATTTTCACATCTCTTTCTTCTGACCCTGCCTCCATCACTGTGCTCTCTTAAGGATCCTGCTTACTGCATGGAACCACTAAGATGATCCAGGATAGTCTCCATTTTAAGTTCCTTAATTTAAAACGTGTACAAATTTCTTTTAACATAAAAGGCAGCATATTCACATGTTCTGAGAATCAGAACAAAGACATCTTCAGGGGGTCATTACTCAGCCTATCACAGAACCTATTCAGATAGGACACGGTTTTTCCACATGACCCTAGTAATCTTCAATAGCTTCCTTACTTTCTGATGTGATATAATCAGAAAATGATATAATAATATGATATACCATCCCATCTTTTACATTTCCCGCCTTATAATGGGAATTATTTCTTCAAGAAGCCCTGAAGAATCCATTACCATCTCTTGTGATCTAGGTCTGCTGGAAAATGTTCATTCAATTTTGTTTATCTGAAAATGTCTCCTTCAATCTTGAGATATTTTCTCTACATATAGAATTCTTTGATGACAGTCCCCCCGATCCCCTGCCTCAGAGCTTTAACTATATCCCTCCCTTGTCTTCTGTTTTGCATAGTTTCTGAGAAGAATTCTACTTTGATTTAGATGTTTGTTCTTCTGTATGTGGTGTATCTTTATTTCAGACTGCCTTCAAGATTTTCACTTTATTTTTGGCTTTTAGATAGAATATCATATGTCTAGGCTTTAGTTTTTCCTTACTCTATTTTGCTGAATTTCTTGGTTTTGTGCTTTCATTTCTCTCACTATTTCTTTTCGGCCACTATATGTTCAAATATTTCTGCTCTGATCTTTAGGATTAACGAGAACCTGCTGTATAGCACAGGGAACTCTACTTCACTTTGCTGTACAGTAGAAAATAACACAACATTGTAAAATAACTGTACCCCAATAAAAAAAAGAGATGTGCCAAAATTAAAATGAAACAAAACAAAAACAAAAGATATTTGCTCTACATGTAGAATTCTTTGTTGGCAGCCTCCCAGCACTGCCCCCCCACCCCCAGGCTCTAAAGATGTCACTCATTTATCTTCTGGCTTGCATAGTTTCTGAGAAGAAATCTGCTTTAATTTAGATCTTTGTTCTTCTGTATATGGGGTATCTTTTTATCTCTGGATGCCTTCAATATTTTCACCTTATTTTTGGCTTGTATACAATTAAATATCGTGTTTAGATTTTTATATTTTATTTTATTTTATTTTTTTAGTTATCCTATTTGGCTGACTTTCTTGGATTTGTGCTTTGCTTTCTTTCACTGCTTTTCTTTTTTTTTTTTTTTTTTTTTTTTTTTTTTTTTTTTTTGTGTGGTACGCGGGCCTCTCACTGTTGCGGCCTCTCCCGTTGCGGAGCACAGGCTCCGGACGCGCAGGCTCAGCAGCCATGGCTCACGGGCCCAGCTGCTCCGCGGCATATGGGATCCTCCCAGACCGGGGCACGAACCCGTATCCCCTGCATCGGCAGGCGGACTCCCAACCACTGCGCCACCAGGGAGGCCCTTCTTTTTTTTTTAAAGCCATTATCTCTTCAGTATTTCTTATACTTCTGTCTCCATTTTCTGTTGGGATTTCCAGTTTCCCATATGTTAGATTGCTATTGTCCTACAGTCCTCAGAAGTTCTTTTCTCTTTCTATCATTATAATTTTTTCCTCTTTGTGTTCCAGTTTTGCCAGTTTCTATTGATTTATCTTTATCCGCACTGATTGTTTCTTGGCTCTATGGGTCTCTTCATAAGCAATCTTTGTTTCTGTGACTGTGTCCTTTCTGTCTAGCGTTTCCATTTAACTCCTCCATATAGTTTTCAATTCTCTATTGAAATTACTCAAGCATTTATGACATCATCCAGTTTTTCCACTAGATCCTTTACTTATTTATGAGAGTTACTTTAACCCCCCTGTGTGGTAGTTCTTATAATACAGGTATATCTAATTCTGGTTCTTTAATTTCTTTGTTCAGTGCAGTATAATTTTTCTTACCTTTTCCTCTGACCTTTTGATTGGTACCCAGACATTTTGTGTGTATAGTGAGATAGTCTTATACCTTGAAATGGACACATCTCTACTGTTCATCCTGTAGTCTTGTGTTGTGAAGAGTGTGGGAATCAGTGTAGTCATGGGTGGAGCTGGGTTTGAGTTTTGTGTTGCTGTGGTTATCCTCAGTGCAACAGCAAGTTCAATGATTTTTTCATTACTTGTGCTTTGGGTGGGATATTCAGTCATTGGAGGGTTTTCCCCAGTGTTCCTGTTCCTCCCTTAGTTTTAAGCTACACTGTGAGACTGCATGTCACAGGATGTGTCTTTCCACATGTTCTCTCTAATCCATGGTAAACTGCTGTTACTTGTTCCTCAATTCTTGCTAGTCTGGTGATGGAGGATGAGGGTTTATTCTCTGTTGTCCTGGGTCTGTCTCAGACTTAGGCACATCCTTTGTCCCTGTGTCTCAGGGTTGGAGCTCTCTTAGTGGTCTTGCCACTTCTGCAGAGTGAGAAGATAGATGGCTTATGATCTGAACACAGCAGTTTCCTGTCCCAAGGACCCTGCACAAGAATTAATTTTTCTGTTTTCCCTCTTTAATGAATCTTCAGCTGTCTCTGAGGAAAACAGGCACTGTTATCCTTCCCCCAGTGGCTTCAGGCTTCTGTTCCATGATGGAGATGATTTGGTGGTTGGAGAGTTCCTTCTGCTCACAGCAGTGGCTGCGGCTGCGGCTGCCTTCACACAGACCTGCACCAGGAGGAAGGCTTTCTTTGGTTTTCCACTTTTTCCCAAATATTCATGTGAGAACTGTTCTAAGTCTGTGGAGAAAATATTGAGAATTGGTGGGAACTCCTCTTTTTGCTGTGGCTCTCAGCCACTTTATACTTAGAGTACCCCACACTTAAACGTTAGCAATTTGTTAAAGAAGTTCTCGCTGGCTAGTTTGGGGGCCCTATTTTCCTTCCATGCTGCGGCCCAGCTAAGTAAGAGCTCATATCCTCTTTCTGGATGTACTTATCTTTCCCGAGATCTCATGCTATTTGGTTGCCCTGCAATCTTAGTTTACTGACGATTTCAAGAATAGTTATGATTTTGTAGATTACCAAAACTTTTCTTGTTTTAGGATGGAGCCAGTGCTCTTTCCAGCTTTCTACAGCCTAAGTGGAAGCTAGAACAAGCTCAGTTACTTTATTTTATCTAAGTAGACTCTCTTTTTTAGAGCATTTTTAGATGCACAGCAAAGGTGAGCAGAAAGTACTGAAAGTTCCCATATATTATAACTGTCCCCCCAGACAACCCACCTACAACAGACACAGCCTTCCCACTATAAACATCCAGCAGAGATTGGACGTTTTTTCGATTTTTAAAAGGACTTTTAACAGATAAAGTAAAAGTGGGGGAGGTGGGTGATAATTTACAGCTCAGTAATATATAACAATGGCAAATAATGATTTTCAAGCTAAGGAATTTCAAGTCAAACAAAAGAATTTCTGGAAGCAGCTTAACCAAATTATATGCATAGTTTTGGAGCAAATAATTCATGTTCATACTTTTCTTAAAAATCCAAGCCTACACATTGATAATATATATTAGTGTGTCTGTCACAAATGCTTCTTGAAGGAACTATTTCAATTTCTAGGTAGATGCCTATGAGATAAACTTCCTAGGTAGAAGAGAGAGCATTTCCTGTTTGGGGAACAGCAAGAATTTTAGAATCCTGGGGGCTCACATGGGAGAGAAGCAGGGAAACTCTTAGATTGTGGTTAACTTAAAATTTTTTCTCCCTCAGATGGTTGAGATACGGGATTAAAGTCCTTGGAAACTTTGGATCAGATATTTGTGAAGTGTATAATAGTGAAGTGTTGTAGTGAAAGATTAATGCGACAGTGGTCTACAGAGTGAATTGTTGCAGTAGTTCTCAAATTGTATTCTCTCAGAAACACCTGAAAAGTGTTTTATTCTATCAGAAGCACCTGAGGGGCTCCTTAAATCACAGTTTGCTGGACCTTATCTGCATAGTTTCTTATTCATCAAGTCTGGGGAGAGTGAAGTCTATCACACTTTGAAAGGTACTGAATTAAGTCACACTTAGGAACAAAATGCTAAAATAATAGAGATCAGCAGTATTAATAATGGAAATGAAGGGCCCATGTGACTGATGATTTGAAGTAAGAGTTGATGTAACTTGCTGAATGATAGAGGTTGGATGAGGAGGAAGATTTCCCCAGGTTTTGAGCAGGAGTGACTGAGAGGATTGTGAATTCTTGTGAGAAGCTTGGCATTTGGGAATTCACCTCTCTTGTCTGCAGATGAGAGGAAAAGAACAGTAGTGATGTAGACTTCTGGATACTGTGACCAGAACCCTCACAGTAATGGGATTTTTCCAACTTTCCTGAGAGAAAATATGCAACTAATCTGTTAGTTGTGTGGGAGTTAAGAAATTCAGGTGAGGAATGAGAAGCCTCTCTACTTTGCCTGTGTACTGCTTGGGACATCACATAAGCTTTGTCACAGTCACTGGGTGCTATAATATCAGAAGCCATGGGAACATGATGAAATGTGTTAGTGGATGAGCAGAAGGATGATACATTGGGTGAATGTAAATGATCTGGCAAATAATTAATGGATATTAGGTAAAGAGATGAGTTGGCATGTGGCTGAGGGAATGCATAGATGGTTGGACTAGCAGATGAACAAATGGATGAGTGAATATTCAGATGGTTATAGACAGCTGGGTAAATGAGTGGCTATGTTAATGGCAGTGTTAAGAATTACTGGGTATATGACTTGGCAGAAGAATAAGCGGATACATGGTTCACTTAAAGGGTGCATGATGCCTAAGGACTATATCAGAGAATGATAATGTGACTGCATTCTGTCCAAATTACATTAAATCTTTTCATAAATACCAAAAATTTGAAGAGGCATAAAATGTTAACACACTGGGTTAAGGACTTTGCATCCTCTTTTCCTTTTTTTATCCGGAGACCATAAAAATCTGTTGTTGTAAATTTTACTTGGAGTTTTAAGTCTTTCTGTATGTTGCAATTACCATGAGCAATGTACTCAGGTCCATTTAAAATGCATTGCTCATTGCAGCCCAGTGGACTCTTGGAACATATCTCAGGGGAGTGAAAACACCTCTCCTGTCTCCAGGAGAGGTGAGGGCATCCTGAGCAGAAGAGGATAATTGGTTTTTCACCAGGTGGATGCAGGCCTAGCCACTGCTCACTAGAATAGGAGCATGAGCACTAAAGTCAGTTTGGGCTATAGGAGGATATCCTAAAAGCTCAGAAAACTGGCTTCAGTGAGTTTTCAGATGCCCTAAGCCTTCAGTGGATTGCTGTAGTCTGAGGGGGATGGAGAGAATAGTCTTGCACAGGGAGGAGAAAAGTAGCATCAAGGCCCTGCCCTTGAGAACGGGGAGTGGAGGCAGCAGTTAACACTCTAATGCATAAGGCTCCTGAGGGGAACCTCTTGGCCCACATGGCTGATTCAGCCGCTGCTACACCTCATTACATTTGTGTTTGAGCCAATTCTGGGGCACCGGTGAACCTCCTCCTAGCACTTTCCCTCACAATCTAAACTAGTCCCAGGTGATCTTAGCACAGGAACCGAGGAGTGTGGGCCCCTTCATTTCTCTGGTCCATCACTTTGTTGGGGGGAAGTACTCCTCAGAAACCAACATAAACCTCGACTGAAGGAGACATGCCTGTTTTGTCTGGCGCACTAATCAACGAGTGCGAGCTCTGACAGGTACCCACAGAGGTTGTGTGTAAACAGAGGCTTCTACAGGGGCAGAAATAGAACTGATCTGATTAGAGGATCAAGGATATGAACCATGAACGTTGACATCTTCTCATCTTAATAAGTATGGCAAAGGTAGTGAAGTAATTCTGCTTTCCAGAACCTGGGGGCTTAGGTATATTTCTGTTCTAAGAGTTCTCAATTCCAAACCTTAGTAATGGCAGAAAGAGTGATAGTGAAATGGAGGGAATGAGGTAGAAAATGATTACTATTTAGAAATTGGAGATAGTATGGGTAAATTCTACATTATAGTTGGGCGAGACACTAAGGAACAAACCAAGATCTGTAAAATGATGGTTAGGTATTAATATTCATGAACATGTAGTAAGAATATATTACACTTCCAAAAAACATAAATTGTTAATTGCTATGAAGTCTTTTATCTCAATTATTTCCCCAAGAGTATGTATACAAAGTATTCTGATTTTACTTTGAGTTTTAGAAAATAGAATGGTAAGATGATGAAATGGATTACTCAAAGTTGTACGATACCCAGAATGTGAAGTGGGACGAGAATTGAGGTCTCCTGACTCTCGTTTAAAGGTTGGTGACTCTATAAGCTTCAGGGATTGCACTGTGGACACATGGTGAATTCAGGGAATTATATTGCAAAAGAATGCCTAGTCTTACGTATAGGACAAGACATATAAAGAAGGCGAGCATTTACGAAGTGAAGTCCTGATAACATAAATAATCAAAGGATCTCAGGTTTGCACTTATTGGAGAAGCTTGGCCTCTATAATTGTTGATTATGTAAAAAGCCAGGAAACCAAGTCCAGACAGAAGTAGAAAACTTAATTACCTTCTGAGGATATAAAACTGTTTTTGAGAAATCACCCATCCAAGTGGTCCTGGGTTCCCTGTTCCAAACATTAGGGTGATGCAAATACTCCTGCCTGAGATGAATGCTTTCAGTGTACAGAGCATACATATATCCATCCACAGATCCAATGAATATTTCTCTAAATTAAAGCCATTTTCTTGGACAGCTTAATAACTGTGTGAAGGTATGGTTTGGTTTATTTTGATCAGCATAGAAGGAAACTTACTTGTAGGTTGTGTGACTTACCTTCACGTGCTCTGCTTCTGTATGCAGGACTTCTCTTTGTATCAGCTAAGACTGTAGGGGACTCTAATAAGAAGGACAATACGATTAAGACTCAAGGATGTTACAAAACATGATGCACAAACCATCTTTTAGGGGAAAAAAGACTTTGGCTTTTTATCCCTTAACTATAGTGCACTATCTTTATAATGAAATAATAGGCTCACTTCCTAAGCCTCACTGTGTTTCAGATTGGATTTTTGAAGCCGATCCAAGGTTTTGTCCAACTATGTAGTCTTTGAATTGGCATGAAGAGTGGGAAGATTATTATTCTGAAATATAACTCTGGAAGGTGAGATATTCAGGATCACTTTTATAGTGTGCATGCTTCCTGAATCTTTTCAAATTAATACTTCTCTCTTCCTAATGTAGGAGGAGATAGAGATGATTTATTGAAGCAGACAGCCAACAGTAATAGAAAATGTTGTTAGGTAGGTTTAAATGTATAATACACCAGGGTAGGATAAATAAAATGTGGTGAGAATGTTGCACGTGGAAAAGTTAGCCATGTGTTAAGCCCTGAATACTTCCATCTTTGCAAAATTTCATAGAGTACTCTGGGGTGTTTGTCCATAGAGTAGCAACGGAAATTTAATTCAACTGGAAAATGATTTAAAAATGGAAACAGCAGCTTCTGAAAACATCTCCAGAGAACCACAGTGATGATCCTATCTGTGTGGCACCAGTATAATGAAAATTCTGTCAATATTAGTTTGACTTTGTGGGTCAAGTTTCTAATCTTTCTTTTTTTTTTTTTTTTTTGGCGGTACGCGGGCCTCTCACTGCTGTGGCCTCTCCCGTCGTGGAGCACAGGCTCCGGACGCACAGGCTCAGTGGCCATGGCTCACGGGCCCAGCCGCTCCGCAGCATGTGGGATCCTCCCAGACCGGGGCACGAACCCGTGTCCCCTGCATCGGCAGGCGGACTCTCAACCACTGCGCCACCAGGGAAGTCCTCTAATCTTTCTTGATGAGCTTTCAACTTCAGACCTTATTAGTACTATTACAGCAGAGAAAGTGGGAGAAGAAGCGGTAAAAAGCTAAAAGAGTTCTGCAAATTGAGAAGCCACATACCTGCTTGGGGCTGTACCTGAAAGGCATACTGTAGAGCTCTAGGGGGTCTGGTATGGAAGGGTCTTTAACCTGGGAGATCTTCTGCTCAGAGTTTAAGTAAATTATAACAGACTGGTTGGAAATGCCTGATCTCCATGACTCCTAATTACCAGATAAGAGGAGGAAAGGGCAGTTTTAGAGCACAGGCCATTTCTACTGGAAGGCAGGCCTTCGTGTAGAGAATTAGAGAGATGGCATGAAACTATTTGGCTCATAGGTGAGGAGTTAGAAGGCAGGCCTAGAAAAGGAGGGCAGGAGCATGCTAACGCCAAATTTTATCTTCCTCCCCGTCAAACCCCTAGATAAAGACTAGTTCTGGTTTTAATATCAGCTAGCACTGTTGTCAGAATTTTGCACTCATCATCCTGTTCAGGTGACGAATATTTTCAGCCAAAGGTGTTATCAGGTAGTAGGAGACTGAAACAATAGGAAAAACAATTATGGCTGAATTTATAGAGATAGAATAGGTTGGGAAATAACATTATATTTGTTACAATTTAAATCAAGTTTTTATAATCCAGAGAATATAACAGTACCTATGGAATCAATAAACAGATTTACTTTTATTAAAAACTGTAATAATTGACTGAAATTTAACTTTTAATTTAGGTGTATTTTGTCATGTAAAAGGAGCTGTGTGAGAAATGTGTTCACCTACTTATTTCTTTGTCATCGAGAGAAGAACATTTCAGTCTTGATATATATATATAACTGATAATTACTGGGTAATGGGAGAAGGCACATGGCAGTAGTTATAAGTAAGGTCTGAAAATGTAATAGTTTAACTGATAAAATTTGATCTTACTGTTCATATCTCACCTCTGACTTTTTCTTCAGTTTTAGTGTCATTCACGTACTAGTCCACAATAAGATTACATACTTCATATTTTAACCCCCTCATTTAGTATTATTCATATATAAACAGTTCACCAAAAGGATAATACTCAACATAAAAGTAACACATTCCAGGGCTTCCCTGGTGGCGCAGTGGCTGAGAGTCCGCCTGCCGATGGAGGGGACGCGGGTTCGTGCCCCGGTCCGGGAGGATCCCACATGCCGCGGAGTGACTGGGCCCGTGAGCCATGGCCACTGAGTCTGTGCGTCCGGAGCCTGTGCTCTGCAACGGGAGAGGCCACAGCAGTGAGAGGCCCGCGTACCGCAAAAAAAAAAAAAAAAAAAAAAAGTAACATATTCCAGGCATTAGTAACAGTACTTTAAGGGGATAATTTTTTATGGAATATTTCAATGGCACCTTTAATATTAAGTCACATAATGTTCTATACTCGTTAGGGCCACAGTAATTTTCCTTTCTCCACTATAATTCATAAAACACAGGCATGAGGACACCCTTCCTTCATGGAAGGAGATGAACCACATGGGTACATCATTTTTCAGTTCTGTGTTTTGAACAGTCAGTATGGGTTGTTTATTTTTGAGCAGGCAAGAAAGCTCAAAACAAATGGAGAGGTATGACCTGAGATTTGTTGAGTGTGAGCATGATATGACCCAAAAGATGTAAAATAGGATTTTGTTTTTTATTAATGGAGCATTACGAACCTGGAAAAAAAGGTGAATTAGCCAAAGTTAAAATAAATACTGAGAAGAAAATACAAAATGACTTTTACAGGAGGAAGAGCTAAATAGATCGGCCTCTTAACTGTGGTCATCGTTTAACTCCGGTTTTGAACATCAGTTGTATGCCCAGGCCTGCACCATGAAGTTTTGTTGTCTTCTTTACACAGACAAATGGAGAAATATCCCCAGATTTTTCTCTTAGTTTTTTGACTTAAATGAAAAACACATGTTTAGAGAGAGCTACATATTCTACAAATTAGTTTGGACTGAGAAGACCATGCTCTGGCTTCCTGCTGGAGCAGTGAGGTATGAAGCACATTATCAGGCATTAATCCATTCTCTACCCTGGGCCGGGATAGAAGTCCAGCTCTATTCCAGTGGAGCTGACCCCAGAGTAATATGGAGACAGTGTTAACTGCAGGGAGTGTTAAAAGGATCTGATAAACACATGTTTTCTCCTTCATTTGGCTTTCCAAATGCTGATGGTATTTCTGTTTTCTTTATCTACAATGAGTCCCAAAAGGGACTATGTGAATGTGGATATAAGGTGTATTTGGATGTTAATAATTTTGAAATAAGACATGGTGTTTAAAAATGAATAGTCTTAGGTTAAAATTAATCAGGTAGCATATCAATGGAAGATATTTCAGCTATTTTAATAAAATACTTTGCTGTAAAACATAGTATAATACTACTACAGATAATAAAATTTAGAAATAAGACAGGACAAGATTATGGATTGTGTGGGAATTCTTCTGCTCAGGATGAACTTAATTCTGTATACATTTAGACATCATAGATCTGTTTGTGCATGAAAGTGAAGAAATTTGCATGATTAACGTGGAGGCAGAGTGTAGGATGTGTGGAGTGGGTAGAGTTTATGATGTCAGGGAAATTTACAGGGAAGCCATTACACTTCATAAAGTGGGATTGATGAGGGCAAAACGTAAGTGTGAATGAACACTAAATGCAAGATGGAAGATATGTAATTAAAACAAAGATTTATTTATTTACTTGAGGTTTAAATAAATGAGGATTTATTCTATGGAGTGGTGAGGAAGAAGAAAAAGATCAATCATGATGTGTTAGAAGAGTGGGAGAACTTTTAGTGGGAGAACTTTTAGTTCCATTGTCAGACATGAAGAAGTCAGGAAGGAATACAGCATGTGGGGAGATGAATGGAGATATTCGTGAGATATTTATGAAATATTTTTTAAATTGTTGGGAAAAGCATCTGGAGCTTTGGAGGGAAGTCTAGGAGATAAATGTAGAATTGAGGGTGAGCTACATATAGTTGATAATATTACTGTAGCTAGAAATCAAAAACCCTTCAAGAAAAGAAAACTATAGAAAGAAGAGTATTAACTGTGAGCAAGAAACTTACAAAGTTCTCACAGTACTGGGGTAGGAGAATTTAGGAAAATTACCCAAGAATGCAGATGAGGAATAACAGATTGGAGGAAAATCCGATCAGAAGTGAATGATAGAGTTGAGAGTTGGAAGGAGGAATTAGTTAACACTGTTAAAAGTTAGCAATGAAAATGAAATGAAAGTTTCTGAGTTTGATGCCTAGAAGGCCATGAGTGACCTTTAAGAGTACAGTTTCTATGGATTAGTGAAGGTGAAAACTACATTTCCATGGCTTAAATGAAGAATGTTTTGAGGAAATAAACCCAGCAAGTGGATACCAATCATTTGAGAACTCTGGATGTGAAAGAAATAATTAGAGTGAAAAATACCAAAGATTCCTCTCTCCATGGTGAGAGGTATGTATATTTTTTGTAATGAGGGAAAAGGAGTCCATCAGAAGCAGGAGAAACCCCAGGATGACAAAGAGATAGACTAAATGAAGAAATAAGATCCTGAAAGAGAGAGCATGAAATCAAAGGTTAGATCAATTATCATCACCAAATAATGGGTACCTGCCCTAATTCAGTCATTAGAATAGGAATGTTGGATCTTCAACTGCTTAATTTCACCAATGATCCTTTCAGTAGGCCAATGTTATCCATATTATATAGATGAAGAGTAATGAGACTCAGAGAGGCCAAGTGACTTGCTTCAGGAGGTGGAAGAGAATGAATGCAAAGCAGAAACTATTAGACTCCGAAGCTCATACCTGCACTAAGTGGCACTGTCACTTGTTTGTAGTGAGGCACAAGCTGTAGTAGAGAGATGTGCAGGGTGGGTAAAAGGAGCACAGGTGAGTCATTGGCTGGCATGTTCTCCAGGCGGCTTGCACATGCACCAGGGGAAAAAAATGATGTGATGATGATCTGTTTTGTGTCATTTCCTCTATGGATGGGTTAGGTCTTTGAACACAGGTAAATGTAATATTCGCCTTGAAACACCAACATCTAGCCAAGATGAGACTTTATAGATATTTGCCAAATAAATAGAAAAAGAAATGTCTACTTTCTGCTGCAGATCTGCTATATATTCAACAAAAGTTAACAGATTTTTTAAGTTAAATATTTTCTTGCAGTCTTACAATTATATTTGAAGGCCTTCTTTGAGGCAAGTAGATGTTATTTCAGCCTGACCATGTTGAAGAAAAGCAAAGAGAGGGGTGATGGTAGAAGTATCTTGATAGAGCAGTAGAGGACATCAGGTTTGTGGACATTACAAAAGAGGTTTATGAAAATTTATGTATCTGAATCATGAAATATATGGCTATTTCTAGACCTACTTGCTTTGTTTTGTCCTTTAACAGGTTTTCAACTTAAAAACAGAACAATTATTTTGCCAGCAAAATGGGTTTATTTGGGGGCTTCCCTGGTGGCGCAGTGATTGAGAGTCCGCCTGTCAATGCAGGGGATGCGGGTTCGTGCCCCGGTCTGGGAAGATCCCACATGCGCGGCTAGGCCCGTGAGCCATGGCCGCTGAGCCTGCGCGTCCGGAGCCTGTGCTCCGCAATGGGAGAGGCCACAACAGTGAGAGGCCACAACAGTGAGAGGCCCGCGTATCCCCGCCAGCCCCCCCCCCAAAAAAAGGGTTTATTTGGGAGAGGGTTTATTGCAAGACAAATCGCAATTCAGGACTTGGAAGCTGTAGCAAAAGCCATAGGCAAGTCCCACAAACAAAGGAGAGGAACCTTATAGAGAAAAAGGAGGATGTTGGGAAGGGCTGTTTTGAATCAAAGTCCTTTGGAGGAAATTGAGAATTCAGGGTTGTGACGGTTTCTCACTGGCTGAGTTGCTGGGGTAGTCGGTTACTTACAAGAGATGCAATGTGTCTAGCTTTTCCTGTTGAGGTTTGTAATTGATGATTCTTTGCTGTTGATTACTCTTCCCTGGGGCCTGTAATTGACAATTCTTCCTGTAATTTACACTGATGGTCGGCTTGAGACTCCCTATGAGGCCTCCCTTACTCAGGGTTTTTCTTTATTAATTTTCACACAGGTAAGAGAGTTGAAGCATAGACAATATTCACTTTTCTGCTCACAGACCCTACCCCAACCCCTAAGGGTTTGTGGATGACACAAGCAGCTCTGGTTCTGCCCTCAAGCCCTCTTACTGCCTTATCTCCTATTTTCCTTTATTTTGTACTTTATTTTGTACACTGCAAGAAAAGTTAGTGAATTAGGCAGGCATGGAGAAATAATAAGAATGAATCAGTCCTATAAAAATATTTTTAAAGATGTAAATGGCTTCTTATTAATATTCCAAATTGACATTATAACATACAGTTCTACTGAAAAAGCACTTTCAGGGTGAAAGAAAGCAAAAAGTCAACTCCATTCCTCTGTACATCTACATGAATTCATACCTCCTTCTCTGCCTTCGACAATTAAGAAAGGTATTTAAACATTTGCTTCCCTTTCTGTCTTGTAAATAAAAAGTCAAGCATTGACACTCTCATTTCCTTCATTTTGAGCCCATATAAAAGGGTAGATTTTTAACAGCAGCAAGTTGAAAGGAGAAAAATGAAAATAACAAGGTACAATTACCATCATCTACCCCACTGTATCTCACTGAGGCTAAAGAGACCCAAGGCTGTCAGAAAGACAAATGGTCCCCAGGTCCTCAAAGTGACCCAGCTATTCCTAAGCCCTCAGTTCTATTAAAAATTGCCTCCAATATTATTTATGACTGAATTGTTGAGGGGGAGTTGCATGAGAAAATCATGTTTGCTATTTTATTTACTCCAAGGCAGAGATCATATGACTACTAATACCCATACTACTACAGTACTGCTACAAGTAACAGTTCACAGAGTACTTTCTCCATAAATTACCTACATGTGAGCTTAAATGTACTTGTGAGTTGTAGAATATTATCTGTTTCATATGTAAAAGTTTGTCACTAAACCCACATCACATAGCTGGTAAATAAAATCAGTTTTCAAACCTAGATTCTCTGATTCCAGATCTTTTCACAAGGCCCTGCCTCTTTTCAATATTTCTTCTTATAATAGATTTATACATGTCATCATAATGGATCTAGTTGACATATTTAAGGTAGTTTTTGTAACTTTCCCACCAAGCTTTTCTTCACTGTTTATCAATTTACCTGCCATTGTTATCTGCCATCCTTCCCTTGCCCTAGAAACTTAGGCAAGTTGGTAAAGATGTGGAACTCCTAAAATTGTAATGCATTATCTTCAGGCTTTAACTGGGCCTCCCAGGGACAACATCAAGTCCTTCCTTATGAAGGTGCTGTCCTGTTCTCTGATGCAGAATGGATACAATGTGTATCAGGATGAAGCCTGTCATCTTGACCCATGAGTGATGTGAAACATCTGACTAAGGGTGGCCAACTGTATGTAGTTTGTATTGATAAAAGTTATTTTTATGGTTCTGTGATTCAGTAGATTCTGTTATTTCGGTCTCTCTCCGCAGATTAATAATCCTCACATTTTTGAATGGGAGCCGATAACCAGACTTCGGTGAGAGAATTCATTCTCCTCGGCCTGTCCAGTGACTGGGACACTCGGGTTGCTCTCTTTGTCCTGTTCTTGGCTATGTACCCGGTGACAGTGCTGGGGAACTTCCTTGTTATTCTTCTGATCAGACTGGACAGCCGACTCCACACTCCCATGTATTTCTTTCTCACCAACCTCTCCCTTGTTGATGTCTCTTATGCCACAAGCATTGTCCCTCAGATGCTGGTGCATTTTCTTGCAGAACATAAAGGAATCCCATATGTGAGCTGTGCAGCCCAGTTATTTTCCTCCCGGGGCCTGGGTGGGATTGAGTTTGTTCTACTGGCAGTGATGGCCTATGACCGCTATGTGGCTGTGTGTGACCCCCTGAGATACTCGGTCATCATGCATGGAGGGCTCTGTACTAGGTTGGCCATCACATCCTGGGTCAGTGGCTCTGTCAACTCTCTGATGCAGACCACCATCACCTTTCAGTTGCCCATGTGTACGAACAAGTATATTGATCACATATCCTGCGAACTCCTAGCTGTGGTCAGGCTGGCCTGTGTGGACACCTCCTCCAATGAGATCGCAATCATGGTTGCTAGTATTGTTCTGCTGATGGCACCTTTCTGCTTGGTTCTCTTGTCCTACATCCAGATCATCTCCATCATCTTAAGGATCCAGTCCACAGAGGGGAGAAAGAAAGCCTTCCACACCTGTGCCTCTCACCTCGCAGTAGTTGTCCTGTGCTATGGCATGGCCATTTTCACTTACATCCAACCACGCTCCAGCCCCTCTGTCCTTCAGGAGAAGTTGATCTCTGTCTTCTATGCCATTTTGGCACCCATGCTGAACCCCATGATCTACAGTCTGAGGAATAAGGAGGTGAAGGGGGCCTTTCAGAAACTACTAGGGCAATTATCTGGATTAACGTCAAAACTGGCAACTTGATGAATCATGAGCATCACTTAGAGAAAAGAGCTTTGCTTGTATGCTTTCCCACCCAACTCAGATATGAAGCATTGTAACTGCATTGCCCTGGCAACCAGGAAGGAGATGACAAAATGTGTACTGGTGATACTGGGTAGGAGGCTAAGTGATTGTGTTGGGGTGTGGGATATAAGGGTGTTTTTATGTCACAGCAGCATGTTCAGATAAATTAAGGCCTGCTGTAATAGAACTTCCCACTGTTAACCACTCAGTATCCATTCATATGGCCTCAGAGTATTTGAGGAAAATATCATTTATTGTTTTTGATAGCAGCATGAAAAATTGTTGTAATCTTTGACCCATTCTTGGATCTTACCTTGGAACACTGATTTTATTCAACCACATTTTAAGGAGGTTATTGTATTTCCATTGGGAACAAAATGCATTTTCGTATTTGAACACTCACTTAAAATGTTGTGTGGCATATATAGTCACGTTCATTAATTGTGTGAGTCACTATCCTAAGGAGGGCGTCGCTATCAACGCTGATTAAAATGTTTTTGTGCGTGACCTACTGCATGTGGATATACAGACTCTGTCTGAGTCATGGAAATAAATGAGAGGAGAAACATCAACCAAATTCATATTTTACCATGATAAGGATAATCAAGGGTATTTGTACACAATGACATTATTTAAGAAAAATATGAGATTCAGTTACTGCTAATTAGCATATGAATAATTTAATAAGAAAACTATCGCATGTATATTGGGTACTATTCAAAAGGTAAAATTGTAATTTCTGAAAATTCAGCAAACTTTCTTTTCTCTGAGATCTTGGGAAAAATATAAGCAAACAACCAAGGAAATAAATGAATACAATGTTAAGACATAGTTAATCTAAGAAAAGCAGTTTTCTTGGAGAAGCCAGTAAAAGATAATACAGCTTTGATTTTGTGTTATCAGAATAGGTCAGTCTGCTCTGCAGATGTTATTCTCAAGTCTCCACATTAAAGGCTGTCTTGTATTCCCCTCCCCATCACACACACACACACACACACACACACACACACACAGACAGACACCAAAACCCTCCTTAATCTCTGTAAATCTTAGGAGCTGGCATTGTCTGTGAGTGTACCTTGTCTCTGAGGATAAACCTAAATAAGGTAAAAGAGGGGAAAGAAATGATTAAACAGGGCTTCCCTGGTGGCGCAGTGGTTGAGAGTCCGCTTGCCGATGCAGGGGACGCGGGTTCGTGCCCCGGTCCGGGAAGATCCCACATGGCGTGGAGCAGCTGGGCCCGTGAGCCATGGCCGCTGAGCCTGTACGTCCGGAGCCTGTGCTCTGCAATGGGAGAGGCCACAACAGTGAGAGGCCCGCGTACCGCAAAAAAAAAAAAAAAAAGTAACATATTCCAGGCATTAGTAACAGTACTTTAAGGGGATAATTTTTTATGGAATATTTCAATGGCACCTTTAATATTAAGTCACATAATGTTCTATACTCGTTAGGGCCACAGTAATTTTCCTTTCTCCACTATAATTCATAAAACACAGGCATGAAGACACCCTTCCTTCATGGTGCTCATATCTAAGGAGATGAACCACATGGGTACATCATTCTTCAGTTCTGTGTTTTGAACAGTCAGTATGGGTTGTTTATTTTTGAGCAGGCAAGAAAGCTCAAAACAAATGGAGAGGTATGATCTGAGATTTGTTGAGTGTGAGCATGATATGACCCAAAAGATGTAAAATAGGATTTTGTTTTTTATTAATGGAGCATTACGAACCTGGAAAAAAAGGTGAATTAGCCAAAGTTAAAATAAATACTGAGAAGAAAATACAAAATGACTTTTACAGGAGGAAGAGCTAAATAGATCGGCCTCTTAACTGTGGTCATCGTTTAACTCCGGTTTTGAACATCAGTTGTATGCCCAGGTCTGCACCATGAGGTTTTTGTTGTCTTCTTTACACAGACAAATGGAGAAATATCCCCAGATTTTTCTCTTAGGTTTTTTTTTTTTTTTTTTTTTTGCGGTATATGGGCCTCTCACTGTTGTGGCCTCTCCCGTTGCGGAGCACAGGCTCCGGACGCGCAGGCTCAGTGGCCACGGCTCACGGGCCCAGCCGCTCTGCGGCATCTGGGATCATCCCAGACCAGGGCACGAACCTGTGTCCCCTGCATCGGCAGGCAGCGGACTGTCAACCACTGTGCCACCAGGGAAGACCTCTCTTAGTTGTTTGACTTCAGTGAAAAACCCGTGTTTAGAGAGAGCTACATATTCTACAAATTAGTTTGGACTGAGAAGACCACGCTCTGGCTTCCTGATGGAGCAGTGAGGTATGAAGCACATTATCAGGCATTAATCCATTCTCTACCCTGGGCCGGGATAGAAGTCCAGCTCTATTCCAGTGGAGCTGACCCCAGAGTAATATGGAGACAGTGTTAACTGCAGGGAGTGTTAAAAGGATCTGATAAACACATGTTTTCTCCTTCATTTGGCTTTCCAAATGCTGATGGTATTTCTGTTTTCTTTATCTACAATGAGTCCCAAAAGGGACTATGTGAATGTGGATATAAGGTGTATTTGGATGTTAATAATTTTGAAATAAGACATGGTGTTTAAAAATGAATAGTCTTAGGTTAAAATTAATCAGGTAGCATATCAATGGAAGATATTTCAGCTATTTTAATAAAATACTTTGCTGTAAAACATAGTATAATACTACTACAGATAATAAAATTTAGAAATAAGACAGGACAAGATTATGGATTGTGTGGGAATTCTTCTGCTCAGGATGAACTTAATTCTGTATACATTTAGACATCATAGATCTGTTTGTGCATGAAAGTGACGTGAAGAAATTTGCATGATTAATGTGGAGGCAGTGTGTAGGATGTGTGGAGTGGGTAGAGTTTATGATGTCAGGGAAATTTACAGGGAAGCCATTACACTTCATAAAGTGGGATTGATGAGGGCAAAGGTAAGTGTGAATGAACACTAAATGCAAGATGGAAGATATGTACTTAAAACAAAGATTTATTTATTTACTTGAGGTTTAAATAAATGAGGATTTATTCTATGGAGTGGTGAGGAAGAAGAAAAAAATCAATCATGATGTGTTAGAAGAGTGGGAGAACTTTTAGTTCCATTGTCAGACATGAAGTCAGAAAGGAATACAGCATGCGGGGAGATGAATGGAGATGTTCGTGAGATATTTATGAAATATTTTTTAAGTTGTTGGGAAAAACATCTGGAGCTTTGGAGGGAAGTCTAGGAGATAAATGTAGAATTGAGGGTGAGCTACATACAGTTGATAATATTACTGTAGCTAGAAATCAAAAACCCTTCAAGAAAAGAAAACTATAGAAAGAAGAGTATTAACTGTGAGCAAGAAACTTACAAAGTTCTCACAGTACTGGGGTAGGAGAATTTAGGAAAATTACCCAAGAATGCAGACGAGGAATAACAGATTGGAGGAAAATCCGATCAGAAGTGAATGATAGAGTTGAGAGTTGGAAGGAGGAATTAGTTAACACTGTTAAAAGTTAGCAATGAAAATGAAATGAAAGTTTCTGAGTTTGATGCCTAGAAGGCCATGAGTGACCTTTAAGAGTACAGTTTCTATGGATTAGTGAAGGTGAAAACTACATTTCCATGGCTTAAATGAAGAATGTTTTGAGGAAATAAACCCAGCAAGTGGATACCAATCATTTGAGAACTCTGGATGTGAAAGAAAGAAATGATTAGAGTGAAAAATATCAAGGATTCCTCTCTCCATGGTGAGAGGTATGTATATTTTTTATAATGAGGGAAAAGGAGTCCATCAGAAGCAGGAGAAACCCCAGGATGACAAAGAGATAGACTAAATGAAGAAATAAGATCCTGAAAGAGAGAGCATGAAATCAAAGGTTAGATCAATTATCATCACCAAATAATGGGTACCTGCCCTAATTCAGTCATTAGAATAGGAATGTTGGATCTTCAACTGCTTAATTTCACCAATGATCATTTCAGTAGGCCAATATTATCCACATTATATAGATGAAGAGTAATGAGACTCAGGCCAAGTGACTTGCTTCAGGAGGTGGAAGAGAATGAATGCAAAGCAGAAACTGTTAGACTCCGAAGCTCATACCTGCACTAAGTGGCACTGTCACTTGTTTGTAATGAGGCACAAGCTGTAGTAGAGAGATGTGCAGGGTGGGTAAAAGGAGCACAGGTGTGTCCTTGGCTGGCATGTTCTCCAGGAGGCTTGCACATGCACCAGGGGAAAAAAATGATGTGATGATGATCTGTTTTGTGTCATTTCCTCTATGGATGGGTTAGGTCTTTGAACACAGGTAAATGTAATATTCACCTTGAAACACCAACATCTAGCCAAGATGAGACTTTATAGATATTTGCCAAATAAATAGAAAAAGAAATGTCTACTTTCTGCTGCACATCTGCTATATATTCAACAGAAGTTAACAGATTTTTTAAGTTAAATATTTTCTTGCAGTCTTACAATTACATTTGAAGGCCTTCTTTGAGGCAAGTAGATGTTATTTCAGCCTGACCATGTTGAAGAAAAGCGAAGTGAGGGGTGGTGGTAGAAGTATCTAGATAGAGCAGTAGAGGACGTCAGGTTTGTGGACATTACAAAAGAGGTTTATGAAAATTTATGTATCTGAATCATGAAATATATGGCTATTTCTAGACCTACTTGCTTTGTTTTGTCCTTTAACAGGTTTTCAACTTAAAAACAGAACAATTATTTTGCCAGCAAAATGGGTTTATTTGGGGGCTTCCCTGGTGGCGCAGTGGTTGAGAATCCGCCTGTTGATGCAGGGGACGCGGGTTCGTGCCCCAGTCCGGGAAGATCCCACATGCTGCTGAGCAGCTGGGCCCGTGAGCCATGGCCGCTGAGCCTGCATGTTCGGAGCCTGTGCTCCACAATGGGAGAGGCCACAACAGTGAGAGGCCACAACAGTGAGAGGCCCGCGTACCCCTCCCCCCCACCTGCAAAAAAAAAGGGTTTATTTGGGAGAGGGTTTATTGCAAGACAAATCGCAATTCAGGACATGAAAGCTGTAGCAAAAGCCATAGGCAAGTCCCACAAACAAAGGAGAGGAACCTTATAGAGAAAAAGGAGGATGTTGGGAAGGGCTGTTTTGAATCAAAGTCCTTTGGAGGAAATTGAGAATTCAGGGTTGTGACGGTTTCTCACTGGCTGAGTTGCTGGGGTAGTCGGTTACTTACAAGAGATGCAATGTGTCTAGCTTTTCCTGTTGAGGTTTGTAATTGATGATTCTTTGCTGTTGATTACTCTTCCCTGGGGCCTGTAATTGACAATTCTTCCTGTAATTTACACTGATGGTCGGCTTGAGACTCCCTATGAGGCCTCCCTTACTCAGGGTTTTTCTTTATTAATTTTCACACAGGTAAGAGAGTTGAAGCATAGACAATATTCACTTTTCTGCTCACAGACCCTACCCCAACCCCTAAGGGTTTGTGGATGACACAAGCAGCTCTGGTTCTGCCCTCAAGCCCTCTTACTGCCTTATCTCCTATTTTCCTTTATTTTGTACTTTATTTTGTACACTGCAAGAAAAGTTAGTGAATTAGGCAGGCATGGAGAAATAATAAGAATGAATCAGTCCTATAAAAATATTTTTAAAGATGTAAATGGCTTCTTATTAATATTCCAAATTGACATTATAACATACAGTTCTACTGAAAAAGCACTTTCAGGGTGAAAGAAAGCAAAAAGTCAACTCCATTCCTCTGTACATCTACATGAATTCATACCTCCTTCTCTGCCTTCGACAATTAAGAAAGGTATTTAAACATTTGCTTCCCTTTCTGTCTTGTAAATAAATAGTCAAGCATTGACACTCTCATTTCCTTCATTTTGAGCCCATATAAAAGGGTAGATTTTTAACAGCAGCAAGTTGAAAGGAGAAAAATGAAAATAACAAGGTACAATTACCATCATCTACCCCACTGTATCTCACTGAGGCTAAAGAGACCCAAGGCTGTCAGAAAGACAAATGGTCCCCAGGTCCTCAAAGTGACCCAGCTATTCCTAAGCCCTCAGTTCTATTAAAAATTGCCTCCAATATTATTTATGACTGAATTGTTGAGGGGGAGTTGCATGAGAAAATCATGTTTGCTATTTTATTTACGCCAAGGCAGAGATCATATGACTACTAAAACCCATACTACTACAGTACTGCTACAAGTAACAGTTCACAGAGTACTTTCTCCATAAATTACCTACATGTGAGCTTAAATGTACTTGTGAGTTGTATAATATTATCTGTTTTATATGTAAAAGTTTGTCACTAAACCCACATCACATAGCTGGTAAATAAAATCAGTTTTCAAACCTAGATTCTCTGATTCCAGATCTTTTCACAAGGCCCTGCCTCTTTTCAATACTTCTTCTTATAATAGATTTATACATGTCATCATAATGGATCTAGTTGACATATTTAAGGTAGTTTTAGTAACTTTCGCACCAAGCTTTTCTTCACTGTTTATCAATTTACCTGCCATTGTTATCTACCATCCTTCCCTTGCCCTAGAAACTTAGGCAAGTTGGTAAAGATGTGGAGCTCCTAAAACTGTAATGCATTATCTTCAGGCTTTAACTGGGCCTCCCAGGGACAACATCAAGTCCTTCCTTATGAAGGTGCTGTCCTGTTCTCTGATGCAGAATGGATACAATGTATATCAGGATGAAGCCTGTCATCTTGACCCATGAGTGATGTGAAACATCTGACTGAGGGTGGCCAGTTGTATGTAGTTTGTATTGATAAAAGTTATTTTTATGGTTCTGTGATTCAGTAGATTCTGTTATTTCGGTCTCTCTCTGCAGATTAATAATCCTCACATTTTTGAATGGGAGCCGATAACCAGACTTCGGTGAGAGAATTCATTCTCCTCGGCCCGTCCAGTGACTGGGACACTCGGGTTGCTCTCTTTGTCCTGTTCTTGGCTATGTACCCGGTGACAGTGCTGGGGAACTTCCTTGTTATTCTTCTGATCAGACTAGACAGTGGACTCCACACTCCCATGTATTTCTTTCTCACCAACCTCTCCCTTGTTGATGTCTCTTATGCCACAAGCATTGTCCCTCAGATGCTGGTGCATTTTCTTGCAGAACATAAAGGAACCCCATATGTGAGCTGTGCAGCCCAGTTATTTTCCTCCCGGGGCCTGGGTGGGATTGAGTTTGTTCTACTGGCAGTGATTGCCTATGACCGCTATGTGGCTGTGTGTGACCCCGTGAGATACTCGGTCATCATGCATGGAGGGCTCTGTACTAGGTTGGCCATCACATCCTGGGTCAGTGGCTCTGTCAACTCTCTGATGCAGACCACCATCACCTTTCAGTTGCCCATGTGTACGAACAAGTATATTGATCACATATCCTGTGAACTCCTAGCTGTGGTCAGGCTGGCCTGTGTGGACACCTCCTCCAATGAGATCGCAATCATGGTTGCTAGTATTGTTCTGCTGATGGCACCTTCCTGCTTGGTTCTCTTGTTCTACATCCAGATCATCTCCACCATCCTAAAGATCCAGTCCACAGAGGGGAGAAAGAAAGCCTTCCACACCTGTGCCTCTCACCTCGCAGTAGTTGTCCTGTGCATAGCATGGCCATTTTCACTTACATCCAACCACGCTCCAGCCCTTCTGTCCTTCAGGAGAAGTTGATCTCTCCTATGCCATTTTGACACCCATGCTGAACCCCATGATCTACAGTCTGAGGAATAAGGAGGTGAAGGGGGCCTTTCAGAAACTACTAGGGCAATTATCTGGATTAACGTCAAACTGGCAACTTGATGAATCATGAGCATCACTTAGAGAAAAGAGCTTTGCTTGTATGCTTTCCCACCCAACTCAGATATGAAGCATTGTAACTGCATTGCCCTGGCAACCAGGAAGGAGATGACAAAATGTGTACTGGTGATACTGGGTAGGAGGCTAAGTGATTGGGTTGGGGTGTGGGATGTAAGGGTGTTTTTATGTCACAGCAGCATGTTCAGAGAATTTAAGCCCTGCTGCAATAGAACTTCTCACTGTTAACCACTCAGTATCCATTCATATGGCCTCAGAGTATTTGAGGAAAATATCATTTATTGTTTTTGATAGCAGCATGAAAGATTGTTGTACTCATTGACCCAATCTTGGATCTTACCTTGGAACACTGATTTTATTCAACCACATTTTAAGGAGGTTATTGTATTTCCATTGGGAACAAAATGCATTTTCATATTTGAATACTCACTTAAAATATTGTGTGGCATATATAGTCACGTTCATTAATTGTGTGAGACACTATCCTAAGGAGGGCGTCGCTATCAACGCTGATTAAAATGTTTTTGTGCGTGACCTACTGCATGTGGATATACAGACTCTGTCTGAGTCATGGAAATAAATGAGAGGGGAAACATCAACCAAATTCGTATTTTACCATGATAAGGATATGATCAAGGGTATTTGTACACAATGACATTATTTAAGAAAAATATGAGATTCAGTTACTGCTAATTAGCATATGAATAATTTAATAAGAAAACTATTGCATGTATATTGGGTACCATGCAGAAGGTAAAATTGTAATTTCTGAAAATTCAGCAAACTTTCTTTTCTCTGAGATCTTGGGAAAAATATAAGCAAATAAACAAGGAAATAAATAAATACAATGTTAAGACATAGTTAATCTAAGAAAAGCAGTTTTCTTGGAGAAGCCAGTGAAAGATAACACAGCTTTGATTTTGTGTTATTAGGATAGGTCAGTCTGCTCTGTTGATGTTATTCTCAAGTCTCCACATTAAAGGCCTTCTTGTATTCGCCCCCCATCACAGACACACACACACACACACACACACACACACACAGACACCAAAACCCTACTTAATCTCTGTAAATCTTGTGAGCTGGCATTGTCTGTGAGTGTACCTTGTCTCTGAGGATAAACCTAAATAAGGTAAAAGGGGGGAAAGAAATGATTAAACAAGGGATAGGTAAGGGAAGGAGACAAAAAATATGGTAATAGTGGGTCCTCTCACTCTTTTCAAGGAGTATAAAAGAGGGACTCTTCTTTTTCTTTGGTCTCATTATTAAGTCAGTTGATTGGTTTTTGGTTGATTTGCATTTGGGTGTTGGTGATCAGAAGTTGAAGGGTTTCCACCGGCACCTATTTTCTCTGTGAGATAAGATGGAGTACCCATGGCTGAGAGTACAGGGGAAGGAGGAAGAGATACAGGAGTGAGATTTGAGAGTGGTGCAGGGGTTTTTTTTTGTTTTTTTTTTTGTCTGTGTTGGGTCTTCTTTGCTGCACGCGGGCTTTCTCTAGTTGCGGTGAGCGGGGGCTACTCTTTGTTGCGGTGCACGGGCTTCTCATTGCAGTGACTTCTCTTTTTGCGGAGCACGGGCTCTAGGCACATGGGCTTCAGTAGTTGCAGCACATGGGCTCAGTAGTTGTGGTGCATGGGCTCTAGGGCATGGGGGCTTCAGTAGTTGTGACACGTGGGCTCAGTAGTTGTGGCACATGGACTTAGTTGCTCCACAGCATATGAGATCTTCCCTGACCAGGGCTCGAACCCGTGTCCCCTGCATTAGCAGGCGGATTCTTAACCACTCCACCACCAGGGAAGTCCGAGAATGGTGAAGGTTAATAGTCCACATGTGTATAGACAAATGTGCCCCTTTTACCTGTGGACATCACTGAGCCTAAAGTATCTCTGAATTTCACCTCAGTATCTTCAATTACAAGGTCACAAAGGTCATATTTTTCCTCTGATTTGACCAACTATATCTTTATTCTCAGCCTTCTCTAAAACAAAGTTACAGTTGATCATTTTGTAGGCATTGACTTTGTTGTAGACAGTGCTTTTAGCATTGTGGGGTATCAAAGTTGTGTTCGGATATGGCCGCTACCTCAAGAAATTTAGTCTTCTAGGGCAGGGGTTGGGAAACTGTTTCTGTATTAGGACAGATAGAAAATATTTTAGACTCTGTGGGCCATACATTCTACATCACAACTATTCAGCTCTGCCATGACAGCACTAAAATAGCCATAGATAATACATAAAAAAAGAATGAATGTGGCTGGTAGCAATAAATCTAAATATATGGACACTGAAATTTTAAATTTGAATTTTATATAATTTTTACATCATAAAATATTCTCCTTTTTATTTGTTCAACGATTTAAAAATATAAAAAAAATATTTTCTTGTGGGCCATGCAAAAACAAATGGCAGGCCAAATTTGGCCTTTGGGCAATAGTTTGTTACACCATTATAGGGGAAATAGAACAAAAGTGCAAAATAATAACAGGCGGTATGCACATAAAGAGCCCTGACTCAAAGGAAGAAAGGATTCATAAAGAGTCCTGATATTCAAAGGAAGAAGGGATTCTTTTCTGCATATAGACTGTTATAATGGTGAAGGCTTCTAAGAGAAAATGAAGTGGTTCGCACTTCAGTTTGCATTTCAGAAAGCATCTCATTTCTCATAGTCATTTAGGTCCATTTACCCAAGATCTAAGGACTCCATACTAATGGGTGAATGGAAGACATGAATCACACACTGAGCATAATTCTTACATATCTGCTGAATATTAATTGGATGATTTGTATTATTTCTTAGTCCTAGCAGCATTTAACCACAGTGACAGGTCTTTTGGGGACACATTCCCTTACATACAAGCTGAAGCTTCACTCTGTACTGTCCCTGATCATGATGTCTGGGACCATCAGGTTCTCCCCTATTCATCCCACTAAAATTCAGGATTTTGAGACCTAAGTCTATTGTATAAAACATAGGTCCTATAAAATATACACAACCAAGTCAGACTGATGTGGTTTGGTTGTCCTTCTAGTTCCAAATTTGGGCTAGGCTACTCTCAGTGAAATCTGATCCTCAGTATCATGAGATTTTTCTCCCATCTCATGGAAAATACCTCACCACTGTATGCGTACTATTTCCTGACTTCTTTGAGCCTTCCACATCTTCCTCATCAAAGTATAGCAGGATAACAAAACAAGAAGTGCGATCCTGGACAAGTTATAAAACCTCTCTAAGAATCAGCTCTCTTTTTCATAACTTACAAAGAATAATAAGCTCCTCATGAGAAATTTGAGAGTATTGAGGGAAATATTATATGTAAAGCAGTTAGTAAAATGGCTGACACACAAAAAGCACTTGATAACTGTTTGCTGTTATCTTTGTTTTTTTCTCATAGAGTATTCTACCAATTTCCCCCCACCTCCTGTCCTCCCTGACCCTCTGGCAAACATTTTAGACCAACTCACTAGTCTGTCCCAAACAATCTAAGGGGTCTGACAGAAGAGTAGATGCCAGAAAAGTGTCTAGAAAACAGACCTCTAATTTTTGGCAACAAAGAACAAATTCTGTCTCATGCATTCTCATTGTAGGAGGTATCATCCCCAAAGCAGTGAAAATTGGTCTTCATTGGGGCAGGGGGCAAAAATATCTTAGATATTGCAATGGCTTATGGTCCTTCAAAGGGACCATATAAACAGATATACAGAATATCTAAGGTATTAAATTTTCAAGGGGTGGGTGATTA
The DNA here is from genome assembly GCF_949752795.1 of Hyperoodon ampullatus. Taxonomy (NCBI): domain Eukaryota; kingdom Metazoa; phylum Chordata; class Mammalia; order Artiodactyla; family Ziphiidae; genus Hyperoodon; species Hyperoodon ampullatus. The sequence continues at coordinate 97,654,730 of NC_136922.1, forward strand.
AGAAAAAGATGTCTAAAAAGTTTTCTTTGAGGGATGATGATGAATAAAAGGCTGAGACAAACTGCTCTGTCTGTAGAGAACTATTCCTTGTTTGGCACCAATATTCACACGTGAATCATAAGCATAGAGGCCAGAAGACATATTGTCCTAGAGTTAATTCATTATAGGCTTGATGTCTGCTTCATCTGTTTTTTACCTATCTTAGTCTATAACCCTGGGCCTTGACTACCTTGACTACCTTGCTGTGATACTTCCTCATCAAGTCCCTATGAGCAGTCTGGACACCTGATCACCTGTTCTATATACTTTTTATTTAATGACTGTGCTTTGCGGGGTTCTGTTACAAAGTAGTTCTGTTTCACAGACGCTTATTCACTTTTTGGGAGCCAAGAAGTCTAGAAAATTTTAGAGGGGGTATTAGAATTCCCATCAGTTATATAAATATAGGATTTAAGTCAGATTTACAAAAATCTGAAAGAGCAGAGTAATATTAGCTAGCTCTGTGCTACACTTACGAATTTTAAACTTTAAAGGTCTCCTAAATTCTATAAGCTTATATTAACGTCTTTCCTTAAAATACAGATATTATTATCCACATTGGGGATAAAATATGAGTTTCAAGTATATGTAACTCACGCAAGCTCAGACAGCTAGTAATAAACTCATACAGCCTAGATTCAGTTCAGCCTTGGCTTGTCTGAATCCAAAGGCATCCTAAATCTCGACAAGGACACCCCTTTTGGGATACCACAGGGAGTATTGGCACTTTAAGTCTGCTGTGTGTGGATCAGCGTTCAGTTGAAGATGTGAAAATCCCACAGAGCCGTAGTGTTACCATTATAGTTAGGACCGTTAGGGTTTCAAGTGATAAGACCCAAAACAAACTGGATAAGCAAAACTAAAAATTAAATTAAATACCTTAACTGTGGAATATAGTAATGAATATCATGAATGGTATCATGAATAACTGAATCTAGAGTCTAAAACTTTTTTTGAAGTTTGTCTTTTTAAATTTTTTCTTGTTTCCTGCCTCTTGGCTTTGCTTCTCTCTGTGGAGCTTGTTCTTTTCTATCATTCATCAATTTCCTCTATGAGGTGGAAAAAGTGACCCTTGGAGGCCCCAGATATACAACATGATGTGAGAGACAAAATCCTGACTTGTCTGCTAGCTCCAGCGGAAAAAGCTCAGAGATGGGTCCAGGTTGGCTTACCCTGGGTGGTGTGGCCCTTCCTCAGTCAAGCCCTCTGTTAGGGTTTTGAGGCATTAACATATTTTTTACTTGAATTGTTTTGATTAATGGAAACTTATTTTATCACCAGTCATATGTTCAGTCTTTGTAAATGTTGCATACATACTTGAAAAAGACGTGTTTTCTGTAATTGTTGATTGGAGTATTCTATAAATGTTAATTAGTCGACCGTTGATAGTGCTGTTGAAGTTCTCTATTTCCTTACCATTTCCTTATTATTCGCTTCTTTCTACTTGTTCTATCAATTATTGAGAAGTATGGAAATTTCTAACTATAATTGTGAATTTGCCTATTTATCCTTGCATTTCTATCAGTTTTTGCTTCATGTGTTTTGAGGCTCTGTTATTAAGTGCCTCAGTATTTACAATTGTTCTGTATTCTTTTTTTTTTTTTTTTTTTTTTTTTTGCGGTACGCGGGCCTCTCACCGCTGCGGCCTCTACCGTTGCGGAGCACAGGCTCCGGACGCGCAGGCCCAGTGGCCACGGCCCACAGGCCCAGCCGCTCCGCGGCACGTGGGATCCTCCCGGACCGGGGCACAAACCCGCGCCCCCCGCATCGGCAGGCGGACCCCCAACCACTGCGCCACGAGGGAAGCCCCTGTACTTTTATTAAAGATTCCCAACACTAAAAATCCCTAAGTACAAACCAGGATATGAAAGATCATCTTCCTTAAAGTGAAGGGAAAGGTGAAATTGCTAAGGTTACAGGGTGTGATGGTAGAATTACAAACCTGAGAGCAGCCCAATAATAAGCAACATCTGTTTAGGGATTGGCATAAAAAACTCTCCCTGTCCAACCTCAGATTAGGTGATGTACCATAGAGCATCTCAGTGGTCCCGTGAGTTGCCAGGCCCAGGAGCTATTGCTTAAAGGAACGTGGAGATGGATGAGTTGGAATGAGAAAGTTTCGATTTAATCTTCACGGTCCTAAAGTGGGATAAAAATTCCCACCATCCAAAAGTGTTATCACTGAAGACTCAGACACACTTCCCTTGAGAAATTAAAATTTGGCAGGCTCCTTCCCATGCTCCAGGGACAAGGAAACAAAATGTTCATTTGCAAAGTTGAAATGTAGGTTAGGGTGTTAGATGCAGAAGTGACCAGACAGAGGGAAATGGAAAATAAAAGAAATCTAATAAACAAAAAATAATTGGTCCCTTGAGATTTTATCACTAAGTTATAGAAAGGTACCTGTTCCAACTGCACTTGCTTCAAATTCCATAACTTTCCCAGCCCTGCCATCTTTCCAAGGCACAGGATGGCCTCCTCCATTCTCCAGGGGTGAGTCAGGCATTTTCAGTCTTTTTTTTTTTTTTTTTTTTTTTTGTGGTACGCGGGCCTCTCACTGTTGTGGCCTCTCCCGCTGCGGAGCACAGGCTCCGGACGCGCAGGCTCAGCAGCCATGGCTCACGGGCCCAGCCGCTCCGCGGCATATGGGATCCTCCCAGACCGGGGCACGAACCCGTATCCCCTGCATCGGCAGGCGGACTCTCAACCACTGCGCCACCAGGGAGGCCCTTCAGTCTTTCTTGATCACTTATTTAGCAACATAAATTGTGAAACCAGGTTCCTGTAATCCATGGCCTCTCCTGCCATACTCCTCAAACCTAAGAGTATGGTGGCTTGATATAGTTGTCCTCTGGTAGAAGTTTATCCTAAAAAATACGTTCTGGCTATTCAAATTATGTTTGTGAGTGTACAGCTAAGTAGGTTTGAAAAGAAGTTTGTGAACAGCTTGAGCATGAGTGAGTGTGCTTATGTGTGGGATCCAAAGAGGACACTATGGAAAGTGTTCCTCTGAGTGGAAAGAACTCCTGGCTCTCTTCTCCACCTGTGTAATGGTTTTGGCTTAACTACATGGCCACTCAACAGTTTTCCTCTGCCTTTGGTGTGATTGCCAAGTGACCTGGAAACATAGCCCACTTTTTATGTTAGTGCGATAGTAACTATTTACACAATAGGGGATGTATTGCCCTATTTATAAGCACTCACCACTACAGAGAATAGATTCCAAGTTCCCCATGGGAGACATCTCAGAAGGGACAAATCTTCCCAACCAGATAAAACTCATACCTTCAGACCAGGACCCTTCGTCATGTCTCATCTCTTACTTGTTAGGGATATTTTTGGGTAGACAAAACTATCCTTAGGTTCAAATCTTCTTTTGAAAGCTAATTTTAAAAAGTAAGCACTCGATTTATCCATTACTATTAAATTATTTTTTTCCTTATTTTCCATAATTAGAGCCCTTAATTTTCTCTTATAAGAGGAAGAAAGAACTTCCTGCCATGGATCCATTATAAGATGTTGCGTTCATCACCATATGAGACACAAAGTAGAAGGATGATCACCTTTTCAAATTTATGAAAGAGGCCAGTTAATCACATGCTTCATGAAGAGAGTCCCTAATAGGGGTGATGGGCTGTGTTTCTTTTCCTCATGTTGCTGATGTGGCTTGAAGGCCAGACTTCAACTTCATAGGTGAGTGAGAAGTACCTACTCTGGTCCACCATGACTGTGAAATAAATGGGATCAAAAGTAGGAACTCAGTTAGCCTCTTGATATGTCTTCTGATTTTCATGTTAGGTGAATCCACAAGCTTTAAAAAATTACTATCACTGTGCTATACACAAGGTCTGTTATGTATAGGAGCAGGATGATTGATGTGCCCCAGGTTATCAGATAATCCTGTTTACCTGCTGACTCCTCCATGGTCTAGTCTTTTTCCCATCTGTAAAATAGAGATAATAAGCCAAAGTTCAGAGTGTTGTTGTGAATATTATTATACTATATTAGGTATATAAAGTAGTATGATGCCTAGTACAGAGTAAGTGTTCAGCAAATAAAGTATTTATATCAACTCAATATAAAAATAAGTGTAATTATGATTCTTATTTCTTCTCTTACCATCTTTCCCACTCCAGTGGATTTTTGCACTCTGGGTAAAAGTGTTTCAGGAGCTTGTTTGTTTTCTTCCTGCCATCTGTCTCCAAAATAATAGACAAGCCTGAGAACCTTTTCTAAAACTGAACCTTACCATTCAGTGATTCACAGGGCAATTGACCTGTTAAGTTATTTGAAACAATTTTACAAAGAAACAGGTTTACTTTGACTTTACACATCACTTTTTAAAAATACCAAATGTATTTTATTTAAAAAAGACAAAATTGATTGCAAGTAATGTGTCACTTGGAAATTCACTAACTTGACTTCATTACTGAGCAAAAGCAACATGACTTTAAGCACAAATACCCTTTTTTTGGGATATGGTTTTGGAGATAGGTAAAAAGACACCATTTATTTTTTTGTTGTTGCATTGACTTTTAAAAATTGACATTCGTTTGAGTCCTGGTTATAGAAGTATAAACAGTGCAAATGAATCTACCATTAACTATCACTGTCACATCCATGCTACCTATCTGCACATACATACCTGCTGATAAACCTGGAAGAGTTCCTGCTTCACAGTTACGTTTGAGCCCTGGGAGACAGGCCTGAACATACAACGTAGGACAAATCACTGGTATTCCTTTAAAGAACAGGTCACAGTAGAAATACTTCTTGGAAACAATTCATCCACTTTGGTATGTTTTAGGTTTTATTAGTGATTTACATAGTTGTTTATTTAATTAAATCATAACATAAAGCATTAAACACAAAATAACTATTAATTTCTTCAATATCTATGTTAGCAATTTTTGAAAAAAATACACACATATATACAGTTGACCTTTGAAACATGGGTTTGAACTGTGTGAGTTCACTAATACGTGGAGCCACAAATACATGATATATATACACATCATGGCCATCTATAGCCATCATGATATTAGGTGGGGAAGGAGAAAGTAAAAAGAAGAGCAAACACTTCCATGTGGAGAAAATATAGTTCAGATATTTAGATGCAAAACTGATATCCCCAGGTAAAGTACTTATAATGAATTTTCCAGAAAACTCCCTTGCCTGTCACAATGGGCCTGATGACTCTCTCAGTCCAAATATTCTGAAAACTGCAAAGATAGGCAGCCATGTGTTGGGAATAAAGTGAATGGATGGGGAAGGATGGATGGGTCTTGCATTTAGCTGTATTTTATAGTGTGGTCTCTAGCTATTGGTAAATCTCTAAAAAGCATTGGAATGCCAGAGTCCATTTACATAGGAATAGGAAAGCACTGTAGATATTACCAGTCCACATTTTTATCATGGCTTGAAATGACTAGGAAAATTTCCAACAAGTATAATGACAATAATTTTTATTCCAATGTAAAATGTAGCAGAACAAAAAGAAATTGATGTATAAATAGGTAAAATGCAAAATAAAATTACAAGGAAGGGAATACACAATAATTAAGACTAGGCCATTGGTTTGTAGCTGTGAGGCTGACAAGCTGTTAATTTTCAACATTCTAGAAAAAAAATCATTCTTGATTATAAACTATACCTATTTGTCATCAAGATTTTGAATTCTTTATCTTTTCATGTAGTGAAGAATATTACTTATATCTTTAAATATTGTGCATTTCTTTGCCAATGTTGCAGCTGAGTATCTTGTTCCAATCAATTTTGGTGTAAGTGACTGAAAGCTTTCAGTACAAGGCCTTGAACGTGGCATCTGACATTGTTTGATCATTTCCACTAATTTCTGTGTGATACTCAATTTCTGAAAGCTCTCTTTTTAGTAATTCCTTGACACTTTGGAACTTATTCAAAACAATACTAAATCCTGAATATTTTATAACTAACCATATGATAATAAACTATAATATTAAGTCCTCCAACCATCTGTGTTATAAGTGGTGTGATCTGTAACAATCATTCTAAAAGTTTTTATGCTGAAACTGGAAACTTTCAATAATTGTAATCTGTTGTCCATCTATAATTATAGCATGAATAGTATAGAAGCCATGGGAATAATTATCTTCACGTGAATCTTTCATGTACTGTCACAGGATTGTCTCAGAGACCTCAGACTCCCATCTGTATATTTTAGTTATGGATCACTTATTTCTTTCTTGAAGTGAGCAAACATAAAAGAAATTTTGATTTTGGGTCAAAAAACTACTACTGTCTCTGTCGTCATGTTCTATAATTAAGACCTGATTGGCTTCCCTGGTGGCGCAGTGGTTGAGAGTCCGCCTGCCGATGCAGGGGACACGGGTTCGTGCCCCGGTCCGGGAAGATCCCACATGCCGCGGAGCGGCTGGGCCCGTGAGCCATGGCCGCTGAGCCTGTGCTCCGCAACGGGAGAGGCCACAACAGTGAGAGGTCCGCGTACCGCAAAAAAAAAAAAAGACCTGATTTTCTATCCTTCTGCCTTCCCTGCTGAGGACTGATCCCTGTTATATTGGGAAATAAGTTGTCCCTTCCCTGAGAAAACATTATTATTAAGTAATAACCTGACATCATTAAATGCTTTATTAAATTTCCCTTGGGGGACATAAGAGATAAACTTTAGCAGCTATGTATACCTTCTCTCCATTCAACCTGAGTCTTGAAGTTGGCCATCCTGGGTTGATCTTGCCCACCTGGGCCACTGGTATGAGGTAGGTGGAGAGGAGGCCTTCTGCCTGCCACTCTCAAATTAAAAGGGCAAATTACAGAAAATAAATTCAAAATCCCTTAGTAATAAGAAGTATGAGAATATCATTTAAAACATTCAGGATTTCATGGATACAGTCCATTAAGGAGGGGTGAGTAGAGTTGTGTCTGAGGTATCCAGAGTAAACAAAAAAGTTAAATGGTATTGAACATCATGTAGAATTCAGAAAAAGTCATGTGGGCTAAAAAATGTCGCACCAGAAAGACAGAAATTATCCCCTATAATAACTACTAAATTGACTAGGATTTTGTCTAACCACTGCATTAATTTCTTTCCTCCATTTAAGAGCAGATGTTTAGGAGAAGAAATTATCTTCCAATAAATTGAATTTCAAGAATGTAACTTTTTTTCTCCTTGATTTCCAGCTGCAAAACTGGGTCCCATTGTGTTCTTCATCTACGGACATGTTCAAGCAGAGTTTGGATGATGATTTGGCTGAGACATTCAAGGAGAACTTTAAGTTCAGGTGGGTAGGTTCTCCCTGTGGTCTAAAAGCCACCTTCCAATTCTGAGTTTCCTTAATTTGTTATTTTGACATCATGAGTTCAGTCCAGAGAAACTCATGGGCCAGGGAAATAAAACGCAGACATGGGTGAGTGAGTTCGTTTTGCTGTGGCTGTCCAGTGACTGGGGGACTCAAGTCTCCCTTTTTGTCTTGATCTTGGCCATGTACTTGGTGACTGTTGTGGGAAATTTCCTCCTTCTTCTGATCGGACTGCACAGGAGGCTTCATACTCCCATGTATTTCTTCCTTAGTGTTTTATCTTTTGTGCACCTTTGTTATATAAACAGTTTTGCCCCACAAATGCTGGCCCACCTGCTCTCAGTCTAGAAGTCCATCCCATTCCACAGCTGTGTGCTCCAGTGCTGTGCATCCCTGGCATTGGGTGGGTCTGAGTTCTTTCTGCTGGGAGCCATGGACTATGACCGCTGCGTGACGGTGTGCTACCCACTGCACTACACAGTCATCATGCACGGAGGGCTGTGCCTGGGCCTGGCTGCCGGCTGCTTTGTGGCTGTTCTCATGAATTCACTGATGGAAACAATCATTACCTTTCAGCTTCTCCTGTGTCACAGTGTTATTAATCACTTTGCCTGTGCGACCCTAGCAGTGCTATGGCTAGTCTGTGTGGACATCTACTTCGATAAGGTCATGGTGGTTGCCCCAGTATTTCTGGTGATCATGCTTCCCTGTTCCCTGGTTCTGTTCTCCTATGGTCATATAGTTGTTGCCATTCTGCGCATTTGTTCTACTCAGAGACGTAGCAAAGCGTCTGGGACGTGCGTTTCTCACCTCACTGTGGTTTGCATGTGCTTTGGGGCTACCATCTTCACCTACCTGGGGCCACGGTCAGCCTCCTAGGTGGAAGAGGAGAAGATGGTTGCTCTATTCTATGCTGTGGTGGCACCTATGTTGGACCCCTTGATTTACAGCTGGAGGAATAAAGAAGTTATGGCCGCTCTCTGTAAATTTTTAGAGAAATTCAGAGATAAAGGGTAAAGACTATAAGAACTTCTTGCTATCTATCATCAAAATCAAAAAGGAGACCAGATAAGTGAAGGTGGGACTGCCACACTCACACTAAGGAAGACTATTATGGTCAGACCCTTGCTTTCGAATGAAGAATTCCTCCACATGATTAATGGATTTCCTTATATAGGCCAATACCAGTTAATTTACATGTCAGTGATTCAGCAAAGGGCCTTTTTTTAGATCGTCTTCTCTCAGGTATCCAGTAGTATTTAGACATCATCTGCCTATTTAAAAACTTTATTAGCGTACCAGTGTTTAAAGAAATGAGCCATGACTTCATCAAGCAGACCTGGTTTGTGGATTGAATGGGTAGATGAATTCCACCAATTAGGTTCACTTATACGTTTGTGGAACAGAATAGATAATGTCTGTTTCTCTTTCTACATGACAATACTCCAGTTGTCTGTAGAATAGCTTAATTTCCTCCAGGATAACCACAAATGGTTTTTTCAACTCTTTTAGAAATAATATCAGTTTTGAAACTTTCAATACCATCTGTGCCTTAGTCTAGACTGTGATATTATATCCTGAAATAAATAATATATGATAGAATATTTGTTCAGGCCATTATGCTGGATCTCATTTGCTTTTAAGATGAGAAATCTGTGGCTTCACTGTAGTCTTTTTTTATTGTGCTAAAACATACAATATGTAACAAAATTTGCTGTTTTAGTCTTTTTTTTTTTTTTTTTTTTGCGGTACGTGGGCCTCTCACTGTTGTGGCCTCTCCCGTTGCGGAGCACAGGCTTCAGACGCACAGACTCAGAGGCCATGGCTCGCAGGCCCAGCCACTCCGCAGCATGTGGGATCCTCCCGGACCGGGGCACGAACCCATGTCCCCTGCATCAGCAGGCGGACTCTCAACCACTGCACCACCAGGGAAGCCCTGTTTTAGTCATTTTTAAATGTACACTTCAGTGGCGTTAATTATATTTGCAATGTTGTGCAAACATCACCACTATCTTATTTCCAAAATTATTCATTACCAGTCTTTTATACAACTAATTTCCCAAGACCTGGTTCCTATAATCTAGTTACAGAGACTCTACACCCATTGCACTCTTTTCTTTTCTTAACTTAAACAAAGGTATATGCATTTTGTTCTGGTAATTGTTACTGATTTTCACACATCACACCAACTTGGCAAGATTATTTTGAATTTTGATTCTCCATTCCTTTTGTTTATTTTGTCTTTCTTTTTCAATGGATACAATAAGCAGAAAAAGTTATAAAAATAAACACCAAAAAATACATGTCAATTATGTATCACTGCAAACTTGGAAAAAAGTGGTCCACAATGTCTTGTAGTTGGAATCGTATAGTATGCAGCCTTTTCAGATTGACTACTTCACTTAGAGATTTACATTTAAGTTCATTCATGTCTTTTCATGGCTTAATCATTCATTTCTTTTCGGAACTGAATAAAATTCTATTGTCTGCATGTAGCACAGTTCATTCATTTACCTACTAAAGGATATCTTGTTTGCTTCTGAGTTTTGGTAATTATGAATAAAGCTGCTTATAAACATTCGTGTGCAGGTTTTGTGTGAACATATTTTCAACTCCTTTGGGTAAATACCAAGTAGCATGATTGCTGGATCGTATGGTAAAGGTATGTTTTGCTTTGTAGGAAACCACCAAACTGTCTCCCAAAGTGGCTGTATCACTTCGCTTTCCCACCAGCAATGAATGAGTGTTTCTATTGCTCCATATTTCACCAGCATTTGGTGTTGTCAGTGTTTTGTATTTTGGCCATTCTAACAGGTGTGTAGTGGTATTTTACTGTTGATTTAATTTGCATTTCCCTGATGACACATGATATGAAGCATCTTTTCATATGTTCATTTGCCATCTCTATATATTCTTTGGTGAGGTGTCTGTTAAGGTCTTTGGGCCATTTTTTAATCAGGGTGTTTGTTTTCTTATTGTTGATTTTTAAGAGTTACTTGTATATTTTAGATAATAGTTCTGTATCAGATGTATCTTTTGCAGAAATTTTCTCCCAGCCTCTGGATTGTCTTTCCATTCTCTTGACTTCATTCACTTTTAAATGGTGGTAGAAATACATATTTACGTATGCAAGAACTCAAAATTATGAGCCATTCATCCTTCATTAAGACTATAGGCAATACGACAAAAAATTTGAAAACTTCAGCCAATAGATGCTTTAAATAAAGGACTGGGGGGCATGAAACTGAAGTTGTGATAAGACAGGCAACAAGCTAAAACACTCTAAGTGTAAAATTGAGTTTTAAAAGCTCTAAATTTCGAGGAGAGGAACCCAGATGGCAGAGTAGAAGGATGTGCTCTCACTCCCTCTTGCGAGAACACCAGAATCACAACTAGCTGCTGGACAATCATCAACACGAAGACACTGGAACTCACCAAAAAAGATACTCCACATCCAAAGACAAAGGAGAAACCACAATGAGACGGTAGGAGGGGTGCATTCACAGTAAAATCAAATCCCATAACTGGTGGGTGAGTGACTCACAGACTGGCGAACACTTATACCACAGAAGTCCACCCACTGGAGTGAAGGTTCTGAGCCCCACGTCAGGCTTCCCAACCTGGGGGTCCAGCAAAGGGAGGAGGAATTCCTAGAGAATCAGACTTTGAAGCCTAGAGGGAATTGATTGCAGGACTTTGACAGGACTGGGAGAAACAGAGACTCCACTCTTGGAGGGCACACACAAAGTAGTGTGTGCATCGGGACCCAGGGGAAAGAGCAGTGACCCCAGGGGAGACTGAACCAGACCTACCTGCTAGTGTTGGAGGGTCTCCTGCAGAGGCGGGGGGTGGGGCTGTGGCTCACCTTGGGGACAAGGACACTGGCAGCAGAAGTTCTGGGAAGTACTCCTTGGCGTGAGCCCTCCAAGAGTCTGTCATTAGCCCTACAAAGAGCCCAGGTAGGCTCCAGTGTTGGGTTGCCTCAGGCCAAACAACCAACAGGGAGGGAACCCAGCCCCACCCATCAACAGTCAAGTGGATTAAAGTTTTACTGAGCTCTGCCCACCACCAGTCCCTCCCATCAAGCCTCTTAGATAGCCTCATCCACCAGAGGGCAGACAGCAGAAGCAAGAAGAACTACAGTCCTGCAGCCTGTGGAACAAAAACCACATTCACAGAAAGATAGACAAGATGAAAAGGCAGAGGGCTATGCACCAGATGAAGGAACAAGATAAAACCCCAGAAAAACAACTGAATGAAGTGGAGATAGGCAACCTTCCAGAAAAAAAATTCAGAATAATGATAGTGAAGATGATCCAGGACCTCGGAAAAAGAATGGAGGCAAAGATCGAGAAGATGCAAGAAATGTTTAACAAAGACCTAGAAGAATTAAAGAACAAACAGAGATGAACAATATAATAACTGAAATGAAAACTATACTAGAAGGAATGAATAGCAGAATAACTGAGGCAGAAGAACGGTAAGTGAACTGGAAGATAGAATGGTGGAATTCACTGCTGCGGAACAGAATAAAGAAAAAAGAATGAAAAGAAATGAAGACAGCCTAAGAGACCTCTGGGACATTAAATGCAACAACATTCGCATTATAGGGGTCCCAGAAGGAGAAGAGAGAGAGAAAGGACCAGAGAAAATATTTGAAGAGATTATAGTCAAAAACTTCCCTAACATGGGAAAGGAAATAGCCACCCAAGTCCAGGAAGCACAGAGAGTCCCATACAGGATAAACCCAAGGAGAAACTCACCAAGACACATAGTAATCAAATTGGCAAAAATTAAAGACAGAGAAAAATTATTGAAAGCAGCAAGGGAAAAACGAAAAATAACATACAAGGGAACTCCCATAAGGTTAACAGCTGATTTCTCAGCAGAAACTCTACAAGCCAGAAAGGAGTTGCATGATATACCTAAAGTGATGAAAAGGAAGAACCTACAACCAAGATTACCCAGCTAGGATCTCATTCAGATTCGATGGAGAAATCAAAAGCTTTACAGACAAGCAAAAGCTAAGAGAATTCAGCACCACCAAACCAACTCTACAAAAAATGCTAAAGGAACTTCTCTAACTGGGAAACACAAGAGAAGAAAAGGACCTACAAAAACAAACCCAAAACAGTTAAGAAATTGGTCATAGGAACATACATATCAATAATTACCTTAAACATGAATGGATTAAATGCTCCAACCAAAAGACACAGGCTTGCTGAATGGATACAAAAACAAGACCCATAAATATGCTGCCTACAAGAGACCCACTTCAGACCTAGGGACACATACAGACTGAAAGTGAGGGAATGGAAAAAGATATTCCATGCAAATGGAAATCAAAAGAAAGCTGGAATACCTATACTCATATCAGATAAAATAGACTTTAAAATAAAGAATGTTCCAAGAGACAAGGAAGGACACTACCTAATGATCAAGGGATCAATCCAGTAAGAAGATATAACAGTTATAAATATATATGCACCCAACATAGGAGCACCTCAATACATAAGGCAACTGCTAACAGCTATAACAGAGGAAACTGACAGTAACACAATAATAGTGGGGGACTTTAACACCTCACTTACACCAATGGACAGATCATCCAAAATGAAAATAAATAAGGAAACCGAAGCTTTAAATGACACAGTAGATAAGATAGATTTAATTGATATATATAGGACATTCCATCCAAAAACTGCAGATTACACTTTCTTCTCAGGTGCGCACAGAACATTCTCCAGGATAGATCACATGTTGGGTCACAAATCAAGCCTCAGTAAATTTAAGAAAATTGAAATCATATCAGGCATCTTCTCTGACCACAACACTGTGAGATTAGAAATGAACTACAGGAAAAAAAAAGTAAAAAACACAAACATATGGAGGCTAAACAATACATTAATAAATAACCAAGAGATCACTGAAGAAATCAAAGAGGAAATCAAAAAATACCTAGAGACAAATGACAATGAAAACACGATGATCCAAAACCTATGGGATGCAGCAAAAGCAGTTCTAAGAGGGAAGTTTATAGCTGTACAAGCCTACCTCAAGAAACAAGAAAAATCTCAAGTAAACAATCTAACCTTACACCTAAAGGAACTAGAGAAAGAAGAACAAACAAAACCCAAAGTTAGCAGAAGGAAAGAAATCATAAAGGTTAGAGCAGAAGTAAATGAAATAGAAACAGAGAAAACAATAGCAAAGATCGATAAAACTAAAAGCTGGTTCGTGGAGAAGATAAACAAAATTGATAAACCATTAGCCAGACTCATCAAGAAAAAGAGGGAGAGGACTCAAATCAATAAAATTCGAAATGAAAAAAGTTACAACAGGCACCGCAAAAATACAAAGCATCCTAAGAGACTAGTACAAGCAACTCTATGGCAATAAAATGGACAACCTGGAAGAAACGGACACATTCTTAGAAAGGTATAACCTTCCAAGACTGAACCAGGAAGACACAGAAAATATGAACAGACCAATCACAAGTAATGAAATTGAAACTGTGATTAAAAATCTTCCAACAAACAAAAGTCCAGGACCAGATGGCTTCACAGGTGAATTCTATCAAACATTTAGAGAAGAGCTAACACCCATCCTTCTCAGACTCTTCCAAAAATTTCAGAGAAGGAGCACTCCCAAACTCATTCTATGAGGCCACCATCACCTGATAACAAAACCAGACAAAGATACTACAAAAAAAGAAAATTACAGACCAATATCACTGATGAATATAGATGCAAAAATCCTCAACAAAATACTAGCAGACAGAATCCAACAACACATTAAAAGGATCATACACCATGATGAAGTGGGATTTATCCAGGGATACAAGGATTCTTCAATTTATGCAAATCAATCAATGTGATACACCATATTAACAAATTGAAGAATAAAAACCATATAGTCATCTCAATAAATGCAGGAAAAGCTTTCAACAAAATTCAACACCCATTTATGATAAAAACTCTTCAGAAAGTGGGCATAGAGGGAACCTACCTAAACATAATAAAGGCCATATACGACAAACCCATAGCAAACATCATTCTCAATGGTGAAAAACTGAAAGCATTTCCTCTAAGATCAGGAACAAGACAAGGATGGCCACTCTTGCCACTATTATTCAACATAGTTTTGGAAGTCCTAGCCACGGTAATCAGAGAAGAAAAAGAAATACAAATTGGAAAAGAAGTAAAACTGTCACTGTTTGCTGATGACATGATACTATACATAGAGAATCTTAAAAATGCCACCAGAAAACTACTAGAGCTAATCAATGAATTTGGTAAAGTTGCAGGATACAAAATTAATGCACAGAAATCTCCTGCATTCCTATACACTAATGATGAAAAATCTGAGAGAGAAATTATGGAAACACTCCCATTTACCATTGCAACAAAAAGAATAAAATACCTAGGAATAAACCTACCTAGGGAGAAAAAAGACTTGTATGCAGAAAACTGTAAGACACTGGTGAAAGAAATTAAGGATGGTACCAACAGATGGAGAGATATGCCATGTTCTTGGATTGGAAGAATCAACATTGTGAAAATGACTGTACTACCCAAAGCAACCTACAGATTCAATGCAATCCCTATCAAATTACCAATGGCATTTTTTATGGAACTAGAACAAATCATCTTAAAATTTGTATGGAGACTCAAAAGACCCCGCATAGCCAAAGCAGTCTTGAGGGAAAAAAACGGAGCGGGAGGGATCAGGCTCCCTGCCTTCAGACGATAGTACAAAGCTACCGTAATCAAGACAATATGGTACTGGCACAAAAAGAGAAACATAGATCAATGGAACAAGATAGAAAGCCCAGAGATAAACCCATGCACCTATGGTCAACTAATCTATGACAAAGGAGGCAAAGATATACAATGGAGGGAAGACAGTCTCTTCAATAATGGTGCTGAGAAAACTGGACAGCTACATGTAAAAGAATGAAATTAGAACACTCCCTAACACCATACACAAAAATAAACTCAAAATGGATTCGAGTCCTAAATGTAAGACTGCACACTATAAAACTGTTAGAGGAAAACATAGGAAGAACACTCTTTGAGATAAATCACAGCAAGATCTTTTTCGATCCACCTCCTAGAGTAATGGAAATAAAAACAAAAATAAACAAATGAGACCTAATGAAACTTCAAAGCTTTTGCACAGCAAAGGAAACCACAAACAAGACGAAAAGACAACCCTCTGAATGGAAGAAAATATTTGCAAAGGAATTAGTGGACAAAGGATTAATTTCCAAAATATATAAACAGCTCATGCAGCTCAATATTGCAGAAACAAACAACCCAATCCAAAAATGGGCAGAAAACCTAAATAGACATTTCCCCAAAGAAGACATACAGATGGCCAAGAACCACATGAAAAGCTGCTCAACATCACTGATTGTTAGAGAAATGCATATCAAAATTACAGTGAGGGGGCTTCCCTGGTGGCGCAGTGGTTGAGAGTCTGCCTGCCGATGCAGGGGACACGGGTTCGTGCCTCAGTCTGGGAAGATCCCACATGCCGCGGAGCGGCTGGGCCCGTTAGCCATGGCCGCTGAGCCTGCGCGTCCAGAGCCTGTTCTCCGCAACGGGAGAGGCCACAACAGTGAGAGGTCCGCGTACCACAAAAAAAAAAAAAAAAAAAAAAAATTACAGTGAGTTATCACCTCACACCAGTTAGAATGGGCATCATCAGAAAATCTACAAACAACAAATGCTGGAGAGAGTGTGGAGAAAAGGGAACCCTCTTGCACTGTTGGTGGGAATGTAAATTGATATAGCCACTATGGAGAACAGTATGGAGGTTCCTTAAAAAACTAAAAATAGTATTACCATATGATCCAGCAATCCTGCTACTGGGCATATATCCAGAGAAGACCATAATTCAAAAAGACACATGCACCCCAATATTCATTGCAGCACTATTTACAATAGCCAGGTCATGGAATCAACCTAAATGCCCATCGACAGATGAATGGATAAAGAAGATGTGGCACATATATACAATGGAATATTACTCAGCCATAAAAAGGAAGGAAATTGGGTCATTTGTTGAGACGTGGATGGATCTAGAGACTGTCATACAGAGTGAAGTAAATTCGAAAGAGAAAAACAAATATCGTATATTAACGCATGTATGTGGAACCTAGAAAGATGGTACAGATGAACCAGTTTGCAGGGCAGAAGTTGAGACACAGATGTAGAGAACAAACGTATGGACACCAAGGGGGGAAAACTGTGGTGAGGTGATGATGGTGGTGTGCTGAATTGGGCGATTGGGATTGACATGTATATACTGATGTGTATAAAATTGATGACTAATAAGAACCTGCAGTATAAGAAAACAAAGAAAAAAAACAACTAATACTAAACTTTGGGTTATTTGTATGGAAATATGTTCATATAAATGTTTCAGACATTACATGAAATTTCTAAATAATGTTATAAGTCATAATTTACTTATTACTTTAAAATGTATATCTCAGAAATAACTAAATTTCCTTGTCAATTGCATTATTACGAACTTTCATCAAATCTTAAAAAAAAAAACCTCTAAATTTCTACATGTTGAAAGTGAAGAAACAAAGGCCAGAGTGGGGAGTACAAAATGAAGCTGCTGCCCCCAGAGGGAATAAGGACTTGGATAGAGCCCAGTATCTAGAAAGAGGTCTTAATTACCTCAGATTAACCACATTCCCTTAAGAGACTATCCCAAGTAGTTCTTTTTTTTTTTTTGCGGTACACGGGCCTCGCACTGTTGTGGCCTCTCCCGTTGTGGAGCACAGGCTCCGGACGCGCAGGCTCAGCGGCCATGGCTCACGGGCCCAGCCGCTCCACAGCATGCGGGATCTTCCCGGACCGGGGCACGAACCCGTGTCCCCTGCATCGGCAGGCGGACTCTCAACCACTGCGCCACCAGGGAAGCCCCCAAGTAATTCTTTCATACCTCTTAACCCTGTGTATCTGAGGCTTGGCAGGAAGTCCACAGTTTCCAGCTTGTCCTTCATCATCTGGGATTTTTTTTTTTTTTTTTTTTTTTTTCTGTACGTGGGCCTCTCACTGCTGTGGCCTCTCCCGTTGCGGAGCACAGGCTCCGGACACACACAGGCTCCGCGGCCATGGCTCGCGGGCCCAGCCGCTCCGCGGCATGTGGGATCTTCCGGGATCGGGGCACGAACCCGTGTCCCCTGCATCGGCAGGCGGACTCTCAACCACTGCGCCACCAGGGAAGCCCATCATCTGGGATTTTATCTCAATTTGCCCTACACATCTGACCAAAATACTCATCTGCTCTGATACCACAATCATTCCCAGTTGTCCCCTGAAACTTGTGCTTCATTATCAGCAAAATGCTCTATATTCTGCATGGCTTTTAAAAAATGTATTCTTCTTGGGCAGTGGACACTGCCACTTCTTTCCATTAGTGACCACCACATCATGATAGATTTAAAATCCATTTTGGAAAATTGTGGATGATGTCAAATGAAACATTTTGGGGGATGGCAAACATTTTGGGGGATGCTAGGATTTTGAGAGAAATAGGGGTCAGGGATTTGAAAGAAATGCCTTACTTTTATTTGTTACAATTTGTTTTTTATACTTCAGCCCTAAGATAAACTGTTAAAGGCTGCTTAATTACCATAAACATGTGGCAGACTGAATTGCTTATAACGGCCAATATTTCCATTTATCATTTCATGAAACCCCAATGAATTTGACAGCTTTTCTTTCTGTGAGGGTACTTAAGAGTTCATCAGATTACAGAGAAATGATTTTAGTAAACTAGAGTTTTGTCCCAGAACATGAAATATTGGTCAAATGGTTCCCAAAGGCAGCTGACAAGGTAATAATGATCCCATCATGATACATTTATTTAGCACACAATTATGGCACAAGCATTTAAAACAAAAAATTTATTTAAAATTTTACTGAAGTCTAGCAATATGTTTACTTTGGATATTAATATCTCCCCTGGAGTGCTGATATGATTGTCCTGTTTCAAGCAACTGAAGATTGAATAATAATTGAAAATCTATAAGTAGATTTAAAAGTAGTACTTTTTCTTCTTTTCGTGTTTCAGCAAAGAATAGATTCATATGTGGTTCTTGTCAAAGCATGTAGCCATGAGTGAATTTCTTTCCTCTGTGGAACTAATATTGTATAAAATAAGTAAGATTGTACAATAGGCAAATAGAAATTTCTCATGGCTCCCACGAGAGGCCTGAACTGCCATTGTCAAAGTACTTTTCTCTTGGGTGTTTGCAGAGATGTAGGGCAAAGTCTTGAAACCATATAAAGCCCTCAGAATCCAAAGATCTTCACAGCTTGGTGTGCCTAAGACCACTGCAGCTTCCACTGGGAAGGCAGTGGGTGCTCTGGCCCCAGGGTGCTGGCATGGTCATCCTGGTGCCACATCACGCACAGATGTGGTCTTGGTGCCCAGGGGTCACCTCTCATCTAGTCCTGGCGATCAGTTTGGAAGCAGCTGGGTAATCTGTGCCCTTTCACACTTTGTAGGTTTTAGAGAGTGGGTTCCTCACAGCTATTCAATACCTGAACCTTTCTTTTCAACTTCTTCCTATTTTAGAATCAGTGAAGAACTTCTTTTTCACAATCTGCTCCCTCAGAGGCTGCTGAGAGCCAAGGTAAGTGTCCCCTCTCAGAACATCACTTTCTAATGATACAGGCACCTCTGTTTCAGGTTCATATGGCACAGCAATGTTTAAATCCAAAATTTTAATTCTGTTATCACGCTTCTCCCTCCTACCCACCTTCAATCTCCAGCAATCAGTCAGGGTGATAATCTCATCTTCTGAACTCTAAGTGCAGCCATATATGCAGTGAGCAGAGAGAACACGTTCCCCCTACTACTTTTGAGGGGCATCTCTTGAAGTTGGGTCAGAAACAAGCACATCCGGTTCTGATCCCAACTTACAGATTCCTATTATGCCTTCTGACATCCATGTACTGCAGGCTGCTGCATCTTCCCGGCAATTCATTTGTGATGGTGGCTACAAAAACTGCTGTTGTCTTGACAGGGAAGGAGGTTATATTTTTATCAAATTTTAATTACTTGGAATCTACCCTTGTACAGAATCCAGACAGAATTAAAAGAAAGTGTACACACAGCAGGCACAAGAACGGAGAGAAAAAGCTAAGGTGTTTGATTCTAGATCGTTGGTAAAAATCTCAAATGAGGGGGTAACAAGTTTGAGTACACTGTAGTGGAGTAGCAACTACTATGAGTGAAAAGGCCTACAAAGTTTATGGTAAGATAATACATTGACAACACATGTAGTTAATTCCTCCTATTTGTGTGCAGTAATTAGTGCTTATGCACTCTTCATTTAGTTGATGAGAAAGAGGGAAGTCTTTTGTTGAGCTTCCTCTAGGAGTGCAGTTACTTGTATGACTTATGAGCAGGTACGTCTAAATATGTTAGTCTTTTTTCTTTAACAAATATTGTAACTGGGGTGATTTTTCTTTTCTTTGTGTGTGTCTTTTTTTTTTTTTTTTGCATTACGTGGGCCTCTCACTGTTGTGGCCTCTCCCGTTGCGGAGCACAGGCTCCGGACGCGCAGGCTCAGTGGCCATGGCTCACGGGCCCAGCTGCTCCACGGCATGTGGGATCTTCCCGGACCGGGGCACGAACCCCTGTCCCCTGCATCGGCAGATGGACTCTCAACCACTGTGCCACCAGGGAAGCCCTCTTTGTGTGTGTCTTTAAGAGTGTGTCTGTAAAGTATGAGGGTGTATTCCAACTAGCGTCTTAATCTCTGATTTGGCAACCCTGGCGCATCCAAATCCACCCCCTCACCACATCAAAAACCAGGGTGGAATGTGAGGAAGTTAGCAGCTGCTGAAACACGTTCAATGATTACTTACTGTCTATAATACGGGATAAGTCTTAAATCCCTTAGTACTTCATATGAAGGTCTCCATAATCTGGTCCTTAACACTATTTTATCTCTCCTTTTCTCTCTCTCTCCCCCACCTCCTTTCTCTCGCTCTCCTGTCCCCCCCTTTTCTCTCTCTCTTTTTCTGTTCATTCATTAACTTGCCCACTCACAGAGCAGGTAAATCTGAATGAGTTACTTCCCTGAAAATGTCAGGCTGTTTCCTATCTCTATGCCTTTGTTCACTCTGATTCATCTGCCTAAAATGCCTCATCCTCTAACTTATTTATATTTTAAGACTCAATCTAATGATTATCTCTTCTCTGATACATTTACCAGGCATTTATATATGTTCATTGCTGTTTTATATGTGTGATTAAATACATATCTGTGTCACATTTCTTAAAATTTGAGCTCATCTCTAATAGCCTGTGCCTGTAATGAAATTTCAGTACAGTTAGAGAACATTTCCTAAAGTTATCAGAAATTTTAAATATAAAAAAGGTGTTGAGGGCAAAATCTGGAATTCATTATCTGTACATGAGAGAGCCTAGTGGTTGAGGCTACGCTTTTATAGTCAGACAGACCATGGCTTCACTGTAATTCTGATTTCATCACTCTCAAACTTGGAAATGTTACTTAATGAGTCTCAACTACAGTGTCCTCTGTGAAATCAGAGTAACAATACCTCACTGGTTTGTAGATTAAATGGGATATTCAAAAAATACTTAGCAAATTTCCCAGCACCTAGCAATAATTGATAAATTATTATTAGAGAATATTCTGGACTGATTGTTCAGGCTTCATGTTAAAACTCGTCAAAACAAAACCCTACCAAATTCATGCCCATTGCCATCTCTTCAACTCTGAGGAAATGTCCGTAAACACCCCAAGTTTTCCCCATCGTAGTAAGTAAATGGCACACTTCCATATAATAAGCCGTATACCTGAGATTCCTCCTTGATTTCTCTCTTCTTACCTCCCGTATTTAATCCATCAATTACCATTAAAGATGCTTCTAAAATGGATCTGCAGTGCACTCACTTCCCTGAAACCACTGCTTTCAAGGTTACTGTCACCTTCGCTGAGCACCCTCCAGTAGTCTCACAACTCCCACTCTGGCCTCTCTAGAATCTTTTGCAATGACAAAGTTACCTTTCCAAGCTTGAATCATACCGTGCCCCTGTTCAGCTTGAATCCTTTCACTTGCTTCTCATTGTATTTTCTTTAACAACTTTATTGGACTATAATTGCTTTACAGTGGTGTGTTAGTTTCTGCTTTATAACAAAGTGAATCAGCTATACATATACGTATATCCCCATATCTCCTCCCTCTTGCGTCTCCCTCCCGTCCTCCCTACCCCACCCCTCTAGGTGGTCACAAAGCATTGAGCTGATCTCACTGTGCTATGCGGCTGCTTCCCACTAACTATCTGTTTTATATTTGGTAGTGTATATACGTCCATGCCACTCTCTCACTTCGTCCCAGCTTACCCTTCCCCCTCGCCGTGTCCTCAAGTCCATTCTCTATGTCTGCATCTTTATTCCTGTCCTGCCCCTAGGTTCTTCAGAACCACTTTTTTTTTAGATTCCATATATTTGGGTTAGCATATGGTATTTGTTTTTCTCTTTCTAACTTACTTCACCCTGTGTGACAGACTCTAGGTCCATCTACCTCACTACAAATAACTCAATTTCATTTCTTTTTATGGCTGAGTAATATTCCATTGTATATATGGGCCACATCTTCGTTATCCATTCATCTGTTGATGGACACTTAGGTTGCTTCCATGTCCTGGCTGTTGTAAATAGAGCTGCAATGAAGATTGTGGTACATGACTCTTCTTGAATTATGGTTTTCTCAGGGTATATGCCCAGTAGTGGGATTGCTGGGTCATATGGTAGTTCTATTTTTAGATTTTAAAGAACCTCCATACTGTTCTCCATAATGGCTATATCAATTTACATTCCCACCAACAGTGCAAGAGGGTTCCCTTTTCTCCACACCCTCTCCAGCATTTATTGTTTGTAGATTTTTTGATGATGACCATTCTGACCAGAATGAGGTGATACCTCATTGTGGTTTTGATTTGCATTTCTCTAATGATTAGTGTTGTTGAGCATCCTTTCATGTGTTTGTTGGCAATCTGTATATCTTCTTTGGAGAAATGTCTGTTTAGATCTTCTGCCCATTTATGGATTGAGTTGTTTGTTTTTGTGATACTGAGCTGCATGAGCTGCCTGTATATTTTGGAGACTAATCATTTGTCAGTTGCTTCATTTGCAACTATTTTCTCCCATGCTGAGGGTTGTCTTTTCATCTTGTTTATGGTTTCCTTTGCTGTGCAAAAGCTTTTAAGTTTCATTAGGTCCTTTGTTTATTTTTGTTTTTATTTCCATTTCTCTAGGAGGTGGGTCAAAAAGGATCTTGCTGTGATTTATGTCATAGAGTGTTCTGCCTATGTTTTCCTCTAAGAGATTGATAGTTTCTGGCATTACATTTAGGTCTTTAATCCATTTTGAGTGTATTTTTGTGTGTGGTGCTAGGGAGTGTTCTAATTTCATTCTTTTACTTGTAGATTTCCAGTTTTCCCAGCACCACTTATTGAAGAGGCTGTCTTTTCTCCATTGTATATTCTTTCCTCCTTTATCAAAGATAAGGTGAGGGCTTCCCTGGTGGCGCAGTGGTTGAGAGTCTGCCTGCCGATGCAGGGGACATGGGTTCATGCCCCGGTCTGGGAAGATCCCACATGCCGCGGAGCAGCTGTGAGCCATGGCCACTGAGCCTGCGCGTCCAGAGCCTGTGCTCCGCAGTGGGAGAGGCCACAACAGTGAGAGGCCCGCATACCGCAAAAAAAAAAAAAAAAAAAAAGATAAGGTGAGCATGTGTGTGGGGGTTTATCTCTGGACTTTCTATCCTGTTCCATTGATCTATATTTCTTTTTTTGTACTAGTACCATACTGTAGCTTTGTAGTATAGTCTGAAGTCAGGGAGCCTGATTCCTCCAGCTCTATTTTTCTTTCTCAGGATTGCTTTGGCTATTTGGGGCCTTTTGTGTTTCCATACAAATTGTGAAATTTTTGGTTCTAGTTCTGTGAAAAATGCCATTGGTAGTTTGATAGGGATTGCACTGAATCTGTAGATTGCTTTGGGTAGTATAGTCATTTTCACAATGTTGAGTCTTCCGATCCAAATACATGGTATATCTCTCCATCTGTTTGTATCATCTTTAATTTCTTTCATCAGTGTCTTATAGTTTTCTGCATACAGGTCTTTTGTCTCCTTAGGTAGGTTTATTCCTAGGTATTTTATTCTTTTTGTTGCATTGGTAAATGGGAGTGTTTCCTTAATTTCTCTTTCAGACTTTCCATCATTAGTGTATAGGAATGCAAGAGATTTCTGTGCATTAATTTTGTATCCTGCTACTTTACCAAATTCATTGATTAGTTCTAGTAGTTTTCTGGTAGCATCTTTGGCATTCTCTATGTATAGTATCATGTTATCTGCAAACAGTGACAGCTTTACTTTTTCTTTTCAAGTTTGGATTCCTTTTTATTTCTTCTTCTTCTCTGATTGCTCTGGCTAAAACTTCCAAAACTATGTTGAATAATAGTGGTGAGAGTGGGCAACCTTATCTTATTCTGATATTGGAAATGGTTTCATTTTTTCACCATTGAGAACGATGTTGGCTGTGGATTTGTCATATATGGCCTTTATTATGTTGAGGAAAGTTCCCTCTGTACCTACTTTGTGGAGTGTTTTTATCATAAATGGGAGTTGAATTTTGTTGAAAGCTTTTTCTCCATCTATTGAGATGATCATATGGTTTTTCTCCTTCAGTTTGTTAATATGGTGTATCATATTGATTGATTTGTGTAAATTGAAGAATCCTTGCATCCCTGGGATAAACCCCACTTGATCATGGTGTATGATCCTTTTAATGTGCTGGTGGATTCTGTTTGCTAGTATTTTGTTGAGGATTTTTGCATCTATGTTCATCAGTGATATTGGTCTATAGTTTTCTTTCTTTGTGACATCTTTGTCTGGTTTTGGTATCAGGGTGATGGTGGCCTCGTAGAATGAGTTTGAGAGTGTTCCTCCCTCTGCTATATTTTGGAAAGGTTTGAGAAGGATAAGTATTAGCTCTTCTCTAAATGTTTGATAGAATTCGCCTATGAAGCCATCTGGTCCTGGGCTTTTGTTTGTTGGAAGATTTTTAATCATAGTTTAAATTTCAGGGCTTGTGATTCGTCTGTTTATATTTTCTCTTTCCTTCTGGTTCAGTCTCGAGAGGTTGTCCTTTTCTAAGAATGTGTCCATTTCTTCCAGGTTGTCAATTTTTTTGGCATATAGTTGCTTGTAGTAATCTCTCATGATCCTTTGTATTTCTGCAGTGTCAGTTGTTATTTCTCCTTTTTCATTTCTAATTCTATTGATTTGAGTCTTCTCCCTCTTTTTCTTGATGAGTCTGGCTAATGGTTTATCAATGTTGTTTATCTTCTCAAAGAACCAGCTTTTAGTCTTATTGATCTTTGCTATTGTTTCCTTCATTTCTTTTTAATTTATTTCTGATCTGATCTTTATGATTTCTTTCCTTCTGCTAACTTTGGGGTTTTTTTTGTTCTTCTTTCTCTAATTGCTTTAGGTGTAAGGTTAAGTTGTTTTTTTGAGATGTTTCTTGTTTCTTGTGGTAGGATTGTATTGCTATAAACTTCCCTCTTAGAACTGCTTTTGCTGCATCCCATAGGTTTTGGGTCGTCGTGTTTTCATTGTAATTTGTTTCTAGGTACTTTTTGATTTCCTCAGTGATCTCTTGGTTATTTAGTATTGTATTGTTTACCCTCAATGTGTTTGTATTTTTTACAGAGTTTTTCCTGTAATGGATATTTATTTTCATAGCGTTGTGGTCAGAAAAGATACTTGATATGATTTCAGTTTTCTTAAATTTACCAAGGTTTGATTTGTGACCCAAGATATGATCTATCCTGGAGAATGTTCCATGAGTACTTGAGAAGAAAGTGTATTCTGTTGTTTTTGGATGGAATATCCTATAAATATCAAGTCCATCTTGTTTAATGTATCACTTAAATCTTGTGTTTCCTTATTTATTTTCATTTTGGATAATCTATCCATTGGTGAAAGTGGGGTGTTAAAGTCCCCCACTATTATCATGTTCCTGTTAATCTCCCCTTTTAGGGTTGTTAGCATTTGCCTTTTATACTGAGGTACTCCTATGTTGGGTGCATAATTATCTACAATTGTTATATGTTCTTCTTGTATTGATCCCTTGATCATTATGTAGTGTTCTTCTTTGTCTCTTGTAATAGTTTTTATTTTAAAGTCTTTTTTGTCTTATATGAGAATTGCTACTCCAGCTTTCTTTTGGTTTCCATTTGCATGCAATTTCTTTTTCCTTCCCCTCACTTTCAGTCTGTATGTGTTCCTAGGTCTGAAGTAGGTCTCTTGTAGATAGCATATATACGGGTCTTGTTTTTGTATCCATTTGGCCAGTCTGTGTCTTTTGGTTGGAGCATTTAATCCATTTACATTTAAGGTAACTATTGATATGTGTGCTCCTATTACCATTTTCTTAATTGTTTTGGGTTTGTTATTGTATGTCTTTTCCTTCTCTTGTATTTCCTGCCTAGAGAAGTTCCTTTAGCATTTATTGTAAAGCTGGTTTGGTGGTGCTGAATTCTCTTAGCTTTTGCTTGTCTGTAAAGGTTTTAATTTCTCCATCTAATCTGAATGAGATCCTTTCTGGGTAGAGTAATCTTGGTTGTAGGTTTTTCCTTTTCATCACTTTAAATATGTCCTGCCACTCTCTTCTGGTTTGCAAAGTTTCTGCTGAAAGATCAGCTTTTAACCTTATGGGGATTCCCTTGTATGTTATTTGTTGCTTTCCCCTTGTTGCTTTTAATATTTGTTCTTTGTATTTAATTTTTGATAGTTTGATTAATATGTGTCTTCGTGTGTTTCTCCTTGGATTTATCCTGTATGGGACTCTCTGCGCTTCCTGGACTTGATTGACTATTTCCTTTCCCATATTAGGGACGGTTTCAACTGTAATCTCTTCAAATATTTTCTCAGTCCCTTTCTTTTTCTCTTCTTCTGGGACCCCTATAATTCGAATGTTGGTGCATTTAATTTTGTCCCAGACGTCTCTGAGACTCTCCTCAATTCTTTTCATTGTTTTTTTCTTTATTGTGCTCTGCAGTAGTTATTTCCACTATTTTATCTTCTAGGTTACTTATCCATTCTTCCTCCTCAGTTTTTCTGCTATTTATTCCTTCTAGAGAATTTTTAATTTCATTTATTGTATTGTTCATCATTGTTTGTTTGATACTTAGTTCTTCTAGTTCCTTGTTAAACGTTTCTTGTATTTTCTCCATTCTATTTCCACAATTTTGGATCCTCTTTACTGTCATTATTCTGAATTCTTTTTCAGGTAGACTGCCTATTTCCTCTTATTTGTTTGGCCTGGTGGGTTTTTACCTTACTCCTTCATCTGCTGTGTATTCCTCTGTCTTCTCATTTTGCTTAACTCACTGTGTTTGGGGTCTCCTTTCTGCAGGCTGCAGGTTCATAGTTTCCGTTGTTTTTGGCGTCTGCCCCCAGTGGGTAAGCTTGGTTCAATGGGTTATGTAGGCTTCCTGGTTGAGGGGACTTTTGCCTGTGTTCTGGTGGATGATGCTGGAACTTATCTTTCTGGTGGGCAGGACCGCGTCTGGTCGTGTGTTTTGTGGTGTCCGTAAACTTAGTATGATTTTAGGCAGCCTCTCTGCTATTGGGTTGGTTTATGTTCCTGTCTTGCTAGTTGTTTGGCATAGGTTGCCCTGTACTGTAGCTTGCTGTCACTGAGTGGAGCTGGGTCTTAGTGCTGAGTTGGAGATCTCTGAGAGAGCTTTCGCTGTTTGATATTACGTGGGGCTGGGTGGTCTCTGGTGGACCAATGTCTTGAACTTGGCTCTCCCACCTGACAGGCTCAGGCCTGACACCTGGCTGGAGCACCAAGACTCTGTCAGCCCCCTGGCTCAGAAGAAAAGGGAGGAAAAAAAGAAAGAAACCAAAAAGAAATAAAATAAAATTATCTAATAAAGTATTATTAAAAATAAAAAGTAATTAAAGAAAAGAAGGAGAAAGCAACCAAACCATAAACAAATCTACCAGTGATAACAAGTGCTAAAAACTAAACTAAAAATATAAAAAAATAAAAACTGACAAACAGAACCCAGGACAAATGGTGAAAGCAAAGCTGTAGAGACAAAATCACCCGAGGAAGCATATACATACACAGTCACAAAAGGAGAAAAAGGAAAAAAAATATATATATATATATAAAAAGGAAGAGAGCAACAAAATCAATAAACAAATATACCAATGGTAATGAGGATAATAATCTCTAAATACTAAACTAAGATGGACATAAAACCAGAAACAATTTAGATGCAGAAAGCAAACCCCAAGTCTACAGTTGATCCCAATGTCCACCACCTCAACTTTGGGATGATTTGTTGTATTATTTGTTGATTTGTATCTGGAATACAGGTATTCCACAGATGCAGGGCACATCAATTTGATTATGGAGATTTAATCCGCTGCTCCTGCGGCTGCTGGGAGAGATTTCCCTTTCTCTTCTTTGTTTGCACAGCTCCTGGGGTTCAGCTTTGGATTTGGCCCCGCCTCTGTGTGTAGGTCACCTGAGGGCGTTTGTTCTTCGCTCAGACAGGACGGGGTTAAAGGAGCAGCTGATTCGGGGGCTCTGGCTCACTCAGGCCGGTGGGGAGGGAGGGGTACAGAATGCAGGATGGATCTGCAGCGGCAGAGGCCGGCGTGCTGTTTTAACTGCCTGAGGCACGATGTGTGTGTTCTCCCGGGGAAGTTGTCCGTGGATCACAGGGCTCTGGCAGTGGTGAGCTGCACAGGCTCCCGGGAGGGGAGGTGTGGAGAGTGACCTGTGCTTGCACACAGACTTTTTGGTGGCTGCAGCAGCCGCCTTGGCATTTCATGCCCATCTTTGGTGTCCATGCTGATCGCCATGGCTTGCGCCCGTCTCTGGAGCTCGTTTAGGCAGTGTTCTGAATCCCCTCTCCTGTGCACCCCGAAACAATGGTCTCTTGCCTCTTAGGCAGTTCCAGACATTCTCCCAGTCTCCCTCCCGGCTAGCTGTGGTGCACTGGGCTGTGTTCACACAGCCAACCCCAGTCCTCTCCTTGGGATCTGACCTCCAACGCCCAAGCCTCAGCTCCCAGCCCCCTCCTGCCCTGGCAGGTGAGCATACAGTCCTCTCGGGCTGGTGACTGCTGGTTGGCACCGATCCTCTGTGTGGGAATCTCTCCGCTTTGCCCTCTGCACCCCTGTTGCTGCGCTCTCCTCCATGGCTCCGAAGCTTCCCCCCTGCCCACCCCCCATCTCTGCCAGTGAAGGGGCTTCCTAGTGTGTGGAAGCTTTTCCTCCTTCACAGCTCCCTCCCAGAGATGCAGGTCCCGCCCCTATTCTTTTGTCTCTGTTTTTCATTTTTTCCTTTGCCCTGCCCAGGTACATGGGGAGTTGCTTGCCTTTTGGGAAATCTGAGGTCTTCTGCCAGCGTTCAGTAGGTGTTCTGTAGGAGTTGTTCCACATCTAGCTGTATTTGATGTATTTGTGGGGAGTAAGGTGATCTCCACGTCTTACTCCTCCACCATCTTGGAGCTATCTCTCTCATTGCCTTTAGACCACTATTCGGATCCCCTGTTATGACCTATGGGGTCTTGCACGTGCTGGCCCTGCCCACCTTTCCCACCTATTCGTGTGCTCCCTCCCCCATCCATCACAGCACAGCACTGGCCTCATCTCAGTGCAGCTCTCTCCCACCTCACTCTTCAATGGGCTGGGGCCCTGGCATCCTTCTCTCTCTAAATGTTACCTCCCCAGAGGTCAGAGAGACCTTCCCCAATCACATGAGTATCATGTTCAGTTTTTTAACCTTTGTAGAAAATGTCTCATATTTTATTACGTATTTCTTATTGTTTGCTTATTTTATAAAAAATCTCCTCCGAGAGACTCTCACCTCCACCCCCAAGGACTTAAATCTCCGCAAGAGGAAGCTCAGGTATGCTCACCATTCTGCTTGGCCCATAGCAGTTACTCTCCTCACTACTATTAGTCCATCCCTACTTTTTAATGCCCTAACATGGGGTAAGAGCCCTTTCACACTTACTGTCATTTAGAGTTTATATAAAATTTTACTTACATTATTTCATTTGGGTTTTGATCCACGTTGACATAAGCTAGATAAATATTAATATTCACATTTGCAGAAGAGGAAATTGGGTTTCAGAGAGGATAAGATCTCAAGGTTCATATAGCAATCTGTGGGCAAACCTGGTACTTGACTGGGGTCCAGGTTTTTAATACTGAAAAGCCTAACTCTCCTCATTGCACCTTCTCATGCACCTCACAGAAATGACAGGATTCACTCTATCTCCATGGATTGCAGAGGGAAAAAAGTATTGGTATATGAGGGATAAATGAATTGTAAAGGTAGAATTTCCAGAGCTCTGGGTGGATGAAAGGCCAAGAAAGCCAGGTGTATCCTTTAGAATTGGCACTGGTAACATGGAACATGGCAGTTTGATACTGTTTAATTTGGGTGTGGTTGTGAAGGGCAGTGTAGGATATTAGTTAGAGCATGTTGTTTAGACTTGGACTTGAATGTGATTCCTGCCCTGCTGCCAGTGGGAATGTGGTTAAGTAACTAATGCCTTTCCAAAGCTCAGTTTCTTCATTACTAAGATGGGTATAATAACATGTATAAAGAGGCTGTGTGAGACTCAAATTACATTATGTGCATAATGTACCCAGTGTATGATCTAGCCTATAATATACTATTAAAACATGATATCTGTTACTGTTATTACTAGTCAGAGAAGGCAAAAGATGGAAGTCTGACCAAGTGATTTTTCCCCCCAGGAGAGTTAAGCCCTGTGTCTCCAATATGGATGTGGAGAACCAGACACGGGTCACCAGGTTCATTCTGGTGGGGTTTCCTGGGAACTGGGGTGTGCGTGCAACAGTGTCCCTCATGTTCCTCGTGGCCTGTATTCTGACAGTGGCTGAAAATGAGATCATCGTCCTGTTGGTGCAGCAGAACCTGCCACTGCACAAGCCTATGTACTTCTTCCTGGCCAACGTGTCCTTCTTGGAGACCTGGTACATCTCTGTGACTGTACCCAAGTTGCTGTTTAGTTTTTGGTCCGTGAGCAACAGCATCTCCTTCACTCACTGTATGATACAACTTTACTTCTTCATTGCACTCATGTGCACAGAATGTGTGCTCCTGGCTGCCGTGGCCTATGACCGTTGTGTGGCCATCTGCCGCCCCCTGCACTATCCCACCATTACGAGCCATGGGCTCTGCTTCCTCCTGCCTCTTGGTTCCTGTACCAATGGCTTTGGCATCTCCTTGGCTAAGATCTACTTCATCTCTTGCCTCAGCTTCTGTGGCCCCAATGTCATCAATCATTTCTTCTGTGATATCTCTCCAGTACTTAACCTCTCTTGCACAGACATGTCCACAGCTGAATTGGTGGACTTTGTCCTGGCACTGGTCATCTTCCTCTTCCCCCTCTCTCTCACTGTCCTGTCCTATGGATGCATTCTGGCCACCATCCTACGCATGCCCACAGGAAAGCAGAAGGCGTTTCCTACTTGTGCCTCCCACCTCGTGGTGGTCACCATCTTCTGTTCAGCTACTATTTTCATGTATGTCTGGCCCCGAGCCATTCATGCCTTCAACATGAACACAGTTATTTCCATCTTCTATGCCATTGTTACCCCTGCTCTTAACCCTTTCATTTATTGTCTAAGGAACCGAGAGGTCAGAGAGGCTCTGAAGAAACTGGCTTACTGCCAGGCCATCCGATCTGGCTAGTCTGTTACAATTGATTAGAAAGAAGTGATTTGACTTGGTGCCTGCTCTTCCCTCCTCCATCCTTTCTCCTTTAATGCCTCACCTGGATATTACTCACGTTAATGTGACCTCACCACATCCACCTTAACCACGGGCTCTTGGCTATGTCCTGAGGTCTGCATCAATCTGTGTTCTAAGGGCATACCCCTTGAATAGAGAATTCTCTTTGGCTCTGATCCAAAGTGGGGTTTCTAAGACTGTGAGTAAATTCCTGAGTTAAGTGGGAGAGAGAGATGGCAGCATATGAATTAGCTGTTTTATCTAGCAAGCATTAAACACTCAGGGGAAACAGATTTGGTGACAGCTTCCTGACTTCTCAGTTTCCTGACTGAGACAGTGGTAGCAGCTGCTTTAACAGTCCATTCTGGATATTATGCCAGGAGTCAATCTTGGTGGCAGAGACTAGAGACTGTTCCTCTATGCCTTTCAGCACTTTTTGTAAGCACCCATTTCCTTGTATTAAGTACCTTTCTGCTTCAAACAGCTGGAGTGCTTTCTGTTATCTGTAAGTGAACTGTACCTTTTTCAATGATATTTTGTCTTCTTATATAACTTATTCAGTTGTTTTGTGTTGAATTTCATATTTCCCTCCTAGGTGTCACAGTATGTTTATTTGTATCCTCTAGTGGATGAGCACATATAGCTGATAAATAAATAAATGTCATCTCATATATTATTTGCTAAAGGAAGCTTGCCCTCACAGTCCTCTTTTCTTCTGATCTCAGTGTTCCCTCATTCCTCTTCAGTTTTCTTTTACTTCCTCTGGGCTCACTCCCTCACCTCATATACAAATAACTAGCCCAGTCTTAGGAATTGACAGATTTTCATCCAATACCACAGTGTCTCTCAACTCTCCTACTTGTTTATCTGATACCCTACCCATGTACGCCTTACCTTTTTGATAAAATGAGCCCACACACCTGCAGAAGGGCACTCTTGATTCATAGTTCTGACAATGGCAAGGAGCTATACTTTAAGTTGTATTCAATGTAACATGCTGATGTCAGTAGGAATTTAAGTCTTCCATTAGAGCAGTTTAAAATAGAATGGCTTTTATAATTTACATCCTCTTTCACAAACAATACTTTCAAGAATGTTTTCTCTTTCTTCTGAAGTAAGAACCATTAGGTGGGCTCTTTGCTGCATTTTACAAACTTCCAGAACAGAAGGAAGTAAATAATGAATAATCACAGACAGTGGGGAACAGAGGTCAAAACCCAGATCTGCTAACTCCAAGCCCTAGGTCCTTTCTCTCCCCAGAGAGAAAACATGCTTCTTTAGCAAGTCTAGTGTGGAAGCCAGTTGTGCAGGGATGTGGTTGGAATCATCAATTACTATATCTAGAGAACTGTTAATAAAATAAAAATGGACACATGTGAAGTATACTCCCCAGGAAAGAAAGAAACAAAGGTAAAATGCAAACCTCTTTAGAGAATAAAGATACAAAAGGAAATGATTCTCATAATGGAAATGATTTAATGTTTGCTCCTAGAACATATTTTGGTCCCTTCATACATAAAGAAGTGGTTATAAATGTATTTCCATTTAAAACCCAAACATGTAAAGATAAATGATTATTTCTGAGATAATTCAGATGAATCAAAACATAACAGTACAGTCATATAGGGCTATGAAATGTGTACACGGAAAAACAGGCAAAGGCATCTTTAGCAGGAATCAGTAAAGGAGGGGTGTAAACAACCAACTGGTTGCTGACAATCTGAGTTTTAGTCCCAGATATATTTTTGTCATGTGAGCTGGAGCAAACCATCTAAACTCTCTGAAACAGATTCCTCAAGTGTAAAACAGAAATAATAATGCTTACTCTGCTTCCTTTACACAGTGGCCTTGAAGATCACCTGGCATGATGCAAAAGATCTTGATTGTTAAAAATGTTGACCAGTGTGAGACCTAAGCAAGCTGAAGGTTGGTTAGGGTTTACATGAGGAAACTGGTGGGGAAGATTGTGCCCTCGACCTGTCTGAAACTGTCCACACTGCCTGAGCTTCATGTATATAAGCTGGGAGACTCCCGATAGAATGGGATGCTTGTTTCTTTATTATTTTCAGAAGTGTCTGAATGAGGGAGAGCGTGGAAGTAGAATTTCTTCATAAATGCTATTGTGTTTCAAAGAGCAGATGGGAATCAGCAAAATGTAGCCTTGACCTCTTTGTGAGAAGAATATCTAAATGCATGGCCTCTGAAAAGTAGACGGTACAGATCAGACCAACATGGGAATCAGCCTCAGCAGAGAGAGCATGTTTAATAGCAGTGTAATGGATAAATGCACACAGAAGAGAGCTATTTGTAAGGTGAGATGCATAAAGCAAGTGATAAGTTTTGAGCCAGCCTGCGTGGGTTTAGGTAACCATAATATAAACTCTGGTAGTCAGTTTTAGCAGTTTACCCTGAGACTAATCCCTCAATTTAGTTATAGTCAACCAAGCTTATAAGAAGCTTCATCAAATAAAAAAATATTACTTATACATGCAGTATATTTTTAAAGGGACTATATTAATTAGCTCATTCAACTAGTATTTGTTGAGTATCTACTATGTACTAGGCACAAGTGATAGGGATATAACAACAACAAAACACAAAAACTTGTCACCCTCGTAGGTAGGAACAGATAGCAGACAATATATTTGTATATTTATAATACATATATACATACATACATAATGTAGTGGGTTGAATGGTGGTTCCCAAAATATATGTCCACATCCTCAACTTGGAACTTGTGATTGTGAATTTATTTGGAAAATAGTGCCTTTGAAATGTAATTAAATGAAAGATCTCCAAATAAGATCATCCTGGATTATCTGGGTGGACCGTAAATCCAATGACATGTTCCTTTAAGAGAGTGATGGGGAGAAGGCTGAGGGAAAGGCCATGTGAAGATAGATGGAGGCAGAGACTGGAGTTATGATGCCATAAAACAAGGAATGCTTGGAGCCACCGACAACTGGAAAAGGCAGGGAAAGATTCTGCCCTAGAACTTTCAGAGGAGGCACCAGATTTTGAACCTCTGACCGCCATCATTGTAAGAAAATAAATCTGTGGTGTTAAGATATCAAGTTTGTAATTAACAAATCAGTTAAGTTTTAATTAATTAACAAATTAGTTAATACTGTAACAACAGTAGCCCTAGGAAACAAATATGTATACCAATTCAGGTGGCAATAGTGCTATGGGGAAAACAATGTATGGAAGAGTAATGGAAAGTGCTGGTGGAGATTTGAAATTTTACTTTATTTTATTTTTTTGTTTCATATTGTAGAAGGATATTTATTGTCATGGGGAAAATTTCATGTAATACATTAAGTAAAAATTGTGGGCCATTGAACTTTTATTTATTTTATACATATTAGTTTAGTGTATATATGTTAGTGTATATACGTCAACCCCAATCTCCCAATTCATCCCACCACCAGCCAGCCCCCCACCAAGATCTGAAATTTTATTTATTTATTTTTGGCTGTGTTGGGTCTTTGTTGTGATGCACAGGCTTCTCACTGTGGTGGCCTCTCCTGTTGCAGAGCATGGGCTCCAGGCGTGCGGGCTTCAGTAGTTGTGGGTCGCGGGCTCTAGAGCGCAGGCTCAGTAGTTGTGGCGCACAGGCCTAGCCTCTGCGGCATGTGGGATCCTCCCGGACCAGGGCTCAAACCCGTGTTCCCTGCATTGGCAAGCGGACTCTTAACCACTGCGCCACCAGGGAAGCCCAAGATTTCAAATTTTAAATACGAGGTTCCAGAAAATCCTCACTGAGGAAGTGACATTGGAGCCAATATGTGAAGAAGCTGAAGGAGCAAGACATGTGATTAACTGGGCAAAGGTCATTCCAGACAGAAGAAATTGGGATTTTTGTTATCAAGACAAGGGAGCAATTTGAGTTTGGCTGCTCAGAACTGCAAACGCCCACTACATTACTCCATTTTGGTTGCCTAGAACCCCCATATACCTTATTTCCTAAGATAAACTTTCTAAGATGCTCATGCTTACCAAAAAGATCCTCCCCCATCGCTCCCCTCTACTGCTAAATGGAGACAACCCAATTCTCATGGGTGCTACACTGAGCTCCAGGTCCAAGATGACAAGCCAATAAGCAATCCTCTCTGTATAGGAAGAATAGAGCTCTTGTTCTATTTTTTAAAAATGTTTTCAAACTTGGAAAAAAGGCAGAATGACAATTTCTTGACTTTTTGATATTATGCCAAAGCCTTTTTTAATAAGCCTGTTTGATACTAATGGAGCTTTCTTGGAGAATGTTGCCGTATATTTGACCAACAATTTACAACAGACAAAGGTGCAGAATTTAAAGCCCTATATAGTTACCGGTTAGCCTGCAGACATTGACAAGATGTTATAATTCTGCAGCCTCTTTAGAAAAGTTGAACCAAAGTTGATTTGGTTTATTGGGCTGTGAAAAGTTCACCAGGCTTATATCTAACTCAGTGATCTTGTGTTGCTATTCCTTTCCTGGCTGACTGTGTAAAGCTCTGTTCCTTAATGCTGTTGGGACAATTTATTTTCTCTTCCTGCTTCTTACTAACAGGTTAAATGGATGTTGGCACTTGTTCATTATTTATTTGTTGGAGACTAGATGTGGGGCAGTGGGGTGAGGCAGGGCAAGTGGTAAATGAGCAACGTGATAATAGCATGTGGCTAGGAAATACTTTATTTTATTTTATTCTTTTATTGAAGTGTAGTTGATTTACAATGTTGTGTTAGTTTCAGAAAAGTGATTCAGTTATACATACATATATATCTTTTTTTTCAGATTATTTTCCATTATAGGTTATTATAAAATACTGAGTATAGTTCCCTGTGCTATACAGTAGGTCCTTGTTGGTTATCTATTTTATGTATAGTAGTGCGTATGTGTTAATCCTAAACTCCTAATTTATCTCTCACCCTTCCTTTCCCCTTTGGTAACCATAAGTTTGTTTTCTATGTCTGTGGGTCTGTTCTATTTTGCATATAAGTTCATTTGTATCATTTTTTTAGATTCCACATATAAGCAACATCATAGGATATTTGTCTTTCTCTGTCTGACTTACTTCACTTAGTATGATAACCTCTAGGTCCATCCATGTTGCTGCAAATGGCATTATTTCATTCTTTCTTATGGCTGAGTAATATTCCATCGTGTATATATACCACATTTTCTTTACCCATTCATCTGTTGATAGACATTTAGATTGTTTCCATATCTTGGCTATTGTAAATAGTGCTGCAGTGAGCACTGGGGTACATGCATCTTTTTGAACTATGGTTTTCTCCAGGTATATACCCATGAGTGGAATTGCTGGATTGTATGGTAGCTCTATTTTTAGTTTTTAAAGAAACCTCCATACTGTTCTCCATAGTGGCTGCACCAATTTACATTCCCACTAACAGTGTAGGAGGGTTCCTTTTTCTCCACACCCTCTCCAGTATTTATTATTTGTAGACTTTTTGATGATGGAATACTTTAATAACAGTGGTCTAGGAAGGCCTATGAGGAGGTAACATTTTACACAAAGCCTGAATGATGAGAAGTAGCCAGTCATGATAAATAAAGTGCAGTGACTGAAAAGCACAGGTTCTGGGGCCACACTACCTACTTTGAAACTAGTTCCTGCTGTGTAAACTTGGGCAAGTTTAATCTTTCTGTGCCTCAGTTTCCTCATTTGTAAAATGAGGCTAATAGCTATACCTACTCCATTGCATTGGTTTGAAGATAAGTGAATACAGGTAAAGTAATTAATTTAGTGTTCAGCACAGAGTAAGTGTTCAATAAAGGATTATTTTTATTTCTGTTTGGGACGAAGTTTTATAGGCAAAACACATAATGAGTTTAGCTGCTTGTAGTGAGAATTAGAGTGGCGTGTTACGTGGAGAAGGTTAATGCTGGGAGTAAAGTAAAACTTGTAGTATAATAATTCCAATTTAGACCTTTATACTAAGGAAATGCATACATGCGGGAATAATTAAGGAGATTCTCATTGCAATGTTGTTTATAATAGAAAAAAATGAATAAAGAAAACCCCAGCATATTAAAAAATATAGTTGGATAGAGAAAAATGTCCTTGTGATGGAAAATATTGTAGCTAAAAAAAATGACATGGAAAGTGGCTCGTAGTATACTGTTGGGTAAAAAATAGTTTGCAAATAAGCAATTACAAAAATGATGTACAGTATGATCTCATAAAATACATGAATATATGGAATATGTATACTTTTATGAAAAGAGATAAAAGGAGGAAGCGTTAATAATTTTCAGGCTGCAGAGATGAGAGTAGATGGGTCAAATATTAATCAAATGAAGGTTTAATAGCCCAATATAGTTTGAGAGAACTAGGCAGCTATTTCTTTAACCTGCTTCCTACATTCTGTACTAGTGATATTACACCAAGGCAGAATAACAATGAATGGCAAAATATGATTTTTCCCTTTTGTTTATTGACAGATTCTTCTGAGACCCAGAAGCCTCTGTGGATTGGGCTGATTATGACCCCATAAGTGTATACATAGGGTAAACAAGTTATATTGAAATATGAAACTTAGGTAAATTAATGTTTCTAATGTATAACAGAGTATGCACAAAGGCTGTGGTTTATTTGATATTAAAAAATCTAAAGCATCAAATAGCGAGGCAAAGCTTCTGGATCAGAACAACTTCATCATCCTTGCCTTTTGCTGTGAAGGTTGTCATGGTAACAGTAGGGCTCAGAACTGAGAGCATACTAAAGCAGTTATTATAACTCTACATAAAACATATTTGACATTTGGAGCATTTCTCTTTTGATTCATGATTAGTCTGAGACACTGAAATGTCCCCATGGTGGGCTGAGGCCATGTGGACAATAATAATCTAAAAAGAAAAAAATCTAGAGATATACATACAAAATAGAAGAAGTGTTTGTCTAGGAGTGGATGCACTGCAAGATTTTTGTGTCTCGTCCTCCTCTCTCTGGTCCTCCTTCTCCTTTTTTTACTTACCTCATATTTTCTACTGTTTTTCTGCTTAATAAATGCTGTATTGCCTGTTTCCAAGATAAAATAATTCCCCCCTACCTGAAAATGCTACTGTGCTCCTGTCACACTCCTCTTTAAAACACTTCATTGTTTCTCTTCACCACCTACGAAGAGGAGGTCCTTAGCTGTGTCGTAAGGCTCTTTGCTGTGTTCCTGCCCATGCTTCCCACCTCGGCACCTGCTTCTCCAGCATCAGTGTCAGATATTCCCACTTAACATTTTTGGTCTCACACTTCTTGTAGTTTATAAACATCCTGCCACCTCCAGTTATGTGATTGGGTTGTTTTTGTTTTTTCATTCTTTTAACTCAATTTAGGTATCACCTCTTTCAGGAACCTTCCCTTCCCTTTCTGTCTGAGGCACAATCAGCTGTCCTGCATTCTCTTTCCTGATATCAAAGGAACAGGAACTTGTCTTATTCATCTTTGTCTCCCTAGAGTCTAACACGGCCCCTGGCATATAGTTGATGCCTGATTAACAGTGTTAATCTAACCTGAACTGAATTAAGGGAGAGTTTGTGCTTCTGAGTAAAAGGAAAGGAACTAAGAAGTTTATACAGGGTGTTTCTCTAATACTACTCTAAATGTCTTGAAAATTTTCCTTATGAGAAGAATCCTAAAGATGTATACAATTCTGTAGCTGTTACTAACAGACTCAAGAGAGACCTGGCTATGAGTATTTGCTTTAGATGATGCTACAATCATAATGCTTACTCAACAAATCTAGTAGCTTTTTAAATCATCAGTGAGCATGGAGCATGCTACAAAAACAGAAATGGGGAGCTGTTGCTGTCGCTGAGCAGAAAAAAATACTGGATTTGTGGAGAGAGAAGCTGTGGTGTCAGCTTCTAAAACTCAGGATGTTCAAATCCATCCTTTTATTTATTTATTTATTTATTTATTTTGCGGTACGCGGGCCTCTCACTGTTGGGGCCTCTCCCGTTGCGGAGCACAGGGTCCGAACGCGCAGGCTCAGCGGCCATGGCTCACGGGCCCAGCTGCTCCACGGCATGTGGGATCCTCCCGGACCGGGGCACGAACCCATGTCCCCTGCATCGGCAGGCGGACTCTCAACCACTGCGCCACCAGGGAAGACCCCAAACCCATCATTTTAATATCTTCGTAACTCTTAAAAATAAAACTGACTCATTTTCTCCAGTTACTACCCAGTTATTATCTTTGTTCTCATTTTCCTTGCTCTCCACTTCAGTCCATCCCTTACTGGGTTCCCCGATGGCCTGTACCCCTCATCACTGTCGCCATCATTCATCTCTAAGCCATCAGCATCTCTCACAAGAACGTACTGCCATATCCCTTCAACCAGTAGCCCTATTTCCTTTCTCTTATTCTCATCAAAGAACCACACCACCAGCAGATGTTATCTTTGATAAAAATCGCTTTATTGAGGTATAATTGACATGTAAACGCTGTGTGTATTTAATATACTCAACTTGATGAGTCTGGGGCTGTGTACACCTATAAGTATATCATCACCATCGAGGCCATGACATAATAACCATCACCTCCCAAAGTTTCCTCCCACCCCCTTTTTGTTCTTCTTATCATTGTTCTTTTTTAGTAAGAGCACTTAGTACAGATCTATTGGAAGAATTTTCAGTATACAGTGCAGCATTGTTAGCTCTGAGCACTCTGTTCTGTAGTAGATCTTCAGAACTTACTTTCCGTGCATAACTGAAACTTTGTACCCTTGGATCATCCCCCTTGCCTCTTGCATCAGCCCTGTCAAGCACCATGCTACTCTCTGCTTCTATGCAGTTGGCTATTTTAGATTCCGTGTATCAGTGAGATCATGTAGTCTTTTTGTGAGCAGATATAACTTGTTTTTAAACTGAAGTATAGTTGGCTCACTATACTAGTTTTAGGTGTAAAACATAGTGCTTCAGTATTTTTATAGATTATACTCCGTTTAAAGTTATTACAACGTAGTGGTTATATTCCCCTGTGCTGTACAGTAATATATCCTTGTTGCTTATTTTATACATAGTAGTTTGTATCTCTTAATCCCATCCCCCTATCTTGCCCCTACCCCCCTTCCCTCTCCACAGTGGTAACCACTAGTTTGTTCTCTATATCTGTGAGTCTGTCTTAATTTTGTTATACACATTCATTTGTTTCATGTTTTAGATTCTACATATAAGTGACAACACAGTGTATCTGTCTTTCTCTGTCTGACTTATTTCACTAAGCATAATACTCTAGGTTTATCCATGTTGTTGCAAATGGCAGAATTTCATTCTTTTTTTGTGTGGTTAAGTACTATTCCACTGTATATATGTACCACATCTTCTTTATCCATTCATCTTTTGATGGACACTGACATTGCTTCTGTATCTTGGCTATTGTAAATAATGCTGCTATGATCATTTGGGTGCATGTATCTTTTTTAATTAGTTTTCATTTTCTTCTGGTCATATGGTTGTTCTATTTTTAGTTTTCTGAAGAAGCTCCATACTGTTTTGCATAGTGGCTGCACCAATTTACAATCCCACCAATGGTATACAACAAGGATTCCTTTTTCTCCACATAGTTGCCAACACTTGTTATTTGCTTTCTATTTGATCATGGCCATTTTGACAGGTATGAGGTGATATCTGTTGTTTTGATTTGCATTTCTCTGATGATTAGCAATGTTGAGGATCTTTTCATGTGCCTGTTGGCCATCTTTATATCTTCTTGGGAAAAATGTCTGTTCAGGCTTCTGCCCAATTTTTTTTTTTTTCTTTTTTTTTTCCTGTACGTGGGCCTCTCACCGTTGCGGCCTCTCCCGTTGCGGAGCACAGGCTCCGGACGCGCAGGCCCAGTGACCATGGCTCACGGGCCCAGCCGCTCTGCGGCATGTGGGATCCTCCCGGACCGGGGCACGAACCTGTGTCCCCTGCATCGGCAGGCGGACTCTCAACCACTGCACCACCAGGGAAGCCCTCTGCCCAATTTTTAATTGGGTTGTTTGGTTTTTTGATACCAAGTTATGTGAGCTGTTTTTATATTTTGGATATTAACCTCTTATTGGTCATATCATTTGCAAATATTTTCTCCCATCAGTAGATGCATTTTTATTTTGTCAGTGGTTTCCATGGCTGTGCAAAAGCTTTTAAATGTAAAGAGGTCTCATTTCCTTATTTTTGCTTTTATTTCTTTTGGATTAGGAGGCAGATCTACAAAAAATATTGCTGTGATTTATGTCAAAGAGTGTTCTGCCTATGTTCTCTTCTAGGAGTTTTATGGTTTCAGGTCTTACATTTAGAACTTTAATCCAATTTGAGTTTATTTTTGTATGTGGAATGAGGAAATATTCAAATCTTATTCTTTTACATGTAGCTGTCCAGTTTTCCCAGTACCACTTATTGAAGACTGTCTTTTCTCCATATATTCTTGCCTCCTTTTTTGTAGATTAATTGACCATTACTGTGTGGGTTTATTTCTGGGCTCTCTATTCTGTTTCATTGATTTATGTACCAGTACCATGATGTTTTGGTTACTATAGCTTTAGAGTATAGTCTGTTTTCTTAAATTTCTTGAGATGTATCTTGTGGCCTAACATGTGATCTATCTTGGAGA
Source organism: Hyperoodon ampullatus (assembly GCF_949752795.1). NCBI lineage: Eukaryota > Metazoa > Chordata > Mammalia > Artiodactyla > Ziphiidae > Hyperoodon > Hyperoodon ampullatus. The sequence continues at coordinate 97,696,527 of NC_136922.1, forward strand.
AAGTTCTATGTGCACCTGAAAAGAATGTGTATTCTGCCATTTTTGAGTGGAATGGCCTGTCCAACTGGTCTATTGTATCATTTAAGACCACTGTTTCCTCTTTGATTTTCTGTCTGGATGATCTGTCTATTGATGTTGATGGGGTATTAAAGTCTCCTACTATTATTGTATTTTTGTCAATTTCTCCCTTTATATCTGTTAATATTTGCTTTAGATATTTAGCTGCCCCTGTATTGGGTGCATATATGTTAACAAGTGTAATATTCTCCTGTTGTGATCCCTTTATCATTATATGATGCCCTTCTTTGTCTTTTGTTATAGTCTTTGTTTTAATGTCTGTTTTGTCTGATGTGAGTATTGCTACCCCTGCTGGCTTGAATGAAATACCTTTTTCATCCCCTCACTTTCAGAAAGTCATAACTTTTTTTTTTTTTTTGAGGTATGCGGGCCTCTCACTGTTGCGGCCTCTCCCGTCGCGGAGCACAGGCTCCAGACGCGCAGGCCCAGTGGCCATGGCTCACGGGCCCAGCCGCTTCGCGGCATGTGGGATCCTCCCGGACCGGGGCACGAACCCGTGTCCCCTGCATCGGCAGGCAGACTCTCAACCACTGCGCCACCAGGGAAGCCCAAGTCATAACTTTTAAACATATCTCTGATCATGAAACTCTTTGTGGAAAAGTCTTCAATTTTATCTCATTGTCTATGAATAAAGTCCAAAAACCTTCGTTTTATATTCAATATCCTCTATCTGCTTTAACAAACTTTTGTTTTTTATGTGACACAACAAATTGAGCCCATAACCCCAAAATAAAATGCCCCATTCCCCATGAAGACCAGTGCTGATTTCTGACCTGAAAGTAATATCTGCAGCCTCTGAATAAACTCATTTTCAATTTGTATTTTGTTTTTTAAAATTGTATATATTTCATTTTCTTTATAAGAGCATCCACGCATGATTTACCTCTGTGTAGTCTCAAACAACCATCATACTGTTGTATTCATAGTAGGAACTGAGTAAGCATTTGTTTAACAAGGTATTTTTGTTTGATTTCACAAACATTACTGCAAAAAAATGTGGGTTTTGAGGATACTCGTTGTTTATTAGCAAATATCTGTCCATTTAAAAAAGTAGAAAAAATTCTATGATTCTCTGTAATGATTTTTCACAAATTATAACTGGTATACATAATAGGCTACCTATTCTGATTATTTGCTTTTACAACTCACTTAATAAAAAAAAGTCAGTTTTCTCAAGCAGTGTTTATTTGGTGTCAGTACCATCTAGTGGCAAATATGAGTAATACTCAATGATTAAATTGGCATTGGAGAGTTAGTACTGAGACAGGCCTTGAAGGTCATCTGGTCTATATAATCTGTATAATTCATTATACAAATTACTAAACTGAGATTTTGAAAGTTTAAGAAGTTTCTCATGGTCTGCAAAAAGCTGAGCACTTATGTGAAATGAACTGTTAGACGGGATATTAAGAATTATAAAGCATGGTTCATGACCTCACATAATTTACCGCCAGCACAGGAAATAGACATTAATATGTCAAAGATGACAGTGAAATATTTAAATTATTCAATATGAGTTAAAATACTTAATGAAATATCTGGACAAAAGTTTCTATAAGAATTCAGAAGAATAAGAAAAATGTGCTAAGAGTGAAGTGAATAAAAAAGTAGTTTTTAGAAGAGGTTGAATTTGTGTTGTGTTTTGATGAGGTTTTAGCACGTTTATTGTACTTTGCATCACTGATTTGAGATGCCATTTTCATCATAAAATTCCAATATACATTTGTCTATTTATGGTCTTTTTATTCTGATCCATTGATGTATCTCTCTACTCATGCACCAGTAACACACTGTTTAATTACTGTAATCTTACGAAGTTTCAAAATAGAAAAAGTTTAGTCTTCCTTATGACTCTTCTTCTTTTATAAAATTTTGCCAGTTCATGCTTTTTAGTTTTCCATATGATTTTAGCATGTCCTATCTAATTTAAAAATCCTGTTGCTACTTTGGAATTGCATTATATTTATTGAATTGCTTAGGGAAATTGACATATTTATAATGCTCAGACTTCCTATTCAAGAACATAAAAGTTTTTCCATTTGATCAGGTTTTTGCATCACTAAGCAATTCTTTAAAGTTTCTTTGACATAGTGTTTACATGTTGTGTTAATTTTTAAGAGACCATGGATGTTTAGTTTTCTTACTAGTATTCTATATTTTTTTGGATTGTGTTTAGAAAATAATGTCTGTATTAGTTCTAATTTTTGAAATTAGTTTTCTTTAAGCCTTGATATGTGACCTTTGTGTGTATGTGTGTATGTGAGTGTTCTCTTGGCATTTGGAAAGAAGACTTTTTTTCAGGATAGAGTCTGTGCAATATTAATATGATGTACTTTATTGATTATGCTATTTTTAATCCTCCATATCTTAATTTTTTCAGTGATCTGATAGGGACTGAGAAAGATGAACTAATGTCTCCTACCGCTTCTGTTTTTCTATTTCTCCTTAAGTCACTTGTAGTTTTTGCTTTGTGAAGGTTGACCTTATTTCATTTGAAGTTACATCGTTATAACTATTGTATCTTCTGTGTTAATTACATTGCTTGGTGTTATGAGTGCCCTTATATGATTTATGCTTCTTTTTGTCTGTATTAAGCCTTCTCTGATATTGAGATTACAACTCATGCTTTACTTGTGTTTGTATTTGCCCCATTTGCCATTATCCACACTTTTCTTTCTAAATATTCTGAATCTCTGCTTTGCCTATGTTTCTTGTGAACAGCATAGAGTTGAACTTTGTTTTTCTTATCTAGTCTCCTAAGTTTTTTTTGGTAAGTGAGTTTAAGTCTATTTACATTTATTGTTGTGACTAAAATGTTTGGTATGGATTCTATCATTTAATTTTATGTTAAACTTAATGGGTTTTTAGCCTTGAAAAACTGTGTTGTATATTTTATTTTTGTCATGCACACGTCTATTAATAATTAGGAAAACTGTGGTTTCATTCTAGAGGTTATGTTTTATATCTATACCTTTGTATAACATCCTTAATTTTCTATGTGTTTACATTGAATTTAATTATCTGCCACAGGTAATAATTACCTACTGTGGGCAATATGAAATTTTTCTGAGTACTTACTCTTTATCCTTCTTTCTTTCTCTCTTTTCTTCCACCTACATTTAGTTGATCTTATCATTCTTGGTAATTACTGTCATCAACTAAATGTCCTTACAATTCACCTGGTTTTCTTATTTAAGTGAAATTTTGTTCCTATATACTAAAGATGAGGAAGTCAGCATTACAGAACTCCTCTCCTTCTTTCCTGTCAACTTTTGTTACTTATATTTGTTTCTGCATTGTCAGGGCATGTTTATTTGAATTTTGCTCTATCACCTTAATCCTCATGATTATATTCATCATAGTCTACAATTAAAACGCTTCAATTCTCATTGCCAATTCTTTTGCCATAGATTTTCTAGGACTGATATTCTTTGGTATAACCATTTGGCTGGGTATATAACTTGGTTGATTCCTTCTTTCCTGAAGGATTGTGTAGGTGTTGCTCACAAACTTTAGCATTGAATATTGGTATAGAAATGTGTAAGTCCAGATGGAATTTTTTTTTTGCTTTATAAATAGTTTTTCCACTCGCTAACCACATGATTCTTTATGTTTTTAATCTAGTAACATTATTAAGATATATTCTTATATGACCATTCTTTGTCAATTTACCAGGGACAAAGTTTTCTCTTTTCCGTCTCGAGATTCATTTATTTTCTTACTTCACAAAAATTTTCTTGAATTGTATTTTTAAATATTTGTATTTTATGATTTAGATATTTTAGAAAATGCATGCATTGTCTCCTATGCCTAACTTTCATATCTTTTATTTCCCTAATTCAATTTAACTCTCTATTTCAATTTGGTTATGCTGCTTTTATTATTTTTATGCTCAGTTTCCTTAGTGTGTTTCCAGCAGTGTCTCTATTCTCTTTTCCCCGTTCCAATTTCAACTTCATTTCTGGAGTTTTTTTCATAGTTTTTTATTTCTATTTTAAGCTTTATATTTCCATATTTCATCTCCTTTTGCTGCATCACTATGTTTTTCCTAAATTATTTTTTTTTTACATTTTTTATTGAGAAAAAAATTCACGTAACATAAAATTCACCATTTTACCGTTTTAAGGTGTTTCTTTAGTAAATTCATGACGTGATGCAACCTTCATTCCTAATTCTAAACCGGCACTGACTTTTCAGTTTATTGCACCTGAACAGGTGTGGTGCTCCTGACACCTAGTGGGCAGGGGCCAGAAATGCTGCTAAAGTCCCAGAAGAGAGAATTATCTGTCTCCAGAGTGTTGAGACTGAGAGACGCCACTCTACACCATTAGAGCACCACATCACATCCAAGGAAGTAAACAACCATTCAGTCGTGTCATCCCTACTGGTCTCAAGAATGTCTTTACAGAATTTTTTATTTCAGTTCAGGAGGCAAGGTTCACATGTTTGGTTGTTAGGTCTTTTTAGTCTCTTTTAATATAGAAGAGTATTCTCTGCCCCATATTCAGCCTTTTTGTCTGATTACTTTTTGTAAGAGTTCAGGCCAGTTTTAGCACTGCATTCTGTTTTCATATTTTATTATTACCTTTTTTTTTTACTGAAATGTTGATTTACAATGTTGTGCCAGTCTCTGCTGTACAGCAAAGTGACTCAGTTACACACATACACACATTCTTTTTTTTTGAATTTTTGAATTTTATTTTATTTTTTTATACAGCAGCTTCTTTTTTTAATTAATTAATTTTATTTTATTTATTTTTGGCTGCACTGGGTCTTCGTTGCTGCACGCGGGCTTTCTCTAGTTGTGGTGAGTGGGGGCTACTCTTTGTTGCGGTGTGCGGGCTTCTCATTGTGGTGGCTTCTCTTGTGGAGCACGGGCTCTAGGCACGCGGGCTGCAGTAGTTGTGTCACGTGGGCTCAGTAGTTGTGGCTCGCGGGCTTAGTTGCTCCGTGGCATGTGGGATCTTCCCGGACCAGGGCTTGAACCCGTGTCCCCTGCATTGACAGGCAGATTCTTAACCACTGTGCCACTAGGGAAGCCTTACAGCAGGTTCTTATTAGTTATCTATTTTATACACATCAGTGTATACATGTCAATCCCAATCTCCCAATTCATCCATCCCACGACCCCCACCCCCCTGCCGCTTTCCCCCCTTGATGTCCATACGTTTGTTCTCTACATCTGTGTCTCACTTTCTGCCCTACAAACCGGTTCATCTGTACCATTTTTCTAGGTTCCATATATATGCGTTAATATACGACATTTGTTTTTCTCTTTCTGACTTACTTCACTCTGTATGACAGTCTCTAAATCTATCCACGTCTCTACAAATGACCCAATTTCATTCCTTTTTATGGCTGAGTAATATTCCATTGTGTATATATATATATATATATATATATATATATATATATATATATACACCACATCTTTATCCATTTGTCCTTTCCTAAATTCTTGATTCTCTACAAAGTTGTAAGTGTCTGCAAGGTTTTGTTTTACAGAGAAAAGAGCTTCATAAAATTTTATGGAGAAATGTTTGGTTACCATTTTCATCTATTATGTGAGAAAATTTCTCTCATGAGTACTCTTTATCACCTATTAAGTTTTCTAGTTTCTTTCCTTTTTTCTTGCAGAGTATTTTCATAGATACAGCCAATCCTCATTATTTGAATATTCTGTGATTGTGAATTTGTCTACTTGCTAAAATGTATGTGTAACCCCAAATAAACACGTGGGATACCTTCATGGTCATTCATGGACATGAGCAGAGTGGCTGAAAATTTGAGTTTCTCAATATGCATGTTTCCAGCTAAGGTGAACAAGCTGATACTCTGCCTTCTTGTTTCAGCTCTCATGTTGTAAACTCGTGTCCCTTTTGTGGTCTAATTAATGCCACATTTTTCACATTTTGGTGGCTTTTGTAGGTAATTTCACTGTTTAAAATGGTTCCCAAATGTAACACTGAAGTACTGTCTAGTGTTCCTAAGCAGAAGAAGATTGTGATGCGCTTTATGGAAAAAATAACCATGAATTTGGTTGATGAAGGTAGATAACCTTCTTCAGGCATGATTTATAGTGCTCTTGGCCTTGAATCCAATGTTAATGAATCAACAATACAGTATATCCAGAAAAACGAGAGGAAATTTGCTGATGTGTACATAAGAACTCTCTTAAAATGCTAATGTAACAGCTATAGTGCATGATGAGGCTATGGAAGAGATGGAAACGTGGCTAAAATGTGCATTCATGAGATGAAAACTGATAAAAAGTGTAATGGGCAACATTGTTGTGAGGCTTAAAGCCAAAAATATTGTGATCATGTTACCCAGAGTCAGAAAAATGTTAGCCCTTCTCAGCTAGTGCTGGCTGGCTCACAGTTTTCAAAAGGCAGTGCAGCATGAAAAATGTTAAACGCTCAGACAAGGTATTCTCTGCAGATATGGGGACTGTGAAAGAATTTTTAGAATACTTGCTAAGTGTTATACAAGAAAACAAATTACATGGAAGAGTAAGTTTTCAATGCTGATGAGATGGGCTTGTTTTGGTAAGGGAACCTATATAATGCAAATGGCATTTTGGTTGATAAACATGTTGTGACTAGAGGTTTGCAGGAACCTGATGCTATATTTTACCTGAGGGCACTAGTTCGGTATTTGGTAATTCAGTGTTCACAGTGACTTTATAGAACACAACTACTGCAAATAATGAGAATCGGCTGTATTAGTCTGTTTCCCATGGACTATCTTTGAAGCAGATAAATTTTTCCTGGACGAGTAAAGAAAGAGCCAAAACCAACAGGAAATTTCCTTATGAACCAGAATAATACAGTTGATTTTTAGTTATTTGTAGTAGTTATGTTATATAAAGTCGCTGTGAACACTGGATTAACAAATACAGAACTAGCACTTCTGGGGGAAATACAGGGTTAGATTTCTTTTTTAGACTTGTTTTTTTTTTTTTTTTTTGCGGTACGCGGGCCTCTCACTGTTGTGGCCTCTCCCATTGTGGAGCACAGGTTCCGGACGTGCAGGCTCAGCGGCCATGGCTCACGGGCCCAGCCGCTCCATGGCATGTGGGATCTTCCCGGACCGGGGCACGAACCTGTGTCCCCTGCATCGGCAGGCGGACTCTCAACCACTGCGCCACCAGGGAAGCCCTAGACTTGTTTTTTTATTTTAATGCTTTATATAGAGAGCAATTTTAGGTTTACAGCAAAATTGAGCAGAAGCTACAGAGATTTCCCATATACTCCCTGGCCCCCAACATGGGCATAGTCCCCCCCATTATCAGCATCCTCCACCGGAGTGGCACATTTGTTATAATTGATGATACAGAATATTTTCGCTGCCCTAAAAATTCTCTTTTCTTCAGCTATTCATCCCTCCCCCCTCAACCTCTGGTAACTACTGATAATTTTATTGTCTTTATAGTTTTGCATTTTACAGAAGGTCATACAGTTTGACCCATACCATAGGTAGCATTTTAAGATTGGCTTCTTTCACAAAGAATTATGCATTTAAGTTTCTTTCCTTTTTATGGCTTGATGGTTTATTTCGATTTAGTGCTAAATAATATTCCACTGTTTGGATATACCATAGTTTATTTATCCATTCACCTACTGAAGGACATCTTGGTTGCTTCCAGATTTTCACAATTATGAATAAGGGTGCTATAAATATCCATGTACAAGTTTTCTTGTTGGACTTGCATTTTCAACTACTTTTGGTAAATACCAAGGAGTATAATTGTTTGATCATATGATAAGAGTATGTTTGTTTTGTAAGAAGCCACCAAACTGTCTTCCAAAGTATACCTACCATTTTGCATTCCTTTCAGAAATGAATGAGAGTTCCTATTGCTCCACATTCTCACCAGCATTTGATATTGTAATTGTTCTGGATTTTGGCCATTCTAGTAGGTATGTAATGGTATCTTATTGTTTTAATCTGCATTTTCCCGATGACATATGCTATGGAGCATCTTTTTATATGCTTGTTTGCCATCTGTATGTCTTTTTTGGTGAGGTGTCCATTGAGGTCTTTGGCCATTTTTTTAATTGAGTTGTTTGTTTTCCAGTTATTGACTTTTAAGAGTTCTTTGTTTGTTTGTTTTGGGTAACAGTTCTTTATCAGAACTGTCTTTTGCAAATATTCTCTCCCAGTCTGTGGCTTATCTCTTACCACCTTTATTCAGTATTGTACCGAAGTATCCAGAAAATGCATTGAGGCAGTACAAAGAAATAAAAAAATATGTAGATTGGAAATGAAAAAGAAAAATATCTTTATCCTCAGGTAATGTGTGTGTGTGTGTGTATGTACATGTACACAGAGAGAGGGACTGCAAAAAACTACTAGAACTAACAAGTTATTTCAGCAAGATTGCAGGACATAAAGCCAATATACAAAATCAATTATATTTCTAAGTACTAAAAACAAATAAAAATTGAATTTGGAAAACAAAAACCATTTATAATAGCAACACAATTATGAAACATGAGACAAAAGTTGTGTGAGAGCTATACTCTGAGAACTACAAAGTATTTTGAGGCAATTTAAAGGAAACCTTAGAAATGGAGATATATCATGCCCAAGTAAGAGAATATTCACTATTATTAAAATGTCAATTGATTTTTGACAAAGGTGCTAAAAGAAGTCAATGGGGAAACAATTTTTTCAATAAATTATGCTAGAACAATTGCATAGCCATATGTAAATAAACAAAAAATAGCAAAACTTAACCACCCTTATCTCTCATCACATATAGAAATTAATCCAAAATGTATTATAGCTCTAAATGTAGCAGGTAAAGTTATTAAAACTTTAGAAGAAAATATGAGAAAATTTAGTAATATTGGGTTAGTAAAGATTTCTAAAATAATATCCAAAAAACAAATTATAAAAGGAAATATTGATAGTTGGACTTTATAAAAATTGAAACATTTTAGTCTTCAAAATGCAGTATAAAGAAAATGAAAAAGCAGCTTATAAGCTGGGAGAAAATATTTGCCAAAAATGTGTATCTGTGTTAGGTAAAGAATTTCCTCAGTTCAATAATAAGACAAATGACCCAACAAAGTAAGCAAAAGATTTGAATATACACTTCACAGAAATATATACATGTAGGAAATAAGCACAGAGGAAATTACTGCATACTATTAATTATTAGGAAAATGGTAATTAAAACCACAATGAGATAGTAATATACAACTATTAGAATGACAGAAATTTAAAAATTGACCATATAAAGTGTTGATGAAGCTGGACCTCTCATCATGTGGTAGTGGAAATGTAAAACAGCACAACCAGTTTGGAAAACAGTTTGATAGTTTCTTAAAAATTTAAACATATACCTACCATACAGCCCAGTCATTGCCCAAGAGAGGTTGAAAGCATTGATCCTCACAAATATTTGCACACAAATGTTCATAGCATCTTTATTTCTAGCCAAAATTGTCCATCAGCAAATGTCCATCAATAAGTGAGTGGATAAACAAATTATAGTATATCCGTACAACAGAATACTATGTATCAATACAAAGAGATAAACTATTGATACAAGCAACCACACCTACAAATTTCAAAATAATTATGCTGAATGAAGAAAGTTTTATCAAGAAGAATATATACTGTATGACTCTTTTCAAATAAAACTCTAGAAAATATAAATTATAGTAACAGAAAACAGTTGAGATTAACTGGGAATGAGGTGTGATGAAGGATGGATTTCAAAAGAAGCTTTTGAGGGTGATGATGATTGTGGTGCTATTTACGGGTGCATGCATATGTCAAAACTCATTAAATTGCACTCTTTAAATATGTGCAGTTTAGGGCTTCCCTGGTGGCGCAGTGGTTGAGAGTCCGCCTGCCGATGCAGGGGACACGGGTCCGTGCCCCGGTCTGGGAAGATCCCACATGCCACGGAGCAGCTGGGCCCGTGAGCCATGGCCGCTGAGCCTGTGCGTCCAGAGCCTGTGCTCTGCAACGGGAGAGGCCACAACAGTGAGAGGCCCGCGTATCGCCAAAAAAAAAAAAAAAAAAAAAATATGTGCAGTTCATTGTTATTCAATAATACTTCAATAAAGTTATAAAATAACAAAGGATGACCTTAGTTTTTCCAAAATAGAGTGTGTAATTTTTGTTTTTTATTGTCTTTGAGGTTTATGGAGAACTTCAAGGAAGAGACAGTGGAAATGTCAAATGTTTCTATGGTTTGAATATTTGTGTCCCCTCAAAATTCATATGTTGAAATCCTAATCCCCAAGGTGATGGTATTAGGAGGTGGGGGCCTGTGAGGTGATTAGGTCATGAGGGCTGAGACCTCCTGATTAGGATTAGTGGCCGTACAAGACGCCACAGAATGCCCTAGTCCCTTCCACCGTGTGAGGACACGAGAAGGCGCATGTCTATGACACATAAATCAGGGCCCCACAAGACACCAAAACTGCTGGCACCATCATCTTGGACTTCCCAGCCTTCAGAACTGTGAGAAATACATACTTGTTGTTGATAAGCCACTCAGTCGATGGTATTTTGCTACAGCAGCCCAAAGAGACTAAGACATATCCCATTACTAAAGCTGGAAGCCCTCCTGTTTTGAGATTTTTAGATAAAAATATCTAAGATCATATTTTTTCAGCAGTGCTCAGCCTGAGTCTGAAGGGAAAGACAGTAAAAGAGTGGGATGGATCCAAGAACAGTGTCTTTCCCAGGCAATTTCAGAGAAAGGACAATGGGATTTAGATTATTTATTAAAAACATTGTTAAAGCAATGGAACATGAAGTATAAGTAGGGTGAGAAAAAAAGTGAAAACAGCTGAGAGTAATAGAAGAAAGGGTGGAAAAATGGAAAGACTAGAGGGTCTCAGGAAGTCAGAGAACCAAGATAAGTGAATTCCAATGCATGGGAAAGCTAATGAGTGGATTTTGTGCTTGAGAGATTATAGGTGGCCACAGGGCTCAGTGGGCAGAGAGTGAGCAGGGGAGAGAAATACAGGCAATTAAGCTGAACATATTGTACTGTTTTTTTTTCTTTTAATCACATTAATCTGATTCTTTAAAAAGCAGCTTGGTAAAATTATTAATCTTTAGCTTAAATGATGGAATTAAAAGTAGCTGAAGCTAAATAACCTTACCAGAGCCTTAAGTGTGGAAAGAACAGCTTGAATAATGTTTTATTTTTATTTTTATTTTTTATTAAACTCAGGGTTTTAGCATGAGAAGAGAGACTGGAAAACAGGGGAAGAAAAGGAGAGAAGGTTGGAGTAAGGGGACCCAAGCAGGCTGACTTGGAAATGTGTACTCACTAATTAGACTGATTCTTCAGGGTAGGGTTATTTTATTTGTATAGTAGTTTTCTTTTCATAAATAGAACACCATCTTGTAAAACCCAAAGCAGAGCATGAGTAGGGATGATGCTGACCCTAAATGTTTCACAGTGGCAACGACAGCTTGTGTTTGGTGGCCACCTCTGTGCCAGGTAACTGCTCTGTGTTGGATAATTTAAAAGTATAAGAAATAGAAAAAATATATGAACAGATTTTTTTGTGATCTTTGGCTATCAAAAGTAAATCAGAGTAAATGATGAGAGAAGGAAAGTGGGTCAGAGTCAGACTGACAGATACAGACTGTTTTATATCTCATGCTCTTACTTTGTCTTCTTATTTTTGGATCACATCTTTTGGCCAGTCTAGTTGATGTTTTATTTGATTCAATTTTTCTTTTTAACCAATGTTTTATTGTAAGATTTTAAAATTCACAGAATTTTGGAAAGAATAATATAGTGAACACCAATATCTCCTCCTATATTTACTAATTGCTAATTATTAGTATTTTGATATATTTTATCTGTTGCCTATCTATCAACTATCTATTTATCTATCTTGCTTTCTTTTGATAACTACCTAGCTCTATATAGATGCATAGCTATTCATATACATATATCCATGGCAATTTTGTACCCCTTCCCCAAGGGATATATTACAAAGTCTGGAGATATTTTTGATTGTTAAAATTGGAGAGGGATGCTATAGTCATCTACTGGGTGGAGACCACGGGTGCTTCTAACCATGTTACAATGTATCAAACAACACTCCACAACAAAGAATTATCTAGTCCAAATGTCAATGATGCTGAGGTTAAAGAGGGAAATAACACACATATATATATATGTGTGTGTGTGTTAATATAATACATATTATGTGATACAATATATAATGTATATTCAAAATAAATGTATATAATTTACACATTTATATATATATTGCTGAATCACTTTTAAGTACATTAGACATTATGAGTAAACTTTAATAGACTATATGTACATACAATCTTCTCACCAATGAATAACATGTATCTCCTAAGAACAAATATTAAACATAATACCATTATTACACTCACAAAATTTAACATTGATACAATATTATTATCTACAAATGGTTCTTTGGATTTTTTTTCCAGTTCAGAATCCAATCAAAGGTCATGCATTGCATTTAGTTTCTTATCTCTTTAGTTTCATTTAATCTCAGACTTTGTCTTTCACATCATTGACATTTCTAAGAATCCAGGCTAGTTGCTTTGTAGAAGGTCCTGAAATTTGGATTCATCATATTTAGAGCCAGATAAAGCTTTTTTGGAAGGAATTCTACATAGATGATGTTGTGTTCTTCCTAGTGCATCATATTAGGGGGCCCAGGATGTCAGTCTTTCCCAATATTGATAATGTTAAGTTTGGTAATTTGGTAGACTGGTTTCTATTAGATTTCTCCATTGTAAAGGAACTTTTTCTTCCTTTGAAATCAGTTAGTATTCTGCAGCATGAATCTTGGAAATTATGTGAGGATTATGTCTCCTAACACTATTTTCAGCCAATTATTTTAGCATCCATTGACTGCCTGAATCAATTATTAAGTTGGCCACAAAATAGTGATTTTCTAATTCTGTCCTTTTACAATTATTAGTTAACATTCTTTGCTAAAGAAGAACTTTCCCTCTTCTTATCGCTATTAATTAATGTACTTTTATTACTATCCAAAATGTTATTTATTCATATAAGTAAACATTTATAAATAAAATGTGTGTAATTTCTTTGAGGTTTCTGATCTGATGGAGTCTAAAACCATGGCCAGTTATGATGAACATACAAATCAAATGCTGTGTGGGCATCTTCCATTTGCCTCTCCATATCCACACTTTACCTTTCTCTCCCCTGCTCTGTGCCTGGTAAGACTGATCTGCATGTACTACATCATGGGGCTTCACTGCCCTCTGGCGTCTTGTTGGGTTTGGCTCATTAGAAACAAAGACAAAAGACCAAAGAGAGGGAGGGGAGTGAGGCTAAGTATTTATTACTTTCTGCAACATCAGTGTGGACTGGTGCATTTGCCTTAAGATTCCTGTTTCTATCAGGCTACTCTTTGTGCACAGCCCTCCTTGTCTCCAGGTTCTAGTAACATCAATCTCTTCTCCTTTAGTCCTAGGGGTTGTAAAAAGTTTTATTAATAGCCCAGGTTCTTGCACTAGCATGGGATCTTGCACTTTCCCTTGTGGTTTCCCCACACCCTGCACATACCTTTATAAATAGTTCCTTTGTTAAACTTCCCTCAAATTATCACATTTGAGTGTGCCATCTGTTTCCAACTGTGGCCCTGGGTGATACACATGCCTTGATCCCTTCCTTCTTTCTCTCCATCACAGGAATCAGACCAGCATCAAATGGCTCTTCAGGCTTTCACTGGATCCCTCATTTTCCCTCATGGTGTTTTCCCAATAAATCCCTTGCACATCTAATCTTGTCTTTTTTTTTTTTTTGCTGTATGTGGGCCTCTCACTGTTGTGGCCTCTCCCGTTGTGGAGCACAGGCTCCGGATGCACAGGCTCAGTGGCCATGGCTCACGGGCCCAGCCACTCCGCGGCATGTGGGATCTTCCCAGACCAGGGCACGAACCTGTGTCCCCTGCATCGGCAGGCGGGCTCTCAACCACTGCGCCACCAGGGAAGTCCTCTAATCTTGTCTTGGCACCTGCTTCTTAGAGGACCCAGACAAACACTGTAGCTCATTAACCTCAAGCATTCCCCCATGGCTTGAGCCTTAGTTAAGGCTTACAGAAGAACTAAGAGGGCTGAATAATTTGCCATTGATTTGGTATCAATCTATTGAGATAATTCTATTGTAGCATATCACCAAATGTGTATACATGGAATATATGGCAAGGAGATGGTTGAGTTAGACCTGGGGTTATCATCATATCTTCCATTAATGTTGCTTTCTTTTGTCTTCCTTGCTGTTACTAAGAAAAAATATACAGGGCAGCTGTTTGAGTAGCTGAACGAGAGACTGTGAGATGGTCTAGAGAGACTGTGCTTGAGTTCATAGTAGAGTCTATTAGCAGAAAAATGGAAAAGGCTTCAGAATCATTTTTAAATTTGGGGGCTGTCACTTATATGGCCTTGGATGAGTTATTTAACTTGATGGAACTTGCTTCTTTTATAAACAGGAAGGTAATAAACATCTACTTTAAAATATCATTTTGATAATTCACAATAATTCATATAAAGCCCTTAACAGTGTACCTGGAATATATTTCAGTTATTTGGTTTATTATTCTCTTATCTAAATGTGTGGATAGGAAAAGAGCTCAATCCGTTGATAAGACACTTGGAGCCCCAGTCTCCAAGGAGGGTATCCCCACACTCCACTTAAACCTTAACTCTGGAGCCCCACTGCTGAGCAGCCAGGACTTTTTCCCAAAAGGCCAAGTGCCCACATGCTTTCTTGAGCAACTGCCTGACGAGAGCTCCGCTGCTGTAATTAATAGTGGCAAAGTTTTAATGAACTCCACAAGGACATTTTTTCTGACACCTAGTTTTAGATCCTGAAATAGTTTCTATTCCTTCGAGATCAATTTAAAAGTTTTTTGTTTTTTCCATCTCTGCCAAGATGCCTGAGGCAACTTTCCAGCTGTGTCTTTTTAATGAGTTCTCTAAAAGGCTCCTGAGCCTTGAGGTTCTGTAGAGAACTAAAGTTGCAGGAGCTCTTGGGGAGGAAGGGCATGAAAACTTCCAAGAAACCCTAACAGTGATTTCCCTGGGCAGGCTCAGAGGTGCACACACCTTTTAGCTTAGAATCTCTCCAAATTCATTTGCGGTCACTGAGGGAGGGAGGAAGTGGGGGAGAGTACTTTGGAAGTCTTTAATAAGTCACTGATAAGTGAGACTCTTCCAGTTAGTTTCGTATTTGAGTACAGACTTTGGGCCTCTGTCCTATTGGCTGGCAACTGGAGGACCTACAGCGCTCACCAGATCTACATTGGGGAGCATAAGCACACACTCACCAACTCTGTCCCCAGACTCAGGCTACCTCAGGGCTTTAATTAACCTGATGGGTATGTCAGGTGATCCCCTCATCCGCAAGAAATCAACAAAGAAAAAAATATATATATATGCTTATACATGCACAAAGCAGATTGGACATGTAATTGAACCAATCAAGCAATTCATGCTGAAAACCACTTAATTTAAACTCATTTGTAGAAGTAAGTTTGGGTGCATGAAGCAAGTAATGGAAAGGACTTAAATTTATTGCTGATGTGACCAATTCTTCTGAGTTCTTTGACCTTGCATTTTACATTGATTTTCATACTTAACCACCTATCAAACATACCAGTGGAACAGGGTTGGGATTAAGGTAAATGGAAGAAGAACCTGGAATGAGTTCAATTCATTATAGGCAGTCCAGGCAGGAGAGACATTGACATGATACCTCTGATGGAATTTAATAAAGAAGATTTAGACCATTATGTAAATGTAAATAATTTCCCCATTTCTCAAATACCTCTCGATAAAGATAAGCCAGCAAACTACTAGTAGTCAAAAGATTTTCCTGAATATGCTAGGGTTATTTTCTTGTGTGAAAGTTTAGATGAATTAAATTCAATTTACTTTAGAGAGAGAGAATTCTTAGGGTGAAGAATTACTTGATAGAAATAAAAAATTTTAAGTGATAAGTACTCTTTTAGAGCAAGGAAGATTGATCATACATGTGTATCTTTTCTCCCTTCTAAGATACCACTGATATAGCAATAGAGAAAAAGGTATAATCCACAAGAACAAATAGAATGGCAGAGGAGACATAAGCAAACAAGAGAAACTGTAGCATTAAAAAATATATGAAAGGTAAGTGGAGGGATGATAACGAACATATCAGAGAGGAAGCAACCAAATAACAAGCATGCAGAAGGGGAAACCATTAAGAAGTAAGATGAATTATCTCTCAGAGCCCTTTAGGGGCTAGAGACTTGAGGACACTAGCAACAGTGGAGGGTCGGGGTACCCAAAGGGTGAAATGGAGATAAAATGAAAGTCTGTTATTACAGTGGTTGGATCTTCTGACTTCTGCACCATCCCTACACAGCTAGGTAACATCTCACCCTGGGCAAGAGCATATTTAATTTAAATGAGCCCATTCAATTTAAAAGATCTCATTCTATGGAAAACCTGAAGATTAGAAGCCTTAAATTCTGGTGTCCCAGACAAAGCAGGAGCCAGTGAAGCTTGGGTCTGCAAACAGAGGAATTAAGTGAAAGTGTGAGTACTGAAGGATGAGAAGGTGAGCCCAGTTACTCTCCCTGCACCTCATTCTCTCACACTCAGGTGCATTCTGCACCTCCTGCTCACAATTAGACAAGGAGTTAGAGAATTCATTGGAAAAACCAAAGAGCCCAGGAGACATTTATATTTGAGAAAATCTCAACAAAATGGCTAGCTGGACCATCTGTAACCCTATGTAAAACCTCCATATATGGATTTTTCCAATGAGAGACAAATGCAAAAAGAAAAGAAGAAATCAATGGAAACATATAATGAAGAAAGGAGAATAAAACTATAAAATGCAATAATTAAATATTTCTATCTTTCCTACCTTCTTTTCCTATAAGAAGAAATCAGCAATTGGCCAGCTGTATGGATGCGGGTGGGGTGATATTTCAGGAATATGTGTACATGTACTGGATTGTGGAAGTAGCATGGTTTGGAGATTGGATGCATTGAGCAAATAAGCAATTGATTGAGCAAGTAAGGAAGTAATTTGAGGACTTGCAACTGGAAAAGGTACTCACAACTGTAAAAATGAGCAATCAATATGAACTTATTTGTTTTTTAGTCAACTTCATTGAGGAATAATCTACACACAATTAAGTGTATTTCTTTTAAGAGTACACTCCAATGAGTCATGACAAATCAACACAATCAAAATTTAGATCATTTCCATCACTCAGAGAACTCTCCTGGTGTCCCTTTTCAGTGGATTTATGCCCTCTTATCCTCTGCCCTATCCTCTGATATGCCACTATAGATTTCTGCCACTGTAGATTAGTTTTGCCTGTTATACGATTTCATATCAATGCAATCACAAAATATACTCTTTTTAATCTTCTTTTACTTATCATGTTTTTGATTCATCCATGTTAATGCATGTATTAGCAGTTCATTTATTTTTATTGAATGACATTCCATTGTATGGATATATCAAAAATTTTAAAGTCCATTCAACTGTTGATTAATATTTGGATTGTTTTTAGTTTTTGCTATTTTTTTAAAAGCAGCACTGAACATTTGTGTACATGTCTTTGTGTGACTTCATTCTCTTTGGAAAATGTCTAGAAGTATTTACGTACTTCACCATGTAAAAGTATATTTTACTTTATTGGGCACTGAAAAATAGTTGTTCCCACCAACAATATATGAAAATTTCAGTTGCTCAACATTTTCATTACAGTTGGGTTTTAATGTTTAACCATTATAATGTGTATATTGTGGTATCTCATTGTTTTAATATGTATTTCTCTGATGACTGGCGATGTTGAACATCTTTTAATGTGCTTATTGACCCTTTTTATATTATCTTCCTTGGAGTATCTGTTCAAGCCATTTGCCCATTTGTTATTTGGGTCGTTTGTATTCTTATTAAATTTTAGAGGTCTCTTTATATGTTCTAGATAGAAGTCCTTTGTCAGATATGTATTCTAAACATTTTATTCAGCTCTCTGGTTTGCCTTTTCATGTTCTTAATGGTGTCTTTCAAAGAACAGATGTTTTTAATTTTGATGAAGTACAATTGATCATTTTATGTAAAACCATGCTTTGAAATATATTAATACAGAAGTAGTTACAGACGTATGTTTATATGTAAGTGTGTGTATGTAAGTATGTAAATACATTTATTTACTACCCCTGTTTGCTGGCCTAGAGGGCTTAGAAATACTGACACACTACTGGCAGTGAACACACTGAGAGCTCAGATCTTGGTTTTTAAATACTCATCTCCACTGAAAGTTACAGGGCTTCTTGAAGAAATGGCTAATTCTAGGGTAAGATTCAAAAAAAAGTACAAGAAGAGCCTTTAATGTCTTTTTTTCCCCTCCAGTTTTATTGGGATATAATTGACATACAGCACTGTATAAGTTTAAGGTGTACCGCATAATGCTTTGACTGACATACATCATGAAATGATGATCACAATAAGTTCAGTGAACATCCATCATCTTACACAGATACATCAAAGAAATAGAAAAAAACTTTTTTTTCCTTGTAATGAGAACTCTTAGGATTTACTCTCTTAACAACTTTTGTATGTAACTTACAGCAGTATTAATTGTATTTATCATGTTGTGATAGATACATTACATGTCTAGTACTTATTTATCTTGTAACTGGAAGTTTGTACATTTTGACCACCTTCATCACCATACAAAAATGCTACCTTATTATTGACTATATTCCCCACATTATACATTACACCCCCCTGCTTGGACCACTTACTTTCCCTCACCTATTTCACTCATAACTCTCCCCCTCTTTTCTGGCAACCACCTGTTTGTTCTCTGTATCCTTAACTGTTTCTTTTTTGTTCATTTTATTTTTTAGATTCCACATATAAATGAAACCATATGATATTTGCCTTTCTCTGTCTGACTTACGTCACTTAGCCTAGTACTCTCTAGGTCCACCCATGTCCTTGCACATTGCAAGATGTCATTCTTTTTTATGGCTGAGTAATAGTTCATTGTGTGTATGTATGTGTATTACATATCCTTTATCCATTCATCAGTCTATAACATCTTTTATACCGGAAATAAGAAAATACTCAAAAAACAGTGGGGATGACACCTTGAAGGAACTCTTATTGGCCAAATAAAAACAAAAAATGAAAGTAACAGATTACAGTCCACTGAGTAAAATATGGATCCATGAGTCCATACTGATTTAAACAAATAAATTACCAATAAAATAATGAAAGATGTGTAAGCTCTTATTTAGTAGAATGATAATTCATAAATGTAGGATAAATGATAGAAATAGAAACTTGTCATTTAGTGACCATTATAATGCTGATTGGTTTAGACAGAAGTCATCAATTGAGGCTGAACCTGCTGGAAAAAGTTCTCATAAAGATCAAAATGTTGGTACAATGTCAGAATATCTCCTACAAAACTCTGTAACTACAAAGGGAAAATCAGGAGTCTATGGTGGAGAAACCTGGAAGATATCAGCATAATCAGATGATCAAGATTAAAACACTGCCAGTGGTGAGATGGGTCAATGTCAGGTATGCTCTGATGTACTGCGAAGAGCATAGCACTGTCACTAACAATTAGATATATGCAAACAATGGAAAGGCATAAGAATTGTAGTTTGTGACCTGTACTCTTGAGTAGATAACAGAAGTGTGGTTGGGGTACAAGGGGACAAGTGATAATTAAACTGAGAGCATACTTCTGGTATAGGGATCAGTGAGTGAAAAAATCCCAAGGCTGGAAAGAGTTTGATATGATCTAGAACTAGTTCTAAGCCCAGTGTGGGTTTAACTCACGAATCAAAGAGAAAGATAAAAAGAGATGTGGTTTAAGAAGGAGGAAGGGCCAGACCATTTATCTCTTTCAAAACTTTTGAAAGGAATTTGGTTTTATGATGTTCAAAGAGAGGATGTTATAGATTTTTAAGTAGGAGACATATATAATGTGTTTTGCATTTTCAAAGGATAATTGTTACTATGTAGAGAAGGGCTTGTGTTGAGGCAGGAATGGAAGCCAGAGGCCAAGTTAAGTGACTTTACATCAGTTTCGTGGGTTCGGTTGGCCCTGACTAGAATAAAGCCTCACAGAGGTTAAGAAAGGCACAGATAAATTGTTTTCATATAACTAATTAATGCTTTTAATACACAAAAATAACAAAATCTATCTTTGTTAGAGATAAGGATATTATAGGGTAATAAAATATTATTTATAGTACTTTATAGGCAGCATGGTCCAGTAATGGGATGAGAATTGAAGGTTATACAATAAATATAGGTTGATGTAATGAATTTATATCTGTCTACACTATTCAATTTGGAAGTAATGCTAAATATATGTATTTAAGGCCATTATAACTATGAGGCTCAAACCTCTCCTCTCTTCTTATCCAGGAACTAACCCCCCTAATAGACTGTGGACTATGGTGGTGGCACTGATGGTGGAGAGAAGTGAACAGAATTAAGACACATTTTGAAGAGGAAGAAGAATCAAGAGTGATTCCATTTCTCACTTGAGTAACTTGAGGGTGCGGTGATACAACTTACTGTGATAGGTAAGACGAGAAGAAAACTAACCATTACATTTTGCATACACTAGATTCGAGATGCCTGGCTTATTATCTTAAATCTGCCTCTAGTCTTCAAGAAATCATACCTTTTACAGCTTCAGTATTCTCATCTTTAAAATGACACCGTTGGACACTATGGTCTCTAAAGTTCTTTGCATGCATAAAATATTTTATTTTAAAAATAGCGTCTTACCTTTACTTTCAGCTTTAGAGTTTGCAAAGTGCTTTTAGCTTCCGTATAAAGAGTGAAGTACTCTTCTTATGCTGGAGGTCCTTGGACCATGCTTTGAGAAATACTTCTCTGTCAACTAAGCATTCTACCAAATGTTTAGCAGTTGAGAGGTAACAGGAGAATTTGATGGTTTCCTTAAAAACACCCAACAAGGGCTCTTAGGTGGGGATAATGGCAGACTCTGGGAGGGCTCACGCCAAGGAGTACTTCCCAGAACTTCTGTTGCCAGTGTCCTTGTCCCCGCGGTGAGCCAAAGCTACCCCCTGCCTCTGCAGGAGACCCTCCAACACTAGCAATGGCTGACAGGGCCTTGGTGCTCTAGCCAGGTGTCAGGCCTGAACCTCTGAGGTGGGAGAGCCGAATTCAGGACACTTGTCCACCAGAGACCTCCTGGACCAATGCAATATCAAATGGCGAAAGCTCTCACAGAGATCTCCATCTCAACGCTAAGACCCAGCTCCACATCAACAACCAGCAAGCTACAGTGCTTGACACCTTATGCCAAACAACTAGCAAGACAGAAACATAAACCCACTCATTAGCAGAGAGGCTGCCTAAAATCATGATAAGGTCAAAGACACCCTAAAGCACACCACCAGATGTGGTCCTGCCCACCAGAAAGACAAGATCCAGCCTCATCCACCAGAACACAGGCACCAGTCCCCTCCACCAGGAAGCCTACACTACCCACTGAACGAAACTTACCCACAGGGGGCAGACACCAAAAATAACGGAAACTATGAACCTGCAGCCTGCAGAAAGGAGACCCCAAACACAGTAAGTTAAGCAAAATGAGAAGACAGAGAAATACACAGCAGATGAAGGAGCAAGGTAAAAACCCACCAGACCAAACAAATGAAGAGGAAATAGGTAGTCTACCTGAAAAAGAATTCAGAATAATGATAGTAAAGAGGATCCAAAATCTTGGAAATAGAATGGAGAAAATACAAGAAACGTTTAACAAGGACCTAGAAGAACTAAAGAGCAAACAAACAATGATGAACAACACAATAAGTGAAATTAAAAATTCTCTAGAAGGAATCAATAGCAGAATAACTAAGGCAGAAGAACGGATAAGTGACCTAGAAGATAAAATAGTGGAAGTAACTACAGCAGAGCAGAATAAAGAAAAAAGGATGTAAAGAACTGAGGAAAGTCTCAGAGACTTCTGGGACAACATTAAATGCACCAACATTCGAATTATAGGGGTCCCAGTAGAGGAAGAGAAAAAGAAAGGGACTGAGAAAATATTTGAAGAAATTATAGTTGAACACTTCCCTAATATGGGAAAGGAAATAGTCAATCAAGTCCAGGAAACACAGAGAGTCCCATACAGGATAAATCCAAGGAGAAAAATGCTAAGACACATACTAATCAAACTATCAAAAATTAAATACAAACAAAAAATATTAAAGGCAACAAGGGAAAAGCAACAAATAACATACAAGGGAATCCCCATAAGGTTAACAGCTGATCTTTCAGCAGAAACTCTGCAAGCCAGAAGGGAGTGGCAGGACATATTTAAAGTGATGAAAGAGAAAAACCTACAACCAAGATTACTCTACCCAGCAAGGATCTCATTCAGATTCAACAGAGAAATTAAAACCTTTACAGACAAGCAAAAGTTAAGAGAATTCACCACCACCAAACCAGCTTTACAGCAAATACTAAAGGAACTTCTCTAGGCAGGAAACACAAGAAAAGGAAAAGACCTACAATAACAAACCCAAAACAATTAAGAAAATGGTAATAGGAACATACATATTGATAATTGCCTTAAATGTAAATGGATTAAATGCTCCAACCAAAAGACGTAGACTGGCTGAATGGATCCCAAAACACGACCTGTGTCTATGCTGTCTACAAGAGACCCATTTCAAACCTAGGGACACATACAGACTGAAAGTGAGGGGATGGAAAAAGATATTCCATGCAAATGGAAATCAAAAGAAAGCTGGAGTAGCAATTCTCGTATCAGACAAAATAGACTTTAAAATAAAAACTATTACAAGAGACAAAGAAGAACACTACGTAATGATTAAGGGATCAATCCAAGAAGAGGATATAACAATTTTAAATATTTTTCACCCAGCATAGGAGCACCTCAATACATAAGGCAAATACTAACAACCATAAAAGGGGAAATCAAAAGTAACACAGTAATAGCAGGGAACTTTAACACCCTGCTCTCACCAATGGACAGATCATCCAAAATGAAAATAAATAAGGAAACACAAGCTTTAAATGATACATTAAATAAGAGGGACTTAAGTGATATTTATAGGCCATTCCATCCAAAAAGAACAGAATACACTTTCTTCTCAAGTGCTCATGGAACACTCTCCAGGATAGATCATATCTTGGGTCACAAATCAAACCTTGGTAAATTTAAGAAAATTGAAATCATATCAGGTATCTTTTCTAACCACAGCACTATGAGACTAGACATCAATTAAAGGAAAAATGTAAAAGATACAGACACATAGAGGCTAAACAATACACTACTAAATAACCAAGAGATCACTGAAGAAATAAAAGAGGAAATCAAAAAATACCAAACAAATGACAATGAAAACACAATGACCCAAAACCTATGGGATGCAGCAAAAGCAGTTCTAAGAGGGAAGTTTATAACAATAGAATCCTACGTCAAGAAACAAGAAACATCTCAAATAAACAACCTAACCTTACACCTAAAGCAATTAGAGAAAGAAGAACAAAAACACCCCAAAGTTAGCAGAAGGAAAGAAATCATAAAGATCAGATCAGAAATAAATGAAAAAGAAATGAAGGAAATGATAGCAGAGATCAAAAACTAAAAGCTGGTTCTTTGAGAAGATAAAATTGATAAACAGCCACTCATCAAGAAAATAAAGGAAAAGACTCAAATCAATAGAATTAGAAATGAAAAAGGAGAAGTAACAGCTGATCTTGCAGAAATACAAAGGATCATGAGAGATTACTACAAGCAACTATATGCCAATAAAATGGACAACCTGGAAGAAATAGACAAATTCTTAGAAAAGCACAACCTTCCGAGACTGAACCAGGAAGAAATAGCAAATAAGCAGACCAATCACAAGCACTGAAATTGAACCTGTAATTAAAAATCTTCCAACAAACAAAAGTCCAGGACCAGATGGCTTCACAGGTGAATTTTATAAAACATTTAGGGAAGAGCTAACACCCATCCTTCTCAAACTCTTCCAAAAAATTGCAGAGGAAGGAACACTCCCAAACTCATTCTATGAGGCCACCATCACCCTGATACCAAAATGAGACAAAGATACTACAAAAAAAGAAAATTACAGACCAGTATCACTGATGAATATAGATGCAAAAATCCTCAACAAAATACTAGCAAACAGAATCCAACAGCATATTAAAAGGATCATACACCCTGATCAAGTGGGATTTATCCCAGACATGCAAGGATTCTTCAATATATGCAAATCAATCAATGTGATACACCATATTAACATATTGAAGAATAAAAACCATACGATCATCTCAATAGATGCAGGAAAAGCTTTTGACAAAATTCAACAGCCATTTATGATAAAAACTCTCTAGAAAGTGGGCATAGAGGGAACCTACATCAACATAATAAAGGCCATACATGACAAACCCACAGCAAACATCATTCTCAATGGTGAAAAACGGAAAGCATTTCCTCTAAGATCAGGAACAAGACAAGGATGTCCAGTCTCACCACTGTTATTCAACATAGCTTTGGAAGTTTTAGCCACAGCAATCAGAGAAGAAAAAGAAATAAAAGGAATACAAACTGGAAAAGAAGAAGTAAAACTGTCACTGTTTGCAGATGACATGATACTATACATAGAGAATCCTAAAGGTGCCACCAGAAAACTACTAGAGCTAATCAATGAATTTGGTAAAGTTGCAGGATACAAAATTAATGCACAGAAGTCTCTTGTATTCCTATACACTAATGATGAAAAATCTGAAAGAGGAATTAAGGAAACACTCCTGTTTACCACTGCAACAAAAAGAATAAAATACCTAGGAATAAACCTACCTAGGGAGACAAAAGACCTGTATGCAGAAAACTATAAGACACTGATGAAAGAAATTAAAGATGATACCAACAGATGGAGAGGTATACCATGTTCTTGGATTGGAAAAATCAATAATGTGAAAATGACTATACTACCCAAAGCAGTAATTACCTGAATTACTTAATTTATTTTCATATTGGGAAAATATTCCCTTTACACACAAAAAAAGTCAAAATACTTTCCTAAAATATCCTATGATTACATTGTGTTAAATTATTCATCTATCTGTCCTATTAGTCTGGAATCTGTATTTATTCATGAAGAAATCCCCAGGATATTGACCTGTTAATCATAATGGGTAGTTTAGGTGACTTGATATGGGGTACTTTCAGATTTTTCCGTAGTATTTTTCAGAATCGCTTTACTTTGTATTATGGAACGTATGTCCTTTTTACAACAAAAACACATTTTTTTTCCCCTAAAAGTGGGTGGAGAGAGAGGATGGTAAAGAACGGTGGAGAATTTAAAGAAAGAAGGTAATGTGAATGCAGCTCTCCTGTTAACGCCTAGTATGTGAGTCAGGAGAATGCAGATTTTGACTCTCTGGATCAGTGGTATCCCTTAGTGCCTGTAACCTAAATGGTGCCTGACACATTACTGGTGTATGGTAAACATTTGATAAGGGAGTCAGCACCAAATCTACGATTCCTGAGCAAAGTGCAGTGCAATGTGTGGTCCCATTAATCAGCCCAATCAAGGAGAGGCAATCACTGGAGATCCACTGCTATAAGAAAGAGAAGCAACACCCCACTTGAAAACCATTCATCCACAGCACATCAGCAGTGGCAGAAACTTTGAATAGAAAACTCTTTATTAGTCAATATTTTCTGTTGCCTGATTTTCTAAGCAGGAAGTATGGATCGACTAAAGGGTCACAGCTGCAAGTGATAAAGGTGATGTTAACCAATTCCCTACTTTTTCCCTCTGCTTGGATTCTTTGTGCCAATGGCTAGGAGTTTCTACACCTTACAAACGTCCTCAGCCACCTGTGATAATATACCCATCCCTGAGGAGATTGTTTGCCTTCTGTCTGGACTGGTTGCTTTCTACCAACTTCATCTGCCTTTATACTGTATTGTACTCCTTAGTATATTTAATCTCATATCTTTCTTTGTCTTGGTTTACTCCTTTGTTTTGGTGGAGCAATCCTACAGTAGCTTCTTCTGGTTAAAAACGTGTGCTATGACAGAAGTTATGGTAAAAAGAGTCATCAGCACTTTTAATTTCTCATCATTGCTTATAACATTTATCTTTTTCAAATACCCCATTGAAATTCTATATGCTAAAAGGAGTTAAAAAAATAAGAAAGAACTCAGTCCTGTGTAGGAAGAATTTCTGTCTCAGAGATGGTGAAATATTAAAATGATATTTAGGTGCAGCTGTAGGTATGTATTTAAATGTAATCTGAAAACTCTTTTATCTCTAAATTGACTTGCATTTAATGCATGTCCATCATTAATGATGGAGCCAATTATTCTTTGTAATATTTACTCTTAATAAAATATAAAATATGGATAAATATAAATATTAAATGGACACAAGAAATCTAAGACTTTACAGAATAAATATTTTGCCTTAGCCAATTCAAAGATTAAAAGCAAAAAAATAAAAATATGGAGACAGATGGTGATGACATCTCTTTGTATCCATAAAGCTGTGTTAAATGCCACCATATTGTCTTCATCAAACTAAATAAAATGGTAGTTATGCATATGTGAAGGAACATGCACCAAATTATTATCCTTAGCTCTGTCTGGTTGTTGGTGAGTAAAATTTATTTTTCTGTAATAATCTGGTTTTGCTTGTAAAATATAGGAAAGATGGACAATAAAAATACTAAAAATGTAAAAAAAAAAAAATTAAGCACAACCTTGAAGGATGCTATAAGTGTTTTTAGTCAACCAGAGAAGGGAGTCCAATTTCGTTTGAGGTGGTTGAAGAGGCTCCATGAGTGCTTTGAAGGATTAGTATTATGTTTGATGTCAAATGGGTAATATGAGGATAAAATTGACTTGAAACAAGGAGTAAGCATTTCAGAGTAGGAGTACTGGGGAGCAGTACTTGAATGAAACGAGAGTATATATTGGAGAATAAGGAGGTAAGTGGACTGAGGAGCTGTTGGACACACGACGACTATAAGAAAAGAAATAACCACAATTGGCCTCCTCTTAAAATATTTATTCTGCTCTCTAATACATTAAATATATCACTTTTATGTTGAAGTGCTTCTTCCACCACAGTTTAAGAACTAAGACTCTATGAAACTAGGTTAAGATCAAAACTTAGAAAGTTAGAACTGTAAGGACTTTATAATCATCAAACATTATCACTTAGTGCACAAGAAAGAGGACAGTAGAGAGAGACAGAGAGATGAAGAGAAAGGTGTACATTTCAATTGTAGGCCTTAACCTGCAACGAAGAAATAAAAATGTAGCTGTGAAATCTAGAGATGTTTGAAAAGGACGGCAAACCAGAGAAGATGAGGGAGAGGTACATCTAAACTGCCAAGTCACAAATGTTTGAAAGTGAGAAATGTGCAGTGATGATTTGGCAACAACATTTTCTACATTGGGAGATACCTGTGCCCACAAGATGATGCCTTAACAGGGTCCATAGGGCCCCTCCCGTGAAAGATCAATAAATATATCCTCTCCTCTATGAACAGGAGAATTTAGAGAGAAGAGCAACATTAAGACTGATAAAATAAGTATTGGGAAACATTAATTTATGACATGATCTTGAAATTTCTGTTTTCCGTTCCAGGGTCTTACATGGTTTAGAGACATCTTGGCCTCACCCAATCTTAAGCAACACACACACAAACACACATACATCCCAAACAAATGCACATAACAATTCTCATGGGATCCTGAAAGACCAAAATGAATAAACACGGGAAATGCATTCACCTGCTGATAGGAAAACAGCAAAGACGTTACATCTCTCTAAGGAGGACATGAGTAGAGGTGATAACACATGATTCTGTCCCCGATCATTATTTGTGTCTGTAGGGAGAGGGTTGTGTCCAAATGATAGAAAAAGCCCTCACTTGCAGAAGCAAGTCTATCATACATTTCTGTGCTGGGAGCTGTGTGTCTGGGCTTCACCTCCCGATGAGGCCCCTGTGGAGGAGAATCAATCCTAGTCCTCCCTGTGTGTGAGGTTTCTTCTCAGCCTGAGGCCATGTTGTAGAGGAAAGAAGAGATTCTACACTGTCAGTTCATTAGTCATGAGAAAGCTTGGCACGTGGAAACAGGAAAAGGGGAGTGAATGAACCACTGGCTCCAGGTATTAGAGACTGAACGTCTTCCCTGTGTCCTAAGCCTATCTTCAGACTTTGGTCCTGAGGGTATTTCTAGGGCCCACTATCTATCCCCATGGTGTGGCCTTAACACCTCTGACCCTCCAGGACCCCTGTCCATGTCCCCTTCATCATCCTTCTGTGGCATCTCTTGGGTTTGTCATGACTGTGTCAGAGAAGAGGAATCAGCTATATCCATGTAGGACAGGATCTGGCTAAAGGGCTATAAAGAACGTCAGGGGACGTTCCCCAAATAAAAAATAAAAAATCGTGAAGGCAGAGGTCAGTGGTTTGCTTGCCCAGTTCTGTTGGTATCCAGATTCTCTTTTTGTTCCTTATTTTAGCAGAGAAATATTCAATATTATGGTTCTATGACATGCTTCCTTATGATATTAGATGCAGAATTCACTCTCCAATAATGGCTTCCAGTCCTTATAATAAATATTTAAACTCTAAGTGGCTTATGTGGGATAACTCATTTAACTTTTCAAATGTCCTACGAGGTAAGGTTTATCCACCCCAATTTGCAGCTGTGGGAACTAAAGAATGGAGAGGAACAGAGAGATCACCAACCTAGCCTACAGCAAAGCCAGGATTTGAACCCAGGCGGTCAGGGTCAGAATCCATGTTTGTTTGTTTTTTACACTAAGCTACTCATGAGGATCAGGCTGTGTTGAAGTTACAGATGGAGAGAGTAAATAATATGTGAGTAATTATGAAAATTGGACAAATCTGTGCTTCCTCAGAGCTTTGACTTTGACAGCCCCAGGGCAGTCACTCTGAGAGAGTGATCAGTAGAAACTTTTAATTTGACTCAGTGTGAAATATTCTAAATTGCCCCACTTTCTTTCATAAGATTTACTACTTTTTCTCACATTGGTGTTTTGGCATAGCAGAACTGCCATTTGACTATTAAAACTTGTATTTTCTTCTTCAGTCTAGGAGTGAGGTTACTTTAAAGGATTCTTCTATTTCTTTAAATTCCTTTTTAAAGTTAATTTTAAAAATCAGCACATGGGCTTCCCTGGTGGCGCAGTGGTTGAGAGTCCGCCTGCCGATGCAGGGGACGCGGGTTCATGCCCCCGTCCGGGAAGATCCCACATGCCGCGGAGCGGCTGGGCCCGTGAGCCATGGCCGCTGAGCCTGCGCATCCGGAGCCTGTGCTCCACAATGGGAGAGGCCACAACAGTGAGAGGCCCGCGTACCGCAAAAAAAAAAAAAAATCAGCACATAAAAATATTAAATAGAAATGAGAGTAAAGTGGTGTGTTTTCTATTTAAACTCAAAAACTGAAAAGAAGCAAGATAAATGTGAAAGTTTACAATACCATAATTTTGTTGCATCTTTAATCCCACTGATTTATATTCTCTGGGAATTGTGGTCCCTTTAATACAATTAGTAAGAGCTAACATTTATTTAACTCCTACTGTGTACCTGTTTAATGGTATTTATTCTTCACACCAGCCCTTTAGACCCTGCTGTCCCTGTTTTCCAGATGCAAACAATGAGGCTGAGAATCAGTGACTCAAGGTCACATGGTTCCCCTGCAGAGTCGAGATGGGAGTGACGAGTGACGGTCTCACCAGCACTGCTGACCCTGATGCTTCCATCCCTATTCAGAGGGATCTTGCTCTTTTCAGTCCTTGCTCATTTTCGTGCTATGGAAGAACAGAGCGATGTATTCGTGAAACCTTTTGCATCATTCTGTGCACTGAAGCCTTTTCCTTAAGGTGTAGCAGGGTGGACACTTGAAGGCACCTTCATTTCAGGTATTTTTCTCTTTATCTTATCTGTCACAGGCTTTTTCTCAGGAAAAAAAAAATTCTGGCTTCTTGAACTGAGGTTTTTTTTTTTTTTTTTTTGCATTACACGGCCCTCTCACTGTTGTGGTCTCTCCCGTTGTGGAGCACAGGCTCCGGACATGCAGGCTCGGCGGCCATGGCTCACGGGCCCAGCCGCTCCGCGGCATGTGGGATCCTCCCAGACCGGGGCATGAACCCGTGTCCCCCGCACCGGCAGGCAGACTCTCAACCACTGCGCCACCAGGGAAGCCCTTGAACTGAGATTTTTAAAATGCAGAAAACCATTCCATATTGAAAGGGAAGAAAATTGCTTTCTTTATTTTACTGTATTTTTTCTATCTTGTCCTCACATACGTCCTCAACAGTAGTCTGTGTAGATAGCTACCATAATAGAGCTGTCTCCTCATGACCTTCCTACAAACCTGTAAAAAATGCAGTTGACACCCAGTGTAACATATGGTTTGTCTGGAGTTCACGCCTGATGAAAAATGTTGTTTCACTAAGAAATTTTTCCCCTCCTTTTTTATTGCTGCCATTTGAAAATAGTTTTTTTCTAGGCTACTGGTTTCATTCAAAAATATTTTACTAAAAAATGTTATGTGTAAAACTCTGTAATTCCAGATTGTTTGAATTATGAGCTTTGATTAGTCAAACAATTCTAATCATTTGGGAAAAGAAGGCTAATAACTTGGTACATATATACAATGGAATATTACTCAGCCATAAAAAGGAACGAAATTGAGTCATTTGTTGAGACGTGGATGGATCTAGAGACTGTCATACAGAGTGAAGTAAGTCAGAAAGAGAAAAACAAATATCGTATATTAACACATGTATGTGGAACCTAGAAAAAATGGTACAGATGAACCCGTTTGCAGGGCAGAAGCTGAGACGCAGATGTATAGAACAAACGTATGGACACCAAGGGGGGAAAGCGGCGGTGGGGTGGGGATGGTGGTGTGATGAATTGGGTGATTGGGATTGACATGTATACACTGATGTGTATAAAATTGATGACTAATAAGAACTTGCAGTATAAACAAACAAACAAAACAACTAATACTAAACTTTCTTTGGGTTATTTGTATGGAAATATGTTCATATAAATGTTTCAGACATTACATGAAATTTCTAAAAATCTTACACGTTCTGGTATAATGTTATAAGTCATAATTCTAGTTATTACTTTAAAATGTATATCTCAGAAATAACTAAATTTCCTTGTCAATTGCATTATTATGAACTTTCATCAAATCTTTAACCGTGGTCACTTTTAAGTCTTTTGTCATTTACAGACAGTTCTGGGTGTACTCTGATGCTTTTGCAAATATGTTCCTATAAAAGGGTTTCATCTTCAAGGAATTCGTGGAAAAGACTCTAACAAGTACAGGTTTCTGGTAACTGACTATACTGCTGAACTGAATGAATATTTTCAGAACTCTAATGGAAAACTGATGAGCTCATTAAAGTGCTAACAAAAGATCAAGATGAAAAAAAATTAATTACATGGGACTGAGTGAACTGATGAGGATGATTATAATTTTTGTGACTTTCTGTTTGAATAAAAAAAAATCCCACAAGGACTCAGAGGCAAAAAATATACAAATCAATTTTCACTGCAAAGTAAAGGAGCTGTTAGAGTGGAGGATTATTGGACTGAATGTCAATATTATGACATAGTATAAGTGTGTTTCATGTTTGGTAATTGCAATCATTGTTGCTTCTGTTGTGGTAATCCATTTACAATGCTTGGTGTCAGTCTATCTCTTGTAAAAATAAAATACAGTGTGTGTGTGAAAAAAATAAAATAAAAATAAGAAAAAAAGGGAAAAATAAATAAAAAACTTAAAAACTACATTAAAAAAAAAAAAAAAAAGAGGGCTTCCCTGGTGGTGCAGTGGTTGAGAGTCCGCCTGCCGATGCAGGGGACATGGGCTCGTGCCCCGGTCCGGGAAGATCCCACATGCCGCGGAGCGGCTGGGCCCGTGAGCCATGGCCCCTGAGCCTGCGCGTCCGGAGCCTGTGCTCCGCAACGGGAGAGGCCACGACAGTGAGAGGCCCACATACCGCAAAAAAAAAAAAAATTGAACTGCTTAATCTTCAAGTATTTTGGAATTTTCCAGCTTTGTTTTTGTTATTGACTTCCAGTTTGACCTCGCTGCAGTCTGAGAACAGACTTTATATGATTTCTGACGTTTTAAATTCGTTAGAGTGTGTTTTATGGCCCAGAATGTGGTTTGTCTTTGTGTATACTTCATGTGAGCTTGAGACAACGTGTATTCCGCTGTTGTTGAAGTAGGCTGTAGATGTTTATTATATCCATTTGGTCGATGGTGTTGTTGAATTCAGCTATTTCTGTACTGATTTTCTCCCTGATGGATTTGTCCATTTATGATGAAGCGGTGTAGAAATCTCCAACAAAAACAAACGTGCATATTTGATAGTGAAGCATCCCTGTGCCTACTGTCCTAGGTCCCTGGTCTGGATGCAGTGGGACCACAGATGCTCACTTCACAGCTGAGCCCGCTGGGCTTTTCCCTTGTTGTTCTCCCAGCATCTCAGGCCCACACAGGCTTCCCTGGCCCAGGTCCTGACTCAGCCTGCTTGTTGTTCTTCTTCAGTTTCTTACCCATACTTCCCCTCCTGGAGGTCTCCCATGACTCCTTCCAACATTCTCCTTGGAAAGAAATTTAGTCTTTCCAGCTTCCTGTGTCTTTTTTAGCTCTAAACATATGCATATGAGACTTTTTCTGAAGTCATTATCTAATTTTCTGTCATTACTTTTGTTCCTTGCTTTCCTTGATGACAGAATGTACTTACTCAAAAAGAGCCTAAAAAATTTACAAAATATCCATGCCTCTAGATTAAGAGCCCCCTGAGCCTTCCTATTCATATTGATTCATGGACTTATTAACATAATAATAGATGTGTCCCAAAGTGCCAAATTCCATTCTGTCATTACATTTGTATTGTCCAGAAAATTGGACAGTTTCCCATTTCATAATTAGAACTGCTAATTAGAAGTTAGATATATATCCTTTAACTGTGCTCTGCTTGCATGAATTTAAAAATAAATCCATTAATAAAAAGCCAAAAGCATATCTATTGGCTCAAATAAAATCAGTTCATTAATATTTGAATGACTTGTTAAGATATTTACTGACCATAATTTGTTGCTGTTTCTTGGGAGCTTTAGTGAAGTGTCCACCCAAGTCTTTGGAACCTAGTGTAAGAGACCACCTCCTTCTAAGATAAACTCCAAATCCATGTAGGCATAGACATAGAAGTCCACATGCAGGAGGGCAGATGTCTCTGAAATTTGCAATTTCATGGCACTGATCAATTGTGTCAGTATTTTTCACCTGTGCAACATTAGAACTTTGCTTTTCTTGTGCTCTCTTCACATTTTGATGGATGTTGCAGTAATTTTCAACTTGATTTGAAATCTTTTTCTACTTTTTAGTCAGTGGAAGATCATGATCTTTATCAGGACAATTCAGAAAAAAATATCTCAATAAACAAAAATGAGATTGAGGTTTTCAATTTCCTCTTTCCTGTCATATGTTAACTTTTTCATTATGTGGTGACTTGTTTCTCTCATCTGAAACTCTAAGAAAATCTGCTCAGGTTTGACATTCCTGTTACAACTTCTTGAGTATTACTCTCAAATGAGCAAGAAAAATGTGCAACTTTACTTCTATCTTACATAGTGGATTTTTTAAATGTCTTTTTCTTTGATACTGCACAAGTTTATTAAAAAACAAACAAATGGTAACCATACAATATATACAAAAGATAAGTCCCTGCACAATCCTAGTCTCTAGAGATAATCAGTGTAAACAGTTTCATGTTTAAATTACAGAATCTTCCTACATATATGCAAATAGACCCCAAAGGCATTTGTGTATAGATACGTTTAATTTTGAAATATAAATCAAATCATACTATGTACACATGTTTTGACTTTTTGTGGAAAATTTTTCATCACCATATAAAAATTCATTATACTTTATTCATTATATGTATAATATTCTAAGTTATAAAAATAGCCAAATAGTTCAATCCATCTCCAACTTATAAATTTTATGTCAATTCCAAATTGTTTAAAATATCAGTAAGATAACAATATTTACAACCTCTTGGTCACTGTGGTTCAGGAACATTGGGTTATTTTTTTCTGTTCCCTGAACTCACCAAGTCTTTCTCACCCAGGACTTTGCCTTTACTCTTCCCTGTGCAAGAAGCAGTCTGCATTGGCTGTTGTCAGGGTGGACTCCCCTTTATCATTCAGATTCCACCCATGTGTCTCCTATTTAGGAAGACCTTTCCTGACAATCCCATCTAAAGATGTTCCCTTCAAGTCACTTTCTATCATTTTCCCTGTTTGTTTCGTTCATAGCACTTCTGACTGTTAACAAATATTTATTTGTTTACTCCTGTGTTTTAGAAATGGTAACTAACCATGACCTCTTCTTGCTCCTAGTCTGAAAAAATAAACTGAGAAATATACCCAGGAATCGGGTATAAATAAAAAATATATGTTTTATTAGTGAGGTTTTATTGGAATACATCATTTCTATCTTTCGCAAAATTTCTCTCCAAATTAAAATCACGACCATTAGCCCACCCCCACCCCCAGTAGGGACATAATATGCTCCTATGGGCTTTAACCTGAATGATAGAAGTGTATATGATCAAAAAGAGAGCACAGAAGGGACATCCTCAGTTCCTTGTCCTGTTTCACAAATCATTTAAGTCAGAAGACAGAGAGGGGCAGGTATATTGAAAAGTGTTTCCTTCCAGAGGTAGAGAGGTTTCTCCCCTAAATGAAAATGTGAGGCATGGAGGACAGTATATCAGCCTATTCTTCATTATCTCTCTCCCCGTGGAGTATGTCTACCTTATTCACTGCTGTTCCTCCAGAGCTTAGAA
The DNA here is from genome assembly GCF_949752795.1 of Hyperoodon ampullatus. Taxonomy (NCBI): domain Eukaryota; kingdom Metazoa; phylum Chordata; class Mammalia; order Artiodactyla; family Ziphiidae; genus Hyperoodon; species Hyperoodon ampullatus. The sequence goes on from NC_136922.1 coordinate 97,731,588, forward strand.
CAGAGCCTGGAAAAGGTGGTTTACTCAAGGAAAATGTGTTACGGAATTCTTGAAATATAAATTTAAACTGTAAAATATTTTTCACATATCAAATTAGCAAAGGTTAGATCTGATAATCCATAGTTGATGACCATGTGGGAAAAAGACACAACTACCACACCCTGTCAGAGGGAGAAATTGGTACAAATTTTGTGCAGGGAAGATGGCAATGGGATCAAAAACTTTAAGAGGTCTGTATCTTTAGCATCCACAATTTCACTTTTAGAGTATGTCCTAAGGAAATAATCAAGAGTATAGACAAAACTTTAGATTGAAAGATTATTAATCTCAGTGCTACCAAACATAAAAGAAATGATAGACATGAATTTCCAACAATAAGAAATTAAATTATATAATAGAAGATTGTGTTTTAAACAATATCTGTAAAGATTGTTTTAATACATGAAAAATATTTATTACATGAAGCAAAAACATTAGTTTAAAAATACTCTGTATAAATAATCTCAATTTTAGAACAAGAACTTGAGGATATAAATTTTTAGTAAAAGAAAACACGAATCATTTAAAATTTTTTTCTTTTAGACATGAAACTTTAGCCTAATTTTGAAATAAAGATAGTTCAGGTTGTTTCTGGAAAAAAATGTGAGGAAAGTGTAAAGAGAGCACCAGGTCACATGGCTTCTCAACGTGATGTTGCCATCCATCCCTTTCATGACCTTTCTCCTCTGGATAGACCTAGGCACCTCCCAGGAGGGATGCTCCAGTAGATCCCACTTCCTATTATCTGCTCAGAATCCATCAGATCAGCAGTAGATAGCATGGTAACAGGTGATAAGGAAGGTCTTCAGGGGATTTGATGGCAATGGGAGTTGCCAAAGCTGGGAGGATGTCATGATGACAAAAGATTTGTTCACACCAGAAACTAAGAAAAGCTCTGAGATTTGTCCCTTTATTTTTTAAAGGGAAAAGAGAAAACACACAAAATACAATTACAGTACTGATGTCATCTTTAAATATACCCACTGTTAATATAAATTCATTTTCCCTTTTTTAATAACAGTCTTGAAAAGGCTGCAGGAATATTATCACATTTAACTGAATTAAGATACGTTGTGTATATGTATTCATTGCATGAAGCCAAAGATTTCTTTCACTTATGCCTAAATTTCAGGATCAAGTGCTGATAAAGTAAGTAAAACTCTGAGAAGCACTGGAGGTAGAAAAGAGGTACCAGAAGCTGCTTCTAGGGAACATGAGTCAGCTGCTGAAAAGGAGGGGCTTACCAAGTTTAAAGACACTACAAAACTGAGCAGCCATTGCTAAGGGCTTTCAAATCTGAAATTAGTGGATAGAAAAGCAAGTGAGAAGGTAAATGGATACATAAGCCAAAGCAACATGCAAAGAACAGAGGACCTTAATAACTTCTTGTATTGGACCGAGAAGACAAGCAAGTCTAGAAAATAAAACTACCTCTTATTGCAGATGGTTTGTCAGGGTTCTCTCTCTTCTGACTACATTAATATCAAGACTCACAGCCTTGAAGGGAAGCCAGAATACTTGAATTCTCCTAAACTTCATATGTGTGCCTGTGCATGTGTATGTGTATTCTGTTAGGTAGAGTATATAATGTATCCTATTATATTTTATTATCTATAATAAATTTTACATTTATATATCTATATATATCCTATTATTCTATTGATACAAAGAGAATTTCTTCTGATTCATATGAGCACACAGAGTTAGTTTTAACAACATATCAAAAAATAAATTGTAGGAAATCCATCCAAGGTAATATATTTCTAAATGTTAGTTTGTAACATTCAGTAAATATTTTGTGTCTCATTTTCCCTACAGCTGTGACCTTCCTGTTGTGGACGCGGGCCTGTATGTCTCTGCCCAGGAGCATGGGAGGCAACCAGACATGTATCACAGAAGTCACCCTGCTGGGATTCCAGGCTGACCCAGCACTGGAGTTTTTCCTCTTTGGGCTTTTCTCTCTCTGCTATACCCTTACCCTTTTGGAAAATGGAGTCATTCTGGGGCTTAACTGCTTAGACTCAAGACTTCACACCCCCATGTACTTCTTCTTCTCACACTTGGCCATCATTGGCATGTCCTATGCTTCCAACAATGTCCCCAAGATGCTGGCAAATCTTGTGAGTCAGAAAAGAACCATTTTCTTTGTTCCCTGCATTATGCAGACATTTTAATATCTAGTCTTTGCTCACACAGAGTGCCTGAGTTTGGTGGTGATGTCTTATGACAAGTATGTGGCCATCTGTCACCCCCTACATTACATTGTCACCATGAGCTGGAGAGTGTGCATTGTCCTGGCCGTCACATCCTGGGTGTTAAGCTTCCTCCTGGCTCTGGTCCATTTAGTTCTCTTTCTGAGACCGCTCTTCTGTGGGCTCCGTGGAATCGACCACTTCCGTGAAGTCCTCTCTGTCCTCAAGCTGCCTGTGCTGACACTAGGCTGAACCAACTTGTCATCTCTTCGGCCTGTGTTTTTATCTTACCGGGGCCCCTCTGCTTGGTGCTGGTCTCCACACGCATCCTGGTTGCCATCCTGAGGATGCAGTCAGGTGAGGGCCGCAGAAAGGCCTTCTCCACCTGCTGCTCCCACCTCTGTGTGGCTGGGCTCTTCTTTGGCAGTGCCTTCGTCATGTACATGGCCCCCAAATCCAGCCACCCTGAGGAGCAGCAGAAGATCCTTTCCCTGTTTTACAGTCTTTTCAACCCTGTGTTGAACCCGCTGACCTACAGCCTGAGGAATGTAGAGGCCAGTGGTGCCCTGAAGAGAGTGCTGTGGAAGGACAGGCCAGTGTGAAAGATACCGAAGTGCAACATAGGGGAGAGGGTTTTGCTTCCTCTGAAATATGGTGGGGGGTATTTTTTGTCATGTGCTGTAATGCCACAATATAATAGAATATTACAGACCTAAACATATAACCAGAAACTATATAGACCTTAGAAAATAAAATAGATGACTATCTTCATGACCTTGGGTAGGCAGACGTTCTTAGAGACAATCCAAAAAGCACAAGACATTTGAAAAACTGGTAAATATTAGGCCTTTTCAAAATTAATCATTTGGCTATTCAAAGTCACTGTTAAGAAACAAGAAATGCAAATCACAGACCATGTGCTTTGTATTTTTGAAAATGCATTGGTCAGACAGGTGTGGTCACAAGAGGAGACAAAGGAGAGACTTAGGAAAAAGCAAAGTTTATTATCTGCTCAGGCTCTGGGGACGGGAGGCATGGCATGCCCTGCAGGGCCACATGGGGAAGACACCTGGGTGGTCAGGGGGCAGGAGACAGGGCAAGGGGGATGGAAGATTCCAACCATGGCCTTTGTTGGCATTTCTGCAGGAAACACTGAATCAAGGGGTGTTTAAGAACAAGTTTGAGTTCCTATAATAGATAAATCTTCACCATGTAAAGAAGGAAATCACGTAGACTGAGAAAGCACAATAGAGTTCTAAAGGCGAGAATTCCTCTGATATTTGGAGCCCAAGTTATCTTACTTTCAGTAATCTCATTTTAAATCTCTGGCCTCTCTTCTTCCTTGAAATACCAAGTGCTGTCTAATAGTATGCTTTATTGTTTTCTTCTTGCTTGCTTGGTTCTCAATTTGAAATCAACATGCCAATTTCTGAATTGCATACAACTGTGAGTAATTTTCTCTGTTTCTACCAATTCCCTGGTATTCAAATATTCCACTGACAAATTGCTCTGCAATTTGATTTGAAATATCTTTTTGCTATCCTTTCACAAAAAGATTTGGACATTTCTGTCTTGGGTCCATCTTACTCAAAACACGTATTAAAAAAGAAATATATGAAGTAATTTGAAGAAGAAAGTTTCCAACTGTAAACTTCAAGCTCATGAAATGATGAATCCCTGCTCTATAAAAGCAAAATAAAATAAAAATAAATTTTACCAAAAAATCTAGATATCTTAATGACTTTAGTGCTTTTCTACGTATAAGAAGATACACGAGTCTGGGCTCATTGAAATCATTCCTTTGATATGCACCCTAACTGTCTAGGGCCAGTATCCCGGTTTTCTCCATCCTGAATTCACCTCAGGGTGCACGACCAGCTGCAGTGCTGACGGCTTGATGACAACATTCTCAGAGCCCTCTGACAGGCTGTCTCCCTGAGGCTACAGCCCTCAGTAATGTCCCACAATTAAACATAAATGGCACCTTTTAGGTTGTGCGTTTTTAAAAATTTGACAACAGTAAAGGAAATCTAATATTATATTGATGCCTCAAGAAAAGCTCACAGCTAGAGAATGATGTTGTCTCAACACGATTATGCCACATGCACAAAAATGTGAAGTCATATGTTTGCCACAACCAACCCTGCTTTTGGAACCTAGAATGGAAACAAGCACTCCTCAGTGCCATTGCACTTGGAACCATGTTGGTCTTATGGTAAGTTGGAGCCATTGTTGGTGACTGAATGGAACTGTAGTTACATAGCAGTAACTCTTGACTTTTATTTTTCAGGTTGCTTCTACTGCAAAGGTTCTCATTAGGAAGAAATTTCTGGGAACCATTCTCCCTGTGGCCATCGGACCATGTGTTGTACAGTTATCAGCTGATGGATCACTGTGTAACTATAAATCTTGATGATCAAATGCTTAGAAAGGTCTTTGGTTATAATGGACAAAATATATCCGCTTCATTCCTAGCAGTCCATAGTGTGCTATGGACAGATACACATCACCTCCGTTTTTGTGGATGGAAAGCTGTTAAACAGAATAGGAGAAGGCAGTGGGTTTCTGACAGGAATAAAGCATAGACTTCACACAGTGGGTATGAATTTCATGGGAAATGACCCTATCCTGACAGGAGGAAGACTCTAAGAGGACTTATGGCATACTCATACTAAATTACATCTAGGTAGGCTATGTATCAAGACCTATATGCAGGACCCAATATTGTGAGGTAGCAAAACGTATACATAACTGCACTCATGCTATTAGTACACAATGGCAACAACAAGCATGGTGGATTGTTCCACAAAACAAAAAAATGGCTTTAAAAGAGTTAGGTGGCCATCTAGACATCACTGAACACGCTGAATTCATTTTTAATGAGGCATGACAGTAGAAAAAACATTTTCTTAACTAGAATGAACAGATTAGAGGGAATTCTTTCTAGGAAAAAAGCAAGGGATAGGAGTCAGCCTGAAAACATGATGAGATTTCAGTGAAATAGGTCAGACAGATTCAACAAATAGAGCTGGATACTGCTAGGACTCAGCTCTGACCCAAGACCTCTTGACTGTTTTGATCCAGATGGAGACCAAAGTAACTATGGGGCAGAGCCCCTCCATTCTAGCTGCTGAAGCCAAAGGGGTACACTTATGGGGATCTTACTGACCTTGGAACTTATTCTTTTTCTCGGGAGGCATTTGTCATTTTCATTGATGCATTGTGATTGCCCTCTTGTCTATGAAGAACAGATCAGAAGAAGACATAATCTGTAGTACGGTTAGGAGGAAAAGAAACTAGTCTGAATAAGGCCATGTCCTTTTTGTCACAGTGGGGCAGGCACGGAAGTGGGCCCCACTATGTAACAGCCCACAATAGAAACTAGTTTTAGTACGAGTCTTTAAACTGAGATAGGTTAACTGGCTTTGTCCCCAACTAACTTGAAACCCAGAAATAAGTGAATCATGGCTAATTGTAATGACACCTGTCCACAATAATAATCTGGTATATGGACAAGGGCCAGATCTGTTGGAAAGGCATAACAAAGACCTCTAATTCTTACTGATTGGTTCTGTAATGAAACTGAATTGTACCATGCCTGTACTGTAATACGGTGTAATATTGGCTTGTTGCTAAGATTCAACTACCTTATTTAAATAAGTCACATGATGATACTGATGATCAAATGTATTGGGAGATGGGTTAAAGCTGCCTCAGAATCTAATACCAATGGAAGATGGCTGGCCTGAGGAAGAACTTTATTTAGCTAACCTTTATTCAGCTCACTTCTACACTAAATAGTTCTGCACAAGCTTATTACAAACTCAAAGGGGAACAAGTAATCAAATTAGTACAAAAATATGAAAATGTATATCATGGCTTTATAGGATATACATGTTTCTTCAAGGCTATCCCTACCCTACACTCACTCCTCCAAATGTTAGGTATACTCATGTTATTGCTGTATCTATTGTATTAAATAAACTATTCCTGTAGCTGTTATATAAATGCTCTTCTAAATGTAAATGCTTAGAAAAATATCATTTTGCTGCAAGAGAGACTAAGCCATGGTCCAGGTGGGTGGACTATGTAAAAAGAGTTAACTCAATTAAATTCCTATAATTTGGGAATTGAAATTAAAATGTTTTAATCTTATCACTCAGAGTAAGACAGAAATAGACATTTTTTCATTCTGAGTTAGGATTGAGGGTCATGATTATTTTGGGTGGGAATTGTGGAGACATATGTGGCTGGTAATAAAGATAGCCATGACATGATGCATCTTTCTGAGGAAAAATATAGGATCCAAAAAATGAAAGCACTGCTCAGCAGTTATGAAAAAAGGCTTTGTACTGTAGGCAGAATTCTAAAGATGGTCTCCTAAGATATCTGCCCCCTACCCCCACTATTTAATCAAGCACTAATCTGGGTACTTCTGTGAAGGGATTTTGCAAATCAGTTGATGTTAAATATGGAGGTTATCTTGGGGCTTGACCCGATCAGGTAAGTCTTCTAACAGCAGATGGAGCCTTCCTCCATCTAGTATTAGTGGAGGAAGTCAGGGAGATACCTGGTGTGAGATGGAGCTGGGCTCATGCAAGGACCTCAGATAAGGATCGCAAATCCAGCCAAACCCTCGATTTCAGTTTGTGAGACACGTGCAGAAAATCCAGCTGACTGGGACCAGGACTGCTGACCAGTGGAAATTGTGAGATGATAGATGCGTTATTTTAAGCTGTTAAATTTGTGTTAATTTGTTGCAGCAGCAATAGAAAACTAAAACTTTTGGTGTCAGATAAAATTCATTTGTTTCCAGCTCTGGGCCTTGCCAGATTGGTAATCTATCATTTACTTCAATGGTATCTAACTTTTTGGTCAGGACCCCTTTGAACTCTTAAAAATTACTGAGGATACAAACATATTTTATGTATGTGGTTATCTTTGTTGATATGTATCATGTTAGAAATTAAAACTGAGAATTTATTAAACATTTACTTTTAATTCATTTAGAAATATTTCCATTATATAATATAAATAGTGTATTTTTATGAAAAATAACTATCTTTTACAAAACAAAAAACAGTGAAAACAGTAGCTATGTTTTACATTTTTGAAAATTTTTTAAATGTTTGGCTTAACAGAGAAGACAGCTGGATTTTATATCTTCTTCTGCATTCTATGTGTGGCAATATCATATGCCATGATGCTTCTGGAAAATTCCACTAATAGAGTGAGAGTGAGAATGGCAAAAAGTGTCTAAATATTATTGTGAAAATAGTTTTGATCCCATGGACCCTTGGAAATGTTCTCAGAGATTCCCACTTAAAGAATCAAAAACTTTATCTTTTAAATAATTTATATAAGTATGTATACTATATGTTTATTATATATTAATATATGTAATTATATTAATAATTTATACATTATAATTTATTTTAAATTTATATTTAATATAACTTCAGTCTCCATATCTGTAAAATGAAGATAATGATATTAAACTATGTAGTCAATATAAAACATCTGGCACATATCCTGAAACAAAGAAGGGCTTAATAATTTTTGCTTTTGGCTATTAGAACCCTTCCTCATTTGTATCTATCCACCCTTACTGCAGATAGAAATATACCTTGGCTTGGGGGATCTATTCTCTCTCAGGGTTGCCATAACAATCTCCGTGGAAACCCACCTCTCAGCCATCTAAATGTATAACTTCATGGGGGTTGTAGAGGAGCATGAGTTCATAAAACTAATGATTTTAAGGGTGTAGGTACTGTAATTTGTGATATCTGTCTCTGGTTTATAACCCTAGAGATATTTGAAAATCTGTGTAGAAACAGTATGATGCTAGTGTCTGCTCTGACTGTTCCCTAGAATTTTTCCTCCAAGGACAATTCAACATAATCTTAGCTCTCTTTCAGAGAGAAAATTCAGGAGTTTCCCTCCACCTCCCCCTTAGAGAGAAGACAAAAATGTATTATATCTTATGATCTTTCTGGGAATTTGAATTTTCAATAGAAACTCAAGAATGTTTTAAATTTGATTCTAAAATAAAACCTACGCTCCTGGGGTTCCAATGAGTGACTCCTCTTGTATCTGGAATTTAATCCTCTGAAAGCTGCTGGGGAGCAGGATACTGTACTCATTTTAGAGGTATATATCTCACCTCTGTGGGGTTTATTCTAGGTCAGAGAAGATTCTCATGAGAAAATCCTGAGCTAATATCTCCTTGTGAAGAAGAGATTAATTTACCCTGGGAGGTAGTTTTCAGTACAGGTAGGTGAGATAGGACAGGACAGCAGCAGACACCACCATGGCTCTGTGGACAAGAACGACATCCCTGGGTGATCTTTCCTCCAACTCATATTGTACATTGTAGGCAGAATAATAGACACCGATGTCTCCCTCCCCGACTTTAGGGACCTTCTGCCTACTCTGCTGTGGGTGGAGGGCTCTTGCACTCCCTCAGCATCTCTCTCACAATCACCCCCCAGTGTAACTGGGTGGTGCCCGTCTGGGCTAGCACCACTGTCTCAAAGAAAAGGGGCTCAGAGAGTGAAAGGCTCTATATCTAGGCATCGTCTCTGAATAAGGCTCTGAAATAGCCAAATTAATAAAATGACTTTATATATTAACTAGCCTAAATGAAGATATTGATGTCCAGGGAAGCCTCCCTTGATGGAAAATAAAATTCTAGTAACAGTTACAGTAAATCTTTGCTGAAACAATGTAAGAGGTAAGTTTGCCATATATCTAGTTTTTTTGGAACCATCCTAGGTTATCACCCTGTCGTGATGATGATCAGATTTGAAATCACAACATTTTATATAAATATCTTTCCTATCACAAATAGGATAGAATGAGTGCCAACACTCCTGACAAGAGGTGGAGAAATAAATAATCTGCATAGATCAAGAAACATTCTGAGTTACAGGACTGCCCAGGTAGACAGAATTGCTCATACTGACCATGTAAACCTTTTGTTATCTGAGCTGTTATTCTTTTATTTACTCTATTGGGAAAGTGATGTTTTTGGCATCATTTTTGTGATCTTTTCTTCTCTATTCCAGTACTGTATCTGCTTAAGAGTTTTAAGCTATCTTCAATTTTATTTTCATGCTGATTATTTTTTAACTGCAAAATGGTAATGTGATGAAAAAGGAAAATTAAAAGATTGATTAATTCAGGCACAAAAATAACTAGACCAAAAAGCTGATAAACATATTCCTACTGAATACTAATAGACTAAAGTACTTTCAACGATATTATTGTCCTTTCTGTTCAGAGATTGAATGTGTTAGACATTGCTTTTTGTGTTCAAGTGGGTCTAAGAATTTTGCAGTACAGATGTTGCTATCTCCCACTTTATGTAATATAGAAATATTCTTTAACTGTAGCAAAAATCAATGTCACAAACTTAATGCCCATTTATATAGAACCCTCCCAAATGCAATCATATTTATGGAAGTGAAGGGATCTATGATTTTTGTCTCTGTTTCATTTCCCAGTGATCAGATCCTAACTGTGAACTTTTCTAATAAAATAGAAGCCATGTCTTGGTTAACTGAAAGTGGCAAATAGAAGATAGTTAGTGTATGCATGTTTTGAACTAAAAATGACAGTCATCCATTTAACATTTCCTGAGTGCGTTTTTCGTCTAGACTTATACTAGTTATTATGAGACATAAAGATATATAAGACTTACCCATAAGACTTATTATTTGGTGAAAGGGTATCTCAGTTCAAATAAATGACATTTGGTGTAAGTACCTTTTGGTTTTTATCTTGAGGATTATCCATATCTCATAGTGAGGAAATATCTCTTTTAACTTTTATTTTTGACCAAGCCTACACATTTAATAGGTGCCTGAAGAGCCTCACCATATGAATCTACTCTAATTCCAAGAGTAGAAAAGACCCCTTTTATAGGTCATTAGCCTTATAATGAGGCCTAGAGAAGACCAAGCAGGCTGCCACTTTTCTCTTTATAGTAACTGGTAGTAAACTGCAATAAAATGGTTCAAAAGAGGATGGCCGTGACCCAACTGCAACACCCTTTCAGGATTATGCAATGAGAGGAGTAATAAGCACCCTTTGCAATTGCGCTGGTCTTCTTGCATGACTCCTATGCATTTTCCAGCTCAATATATACCAGCCTGAGAATATGCGTTTACTGACACCTGACAGCCCCCGAAAAGATATACAATAATTCTCAGCATTTTAAATGACTGAATTCATCCTATACTCATAAACATTAAAAAATGTGTGAACTAAAATAATATCCATCATCTTAAGAGAATTAACTTATAATTATCTGGGAGGGAATACATTGTTATATTGAAACTTTAAGCCGTGTGATAAAATGGCATTATATTTATGCAACATTTTAAAGTGATATGGTATTAATTATATTAAAATATTGTTAACTTGTAATTATTTAAATTGTATAGGTAAAAACCTTTCCTTCTTTTTGACACACAGAGTCTAATAATTACAGATGTTATCACCTAGGAGAAACAGGAGTTCTTCTCAAGCCAAAAACTGGAATTGAGAAGAAAACACTTGATTAGATACCACATGAGAAATCGGTATCTTTTATTCTTTTTTTTTTTTTTTTTTTTTTTTGCGATACGCGGGCCTCTCACTGTTGCGGCCTCTCCCGTTGCGGAGCACAGGCTCCGGACGCGCAGGCTCAGCGACCATGGCTCACGGGCCCAGCCTCTCCGCGGCATGTGGGATCCTCCCGGACCAGGGCATGAACCCGCGTCCCCTGCATCGGCAGGCGGACTCCCAACCACTGCGCCACCAGGGAAGCCTGGTATCTCTTATTCTTAATAATATAGATATAAAGCTGTCCAGAAAGGAAATCTGAATAGTGGTGTTAGAGTGGTTTCTTTCACGTGGAACCACATGGAACCTAGGGAGGAAGAAACAGACAAATTTTGTATAAAATTGTGTCAACTCTCTCAGATTAAAGGGTGGGTAGCTCAGGTAGCAGGTGGAGAAAGAGAATAAGAGTACGAGAGAATTTCAGCCTGGTAACCAAATAGCTGTACACGTTATAAGTCAGGTTGTACTTAAGCTTTGTGGAATATTAATTTCCATTTAATATTTTTCTTCCTGCTCAGTATCTAATATCAAGCTGAGATAAGAATGAGCCAAAGGAAGTTGGTGTTAAGCAGACTTTCACCAAAGTGTTTAAAGAGGATCAGTGGCCCTTTGGGAGGCAGCATGATAGGAAAAGCCATAAGAGTGGGACAACCACATGGGAAAGGTAGATTTAGGATTGTAGGGTCATGACTGTCAACCTAGACATCCTTTCCCACTGGGGAGATGTCTTTATACATGAGGGACTTTTGCTTGTTTAATTTTTGGACAACCAGAGATACATGCTTACATACACAGTGATTGATTTGACTGAGCACATTCTAGTCTCAGAATTTATTACAGGAATTCATGAAAAAAATAAAACATATATATGTATAAAATTTAATCCCTGAAATATACTGTATGTACTTAATGAGATAAAATATTAACTAAAGTAAGATACTTTTATTCAAGGAAATAGTATGCAGCTGTTCAAAGTATGATACAGAGAAATATTTTGACATGGAAAATCATTCCTGATATGTTTGTAAATGAAAGAAATAGGTAAAATTCATTATATGTATATATATATATATATGGATTATACAGTAAAAAGGTATAACTATGTATACAAAGCATTAACAATGATCATCTGTGATTGTATGTTTTGGGGTATTACCTCTTTAGTCTTTTAAACAGAGTTTCATAATGTTTGTTATTTTTGTTTGTTTGTTTTTGCGATATGCGGGCCTTTCACTGTTGTGGCCTCTCCCGCCGCGGAGCACAGGCCCCGGACGCGCAGGCCCAGTGTCCATAGCTCATGGGTCCAGCCGCTCCGCAGCACGTGGGATCCTCCCACACCGGGGCATGAACCCGCGTCCCCCGCATCGGCAGGCAGACTCTCAACCACTGCACCACCAGGGAAGCCCTCATAATGTTTTTGAAAGAAGCTTTTGAAATGATGTCAAAAACTCATACAAGGTAGGTACCACATTATTCACACAAGGAACCAAACTCTTAAAATTTTACTCTCTAAATTAAACTGTTCAAAAGTCTGTAATTTTCTAAATAGAAATAAAAGCAAGAAAATAATATAAACTTGATCAGTAATAGGGTGCTGGTTACAATATATATTTTACCTAAAAATAAACTACTGAATAATATGAAGACCATTTTCTTCAAAGCTATTATTCAATTTAGTGAAATTGATTTGAGTCCATAAAAGACAGTTAAGGTATGTTTTCAGAAGTAATTAAAAGAATATGTTATCCCCTATAACAATTCGTATACATTCCCAAATTAAATGCTAGCTCTTTTCAATGAGGACATCAAAAATTTGGTAAAAATCATAATAAAAATATAAATGATTAAAATTCAGATATTGCTTTATATGATTATTTACTGAAAGTAATCAGATCTTTTTGAAGAAATGGCTGTGTCTATGCTGAAGTGGGGAATGTACAAAAAAAGCTTGAAATGTCTTATAAGGAAGTACTCAAAAATTATGGGAACATGTTAAAATGACAAAGGAGTAAGCTTTCAGTGTTCATATCTAGAACAGTTAAGCATGTAATGATAATTAATAATTGTAATCCCTTGATAAAATTCATGAGCCCATATTGACAGATAGATATAAGAGAGGAAGAGAGAGAGCGAGATAAGAGATAGATACAGATGCATAGAGATAGATAGATGGGTAGAGAGAGAGAGAACTTTTCCGTATACTAAAATTGACAACCAATACTAAATACAAAAGCAATGAAGGAGTTGGAAGGCCGCATTTTGCAAAAATCATTACCAATAATTGAGTGAGTCAAGTAATCAATAGATGCTCAAATCAGTGGCTGAAAGCTTTATGAGGAACAGAATATTTACATATTAATTTTAATGGATGCTCCAGAAATTACATTAGGGAAAAAAGGAAAGATTTTATAATGGAGATAGTTGGGAGGCACCATCTTCACAAAGTGATCCAAGTTAGCATCACCAACAATGGGACAAATTAACATCATACACCCACTCATGGATACACCGAGGAGGATACCTGTTTTTCCTGAAGAGAGTGAATAATCTGAATCGAAAGTGAGGAATTTCATACAATTTCAACTTGAGGAATACTCTACTAAAGAACTGCTCTATACTCTTAAAAAATATCAGTGTCATGAAAGGCAAAGACAGGTTTAGTAACTATTCCAAATGAAAGGAAACTAAAGACAGATGACATTAAATATAATATGTAACCTTGGATTGGGTCCTAGATGGGGAGTGGTTGGGCTAGAGACCAATTATATATAATTTACTATAAATTGAAGAACCATGTCAATATTAAATTGTCTGATTTTGATCATTGTGTTGTGGTTAGGTTAGTAAATATCTTTGCTCTTAGTGAAAAAATGAGGAATTTCGGGTAAACGGGCATCATGTCTACACTGTAACCCCAAGGGGTTGGTCAAATGAAGGAAATTCATTAGTAATGTTTAAATTGTACTGGAGGTATGGGTTTTGAGCATTGCTCAAACTTTACATTTATTGTGGGATTATTTCTAATAAGGCAAAGTAATCAGCTGTTGAAGCTCTTTAAGTTTTACTCACCAATATTTTTGTAATTTTGAAACAACTCTGAAGATGCTTTAGGGTAGCACCAAGCAGTATGAGACAACTATGATATAGCCAACATTATTTCTCTTTCATGGTGGCAAAAGATCCTCTGGATTTATGAAAACAGATGGAACAACTGTCTTCGTGATGCTAATGGTGATTTTTATGATTAGGTATTTGTACATATTGCAAAAAGATCACTGCAATGTCTAGTTAACATTCATCACCATACATAGTTACAAAAATTTTTTCTCTTGTGAAGAGAACTTCTAAGATCTACAGTCTTAGCAACTTTCAAATATGCAATATAGTATTATTAACCATAGTCACCATGCTGTAATACATCCCCTTGATTTATTTATTTTATAACTGAAAGTTTATCACTTTTGACCTCCTTCACCCATTTTGCCCACCCTCCACCCCTTTCCCCCTGCTTCTGGCAAACACCAATCTGTTCTCTGTAACAACAAGCTCTGTTTTTGTTTTTATTTTTGTCTTCTTTTATTTTAGATTACACATATTAGTGAGATCATATGGTATTTGTCTTTCTGACTTATTTTACTTACCCTATGCCTTCAAGGTCCATGCATGTTTTTGCCAATGGCAAAATTTCCATCATCCATTATGTATATGTATGTGTATGTGTATATATATATATATATAATTTTCTTTATCCATTTATTCTTTGATGGACACTTAGGTTGCTTCCATGTCTTGGCTATTGTAAATAGTGCTGCAGTGAACATGGGAGTGCACATATCTTTTTTTTTTTTTTTTTTTTTTTTTTTTGCGGTACGCGGGCCTCTCACTGTTGTGGCCTCTCCCGTTGCGGAGCACAGGCTCTGGACGCGCAGGCCCAGTGGCTGTGCCTCACGGGCCCAGCCGCTCCACGGCATGTGGGATCCTCCCGGACCGGGGCACGAACCCGTGTCCCCTGCATCAGCAGGCGGACTCTCAACCACTGCGCCACCAGGGAAGCCCCACATATCTTTTTGAATTAATGTTTTTGTTCTTTTGGATAAATACCTAGAAGTGGAATTGCTTGATCATATGGTAGTTCTTTTTCTAGTTTTTTGAGAACCCTCCATACTGTTTTCCATAGTGGCTGCACCAATTTACCTTCCCACCAACAGTGCACAAAGGTTCTTTTCTCTTCACATTCTTGCCAACAGTTATTATTTCTTGTCTTTTTGATAATAGCTATTCTAATAGGTGTAAGGTAGTATCTTACTGTGATTTATTTGCATTTCCTTAATGATTAGTGATGTTGAGAACCTTTTCATATACCTGTTGGCCATCTGTATGTCTTTTTTAGAAAAAAGTCTGTTCAGATCCTCTGCCCATTTAAAATTGGCTTGTCTCTCTTCTTTTTTTTTTTTTTTTTGCTATTGTTGTATGAGTTCTTTATATATTCTGAATATTAACCCCTTATCAGATATATGATTTCCAAATATTTTCTCCCATTTGGTAGGTTGCCTTTTCATTTTGTTAATGGTTTCTTTGCTTGCAGAAGATTTTCAGTTTTTATTTTAAAATGTATCATAACAATATTGATTATTCTCTATTTTCTGACAAGTCATAAAAATTTTATTTACCTCAAGAGTTATAAAATTCTACATTAATTACAAAATTAAACATAATTAACTTTCATTTAAAAAATATATAGTGCCCAAAGCATAAAATATATAATATTCAACATGGTAAACAAATATAGGTATTAAAAAAGGTGAAGTCCAGATTGCTGCTCTAGACATTTACAATATCTAAATAAACATATAAATAAACAGAATTCACTTTACTTGGTAGAGGATCATTATCTACAAACTTCTTTGTTGCAGGTTTTTTCCATGATAATTTTGTCTAAATTGTTCACATGTGCTGCCAATGTATGATTGTCATTATAATTTAAAAATAAAGGCAATTCTATGTTTTTTCCCTTTTCTGAGCAAGATAATCGTATTTCCTTGAAATATAAATTGCCACCATTTTTAGAGTTAGAAACTCTTCAAAGAAAATATTTCTGGAGAAGATCTCAGTGTTCCAATTCAGTGCTTCCAGTGCGAATTTAAAAACCGGCTCAACTGTTGCCCAAAGTCAGTACCTCAGATTCTAAAATGTGAGGCTGTATATTTTGAATAAGCTTAAATATATGCAGCAATATCAGCAAGTCTTGTAAACTATAAAGTTATTCCAGTGAATCAAATGTTTATCTTCTCTATATAATCAAAAATAGGAAAAATCATATGGTTATAATATTAAACATGGCTCATTTTTAGGTAAAAATATAAAGCATTTCTCCATTATCTTACTTGTTTTACAGAGAGAATGAATGGAAAAATCAAAGAAAAACGTTAATATTCTTAAGATAAGGGAATGAAAACTGCATTTCTAAACTATCATCTAGTTCAAAATCATTATTTTGAGAGAATAATTTCTAGAGTAAAATTTCACTTTCACACATCTTTCCTTTCCATTTCTGTAATACTTCCAAGATATTAGAGCTATGTTTTTGTTGTTTTGTTGTAGTTGTGAATACTGTATTGTAAGCTGCATTATAGTAAAGCTTATAGAACCTTGCATTACAGGAAAAGACCAGCAGTAGTGGCCTTCTGGTGATTGGAGGGTCTTCCCAAAGTTAGGAAGTTTCTACTAAGTCACAGTGGAGACAAATGCTCCCTGACAACCTGACTGAAATCTATCATTCTCACAAGTAGGCCATGGAAGAGGACACACACACACACACACACAGGACACAACACTGGCATTATATGAGAGCAGTACAATACCTCAAATATCAGAGGTCAAGAATACAGAGGTACATGAAGTTCTAAGAACAGACACTGACTGCTAGGTTGGAGCCAGAGAAATGGGTGAATGAACCCCGTTTTCCCTACTTGCTGTGTGGATGGAGTGAGTACTTAAAATACAGGACCCTCATCTGTAAAATAGGAATAACCTTATGTCATAGAGGATAAAGACCTGCCTATAAGATACTGCATCAGCACAGTGCTTGACACATACACTGAGAAAATGCTACTCTCAAGTATATACTATCCAGAGACCACTGGTCAAGCCTGAAGCCTGAGGATTGTCCCCAGTTGTGGACACAATATGAACAGAATCATGTGTGTCCAGCTGCCCAGAAGTAAGGCTCTTTCCACTTGAGGTCTGCGTCCACGAGCAGGGGGCCCACTCTGGGGCCTCTCACACCTGAAGAAGCAGTTTTGTTGGTAGCAGCCGTATACTTACTAGTTATCACTATTACACCTGATCATTATTGGTTTTTTAGCCTTCAGAGTCTTCAGAGATCTCGTTTCTTATCCCCAGCAAGGATCCTTTCATTCTTGTACTACCTGAGAAAGTGGTATTTTTAAAGCCTCGAGAAAATGGCAGGGGCTCTAAAAACATCAATGCAGTAATATCTTCTATCCTGAGATGGTACATTTTTTTTCTTAAGAATAATGTAGAGAACCTGCTAGGTAACCAGCAGCATTTACAGTTGACCCTTCAACAGCATGGGCTTTTGAAAATCCGTGTGTAACTTATAGTTGGCTCTCCTTACAGGTGGTTCTTCTGTATCCGTGGATTCAACCAACCACAGATTGCATAGTATTATAGTATTTACTCTTGAAAAAAAATTGCATATAAGTGGGTCCATGCAGTTCAACCCTGTGCTGTTAAGGGTTAACTGTACACAGGTAGGGAACCTCATTTGTCAAAACAGGTGCTTTTGGGACACTTGCTGTACCATCTTCTCAAATAAGGGCTGATCCTAGTGCCTATAGTGTAGAAGGTTCAATCCAGGGACAGCTGACAAATATAAATGCACGAGCATCAGACCGGGCAGTGGGCAATACAATTCAATACAAGGAAATGACCTAGGCTTTAATTACCTGGACTAGGTATTTTATTCCCTCCTACTGCGGCTCTTTAAAGTTCAACTTATTTAAGGTTATCTGTCGTCCTTTGATCCCTGACAAGGCACAGCCTGACTGGTGGAGAATCAAGCAGAGGGACAGGATATCAATTAGTAAACAGTTTAGTGAACACAGTCTTTGGATCCAGCTTCCTGAGTTCAAATCCAGGTTCTGCTACTTACCAGATATTGTGCCTGGGCTGGTTATTTAACCTCTCATTTTCTCAGTTCTATCATCTGTAAAATGGGGAGAATAAAACTGCACCTGCCTCATAGGGTAATCATGTAGATTGAGTTAACTTTTGTAAATGCATAGGGCATGCATAGCACATAGCAGAAACTATGTAAGTGTTTAATTGATACATGACATAGAATGAATAAATCTACCACAGGCCTGGCATTATGGTTAGATCAGAATCCAAGGATAGAAAACTACATCATATTAACTTTTCCCTTTAATGTATAATTTTGATTAGTCAGTGATAGACCTTGGAAGACTCTAAAGAGAGTTGTTTTTTTCTAGCCTCACTCTTTCATTTGGGGAAGAAATTATTTCCCCCACTTTATAGACGAAGCAGTCAGGAAGATTCGGGAAGATTAAATTACCAAAAATGAAAAAAGAAAAAAGAAACTCAGAAACTAGAAACTGAGGAAACAGTTGTCTTAAACTTGTAGTGAGACAGGCCTTTTGGGAAGAGGCAAGTCACAGCCCCTGCTGAAAGCAATTACAATCCTGATAAAACAAGTTTTCTAAGGGACTTTCATGATCTCTCAAGATCCTTTCGGGATCACCCACTGATAGCTGACTATCAGTTTTGAAACTTGCCTGCATTTTAATCTATTTTGTGAGTGGCCTAATAATCTTTAATCAGACATTTCTTTATTGTTATTGCCTCTTTTTATTCCTACAAAATGTTTTTAGTATCAGGGGCAACCTTGAGCGTGGCTTATCAGCACCCTCTCATTTACCAGCATGTTTGAAATAAAACTGTGATGCAGGCACAAAACTATTTTGTCTGAGAAGTTGTCTTTAAATATATACATATTTCCCAACTTAATACAGCATTCCTTCCTATATTCTTAATGATTCTTATTCCCTGCTACTTTTCATTAATCCTAAAAACTCATAGATCCATTGAATTGGCATTGGAAGAGATATTAGGAAAACCCCTAGGCCAACTTTCTTAATTGAAAACATAAGCATCTTCTCAGCTGCAGCTCTGGAGACTCAAAGAGAACTTTAACCAAATGTGTCTTGAATAAGCCATTATTTGTCCTTTCTATGGGCAAGTGTGTCCTTTTCTATGTTCAGTGGGTTTATCTATTATTTATTTGCTTATTGTCTCTCCCTTTTCCTTACAGGCTCCAGACAAAAGTAAAAGTAGTAGTAAGTCCCCTTTGTTCTCTCTCTCTCTCTTGCACTTGGAAAGGAGAAGACCACAGAAGACACAACACACCAGTGGTTCTCACACCTGAGTTTGCACCAGGATTACCTGGAGGGTTTGTTAAAATTCTGATTGCTGGGCTCTACTCTGGAGTTTCTGATTCCATAAATCTACAGTAAGGTTTTGCATTTCCAACAAGTTTCTGGCTGATGCAGGTGGTACCAGTCAAGGAATAACCCACGAGATAAGCTACCTCAAAGGAAAATCCCTTTTTGATCATCACCTTCAGGACAGACACACGTCTTCTCTTCTTCCCCCAAACACCAAAGCTTTCCCTCCCCCAGGAGAGGGGGTGGGCTAAGAGAGGCGTATAATCCAGATGCATGTTGTTGGGAGACTATCAGACTGGAGGGGAAAGTGCCCAGTGGACAGAGGGTTAAAGGATGTGGTGGGGGAGGGTGCCTGGAAGGTTCCTGGAGGGTCTCGGTGGGAAGTTCCCTGTGGTAATTAGGTTCTCACCCAGAGAAGCCACTTCTGCTTCTCTGTCATCTGGCACCTTTTGTAAGGATTGGATTGTATCAATGTAAACTGGAAAAAGAACTGGTTGCACATATTTCAAAACTCCCTTAGGAAAAGGTCAAGACACTCTCCCCTACTTGAGCTTCAGCAAATTCCTCCAGGGTAAGGGGTAGGGAGACAGATCCAGGCTTGACCCAGAAGTGTCTTTGTTGGCTCCTAAAATCGAGTCCCATCCCCCCATCCCTAAGTGCCGTGTTTGATAGAACGAAGGGGTGGGGAAAACAAATGCAATTTGACTGTAAAGTAGATTCCTTCTCCCCATTTTAAAATCCCCACAGGTGGGATAGATCTAAGAAGGGGCAGGGTCTCTTGATCAAAACGATCCTCCTGAAGGTTCTAGTTAGAGGTTATTTGGGGAACGGGCTTAACTTTTACAAACACACCCCTCCTCCCCCACCCCCATTCCCCACAACATCTAGTAACATCCTTGAAGTTGTTTTGACCAGTGTTCCCAGCCTCAGCACTGTCCTTAGCAGCACATGCGGAGCGTGAGAGGCCAGGACTGTACACCACACCGACATCAGAATCAGGCGCTGTGATTTGGCATCAGGTGATTCTGATGTTCCCTCTAAGGTTAAAAAAAAAAAATCCCAGTTTTAATCAAATAGCCAGTTACAGCTCTGTGAGAGCTGCCTGTCTTTTAATCTGGGTAGTGAGGAACCGCTTCAACCACGGGCGGATTTAAGCAGCGGGAAAGCAGCACGAGGGTGCTGTGCTTACGGAAAAAGAAATAAGACTGTAGGTGGGAGAGCTCTTCTAAAAAGGAGTCGTCGTAAAAGACCATGGAACTTTGGTAGAAACATCCAGTATTTTGCTAAGCTTGCTGCCCAAAGTCACCAATGTCCTCCGTCAATTATGGTCTTTGAGAAGTACAGCAGCCGAAAACCTCAGCTTTCCCAAGTCAGCGGAGTTTCCGTTCCAGCTCTAAATCTGCAGTGGGGTGAGGGAAAGACTGAAGGTAAGTGCTTGAAACTTCTTTCTCCTCCAAAATCTTCCTTTATTTTAGGGCATAGTTTGTGTTATTCAAAGGGCTACCCTAATATGGCTTCTTTATAACTGGGAGACTGCTCTTGGGCTCTTAAAGGTATCAGTGTTTGGAGGATGTCCACAAAAGGGGACAGTGGTTTTTTCGTGCCAGATGAGGTTTTGTTTTTTAACTTTGCTAATGAATGGTTTGAATTTCTCCTGGAGGGAAATGGGATGCATTGATAATAACTTTGGTAACTTGTGCCATTTACATGGTGAATAGAACACAAATCTGAAACATTTGGTTAAAGTCTCTGTTTATTCATGAACTTAAAAAGTAAAATTCACTAACACACATTGTGAATAAACCCTACTTCCTTAGCTGTAGAAAAAGCGATTTCTTTTCTGAAGGCTTTCTCTTGTATAGCTGTTTTTAACTAGTTGACTCAAAGAGTCCTGAGAAAATTTCTTAAAAATGGGCTCCTACGGTTAGCATGTAATGCTTAAGTATTTTTCTTAATCTGTACAAACTCTTCATTCCTGGAGTTAGCTTTGTATTTTCCACTAGTTAGGATGGGCAGAATTTTCCCTCAGTCTCTGGTATTCAGAAATTGTGTGTGTGTGTATTTTCCTCCAAGGCTTAAATGCTAAGTATTTGTTTTTTCTTTCCCACAAGAACATGTGGATCATTAAGGCCAGAATTATTTTCAAAGTAACATCTCTGTGCTTAGTAGTGATTCCCTTATAAGTCACTTGGTCTCTCTTTATTAATGTCTCTCTTATAACCTTCTTTAAATTTGTTTTTTTTTCTCACACTTGTTTTCAAAACCCTGTGAATGATATCCAAAGTTCTAGTCCATCAAATCCAAATTCTAGTCATAGGCATTCAAATTTCATCTTCTGGTAGCACAGGTTTCATTTCTCATGACCTCTCATTAGGGTGGTCTTCTCACTGTTTAAATAGCGAGACCCCTTGTTTGTTGATTATCACTTCATGTCTTCATTCCTGTTGTTTTCCATGCTGGAGTGGTCTCCACCTCTTTCCTAATGACAACTGCCTGCCATGGCACAGGGCTGCCTGCCACCAGCCCTGTGAGGACCATTGTGGCAGTTTGACCCCCCAAAAACACCTCAACCAACCACTTGTTTCAAGAAATGGAACACAGAAAATACTTCTCTCTAACATTGGACAACCCTTCTGCCTTTGAGTGTCCCTAAACTGCTCCCTTACCTCCTTGCAGCCAACCAAGAGCTACCAAGTGTCCTTAAAACCCAATTAGAAAGACTCTCCCTCTTCAAAAAAAAAAAAAAAAAAAAAAATTCCCACCATAGTAGAATGTTTGCCAATCAGAGACTTGTCTCAGTGTTTCCTTTTTTTTTTTACTGTATAAAACTTACTCTCCTTGCTAACAATTTTGTACCCTTTCTGACATAAAAGCAACAGCAGATGAGTTTGAGCCTAATGTCTACAAATAAACAGCCTTTTAAAATTGTGCCCCAGACTTAGTTTCGTCTTTGACACCAACCATCTAAATCCTATCAACTTTTCGGAAGCAGTTTTGGTTCTAACCTCTCTGTAGCTCTCCAGCACTCAGTTTCCCCTTTCCTGTGTTATATGCCCCACGCTCCCCCCAACCACAGCCTCACCCCCCCACTCCCCCCGCAGGAATTGTAAAGTAATAGTGAGGAAGTGAAGGGAGAGGTGCTGTATCTTCTCTCTTTTCCTCCCTGTGTTTTCTCTCCATCAACTCTCTCCCTCTCCCTCCCTTCTTCTCTACTTCCTTTATTCTTTTAAAATCTCCATATACCTAAAACTGAACTAAGCATAAACACACAACGTCCTGTCAATCAATGTTTTTGAGCATATTCATACTCATCTCCCAGGGCAGTGAGAAGAAAGCCAACCAGATTACCATGTTATTTTACATATACAATATTTAGTCACAGTATAGAATTTTTAATATCACTTTGACATTATTAGGAGAAACTACAATATTTCAAACACTCGTGTAAATAATGTTAAAAGAAACCTAAACTTTTTAAATAGTCTAAGAAAACAATATTTCTGTCCATTTTAGTAATCAATTGATCTTTACCCTTAGTGTTTGAATAGTACTATAGTGAAGTAAATATTTTTGAATGAATGCATGTGTGAGTAAATGACTGAATGAAGGAATACCCATAGAATATGCTTATAAATGAGGAAAAGGACTTGTAGATAGGAAAGTATAGGCGTTTGGGAGGAGGAATAAAAATAGAAATTGAACAGCAATCAAGGCCAGTATGGTGTCACAGATCTGCAATTCTAATCCTCTGTTTTGATAGGCATTATAGTTAATGCTTATCAGTTGCAAAGGAGGCAACTTGATTTATATTATACTTAGCAATAGCCCTGCAAACAATAAAATGTATCTAGTGTCCTAGAGAAAGCGACTTTATTCATGGAAATTGCTAAGAATCCTGAAGAGAGAGGAGAGAAAGTGCAAATAACAAGAAGTTATTTTTTTAGTGTAAAACATTATCATAATAACATCTAGAAAATATTCCCTAGCCAATTATTGATTTCAAAAATAGAAACACTGTTTCTAAATGTTTATAACCCTCGTTATTACTTTATATAATATTATACACACAGTAGGGGCTGAAACAGAAACTTTTTAAATGCTGCAGGGTAAACTGTATTAAAAGTTTCTTCCAGCTCTGATTAGTGATTGATTCTCATAACCTTCTTTGTTGAGGTTATATTCTTTACTATAATTTTCTAAAATAATTTGCCTTTCTTTCATTATATTTTAAATTGAAATATACTTGACATAGAACATTTTGTAAATTTAAGGTGTACAATTTTCATTTGTTACATTTATATGTTGTAATGTGATTGCTATTGTAGCAATAATTAGCACCTCGATCACATTACATATTTATCCTTTTTTATAGTGATTAGAATAATTAAATTCTAGTAGCTTAGCCAGTTTGATTATAATACAATATTGTTGTCTATATTAACTACACTGTGCATTAGATCTCTAGGGCTTAATCACTACTCTTTAAATTTGTACCCTTAAGCAACATCTGTCCTATCCCTCTGCCCCCATTCCCTGGTAGCCACCATTTTACTCTCTCTTTATGAATTTGGCTTGTTCAGATTCCCATATCAGTGATATCATACTTGTTTTTCTCTGATTTATCTTACTTAGCATAATGTACTCAAGGTCCATCCATGTGGCTGCAAATGGCAGGATGTCCTCCTTTCTCATGGCTACATAATATTCCATTGTGTATATATACCACATCTTCTTTATCCGTTTATCCACTGATGAGCACTTATGTCGTTTCCATGTCTTGGCTGCGGTGAATAATGCTGCAGTAAACACGGGAGTGTGTGTATCTCTTTGAAATCCTGTTTTCATGTCCTTTGGGATTATAACCAGAAATGGAATTGCTGGATCATATTATAGTTCTATTTTTAATTTTTTGAGGAACCTCCATATGGTTTTCCATAATGGTTGAACCAACTCCAATTCCCACCAAGAGTGTACAGAGGTTTCCTCTTTTTCCCCACATCCTCTCTAGCACTTGTTATCTCTTATCTTCTTGATGATAGCCATTCTAATGGGTGTGAGGTGATATCTCATTGTAGTAAAAAAAAAAAAATAATAATAATAATAAGCATTGGTCAGTAGGACTAACAGAGGAAGGACTCCCCCAGATTCTTTGCTCCATAAAAGCAAGAAAGGCACTGACAAAATTTGTCAATCAACTTTTTTAAAAGTCTAGAAATTAAGAAATGCTTGATAACAGGCAAAACAGGCACTCTTGACAAGAGAAGTAAGGCATGAAGGTGACGCTTATAACTGGGGCCTTTTAAGTGGCTTTAAGGTGTAAGATTTTGAGATAGGAAGTCAGAGGACCTGCTGAGTCACGCTGATGTACAGTAGGTAAACATTCTTTGAGAAATTCATTTATGTGTTAACAGCATATAAATTGTATTGAAATCCCTTGGCCTGATGAGGATGTAAAGATGATGGATCATCTTTAGTATCATTACTCTGAATTCTTTTTCAGGTAGACTGCCTATTTCCTCTTCATTTGTTAGGTCTGGTGGGTTTTTACTTTGCTCCTTCATCTGCTGTGTGTTTTCTCTGTCTTATCATTTTGCTTAACTTACTGTGTTTGGGGTCTCCTTTTCGCAGATTGCAGGTTCGTAGTTTCCTTTGTTTTTGGTGTCTGTCCCCAGTGGCTAAGGTTGGTTCAGTGGGTTGTGTAGGCTTCCTGGTGGAGGGGACTAGTGCCTGTGTGCTGGTGGATGAGGCTGGATCTTGTCTTTCTGGTGGGCAGGTCCACGTCTGGTGGTGTGTTTTGGGGTGTCTGTTGCCTTATTATGATTTTAGGCAGCCTCTGTGCTAATGGATGGGGTTGTGTTCCTGTCTTGCTAGTTGTTTGGCATAGGGTGTCCAGCACTGTAGCTTGCTAGTCATTGAGTGGAGCTGGGTCTTGGCGTTGAGATGGAGATCTCTGGGAGATTTTCGCCATTTGATATTACGTGGAGCTGGAGGTATGTGGTGGACCAGTGTCCTGAACTTGGCTCTCCCACCTCAGTGGCACAGCCCTGATGGCTGGCTGGAGCACCAAGAGCCTGTCCTCCACACGGCTCAGAATAAAAGGGCGAAAAAAGAAAGAAAGAAGAAGATAAAATAAAATAAAGTTATTAAAATAAAAAAATATATATATATATCGTTGCTCCCAAAGTCCAGCTCTCCAATTTGGGATGATTCCTTGTCTGTTCAGGTATTCCACAGATGCAGGGTACATCACGTTGATTGTGGAGATTTAATCCGCTGCTCCTGAGGCTGCTGGGAGAGATTTCCCTTTCTCTTCTGTGTTCGCACAGCTCCCGGGGCTCAGCTTTGGATTTGGACCCATCTCTGCGTGTAGGTCGCCTGAGGGCGTCTGTTCTTTGCTCAGACAGGACGGGGTTAAAGGAGCAGCTGCTTCGGGGGCTGTGGCTCACTCAGGCCCGGGGGAAGGGAGGGGTACGGATGTGGGGCGAGCCTGCGGCGGCAGAGGCCGGCGTGACGTTGCACCAGCCTGAGGCGCCGCCTGTGTTCTCCCGGGGAAGTTGTCCCTGGATCCCGGGACCCTGGCAGTGGCGGGCTGCAGAGGCTCCCAGGATGGGAGGTGTGGACAGTGACCTGCGCTCGCACACAGGCCTATTGGCGGCGGCAGCAGCAGCCCCAGCGTCCCACGCCCATCTCTGGGGTCCACGCTGTTAGCCGCGGCTCGCGCCCGTCTCTGGAGCTCGTTTAAGCGGCGCTCTTAATCCCCTCTCCTCGCGCACCAGGAAACAAAGAGGGAAGAAAAAGTCTCTTGCCTCTTCGGCAGGTCCAGACTTTCCCCCGGACTCCCTCCTGGCCAGCCGTGGTGCACTAACCCCTGCAGGCTGTGTTCACGCCGCCAACCCCAGTCCTTTCCCTGCGATCCGACCTCCGAAGCCCGAGCCTCAGCTCCCAGCCCCCACTCGCCCCGGCGGGGAGCAGACGAGCCTCTCGGGCTGGTGAGTGCCGGTCGGCACCGATCCTCTGTGCGGGAATCTCTCCGCTTTGCCCTCCGCACCCCTGTGGCTGCGCTCTCCTCCGCGGCTCCGAAGATCCCCCCCTCCACCACCCCCCATCTCCGCCCGCGAAGGGGCTCCTAGTGTGTGGAAACCTTTCCTCCTTCACGCTGCCTCCCACTGGTGCAGATCCCGTCCCTATTCTTTTGTCTGTTTATTCTTTTTTCTTTGGCCCTACCCAGGTACGTGGGGAGTTCCTTGCCTTTTGGGAGGTCTGAGGTCTTCTGTCAGCGTTCAGTAGGTGTTCTGTAGGAGCTGTTCCACATGTAGATGAATTTCTGATGTATCTGTGGGGAGGAAGGTGATCTCCGTGTCTTACTCTTCCGCCGTCTTGAAGCTCCTCTCGATGTTCATAGATTTCGAAATCAGAGAACTCTTTACGGAATTCAGTGTTGATCACACAATTTGGGGAATGTGCCTATGACTCTCATTTTTTATTTCTACAAAGTGACTTTGTAAAGAGATACTGTCCAGATTATTCTCATCAAGTGGTTTCCCAAAACTTAATTTTTCTAGGAATAAGTAAATTAAATCATACATATCTAAAACTAATTATAGGAACCCCTGCAAGAAATATTTATTTGCTCACATGGATTGTAAGTTCAAGGAAAGAGATAAGTCCATGTTTCAATCTTGTTTAATAAGCTAAGATAAATTTTTCCCTTGAAAGATAGGAAAAAAGTTATTATAATCATCTTAAGAATATTCATATACAAACTTTATATATATATACAATCTTTCTATAAATCTATATATGTATATAACTTATGTATATGTATACACACATTTATTTGGATGTATCTGGAAGTAGAATCCATAGGTTATTGTTATGCATGTGTTTAAAAACAGTGTATACTTCCAGAGTTTTCCAAAATGGTTGCATTAAATTACATTCTCATCAGTAATGTATCCCTGGTTTGTACACTTGCCAAGGCCTTGTAGTTTCAAACTTGTGAATTTTAGCCATTCCTTGTGAGTTTTATTTTTATCTCTTTGGTGACCTAGGAAATTTAGTATCTCTTAATATCTTAATGTGCTTTGGGTCATTTAGATGATTTTTCATGTGAAATGTAAGTTCAAGTATTTTGCCCAGTTGAAATTAGATTATCTATCTTTTCATTAATGAGTTGCAGAAATTCTTTTATATTTTGAATATGAGCCTTGAATTTATTATACATGTTATATATATTTCCTTCTATTCTGTGGATTGTGTTTTCACTCTCTTATTTATGCCTCTAGATAAATAGCAGTTTATTTCTTAGTTTTATAAATCTTTTATGCTGTTTCAGTTCCACTAACTCCAAGGTCATAACTATATGCCATTGTCTAATATTCTACAAAGCCTGTTATTGTCTTTCATACTTAGATCTATTACCTACCTGTTTTGCTTTAGTTTCTTCACTCAGATAGCCAATTGATCCAGCATTATTATTGAAAACACCAGTGCCTTTGTCTTGGTTCCAGTGTGCTTGTGGGGTGATGGCATGTGCATGTCTGTATTTCTGGTTTAACCATGCTATTTCACGAGTCTATTTATTTATCTTTGTCCCATTACAACATTGACTGACTGTATAAAGTCACTGTAACTTTATAGGTCTCAGTATTTCATAGAGTATGTCCTTCTCCTTCATTTTTCTTCAACATTGACTTGACTCTTCTTGATATTTCATAATTTCTCATGAAACTTATAAATAAGATTATTCAATTTCTGCACATAAAAATACTTCCTTAATTTCTGATTTAGATTTCATTGAACCTATAGATTAATTTGGAGAGATCTATAATCTTTACAAAATATTCATTCATTCCATAAAATGTTATGCATGTTCCAGATTTTTAGAAATTTGCTTATTTGGTAAAATAGATTATCCACAGAGATTTTAATATTTTCAACATGCACAAGTGTGTTGTCAGTAAAAAGTGAAATTTATTTTTTGAATTATTTTATTGAAGTATAGTTGAGTCACAATGTTATATTAGTTTCAGGTGTACAACACAGTGATTCAATATTTTTGTAGATTATACATCATTTAAAATTATAAAATATTGGCTGTATTCCCTGTTCTGTACAATATATCCTGTAGCTTATTTATTCTACACATAGTAGTTTGGACCTATTAATTTCCTACCCCTATCTCGCCCCTCTCCCCTTCCCTAATCCATCCTTTATTTAGAATGGTCTTAAATAAAGTTTGCATGTGGCTAGAAAGGTGTATTGGTTACACCTTAATTGGCACAGAAAATGAAATTTCAGTCTTTAATGTTTGTAAACCATATACTTCAATTTTCAACCCTTTATTTTAACTTCCCACTTCAAAATGTGGAGATTAGTTTTCTTATTATTCCTTCTCATAATTCTTCTGCCATACTAGCTCACACTTGTTGAGTGCCTATTTCATCTAGAATTCTACAAGTTATTATATGAGACATAAAGCATGTACATGACATAGTACCCACTCATGAGGCTCTTACAACCATTTAAGTCATCTCACTTAAAATAAATGACAGTTGGTATTAACCCCACCTCATCTTGATTTTTTACATTGATCTTCCTAGTGAGATTATGACTCTTTTTACTGTCATAATTGTCCAAGCCTGTTACATTAATCTATGCTTCATAGTAATCTCCTCTAATTGCCTAGGACAGAAAAAGATACTTTGTGGTAGGAAACTTTTGGAGGCAATGGATATGTTTGTAACATAGATTATGGTGATGGTTTCATTGGTAATACTTATTTCCAAGGTCAACTTGTGTACATTACATAAGTACAGCTTTTTATATGCCAATCATAACTCAAAATGTTTAAAGAAAAAGACCCTCTTAATAGACTGCTTGTCACCTAGACATTTAGTGATGAGAGGAATAAGCAAGACTGCCATCTTTGTACACTAATTGATTACAGGCATACAAGAAAATCCCTCAGATGAGGAGCCTTATGTCTTCACTGCCCTCTGGGACACCCCTTCACGCTTATATAATGAGATTAGTGAATAAGCATAGTATGTAGCCATCCTAGTACTTTTGAATGACCCATATGCATTTTCCAGTTCAATATATGCCTGCTTCAAAATTTACATTTGCCTAAACCTGATGTTCTTCACAGGGATATATAATTTCCAGAATATTTTAATTACTAATTACTTCCAAAATATACTTCCATAAGTCCAAAAGTATGAATTAGAACTATATGTATCATCTATCTTAAGAGATTTATGTCATATCATCTGAGAATATGTTAGTTTTGTAGAAACCATGCTTTGACCGTGAGTGATCAAAGTCACATCACAGTGTGCAATATTTTGTATTTAAAAGCCATGGTGTTAATTATATTAAAATATTATTTAACTTGTGTGACTATATTGGTAAAGACATCTCTGTGTGATGTATGGTGTAGGTCTTAAATGTCAAGTCATTCCTTCTTGTCATTCATCTAGGAAACAGGAGTATCTCTTCAAGCCCCAAAGTGAAATTAAGAAGAAACAATAGGTTAGAAGCAATGTGAGACATTTGTATGGTAGGGTTAATTCAATCAAATTATGTACAAAGATGTCTAAGGGGGAAATGCTAAATAGTGGGTGTTGGGATAGTTACTTCCACATGGAACCATTTGGATCCTGGGCAGTAAGAAACACAGACAAATATGATTTTAATCATAAATTTGTAATCAGAGTAGATAGCTCAAGGTTATATGTAGACTAAGAGGACAGATTTAACCCAGTAAACAAGAAGCTACATTTTTTGTAGTCAGATGATACTTAGACTTCATGAAGTTTCACTTTCCATGAACTATTCTTGTTCTTCCTTGGTATTTGCTATGAAGCTGAGATGAGGATGAACCTAAGGAAATGCATTTTATACCAGGTTTGACTAAATTGTATTAAAGTGTAAGAGTCAACATGGTAAAAGTAGAAAAGTTGAAGTGGGACAACTTCATAGGAAAGGTGAACTTGAGATTAGAGGCATGATTGTTAAATTAGAAATCCTTTACCATTTAATGGTTTCTTGCAGTGATGATATGTTTTGATTTTTTGGGACTTGTTTGCTTTTCATAGATGGTGATGGTGGTGGATATAGATAAAAAGATGATAGGTAGAGAAAGAGAGGGAGATTTGACTGAGAACTTCCATGTCTAGGAGTATATGACAAGAAAATAATAAAAGATACACAAAAATATATGTATAAAATTTAATCAATGGCATTACAGTACATACAACCTAGTTAGAAGGTAATGTATTAAATCAGTTAAAATATCTGTATGCAATAAAATAGTATGCGAATGTTTAAAGTATATTGTATAGAAATAGTTTGACATGGAAAATGTACATAATATGATTTAAATGAAAGAATAATGTTTATATAATTTTAATTATATGAAAATGTGAGTAGAGTGAATAATGGAAAACTATAGGTACAAGTTATTAGCAATGATCACTCTTGGCCATAGGTTTCACATATGTATTATCTCTTAAGCCTTTTATTTAATATTGTGTTTTTCTAAGACTTAGGAAAACGATGTCAAAAATCTCATATGAGGTAGATGCCACTTTGTTCACACAATGAACCAGACTATTGAAACTTTATTAAGTGTAAAATTTCTAAGAGCCTATAATTATCTAAATACAAAGAAAAACAAAAAGTATAAACAAGATAATTTTGAATTCGAAATGTACTTTTGCCTAAAAAAATCTACCATATAATATTGATATCATTTTCTTTAGTGGTAATGTTGTATTAGTGGTGTTTTCCAAAAGAAGTCAGTAAAGGTGTATTACGATTAAGCAAGTGAAGTTGAGAATCCATTATCCCCTTAACAACTTAGGTACTCTCCCAAATTATATACGCTCTCTATTAAATGAGGATATTGGAAATTTGGCAACAATCCTGATAAAAATATTACTTTACGTCCAATAAATCCAGATACTGTTTTGAAAATATGATTCTTCAGTAAGGAACCAAACATTTTTGGTGAAATAACTGATTCCAAGCTGAAGTGAGAAATCTACAGGATGGGTATGGATAATTTGTTAAGCCAGCAGGAAGAAAGTACTTAAAATTATGAATTAATAACTCTATAATGGAGATAACTTGGACACACCATCTTAACCAAGTAATCCACATTAGCATCACCTATATTGAGAGTAATTAACAGTATCTCTATTCATGAGAGGCTTTAAGATTAAGAAGGATATATTTTTTGCTACCAAAAATTTATAGTCTGAACTTAAAACATGGACAATCAATGGAAAACCCCAATTGAGAGACATTATACAAAACAAGAACTAATCCCCGTCAAAAATATCAGTGTTAAGGAAAGAAAGACTGAATAACTATTTCAGAGTAGAGGAGGTAAAATATTTTATTATTTTATTGGATTTCAATCTTGGACCAGAGGGGCTGAAAATGCTATACCTAGAATAGTGAATCATGTTAATATCTCCTGATTTTGGTAATTATACTGAAAATAAAGTAGGGAATATCCTTGTTCTTGGAAATAATAAACAGTTTAGGGATAAGTTGGCCTTATGGTTGCACTTAACTCTTATGTGGTCCAGAGAAAATTAACAAAATATATACAGAGAAAAAGAAATGATAAAGCAAACATGAAAAAAATTGGTAAAGTGTATATACTAGTATTGTTTATAATTCCTGATACTTATCTGAAATTTTGAATTACTTTAGAATAAGAAGTAAGAAAAACAAAAAGGCAGAGAAATATTGAAGAAAAAACTCAGTGAAGTAGGGACAAGCATAGAAGCCTACTTCGAATTCACTTCAGATAAATAACTCCAGTTTTCATTGTTATCCAGCTCTGACCTTTCTGCCACACTTCAGTCCTTTACAGACTGTCATTAAGAATGGAGAGGGGGCTTCCCTGGTGGCGCAGTGGTTGAGAATGTGTCTGCCAATGCAGGGGACACGGGTTTGAGCCCTGGTCTGGGAAGATCCCACACTCCGCGGCGCAACTAAGCCTGTGTGCCACAACTACTGAGCCTGCACGGTAGAGCCCGCAAGCCACAACTACTAAAGCCTGTGCACCTAGAGCTCATGCTCTGCAACAAGAGAAGCCACCACAATGAGAAGCCCGTGCACCGCAATGATGAGTAGCCCCCGCTCACTGCAACTAGAGAAAAGCCCACACGCAGCAACGAAGACCCAACGCAGCCATAAATAAATAAATAAATAAATTTATATTTAAAAAAAAAAAGAATGGAGGGGAACCAATCATGGGTCACAGAATTCATCCTGGTGGGATTCCAGCTCAGTGAAGACATGGAATTGTTCCTCTTCGTTATCTTCTTCCTATTTTATATCTTCAACCTGCTGGCAAATGGCATGATCTTGGGACTCATTTCCCTAGACCCCAGACTGCACTCCCCCATGTACTACTTCCTTTCTCATCTGGCCATCACTGACGTATCCTATGCTTCCAGCAATTTACCCAATATGCTGGAAAACCTAGTGAAACACAAAAAAACTATCTCTTATTTCTCATGCACTATGCAGATGGTTTTCTATCTGGCTTTTGCTTCCGTGGAGCACCTGACTTTGGTGGTGATGTCCAATGACAGGTATGTGGCGATCTGCCATTCCCTGCAATACACTGTCATCATGAACTGGAGAGTGTGCACGGTCCTGGCCATCATTTGCTGGGCACGTGGATTTCCCCTGGCCCTAGTACAAGAAAGTCTCTTTCTAAGGCTGCCCTTCTGTGGGCCCCAGAAGGTGAACCACTTCTCCTGTGAAGTCTGATCTGTCCTCAAAGTGACCTGAGGTGAAACCTGGATCAATGAAATTTTCCTCTTTGCTGATGGTGCGTTTATCTTAACTGCGCTCCTTAGCTCTGATGCTGGTCTCCTACGTGCGCATCCTCTGGGCTATCCTGAAGATCCAGTCAAATGAGGGCCGCAAGAAAGCCTCTTCCACCTGCTCCTCCCACCTCTGTGTGGTTGGGTTCTACTTTGGCATTGCCATGATGGTTTATATGGTCCCTGGCAATAGTCAACGAGAGGAGCAGCTGAAGATCCTTTTCCTGTTTTACACTGTCTTCAACCCATTACTGAACACCCTTGTCTACAGTGTAAGGGATGCTCAAGTGAAGGCTGCTTTCCACAGAGTATTGCAGAAAAGTAGAACAATATGACACAAGGCACAATTATGGTTTAGTGAATTTTTCCCCTAGAACTCAAGAAAATTTTCCAACAAAATACATGACTTAAGGATGAGAATTATCCAAGAGCAACATCACAAAGATGGGAGAATAGGAATCCCCAAGCCCCCCCTTCCTCCATGAAGATGATATAATATAGATCAAATTGCCTTTCTGAGAACACCAGAAACCACATAGGAGTTTGCAGCACCCCAGACTAACAGAAAGCCAAGAAGAGATA
Source organism: Hyperoodon ampullatus (assembly GCF_949752795.1). Taxonomy (NCBI): domain Eukaryota; kingdom Metazoa; phylum Chordata; class Mammalia; order Artiodactyla; family Ziphiidae; genus Hyperoodon; species Hyperoodon ampullatus. The sequence goes on from NC_136922.1 coordinate 97,765,347, forward strand.
GAGTGAAGCTTTTAGGCAAATTTATGGCATTTTATTGCCATATCCACCTCACCTCCCTGACCCACTGTGTTAGGATCTGGAGAAAATTCCCAACTCCCAGCTCTTTCTCAAGAGGGAAAGAGAAGGGTAGACCGTGCCTACTACATTCTAGCTTTTCAGGTGGTGGTGGAGCCTGCGAGCTTGTTTTCCGTCATGCCTGACTCAGAGCCCTGATGGGAATGGCAGTGGCAGTTTGGACTCCATGTTTCGACCACTGAGAAACATAGCAAGCACCCAAGTTTTTACAGTAATACAGAGATGTTTGAATTTTTACAATTCTAATAGATGTGCAGTGGTATCTCATTCTTGTTTTAATAGAAAATTCCCTGATGACATGTGATGTTGAGTGTGTTTGCAAGTGCTTCCTTGCCACCTGTATCTTTTTTGGTGAGGTATCTCTACATTTTTGCCCAGTTTTATGTAATAAACTTTATTTTTTAGAGTAATTTTAGGTTCACAGCTAAATTAAGTGGAAAGTACAGAGATAACCAATATACCCCCTGCCTCCACACATACAAACCTCCCCCCATTATCACCATCTCCCCACAGAGTGGCACCTTCATTATCATTCATCCACTTGCATTGACACATCATCATCACCCGAAGTCTACACCTTACATAAGTTTTCACTCATGGTGTTGTATATTCTCTATGTTTGCACGAGTGTATAATTATGTGCATCCACCATTATACTATCATACAGAGTAGTTTCACTGCCCTAAAAAATCACCTCTTCTTCCTCCCTCATTACTAGTCCCTGGCAACCACTGATCTCTTAATTGCCTCCATAGTTTTGGTTTTTCAGAATGTCATATAGTTAGAATTACAAAGTATGTAGTTTTTTCACATTGACTCCCTTCACTCAGTCCTATGGATTTAAGTTTCTCCTATGTCTTTTTTTATACGCTTGATAGTTCATTTCTTTTTAGTGCAAAATAAGATTCTGTCGTCTTGATGCACCACAGTTTATCCATTTACCAACTGATGGACTACTTGAGTGCTTTCAAATTTAGGCAATTATGAATTTAACTGCTTTAAACATCTCTGTACAGGTTTTCATGTAGACATACGTTTTCAGATCCTTTGGATAAATACCTAATAGTGCTATTGGTAGATCATAGATTAGAGTATGTTTATTTTTTTAAGAAGTTGTCAAACTGCCTTTCAAGGTGGCTGTACCATTTTGCAATGAATGAAACTGACTTCCCCCCAGCAATATATGAAAGTTCCTGTTGATTCACATCCAAATCAGTGTGTGGTGTTGTAAATATTCTGAATTTAGCCATTCTACTAGGCATATAGTGATATTTCATTGTTGTTTTAATTTGCATTTCCCTGATGACAAAGATATGTGGCATCTTTTCATATGCTTATTTGCCATCTGTCTATCTTCTTTGAATAGATGTCTGTTAGGGTTTTGACTTTAAGTGTTCCTTGTATATTTTGGAATCAAGTCATTTTTCCTATATGAGGAAAGATTGTCTCCGGTATGTGTATTGACTTTTTATATTCTTACCAGTGCTTTTCACAGAGCAACAGTTTTAAAATTTAATTAAATACAATTTATCAACTTCATTTTTAGAGTTGTTGATTTTCAGTTCAGGGTTTTCATTTTGTATTTTAGAGGGAGGAAGGGTGGATACTTGTTCTAAATCTCTTGTGGTTCACCCTGAGGCAAGACTTAACAGTGAATATGGAAAGCAGTAATCATATGAGTAAGGCTTACAGATAACTCTCCTACTCTAAAGCACAGGAGCTCGGTAGACTGACTGATGCTTTTACATCCCTTATTAACTTACACGAAATTAGTAGTTGAATCTACAGCTTGGAACAGAGAAAGGGTGAATAAATGGTCAATTAAAGGAAATTTCTGAGAGCCTGAATTTGCCTATATTTACTGGGAAATAAGTCCAAATGAGAAATAACAGATAAGGACTGTATCCCAAGGATCCAGTAAGAGAAAAAAAAGAACCAAACAAAATTAAGTGTTTATTGCCAGTAGGTGCACTGCAAGAAACACTAAACAAAATATTTTTCCCATCTGAAAGAAACGCTCCCTGATGGTAATGGGTATAATTATTTTCTCTGAGATTTAAGAATACTTTCTCTTTGGTTTTCAGAAGTGCGACTGTAATATCCCCAAGTGATGTTTTGGTTACACTTATCCTGCCTCTGATTTGCTGAGCTCTCTGCATTCATGAGATCATAACTTTTATCATGCTGGGAAATACTCCAGAATAATTCCCTCAAAATTTGCATTTGTGCCATTTTATTTTTTAAATTTTAATTTTAGTTTTATTGAAATATAATTGACATACAGCTCTGTGATATAGAGCATAATGATTTGACTTACATACAAAGTGAATTTTTTTATCACAATAAGTTTAGTAAACATCCATCATCTCATAGAGATAAAAAATCAAAGAAATAGAAAAAAAATTTTCCTTGTGATGGGAACTCTTAGAATTTACTCTCTAAACAACTTTCATATATAATGTAAAGCAGTGTTAATGATATTTATTATATTGTACATTACATCCTTAGTACTTATTTATCCTAGAACCGGGAGTTTGTAACTTTTGACTGCCTTCACCCAATTCCCCCAGTCCCCACCAGCCCATATACGGTAACATCAAACCTGATCTCTTTTTCTATGAGTTTGGTTGGTTGGTTGTTTTTGAAGTATAATTGACCTATGACACTATGTTAGTTCCTGCTACACAACATAGAGATTTGATATTTCTATACATTTCAAAATGTTCACCAGCATAAGTCTAGTTATAATTTATCACTATACAAATATATTGTTATTGAGTATATTCCCCACACTGTACATTTCATATCATGACCCATTTATTTTGCAACTGGAAGTTTGTACCTCTTAATCCCCTCCATCACTTATTTCTTTCCTCTTCCCTCCCTCCTTCCCCTCTGGCAACCACCTGTTTTTTCTATGTATCTATATCTCTGTTTCTGTTTTATGTTTATTCATTTGTTTTGTTTTAAAAATTCCACATATAAATGAAAACATGCAATATTTGTCCTTCTCTCTCTGACTTCTTTCACTTAGCATAACAGCTCTAGTTCCATCCATGTTGTCAAAAATGGCAAGGTTTCATTCTTTCTTATGGCTGAGTAATATCCATTGTGTATATATACTATATCGCCTCTATCCATTCATCTATTGATAGGCACTCAGGTTTCTTCCGTATCTTGGCTATTGTAAATAATGATGCTATGAACATTGGTGTGCATGTGTCTTTTCAAATCAGTGTTTTTGTTTTCTTTGGATAAACATCCAGAGGTGGAATTGCTGGATCATTTGGTAGTTCTATTTTTTTTTAACATCTTTATTGGAGTATAATTGCTTTACAATGGTGTGTTAGTTTCTGCTTTATAACAAAGTGAGTCAGCTATACATATACGTATATCCCCATATCTCCTCCCTCTTGCGTCTCCCTCCCACCCTCCCTATCCCACCCCTCTAGGTGGTCACAAAGCACTGAGCTAATCTCCCTGTGCTATGTGGCTGCTTCCCACTAGCTATCTATTTTACATTTGGTAGTATATATAAGTCCATGCCACTCTCTCACTTCATCCCAGCTTACCCTCCCCCCACCCATGTCCTCAAATCCATTCACTATGTCTGCGTCTTTATTCCTGTCCTGCCCCTAGGTTCTTCAGAACTTTTTTTTTTTTAGATTCCATGTATGTGTGTTAGCATACGGTATTTGTCTTTCTCTTTCTGACTTACTTCACTCTGTATGACAGTCTCTAGGTCCATCCACCTCACTATAAATAACTCAATTTCGTTTCTTTTTATGGCTGAGTAATATTCCATTGTATATATGTGCCACATCTTATTTATCCATTCATCTGTCGATGGTCACTTAGGTTGCTTCCATGTCCTAGCTATTGTAAATAGAGCTGCAATGAACATTGTAGTACATGACTCTTTTTGAATTATGGGTTTCTCAGGGTATATGCCCAGTAATGGGATTGCTGGGTCGGGTTGTATGGTAGTTCTATTTTTAGTTTTTTAAGGAACTTCCATACTGTTATCCATAGTGGCTGTATCAATTTACATTCCCACCAACAGTGCAAGAGGGTTCCCTTTTCTCCACACCCTCTCCAGTGTTTATTGTTTGTAGATTTTTTGATGATGGCATTCTGACTGGTGTGAGATGATACCTCATTGTAGTTTTGATTTACATTTCTCTAATGATTAGTGATGTTGAGCATCCTTTAATGTGTTTGTTGGCAATCTGTATATCTTCTTTGGAGAAATGTCTATTTAGGTCTCCTGCCCATTTTTGGATTGGGTTGTTTGTTTTTTTGATATTGAGCTGCATGAGCTGCTTGTAAATTTTGGAGATTAATCCTTTGTCAGCTGCTTCATTTGCAAATATTTTCTCCCATTCTGAGGGTTGTCTTTTCATCTTGTTTATGGTTGGTAGTTCTATTTTCAATTTTTTGAGAAGTCTCCCCATTGTTTTCCAGAGTGGATATACAAATTTACATTCCCACCAACAGTGCACAAGGGTTCCCTTTTCTCCACATCCTCACCAACACTTGTTATTTCTTGTCATTTTGATAATAGCTGTGCTAACAGGTTTGAGATGATATATCATTGTGGTTTTGATTTACATTTCTCTGATGATTAGTGATGTTGACCACCTTTTCATGTGCCTGTTGGCTATCTGTAGGTCTTCTTTGGAAAAAAGTCTATTCAGATCCTCTGCCTATTTTTTAATCAGGTTGTGTGGTTTTTTGATGTTCAGTTGTATGAGTTTTTTGTATATTTTGAATATTAACCCATCATTGGATATATCATTTGAAAAATATTTTCTCCCATTTAGTACGTGGCCTTTTCATTTTGTTGATAGTTTCCTTCACTGTGCAAATGATTTTTAGTTTGGTGCATTCCCATTTGTTTATTTTTGCCTTTGCTTCCCTTGACAGAGGGGACACATCCAAAAATATCACTAAGACCATTGTCAAAGAGAGTACTGTGTATGTTTTCTTCTAGAAGTTTTTTTTTTAACTGAAATATAGTTGATTTATAATGCAGTATTAATTTCAGGTGTAGAACTTAGTGACTGAATATTTTTACAGATTCCATTAAAAGTTATTACAAGAAAATGGGTCTAATTACCTGTGCTATGCAATATATCCTTGTTGCCTATCTATTTTATATATAGTAGTTTGTATCTGTTAATCCCATATTCATAATTGGCCCCCTTCCTCTTTCCTCTCCTCCTTGATAACCACTAGTTTGTGTTCTATATCAGTGAGTCTTTTTTTGTTATGCACATACAGTCATTTGTATTGTTTTTTAGATTCCATGTAAGTGATACCATACGGTATTTGTCTTTCTCTGTCTAACTTATTTAACTAAGCACAATAGCCTCTAGGTCTATTCATGACACTGCAAATGGCAGAATTTCATTCTTTTTTTATGGCTGAGTAATATTCCATTGTGTGTGTGTGTGTGTGTGTGTGTGTGTGTGTATGTATATACCATAACTTCTCTTCATTTGTCTGTCATTGGGCACTTGTGTTGCTTCTATATTTTGGCTATTGTAAACAATGCTGCTATTGGGGTACATGTTTCTTTTTGAATTAGTGTTTTCATTTTTCCCAGATATATACCCAGCATTGGAAATGCTGGATTACATGGTAGCTCTGTTTTTAGTTTTCTGAGGAAACTCCATACAGTTTTCTATAGTGGCTGTACCAATTTACATTCCCACCAACAGTGTACAAATATTCCCTTTTCTCCACATCCTCTCCATCATTTGTTATTTGTAGACGTTTTGATAATGGCCATTCTGACTGGTGTGAGGAAGTACCTCATTTTGGTTTTAATTTGCATTTCTCTAATAATTAGCAATGCTGAGCATCTTTTCATGAGCCTGTTAGCCATCTGTATGTCTTCTTTGAAAAAAATATCTATTCAAGCCTTCTCCCCATTTCTTGATTGGGTTGTTGGTTTGGTTTTTTGTTTTTTGTTTTTTTGTTTCCGGTACGCAGGCCTCTCACTGTTGTGGCCTCTCCCATCGTGGAGCACAGGCTCTGGATGCACAGGCTCAGCGGCCATGGCTCACGGGCCCAGCCGCTCCACAGCATGCGGGATCTTCCCGGACCGGGGCACGAACCCGTGTCCCCTGCATCGGCAGGTGGACTCTCAACCACTGCGCCACCAGGGAAGCCCACAACCATTGATCTTTTAAATATCTCCATAGTTTTATATTTTCCAGAATGTCATATAGTTGAAATCATATAATATGTAACATTTTCAGATTGGCTTCTTTTACATAGCAATATTCATTTAAGTTTTCTCCACATTTTTTGTGGCAGATAGACCATTTCTTTTTATCACTGAATAATATTTTCATTGTATGGATGTTTGTTTAACTGTTCACCTGTTGAAGGACATCACTGTTACTTGCAAGTTTTGATAATTATGAATAATGTTGCTATAAGCATTTGTTTGCAGGATTTTGTGTGGACATAAGTTTTCACTGCCTCTGAGTGAATACCAAGTAGTGCGATTTGTAGATTGTATAGTAAGAGTGTGTTTAGTGTTTTAAGAAGCTATCAAACTGCCTTCCAAAGTGACTGTACCATGTTGCAATGAATGAAAAAGAATTCCTTCAGCAATGAAGGAAAGTTCCTTTTGGTCCACATCCTAATCAGTGTTTGACGTTGCCTGTGTTTGGATTTTAGCCATTCTACTAAGTGTATACTGATATCTCATTGTTATTTTAATTTGCATTTTCCTGATGATATAGATGTGGAGCATCTTTTCATATGCTTACTTACCACCAGAATATCTTCTTCTTCTTTTTTTTTTAATATTTCAGTAAATCTTGGATCTTGCTTTTGTGTGTGTGTGTGTGTGTTTTTTTACGTCTTTATTGGAGTATAATTGCTTTACAATGGTGTGTTAGTTTCTGCTTTATAACAAAGTGAGTCAGCTATACATATACATATGTTCCCATATCTCTTCCCTCTTGAGTCTCCCTCCCTCCCACCCTCCCTATCCCACCCCTCTAGGTGGTCACAAAGCACCGAGCTGATCTCCCTGTGCTATGCGGCTGCTTCCCACTAGCTATCTATTTTACGTTTGGTAGTGTTGAATATCTTCTTTGAAGAGCTGTCTGTCAGGGTTTTTGGCCCATTTTTAAATTGAGTTATTCATTTTCTTACTGTGTGTGTGTGGGTTTTTTATTTAACATCTTTATTGGAGTATAATTGCTTTACAATGTTGTGTTAGTTTCTGCTGTATAGCAAAGTAAATCAGCTATACGTATACATATATCCCCATATCCCCTCTCTGTTGTGTCTCCCTCCCACATTCTCTATCCCACCCCTCTAGGTGGTCACAAAGCACCGAGCTAATCTCCCTGTGCTATGCAGCTGCTTTCCACTAGCTATCTATTTCACATTTGGTAGTGTATATATGTCCGTGTCACTTTCTCACTTAGGCCCAGCTTACCCTTCCCCCTCCCCATGTCCTCAAGTCCATTCTCTACGTCTGCATCTTTATTCCTGTCCTGCCCCTAGGTTCTTCAGAACCTTTTTTTTTTTTTTAAGATTCCATATATATGTGTTAGCATACAGTATTTGTTTTTCTCTTTCTGACTTACTACACTCTGTATGATATGACAGACTCTAGGTCCATCCACCTCACTATTTGAAATATATTTGAGTAACTCAATTTCGTTTCTTTTTATGGCTGAGTAATATTCCATTGTATATATGTGCCACATGTTCTTTATTCATTCATCTGTCGACGGACACGTAGGTTGCTTCCATGTCCTCCTGGCTATTGTAAATAGAGCTGCAATGAACATTGTGATAAATGACTGGTTTTGAATTATGGTTTTCTCAAGGCATATGCCCAGGAGTGGGATTGCTGGGTTGTATGGTAGTTCTATTTTTAGTTTTTTAAGGAACCTCCATACTGTTCTCCATAGTGACTGTATCAATTTACATTCCGACCAACAGTGCAGGAGGGTTCCCTTTTCTCCACACCCTCTCCAGCATTTATTGTTTGTAGATTTTTTGATGATGGCCATTCTCACCAGTGTGAGGTGACACCTCATTGTAGTTTTGATTTTCATTTCTCTAATGATTAGTGATGTTGAGCATCCTTTCATGTGTTTGTTGGCAGTCTGTATGTCTTCTTTGGAGAAATGCCTATTTAGGTCTTCTGCCTATTTTTGGATTGGGTTTTTTGTTTTTGTGATATTGAGCTGCATGAGCTGCTTGTAAATTTTGGAGATTAATCCTTTGTCAGTTGCTTCATTTGTAAATATACCCTCCCATTCTGAGAGTTGTCTTTTCATCTTGTTTATGTTTTCCTTTGCTGTGCAAAAGCTTTTAAGTTTCATTAGGTCCCATTTGTTTGTTTTTGTTTTTATTTCCATTTCTCTAGGAGGTGGGTCAAAAAGGATCTTTCTCTGATTTATGTCATAGAGTGTTCTGCCTATGTTTTCCTCTAAGGGTTTTATAGTATCTGGCCTTACATTTAGGTCTTTAATCCATTTTGAGTTTATTTTTGTGTATGGTGTTAGGGAGTGTTCTAATTTCATTCTTTTACATGTAGCTGTCCAGTTTTCCCAGCACCACTTATTGAAGAGGCTATCTTTTCTCCATTGTATATTCTTGCCTCCTTTATCAAAAATAAGGTGACCGTATGTACGTGGGTTTATCTCTGGGCTTTCTATCCTGTTCCATTGATCTATATTTCTGTTTTTGTGCCAGTACCATACTGTCTTGATTACTGTAGTTTTGTAGTATAGTCTGAAGTCTGGGAGCCTGATTTCTCCAGCTCTGTTTTTCTTTCTCAAGATTGCTCTGGCTATTTTCAGGGTCCTTTGTGTTTCCATACAAATTGTGAAATTTTTTGTTCTAGTTCTGTGAAAAATGCTATTGGTACTTTGATAGGGATTGCATTGAATCTGTAGGTTGCTTTGGTTAGTATAGTCTTACTGTGTTTTAAGAGTTATTTGTATATTTTGGAATCAAGTCATTTCTCCAATATGTGCAAAGATTTTCTTCAGTCTTTGGCTTGACTTTCCATAGTTTTAACAGTGTCTTTCACAGAGCAAAATAGTTTTTTTTTTTTTTAATTTTAATGAAGTGCAAGTTTGAATGATGAAGAGTTTTTCCTTTTTTAGTTCGTTTACATTTTTTCTTGTTCAAAGACATGATTGATGACTTTCAAGTTCTTTATATGCTCAGATAAAAGCCAGGAATCACCAATTTCTCTTTCAATTTTTTAGAGTGCCCACGGTAGTTAGAAGTGGACTTCTTTTCATAACTGAAAATAAAGCATTATCATTCCTATGTTACGTTCTTATTCCTACTGAAACATATACAGATTTAGAGGCTTAGGACAACGAAAATGTATTATCCTATATTTCTAGAAGTCTTGTGTCTGAAATGGGTCTGCTGGTTTTTCTTCTTTCTAGAGGCTCCAGTGAATGATTTGTTTCTTTATTTTCTACATTTTACAGACTCTGCCTACATTCTTTGATTCCATTTTCAAAGTCAACTTCATGTTCCCTCCTCTCTGACCTCCTGCCCCCCTCTTACAAAGACTTTTGTAATTATAGTGGGCCCTTGTGGGTAATCCCGGATAATCTCTGCATTTTGAGATCTTTAACTAAATTACATCGGCAAAGTTTCTTTTATCATGTAAACTCACATACTCAGAGCTTCCTGGAACTAGGATGTCATCATCTTGGGGGCCGGACATTATTCTGTGTAACAGATTCCCCAAAAGACGCAGCTATTGTTAGTAAAGATGTTAACTCTCAAAACTTTAATAGTGAATTATAAAAGAATATGTTATCTCATTTGGTTCTCATTACTAAATAATGTCAACAAGATAATATGCTAATGTGTCACAGTAATTCTACAAATCTGCTTTGTCTATCTCAACTGCCAGGTCACCTGATTTACCTGCTCTGCTTTCTACTTGTAAAGCATATTTGAAAGAACTAATCTGTGTTTCTTGAATATTCATGTTTATACCTTATATGGACGTAAATGTGCTAGGAAAAATGAAAGTAATGTCGACACCTTCTTATACGACCTGCCCAGTGCAGCAGCACTTGAGAAACCATTCTACAACTACTAGATAGTAAAAAACATTTTGAAGAAATGTTTGAGAGTAAATTTATATAAGCTTACAACAAGAAACAGAAAGAGAATTTATTCTCTTCCGAGGTTATGAGTCATACCCAGGGAAATATGTGTAGGAATTCTGGAGGCTTATGAGGTTGGTGAGAGTTGGTAAGGATTGAGGAGAACAGGTGAAGCTTTTCTGAGAGGTCATTTTAAGAGCTTTTGAAAATGAGCGTACGTTCAGTAGTTAGAGCAGAGGATTTGTTATCTGCATATGTAATTCATTCTTGGCACTGGCAGTTGATAGAGTGGACAATATATTTATTTCTCTAATTTCATAATGCACACCTATAACGTGGCAACAACATATTAATCAATTCACAAGATTAAATAAAATACCATGTATGGTGTATATACCTGAGGTTCTGAAACACAGTAAGTACTAATCAACACGTGTCATTATGATAATCTCACCGCTTTGCATCCCAATCTCATTCTTCAGTAGATGAAAATACGCATCTACTTGAGGGGAATTATTCCCCTTAGAAGTGGCAACACAGGCTCTATAGGCACCTGTTTATTGGATATTAGGGAGATACAGATCTTAATAAACCACCAGGGGGGTAAGAAGTTTGAATTAGCAAAGCTATTATATGGCCAAGTGTTATGTCCTCTAAATTGTGATATTTGCCTCAGGTTATATAGCCTTTGAGGTGTTTGAAAATATATTTACATTCTATGATAACATATCTGCTCCTGACTTTCCCCAATATATTTCCTGCACAAACAATCAAACACAAGTAGTCTTTGTTTTCCTCCAGGGAGAATGTTCATCAAAACTTTTTTCCCTCAGGAAAGATGTTTATAGGTGTAATGACTAATGGGGCCTCCTTGGAAAATCTAAGTTCTCAAGAGAGTTATGAGAATTGTTTGTATTGAACCAATTATAAAATGCAACCTTTGGCAGATGCAAACTATTACATTTAGAATGAAGAAAGAGTAAGGTCCTACTGTATAGCACAGGGAACTATATCCAATCTCCTAGGATAAACCATAATGGAAAATAATATTTTTAAAAAAGAAGGTATATATGTGTATAACTGAGTCACTTTGTTGTACAGCAGAGACTGGCACAACACTGTAAATCAACTATGCTTCAATTTTTTAAAAAAAGAAAAAAACCCAAACTTTGCTCCCAAAAGTGGAGAGAATAACAGCTTTATTATTCTCCATCATCATCAGAAAGTGAAGTAAACATTTTCAACTCTGGGATTTCTCACTATGGAGACTACTATAAAGAGGAATAGTCTACTTTCTGTGGGATTGTCTGTAGGTTAAGGTTGAATCTTAAGGTAACAGCCAGAACTAACACCATCATATGTAGATGAGATTTATTTGCACTGGTAGGTGGTTTGGGATAAGGATTATTGCAGTAGAATGAGGAGGCAGCAGAATTCACCTGGGCTATGGTGAGAGAAAAATTATATCATGGATGTCTGTTTCTCTGAGCCAGAGTTTGTATTTAGTGCAGCTGAACTCGTAAATGAAGACGTTCTCGTGGGGAGCTCTTCCTAGCTTAGCTGTGAGCACAGGAATTCTGAATCTATTTCCCATCGTTCCCCACATCATCTCCAACAATGTGACTAAGAATGGAGTCCAGAACTGGCACTAATGGAAAGGAGACAAAGAAAACGAGAGCCTCCTTGTCGAGGCTGTGGCCTCTGCATGTGGCTTTCTGAACTCAGCCACAGAGATGAAAGGACTTCACACACCTAGACGAAAGTATTGATGTGCAGAGTTGTTAAATAACTTATCCCAAAATCACTTAATGGAAAGATAAGGATAATTGTATGTAATTATGGATACTTCCACAAGTAAAATTTTCATAACATTTGCTACTAATCTTGGTAGCACTGAGTAACTAGCAATCAGCCTAAAAACAATAGTCCTAGTGATAGTGTCTATGAGCAATATTTTATTGCCTTTCATGAAACAATGAAATAGTTAAGTGTGACTTGTAGTTATTTCCGAGGTATATTCTCTCACTTTATTCATGAGTGTTGGTATATATCATACTCTGATAGCATCCATCTTTTAAGAAAATGTTTTTCTGGTTCCATAATAGGATAGGATGAAAGCCAGTGCTTCTGGATTTTCTAAATCGACCATTGAGGTGGAGATATATAGTAAAATTCTTTAGTGCAAGAAACATTTTTCAGAGTTTCCTGTGTTGTATGTTCAGTGGAAACCACTGCCCAGGTGAGGAAGTGATCTTACTGTTTTTTATTTCCATGAGTTGATGCACTTAAATTGCATCAGTTAACAAATTGCACTGTCATTCAGCCATCAGTGCTTTTATGTTTTCTTCTCTCTCCCATTGCTGTAACGGTATCAGTGTTCTGTGATATCTTAACTTTTATTTTTAGCTTTAATTTCAATTTGAATTTAAAAAGTAATATTAATATAATGTTAATAAAAATGAGGAATAGGGCTTCCCTCGTGGTGCAGTGGTTGAGAGTCTGCCTGCCGATGCAGGGGACACGAGTTCGTGCCCCGGTCTGGGAAGATCCCACATGTCACGGAGCGGCTGGGCCCGTGAGCCATGGCCGCTGAGCCTGCGCGTCCGGAGCCTACGCGCCTGCGCGTCCGGAGCCTGTGCTCCGCAACGGGAGAGGCCACAACAGTGAGAGGCCCGCGTACCGCAAAAAAAAAAAAAAAAAAAAAAAAAAAAAAAAAAAGAGGAATAAATGATTAATAATTCAAAGTAGAAAATAACCACAATTGAAAGAAAAATGGGAAGTAAGATGGTGATGTATGACGCAAATGTTCCTCATCAGTAGAAATAGGTCATCTTTATTTAAATTAACAAATTTTCAGTTTAGAGATTAAATATATTTTAATTATTGCTGATTGCTTTCAATAGTATCTCAAAACATTATATATTCCTGTTGTTTCTTACTCAGTTCTAAGCTCTAGAAAATTAGTTTTGTAGCTAAATTTAGTATCACATACTTAATACACTGTTACATGGAATCCTCCATCACTTGATTGTATGTATGGAAAATAAAATGTTGAGGACTTCATGTGAGCTTTTGCTCATAAAAGGACACCACCCCATCTTAACTGATGCTTCTCTCAGTTTCTTAGTTTAAAACCTTCAAAGCTCTGCCATACATTGAAACTGAGATTTCAAACGTACTTAAACAGTTCTTCCTCTTTTAATTAATAGAACTCCCTCTTTAGATTTCTCCAAATTGTAAATACAAAGCAGTTATTACCTATAAGATGCATTTAAGTGTTATATAATTTTTCTGTAGGTTTCCAGTACTCCCATATTACAGACTGATTCCAGTTTACCCTTAGAAAACAATATATTCAAACTGATTAGTTGAATTATTATAGTTTTTCAAATAAAATTATTGTCATATTATTAACACCTAATGGTAAAAACTTTCTTTAAAGCAAAAATCACAACTTTGCAAAACAGGATTTACATATCAGCCTTCAGTGTATGTGTTCTTCATTGAATCGACCCTCATTCATTTAAGAAAAACTGAGTGTCTTTTACATCATAGTGAACTATGGTGACCACTCAAAAAGACAAAATGATGTATATGATAATACATATTCCCAGGATATATTTTATATGGTAAATACAACATGTGAATTCAACTGAGTGGCTTTTTTTTTTATCACACTTCTCACTATTTCATCTTTGACTATGTCCTAAAAAATAACCAGACATTTATAGTGATAATGTAATTATTTTTACAGATATCTTTGACCAATATTGCACATTTAATAGCAGTTCATAGCAACTCCTCATTCATAAAGAGCTAGTGCACAGAGCAGCCTTGAATCCACCAGTGCAGAAAGGACCATGTCATCTTTACCCAGACTTTTACCTGAGCCTACCAAAAAGGATGAGCTGGCTGCCTGCCTTGTTCCTTATGGTAATTCTTTTTGTGTAAGCAAAGAGCTGTTTAACCAAGCAAGAAGTCAAGGCTCAGAACATCACAGGACTGTCCTGCACTTCAAGGCATCCCTTTGATCTTCTGTAAGTAAGACAGTTGTCATTCGTTGGATAGTGAGCATCTACGCATGTGTCCAAGATGGCTCTCACCATATTCTCCAATCGATAGATGCCTTTATTACATCCAGAAAAAAATACACAATCATTGCCAATACAGTTTCAGTACTCAGATCATACTACTTGCATGGGTCTTAGAAAACTAAGACAATCACATATCGGAAGAAGAATAATTTTAGTACAAGTGAATTTAACTCACAATGTACTATTTACAGGTATACATTTTATCATGATTTGCTTTATTGTACTTCGCACATACTGTGTTTTTACAAATTGAAAGTCTGTGGCAACACTCCATTGTCAGATGATGGTTAGAATTTTTTAGCAATAAAGTATTTTTAAATTAAGGTATATACATTTTTTAGACATAATGTTATTTTGCACTTTATAGTATAGTGTAAACGTAACTTTCATATGCACTGAGAAACCAAAAAAAGAATGTCTGACTCGCTTTATTGTGATATTTGCTTTATTGCATTGGTCTGGGACTGAACCCACAATATATCTGAGGTATGAACTGAACCCATAGTATACCCAAGGTATGCCTGTATTATCTATGTGGAAAATTTGCTGTGACTATGCAAAGTAAAATGACATCTACCATGGGTGTTTAAATGCTATGTTGCTATGCTAAATAACAGAACATGATAAATTTATTCTCTTCTGTGTAGCTGATAAGGTCCAGCTGAAAAGTCTTTTTTTAAATAGATCTTTATTGGAGTATAACTGCCTCACAGTACTCTGTTAGTCTCTGCCGTACACCAAAGTGAATCAGCCACACGCACACACATGTCCCCATATCCCCTCCCTCTTGAGCCTCCCTCCCACCCTCCCTCTCCCACCCGTCTAGGTATTCGCAAAGCACGGAGCCGATCTCCCTGTGCTATGCTGCTGCTTCCCCACTGGCTAAGAATAGTCTTCCTTTTGATGTCAGTTACATAAGGAAAAATTCTTAGATTAGACCCTAAAATTGAGAGGAAAATCACTACATTGGATAGAGTTTTAAAATAGTTTTATGTATGAGCAATGGTAAATGTTTCATAACAAACTTTCTAAAGGGGGAGGAGGGAGCCTTACTTACAGTTTCAAGCCATCAGTGTGTTGTGTGTGCACAGAGTGGGAAAGGCAAGAGAACAGTCAGTGCTTGTCAGCCACAAAAAATCAGTTCCATCAAATGTTGGAGCTACAGAGGTCACCAAATATCCCAGGAATTCCCCATATTTACTAGCTCTCTTTAAAATTAGAATGACTACATATGACTGTTTCTGGCCTAAAAAGTGAGCAAAAGTAACATCAGTCATTTCCAAGCTAAAGGAGTTAGGAGCAGATATGCATCTTCATCTGTTTCCCTACTGTGATCCATTATGTTCCACAAGGCACAGCTGCAAGATCAGAGCGGGCTGCCTTGCCCACAGCTGAAGTTGTTGGAGTGTAAAATACCTATTGCTATACAAGACACTGACGACTCAAGGAGTGTCTGTTGTGTTGTGGCAGCTGGGTACCATGTAGGAGGATTAAAATGCAGTGTATATGAAGGAGTTGCCTTCTGGAAAACGTCAAAAACCTAGAAAGTAAGATACGAAAATGGGATGTGTCTGGTGTGTGTCAGCCCTTTGGGATTTGAGGACAGTTAAATCAAGGCTCAAGGCAGAGGGCAGAATGAGACAAGGTCTCAAGGTTGGTGATTATGGGAGGATCAAGGTCTGCATATTGTTAGATTGTCCCCCGTGGGATCCTGCAGAAGCAGACACCACGATGGAGTTTGGCATGCGGGATATTTATCAGGGAGTGACATTGGAGAATGCAGGGGAGGTAGGAAACCTGCAGTGTCGGTGCAACAGAGGCTCATTCAACCCCACAGCCAACTGTGAAACACATTTTTCCCGCGTCGGCCCAGATGGTGGGGCCATTAAATCCCCACCACCATCAGCCATGGATTGTGAGCAGCACCAGAAGCACATGCACAGACTGTGATGGGATGAGGCATCTCTGCAGTCTAGGTAGCCCTGAGGGAGCTGATTGCTGGAGGCAACCTACTGGCACCCGGGGCAAAACAGTCCTCTCTTGAAGTCACGGCTCTCCTTCTCCACCACACAGGTTGAATTCAAGTTCAAGGAGTCTCTATTTTTCTTTTGTTGTTGTTGTTGTTTTCTTATTTACCACTTATCAAGTAATTGTAAGAAAACCCCCAAAGTAGCAGATTATTCCCCATTTGAGCCAGAGGTTTAAAGAAAATGCCTCTTAGGAGTCAGCATGATAGAAATGCCCTTCAGGTAGGGCAACTACCAGGGAAGGATGAATTAAGCTTTCCAAACTGCTGTCAGTCACATTTCCCACTGAGGGTTTCTTGCCCAGGTGAGGCTTTAGATTATCTAACTGCTTGGCTTGCTTTTACTTCTTTCTTAACAAGCAAATAAAGCATCCTTTGCCTCACCAGTTCCTCTCCTAGGAATATATCCTAAGCTTTTAATTTAAAGGATAGATAGATAGACACAATTTTTATATATACACACATATATCACACACATACACACACGCATGTACATTTTTTGCCCCATAACACATCATGGCGAATAAAATGGACATAGTTCATAACTTAATTGTCAAAAAATAAGATTCACTAAGTTACATTGTATGTATGAATGAAAAAAAACCGCTCCACTGTTAAATAAATGTCATAGAAGATTTTTCACATGAGAAAGTGTTCATAAATGTTATTGCCAAAGGAAAAACAAAGGATAGGTATTTGTTTCTTATCACTTTTTTAAATTTCTAATATATAGCTGGTAGATATATATGTATTACAAAGACTACATATTCACATATCAAAATAATTAAAACGCTTACCTTTACATCATAGATTTCTTAGTCATTTATATGACATTTTATTTTTCTGTTTCTAGAAAGTAGAAAATTGAATATCGTATCATCAGATATGACATGGATCTTCTTATTTTCACTATGACTCAGTCTTTTGAAACTGTGACCTGTGACCTAAAATCATGAGGTGTCAGCAAATTTTTCATACAGAAAGAAAAATAAGTAAAGGTACAAAGTGAATAACTAAAATAAAATTCTAGAATTGTAAGATTTTTTTTTTTTTTTTTTTTTTTCCGGTACGCGGGCCTCTCACTGTTGTGGCCTCTCCAGTTCCGGACGCACAGGCTCAGCAGCCATGGCTCACGGGCCCAGCCGCTCCGCGGCATGTGGGATCCTCTTGGACCGGGGCACGAACCCGCATCCCCTGCATTGGCAGGCGGACTCTCAACCACTGCGCCACCAGGGAAGCCCTAAAATTGTAAGATTTTTTAAGCTAAAAATAAATCACCAGTTCATGTAAATATTGTTAAAATACTGAAATAATTAGTTTCTCTATCAGGAAACAGAAAAGCTGAAGTAGAGGATCAAGAATAAAGTTACTGACTCTATTACCCCACAGTATTATTTTTACACTATGGTAAATACTTCGTTCTTCCTTTATAAATGTGGTTCTGAAATATTTGCTACATTAGGACTGAAAATAATTGAAACAGAACAGAAATTAGTCTGTGTTTCCTCTGAATTCTTTTGAATTAAATAACTTCAATTTTTATTAATTCTTTAGACGAATCTTTCTGTCATCCTTCTGTCCTTGGCAGACTATCTTTAATTGTGACATGGGTCACATCTTGATAGGATTTCCACTCAGTACAGAGATGGAAGTGTTCCTCTTCTGGAAGTTCTCTCTATTTTCTGCCTTCAGCCTGTTGGGGAATGGCTTGATCTCTGGACTCATCTGTCTGCATCCCAGGCTGCACACCCTAGTGTAATTCTTCCTCTCTTACCTGTCATCATTGACATGTCCTATGCTTCCAACAGTGTCCCTGAGATGTTGGTAAACTTAGCAGACCTGAATAGAGCCCTCTCCTTTGTTCCATGCATAATGCAGACATTTTTGTATTTGACTTTTGCTCACATGGAGTGCCTGACGTTCGTGGTGATGTTCTATGATAGGTTTGTGGCCATTTGTCGTCCCCTCCAGTACACTGTCATCATGAACTGGAGAGCGTGCACGGTCCTGACCATCACTTCCTGGACATGTGGATTGATTCTGGCTCTGGTACATGCAGTTCTCCTTCTAAGGTTGTCCTTCTGTGAGTCCTAGGAAGTGGACCATGTCTTCTATGAAATCCTACCTGTCCTCAAACTGGCCTGTGCTGACCCATGGATCAGTGAAGCTGTCATCTGTGCTGCCTGTGTATTTGTCTTAGGTCCCTTTGCTTGGTGCTGGTCTCCTATTCTAGCAACCTCTGGACCATCCTGAGGATCCAGTCAGGAGAGGGCTGAAGAAAAGCCTTCTTTCTTCACCTGCTCCTCCCACCGTGGTGTGGTTGGGCTTTCCTTTGGCACTGACATGGCACTGATATCGTCCCTGTACTCTAGTCAAAGAGGAAATAAGAGAAAAAGCTGTGATTGTTTCACAGTCTCTTCAGTCCAATGCTGAACCCCCTCATCTACAGCCTCAGGAATGCTAAGGTGAAGGGTGCTTCATGGAGGGAACGGCAGAAGAGGTCCATGTGAGGGGTGGATAGAACTTTTTGATAAGTAGAGCCTTCTTCCTTTGGGATGTGGTCAGAGGATGACTTCAAGGTCAGAAAAATTACCTAACAGCAAAATTTGATAAGAGAATCTGAATTGTCCAAGACACTACCTGAAAATAGGAAAAATTTTGATGTGTAAGTTTCATCTCTGGTGTTAAGCATTTTTGTTCAGAGATGAGACATCTGGATTATCAATATGCTTAAAGCCATAAAAATCTAAAGAGCACAGTTTTTTCAAGAAATGGATTAATAGCTTATTTTTTAAATTCTTGTTGTTTAATTATTGAAACAATGTCATTACACTAAGTAACCAATTCAATCATAAGCATTCACATCGCCTGGTAACAAGTGTTATTTTTCAAGGAAATGAACACCCAGAAGGAAAATTCCTGGCTACAGAATGTTGCTCAACATACAATCATTGCAGAACTAAATGTCTCTACAATACCAGTTATGAGTCAAGTGAAGACAGGACTGGGATTCACTGTTGGATAGTGAATAGTTTCTAAGTCCTCTGACAAGAGTTGAAAAATACTTAGTATTGACCAAAAAAAGATAACAATGTCTCATAATCCATTATAGAAATGTTTCCATCCCTCCTTTACTTCTGCTTTCATTTTTACCTCTCACCTACATTCTCTTTTAGTCTCCCATTTATGTTTTACAACATGCATAATTAAATGCAGATTTATTCTCTAATTACCTCACTTTCCTACTATTTTTATATCTCTTAACAAGGTTTCCCCTGAAGCTTCTGCCTTTTTATTTTCCAGACTAGCAGAGTATTTTCAGGCAATAATATTTCACCTTATTATGTCTCTCAACCATTAAAAAAATAAAAAAGTTAAATAGTAAACATATATATAGTGGAATATAGTAACATATTAGAGACTTGACTTCTTAATGGGCAAAGATAAACCACACTAATGATTATGCATGGAGTGGGACTTCCAGAAAATGTCATGCAAAATGACCACGACTTCTAAAACAGACTTTCCACTCCTGGATGAGATTTTCCCTCATGAAACCAAATTATTAAAACCCCTTTTTTTTCAGTAATCTTGTAACTACTATATTTTAATTAAAATTTTAAGTGCAGGGAAAAGATTTTCTAGAGTCACATTAAAAATAAATTAGTATGTGTCTTGACTATACCAGAATAACTGGTATTAGATTTATCCTCTCACCATATATAGCTATACAATCTCAACAACATATAGAAAACTACTTTTGTCAATTGTTGGAGAAATGGAGGAGATGCATATGAGGTGAATACATTGGCCCAAACTCTCCCAGGAAGGCATTTTCCTGGACTTTGTACAGGAATATGGAACCCAAGGAGGGATCAGTGGTCTTGGTGACCAGAGGATGCAGTGATTAGAGTTCAAGGCCACTAGATCAGTTAGTAATGGGGGGTCAACGTCCAATATGAGGAGAGCAATAGAGAGAGAATCCTAGAAATATTCATGTTAAAATGTCATTTGTTTCCTGAGTTAACTCCCTAGCTATGTGAAAATGGGCTAAGGAGAGACTTAGCAGAAAGCAGCAGCAGCAGCTTGAAGACTGAAAGAAAAAAAAACCTCACAAATTCCCGGGAAGATGTTAGAGTTCAGATCCAGCCAGAATGGGAAGAGATTGGTCAAAAGCAAACAGAACAAAACAAAATTTAGAAACTCAGATGGGGCTCTAGAAATTCCATGTCTTTGGAGAATTCCCATGTCCTGGGACTAGGGACTATGTTACTTACCATAACACAGCTTAAAACTGAGCCTTAAGAGAGGAGCAAGGTGATCTTCAAGTAGTCTAACTGCTCTCCAGAAAAAAAAAAAACTCAAAACTCTTGAGAGTTTCTATAGCATATTATCCATAACTTCAGCATTAAGAAAATCCCTAGGGCTTCCTTGGTGGCGCAGTTGTTGAGAGTCCGCCTGCCGATGCAGGGGACGTGGGTTCGTGCCCCGGTCTGGGAGGATCCCACATGCCGCGGAGCGGCTGGGCCTGTGGGCCATGGCCGCTGAGCCTGCGTGTCTGGAGCCTGTGCTCCGCAACGGGAGAGGCCACAGCAGTGAGAGGCCCGCGTACGGCAAAAAAAAAAAGAAAATCCCTAAACATGCAAAAAATGATAGATAAGAGATAATAAGTTACTAGGAAAAAACTCACAGATCATTCAGGTATTGGAGTTAATAGAAAAGGATATTAAAATATCTATAATTGATATAAAGGAAATAAAGGAGAGAATAGATGACAACATGTAGTATTTCGATTGAAAATAAGAATCTGATTTTAAAAGTCTAGTTACCATTCTAAATCTTTCCATAAAAGAAATCTGACAAATAACTCATTAGATATATTTTACAGAAGACAGGCTACAACTGATGTCAAGATTAGTGAAGTTAAAAACAGTTCAATATATATTGCCAAAACTAAAGAGAGAAAGAAATAAAGAACTCAAGAGGGCAAAATGAAGTTGTAAGAAAGAGTCAAAAGGTCTAACATACATGTAATTGGAGTCCCATAGGAAAAAAGAGGAAAAAATGGGACAGGTGAATTACTTGGAAAAAAAATAATGACAAGAAGTTCTAAAATCTGATAGGCAGTACCAACACACCAATTTAAGAAGCTCGGGAGAACTCAAACAGGAAAAATATAAGTAAAACCTCACTGAGAAATATATTAGTCAAACTGCTGAAAATGAAAGGTAAAGAAAAAACATTACAACTGGCCAGGAAAAAAAAAAGTCCATTACTTTCAAGGGAACAACAATAAGATTATAGCTGACTTCTTAACAAACATCATGGAAGACAAAATAAAATGGAATACCATCTTAAATTACTGAAATTAAAAACTGTCAACATAGAATTCTATACACAACAAAGCTGATCTTTAAAAATGAATTCTCTAAACAGAAAAAAAGGAAACTTGGAATATTAGGAAGAAAGAACATGGTAAGAAAAATTATGAGTGAATCCCATAGGCTTTCCTTATCCTCTTGAGTTTCTCAACTATGTTTGATGGTTCAAGCCAAAATTATAGCTTTTTTGGGTACTTTTCTAAATTTATGTAGAGGAAATATTGAAGAAAATTATAAATTGGAGAGAGTAAAGAGATGCAAAAGGAGATAATATTTCTATACTTCATTCAAGCTGGTAAAAAAATGACATCAGGGCTTCCCTGGTGGCGCAGTGGTTAAGAGTCTGCCTGCTGATGCAGGGGACACGGGTTCGTGCCCCGGTCCGGGAGGATCCCACATGCCGCGAAGCGGCTGGGCCCGTGAGCCATGGCCGCTGAGCCTGCGAGCCATGGTCGCGGAGCCTGCGCGTCCGGAGCCTGTGCTCTGCAACAGGAGAGGCCACAACAGTGAGAGGCCAGCGTACCGCAAAAAAAAAAAAAAAAACTATATTAATATGAGATAAAGCAAAGAAAAATTTCAGAAACAAAGAGGAACTTTATGTAATAAAAAGTTTAATCCACCAAGTAGACATAGCAATCCTAAATGTGTATCACCAAACAAAAGAGCTTCAAAATATATGATGCAAAAATGTAGACAAATCCACACATGGTTAGAGACTTCAGCACTGCCATTTCAAAAACTGATAGAACAACTAGAGAGAGAATCAGCAAGAATATGGAAGAACTCAACAGCTCCATCAAAAAAAAGAATCTAATAGTCATTTATAGAACATTCCATAAAATT
The DNA here is from genome assembly GCF_949752795.1 of Hyperoodon ampullatus. Lineage (NCBI taxonomy): Eukaryota > Metazoa > Chordata > Mammalia > Artiodactyla > Ziphiidae > Hyperoodon > Hyperoodon ampullatus. Next base: position 97,787,890 of record NC_136922.1, read on the forward strand.
TATAGAACAGCAGAATGCACATTCTTTTCAAGTGCTGACAGAACAGATAGATCTATTCTAGCCTGTAAAAACACCTCACCAAATTTAAAAGAAATAATCATATGGAGTAAATTCTTCAACCACAATGGAATCAAACTAGAAGTCAATATAAGAAAGACAGAAAAATCTCCAACACTTGGAAATTTTAAAATACACTTTTAAAAAACGTATAAGTCAAAGAAGAAGTCTCAAGAGTAATAAAGAAAATATATTGAACTGAATGAAAATAAAAACACAACATTTCAAAGTTCAGAGAGGGAAACACACCAATAAATGTGTACATTAGGAAAAAGGAAAAGTTTCAGATGAGTAATAGATGTCCTTACCTCAAGAACCTAGAAAAAGAAGAGCAAAATAAATTCAAAACAAGCAGAGGGTGGGAATTAATGAAGATTAGAACAGAAAACACTGAAATTTAAAGCAAAAAAAAATCGGTAAATCAGTGAAGCAAAGAGCTGTTTCTTTTAACGAATCAATAAAATTTAGAAACCTCTAGCAGGATTTATAAGGAAAAGACACAACCTAAAAATATCAGAATGAAACAGGGCATCACTGCAGACATCAAAGGATAATAAAGGAAATTATAAACAACTCAACACATATAAATTTGACCACTTAGACAAAATGGAACACTTCCTCAAAAAAAAACAATCACAACTCACCCAACATGAATAGACAATTTTCATAACACTATAACCATATAATATGAATTAAGAAAATTTAATTCATAATTTTAAAATTACCAAAAATCAAATTTAGGAAAGCGAAGACTTATGTTTAAACAAACACAGCCCGCCCCCCAAAAAAGACCCTGTATGTGTATGTTTATAGCAGCTTTTTTTGTAATAGCTCAAAACTGAAACAATCCAGATGTCCATCAACAGGTGAATAGTTAAACTGGGATACATAGAATACTGCTCAGTAATACAAAGGAGCAGACCACTGATACATGTATCAACCTGGTTGAATCTCCAGAGAATTATGCTAAGTGGGGTTGGGGGGGGAAGCCAAGCACAAAAGATTATATACTAATCACACTGTATGATTACATTTATGTAATAATTTTGAAATATCAAAATTATAGACATAGAACAGATTTGTGGTTAAGAACAGAGTGGGTATGGGAGGGAAGTCGATGTGGCTAGAAAAAGGCAACATGAGAGATTCTTGTGCTGATGAAAATGTTATGCACCTTGACAATATAGTGATTATGATATTGTATCATAGTTTTGAGAGATGTTACCAGTGGGGAACCCACATTCTGGAAAAAGATATCCTCAGTACCTATATTCAACAAAATGCTTACGTCCAGACTCTTTAAAAAATGCTTACAAATCAACAAAAGGGAAAAAAAAACCCTCAAAAATTGGGCAAAAGATTTGAACAGGCACTTCATACAAAAGGATATCTAAAAGTCAATGAGCATATGATAATGTGTTCAATACAATTACTCATCAATAAAATATAAATAGGGCTTCCCTGGTGGCGCAGTGGTTGAGAGTCTGCCTGCCGATGCAGGGGACACGGGTTCGTGCCCCGGTCCAGGAGGATCCCACATGCCACGGAGCGGCTGGGCCAGTGAGCCATGGCTGCTGAGCCTGCGCATCCGGAGCCTGTGCTCCGTGGCGGTAGAGGCCACAACAGTGAGAGGCCCGCATGCCACAAAAAAATAATAATAATAAATAAAATATAAATAAAAGCACAGAGAAATACCACAATGGTTAAAATTACAAAATTAATATCAAGTGCTGGTAGGAACGTAAAATTATAAATCCACGCTGGAAAACTGTTTAGCAATTCCTACTAAAACTAAATCTGTGCCTATCCTATGGTTTGGTAATGCTATTCCTTGGTATATACCCAGTGAAAACGTGTATAAGAATATTCATGGAAACTTAAGTTACAATAGCCAAAAACTAGAAATAACCCAAATGTCCATGAACAGTAGAATAGATGAATGAATTTTGGAACGTTCATATTGAATATTATGCAGCATAAAAAAGAATGAACTTCTGATACCCAAACAGTGTGGGTGAATCTCAAAAACATTATGTTGGGTCAAAGAAGCCAGAGACAAAAGCATCCATAGTGTGTAATTTATTTATATGAGATTCAAAAACAGGCAAAACTAATCTATGTGATGGAAGTCAGAATAGTGGTTACCTCGGAGTAGGAAAGTGATTTCTAGCAATGAGGTGGTCACAGGAATTTTCTCTTGTGATGGAGATGCTCTATACTTTTGTCTGGATGGTGCTTACACACGTGTACTGATATATGAAAATTAATCGAACTATACATTTAATATTTATAGCTCTAGCACTTGGAACTTCTGACTGGCAGACCACGTGGATCTGAAGGTATCTCTGGTAGATAAAGATGTCTCTGGTAAGCCCCAATGGGTGAATCATGGGACAGGCCACAGGGACTCTGCATCAAGGCTTTTCGTCTCCAGCAGAAGACAATACACCTTTCTCAACACCATTCCTCACACATTGCTGAGACTTGGGAGAGACTAATCACAGAGTATCAAATTACTATAAATCCAGAGTTGCCTGTCTTGAACTGAGATGCCATCAGACTCACCAAATCATAGGAGAGAGTGATCACAGCAATCATGCATCATATACTGAATGTGGTATAACTTAGGACAAGAGCATGTGCAGAAGACAAAGTAAGTTGGGTGGACAGTTGGCCCAGATCCCCATATCACCTATATCACTGATGCTTCTCTCTAATGTATTTTTGTGTATGTGTGTGTGCACACGTGTGTATTATCTCCAAGAGATTTCCTACAGCCAGTTGACAATTTAGGAAGAAAGGCCTGATACAAGGATGATTTGGCTAGATATATTGGTGCAATATATGTAACACTCAGGTGGGGGGCCTTAAAGGTAGTTAATGAGGGTAAACTTCTCATTGCCCATAGCTAGCCATTCAACTATTCCTCTACCTTGTGGAGAGAAAAGTTTCCTGAGATAAGAATATTCATGGCGGCTTCCCTGGTGGTGCAGTGGTTGAGAGTCCGCCTGCCGATGCAGGGGACATGGGTTCGTGCCCCAGTCCGGGAAGATCCCACATGCTGTGGAGTGGCTGGGCCTGTGAGCCATGGCCGCTGAGCCTGCACGTCTGGAGCCTGTGCTCCGCAACGGGAGAGGCCACAGCAGTGAGAGGCCCGCGTACCGCAAAAAAAAAAAAAAAGAATATTCATGGACTCCTGAAAAATGGCAAATGGGTTGATTGGCTGATATGGATCTGGAAGGAGGACAGTTGGAATACTGGTTGAATGGAGGTATGGGAAAAAGATGTGGGATGGTACACAAAGTGTATGAATCTGTACATCCCACATTCATGTCAACCAGAGACATCATTGCAGAAGAGGCATTAAACAACCAGGTATAGCCAGTAAGTGTCAGGCAGCCTCTGCTTTCAGCCACTCCAGTGATTACACAGTGAGCACACAAATGCACTAGGCATGGTAACTGAGGTGGGAGCTTTGCACCAGCACAGTCTGCACCTCACCAAGGCTGCTTTACTGTGCTGAGTATCTGTTGTGTTAGCAGCAAAGACCAATGCTGGGCCCTCAATATTGTACCTTCCTCTTGAGACCAATAGTCAGTTGGTGGCATGCTGATTCCTTCTACCCTACAAAGGGCAATGATTCACTGTGAGTGCAGATGATACACATCACAAGTATGACTTTCCCTTTCTTGTGTGCGGTATCTTGATTAGTACTTCTATTGGAGGGCCATTAGATTACCTGATTTCTGATACAGTTTCCCACATAGTATCACCTCAGTCCAATAGGCCCATTTCATAGCAAAGGAAGTGACAAAGGGCAAATGACCAAGGGATTCACTGGTTCCAACACATATTGTATTGCTCAGAACTTGTAGACCTGATAGAAATTGTAACCTGACACACAGATTTAAGGCAGTGGATTGTTGATAACACCCTGAAGAATTGGAATACTGTATTCCTCCAGTATAGACTGTGATAGTAGTATTTGCCTACTCTGATAGGTAGAATACATATAACCAGCCCCACCATAAGGGTAAAGAGGACAGGAGTTGGCCCTCTGCTTTTACACAGCTCTATCTTTCCCATAAGGGCAGGTCCAGAAATTATCAAAAAGGGAAAAGTTTCAAAAGTAAGCTTCACTCAGCCCTTGTGCCTTATTCATTCATCCTCCAGACAGATCAACAAGCTGCAGGGCATGTCCAACGTGAAACCCTAACAGCGGTGCCCACATATTTCCAGATCTGTGCTCAAGGATGTAGATTCTGAGTTGTTATCTAAAATGATTTAATGGTTATTACCTTTGAATACAAGTTTATTCTCCTATAAGGTTCACGGCAGCAGGGAAACAAGACTATGTACACTAAAAGAAATATGGCTTTGGGAATTAATGTCAAGTTTCTATTTCACTGTCAGACAATAACCAGGGATGAATCTCTGCATCTCCTGAGTGCCTCTTGAATGTTTGGGAACTGGAACAACATAAAAATTCATGAAACTATAATAAATTCCTATATTTGGGTACCCGTAATATTCATGGGGTCACCAGAGTATAACTTAATATGTGTGTATCCTTTTAATTATGAAGGTATTTCCTGTTCTTATCTTAACCTCTAAAGATCTCGCTATTTCTCTGGCTTCCTCAGAGACAGAGACTGCCAATCCTCTTCAGTCTCAGAAGGGGAACAGTGGTTGGCTTCTTTACGTCTCTATAGGGAGCACACTGGTGTAAGAGAGACCTACTGTCTCATGCCGTACACAAAGCCCTCATGACAATTGAGAAGGTGCCCTGTGGAGATAATAAATGAATAAAGCCTTCTCTTCTCTTAGGCAACATGAAAAGCCAGTATCCTTCCTTGGCACTTCTCAGAGGAGGAGCAAACCTTCCAGCACCATCAGGAAATTTAGCCACACCAGGTATGTTTGCTTTTTCTGCATGAAGATTTTGTGGGGTCCTTACACAAAAATCATCCCTAGATACACAAGTGTCTTAATTACTTTTGTGAGTTCTGGTCAAATATATTTTAACATCATTTTCATTGCCTGTTAGCTTTCACTGTCACTCATCAATATCATGCAAAAGTATATTTTTATTAATGCTCATATTTTTCTCATTGATAGTATAAATAGTAGGCTGAGTAAAAGATACTATTAAGCAATATATCAATATGTTAATATAATCAATATATGAATGGTTGTTTTTTACTCGTAGCTATTTTTAAGGTAACGAGATAAGTGTGTACGACTTTCTGGTAAATGTTTAACAATAATCAAAAAAGTCCAGTACCTTTTCATTTTACAAACTAGGCTTAAAGTACCACATATAGAGGGAAGTCAAATATCTAAATATATAAGGACAAATATTCAGTTATTGGATAAGTGTACAAGTAGTTATGTATTTATGTACAGTATTATGAGACCAGAGTCTAAGCAGTTAGTATGAGTTCAGAGTTCCTATCATTGATAACTCCACCCTCAGTACAATCGTAGGTATGTAATAGGAAATCAATAAATACCAAATTATTTTATTTTCAAACTTCTGGACCTGACACTTATCATTGGAATAGCAATAGGGGAGTAACAAGGCAAATGGGATGTGTTTTTTTTTTTTTTTTTTTTTTTTGCGGTACGCAGGCCTCTCACTGTTGTGGCCTCTCCTGTTGCGGAGCACAGGCTCCGGACACGCAGGCTCAGCGGCCATGGCTCACGGGCCCAGCCGCTCCGCAGCATGTGGGATCTTCCCGGACCGAGGCACGAACCCCTGTCCCCTGCATCGGCAGGCGGACTCTCAACCACTGCGCCACTAGGGAAGCCCAAATGGGATGATTTTTAAATGGGTTGATAATTTTATAGCCATTTAAATTGAGAATTACTGCTCACTCTTGCTCTCTTCAAGACAAGATGATTTTACATTAAAAAATGGGAATACAATTTAAGCAAGAAGGGCAATATCATGTTTATACGTACATTCTAATTGTGGAATCATAGAGTAAGAAAGAGGATTTAGTTCAGTCTCTCAAGGAATTTAAAGACCCCTTTGCAGCATCCCTCACAGAAGTCCTCCAGCTATTGCCAGTCATGTGCAGAGACAGTATCTAAAACTGGGTATTTCTAGAGTGTTTATCAATATCGAGTCAAAATCTAACAAAGTTACTGAATCTGTTTTTGTGTTTAGATAAGCAACACAGTACAAATCTATTCAGTCATTCATATAAATGTTCATCTAAGTATTTTGAAAAGCTAAATATGAAAAAATAGATTTTAGGCTGAAAAGAAGTCATTATATTTGAACAAGAAGAGATTTTGTGCAATATTAGTTGTGGAGGTGACAACAGATGCAGGAGTCGAAAGTGTGTTTCGACAGGCAGGTGAGAGGTTAATGGCTAATGGTGTATCTGGGAAATGGTACATCTACCTTCAGTATACCCTGTCCTTGATGAGCCCTTCCAAGTTGAGATTAGACGTATTGCAGCTTAAGGACTTTAGCATGTGTATCAGTTAAGGGTCATAGTTTTTGAAAAAAAAAACAGAAGTAACTCTAATATGAGCAAAGAAAAGCAGAATTTATTTGAAGGATATGAGGTATCTCACTGAATGAAACAAAAACTATGTTTTCTATTAACATGTGGCAACATAGTCATTGGGTTGGCCAAAAACTCTGTTCGGGTTTTTCGTACCGTCTTAACATCTTACGGAAAAACCCGAGCGAACTTTTTGGCCAAACCAATATTTTGAAAAGTTAGCCTCTGCTAAAAACTTAACAACAAGAAAGGAAAGATATGTATATATGTGTTTATTTGTATGTATGTATATATTTTAAGGTTACCAAATAGATTCTTTTTTAAAGAATTTTATTTGTTTTATTTATTTATTTTTAGCTGTGTTGGGTCTTCGCTACTGCCTGCAGGCTTTCTCTAGTTGTGGGGAAGCGAGCGGGGGCTACTCTTCATTGTAGTGCGCAGGCTTCTTATTGCGGTGGCTTCTCTTGTTGCGGAGCACGGGCTCTAGGCACGCAGGCTCAGTAGTTGTGGCTTGCGGGCTTAGCTGCTCCGCGGCATGCGGGATCTTCATGCACGAGGGCTCGAACCCATGTCCCCTGCATTGGTAGGCGGATTCTTAACCACTGCGCCACCAGGGAAGCCCCAAATAAATTCTTTAGACGTTCATTTAAAAGCACAAAAATTCACTGAAAGTGTTTCTGAACACTTTTTTATACCACAGAAAGGTATTGTTGACATAACTCTATTTTCAAAGACTTCTCTTTAACCATGGACATTAACTGAATTTCCTGTGTCATAGGGATATGGGAGACAATATGACATGTATCACAGAGTTCACCCTACTGGGATTTCCCCTTGATGCAACGATTCAGATGCTTCTCTTTGGGCTCTTCTCTCTGTTCTATGTCTTCACCCTACTGGGGAACAGGGTCCTCCTGGGGCTCATCTCACTGGACTCCAGGCTGCACTGTACTTCTTCCCCTCACACCTGGCCATCGTTGACATAGCCTATGCCTGCAACACGATGCCCCAGATGCTGGGAGACCTCCTGAGTCCAGCCAAGCCCATCTCCTTTGCTGGCTGCATGACACAAAGCTTTCTCTTTTTGACATTTGCTGTCACAGAATGTCTTCTCCTGGTGGTGATGTCCTATGATCACTCTGTAGCCATCTGCCAGCCCCTCTGATACTCTGCCATCATGATCTGGAGAGTCTGCATCATGCTGGTGGTGATTTCCTGGACCATTGGAGTCCTTCTGTCTTTGATTCATCTAGTGTTACTTTTACCCTTACGCTTCTGTATATCCCAGAAAATCAATCACTTTTTCTGTGAAATCATGGCTGTTCTCAAACTTGCTTGTATAGATACACATATCCATGACACTGTGGTACTGGCTGGCATGATTTCTGTGCTAGGGGGACGCTTCTCAATTGTAATCTCCTATACATGTGTCCTCTGTGCTATCTTCAGGATCCAGTCTGGGGAACGTCAAAGAAAAGCCTTGTCCACCTGCTCATCTCACCTCTGTGTGGTTGGACTCTTTCACGGCATAGCCATTGTCATGTATGTTGGACCCAGATATGGGAACCCCAAGGAACAGAAGAAATATCTCTTCCTGTTTCACAGACTTTTCAATCCCGTGCTCAACCCCCTTATCTATACTCTTAGGAATTCAGAAGTAAAGAATGCCTTGAAGAGAGTGCTGGGAATAGAGAGAGCTTTATGAAAAGATAGTGGTATCAGGGTTGACAGTGACCTAGGAGGATATTATCTTAAGAGGTCCCAAACCCAACTCAGCATAAGATTATCTAAGACTCTTATTAAAAATAGAACTGTCGGGGCTTCACTGGTGGCGCAGTGGTTGAGAGTCTGCCTGCCAATGCAGGGGACACGGGTTCGGGCCCTGGTCTGGGAGGATCCCACATGCCGCGGAGCAGCTGGGCCCGTGAGCCATAGCCGCTGAGCCTGCGTGTCTGGAGCCTGTGCTCCGCAACAAGAGAGGCCGCGATAGTGAGAGGCCCGCGCACCGCGATGAAGAGTGGCCCCTGCTCGCCGCAACTAGAGAAAGCCCTCGCACAGAAACGAAGACCCAATGCAGCCATAAATAAATAAATAAATAGAACTGTCTCCTGACCCACCATTAGATCACTGATTGAATAGATGTAGGAAGTATCTTATAGAAATCTATGCCTTTATTATCATTGTCCAAATATTATCTATAGCAAATTGTGATGCTATTGGATGTTATAGACTGGTATTTGGAAGCCACAGATCTACAATAATACTATTTATAATTTCTTCATCAAGCTATGTTCCAGCCCCATATCTCCCAATATGTTTTCCTCAAATCTCTAGCCCCTTAAGAGGGCTTTAAAAATAAATTCTGTGGTCAAATAAGTTTGAGAATTATTACATAATAAATGTCTCATTTTAGGGGACTCACAATTCATATTATCATACAGTAAAAACAGTAAAAATTCCTATGGTAAATAAAGAATTCTACTGCAATTTTTAGCCAGTGTTTTCCAAACTTATTTGGTCACATGAAATTATTTCCATAACACTTAATTAGAAGTTTACTAGAACAGGAGATCTTGATACTGATTGACTCATTGTGAATATTTCCTGTAACCATCCTCTAGGCAAAATGATTTTTTGTTCCTGCAAAGTGAGCCTCTAAAGAGGATGTAGGTCTAAACACAGTACCTAGATCAGCCTGTGAGGGTCTGTGCTCTCTTTGGATACAGAAAGTGAGGGTCACTATCCCTACTCTTCAATGTTGGATCATCTGGAGAAAATAAATCCAACTCTCTGCTTTGTCTTCAATAAGTATTCCAAGATACATCTCAGGGGATGACCTCATTCATTAAAAAAATTTATTCTGTATACATTTTTCTACTTACCCACTGCATGAAATCAATCTATTTTTCTGTCTCAAGGCTTTAAAGAGAAAACCAGGTTTCTCAAGGGAATCTAGAAGAATTTGCAAAGTCGATCACCTACATAGTATATAAGCTTTAGAAAAGTTTAATCGTTGTGTTTAGAAAATAGAGACATGGGAGAAATTGTAAGAGAATGTTCACAGGAAAAGGTGCACGATGAATATGATGGATAAAAAGGAAATGAATAAAAGATAGAATGCCCAAGGGGCTAGTTGATCCTTTGGAGATTAAGAACGAAACAAAATAGGGAAAGTACATGATTTATTATTCATTGGTTATTCTTGCAATGAAAAAATCTCAAATTATAGCCACACAAACAAGAATTTCCTGACACTCTATATAGAATGCCATATACATTACTAGAATCTCAAAAGACAGAGGGTTAAGTGAGGTGTTTATGCAGTTATGAAAATTTCCTCCTAATGAAAAATATTCTATGTATTTTGTGGCTAAATACATAGACAGAACTTTAAGAATTTTTTTTCTACTGCTGGAATAAAATAACACTGTTTTTAAGGGGTATAAAGTAAATTATATCTTTTGCAAATTATGTTTTTTTTAAATGTTATCTTGGGATATAGTCAGGTCTCAACTACTTGAAGAGCAATAAGGTTTGGCGATAAGTAAAGGCTTCTAAGCACAGCTATAAAAATGTTTTGGTTGTAAATTAAGCCCTGGAGTAAATTGAAGAAGTAAGTTCTATCAAAAGGCTTAATGGAGTTAAGCCCTGATGAACAATTAAGAATTTGGGGGATTAAGAGAAACTACTTAATTGCACCAGAGTGTTTTATATTATTGAACAAATATCATCATTTCTTTTAAAAAAATTTTTAAAATTAATTAGTTAATTAATTTTTAGCTGCATTGGGTCTTCGTTGCTACGCAAGGGTTTTCTCTAGTTGTGGTGAGCGGGGGCTACTCTTCATTTCGGTGCATGGACTTCTCATTGCAGTGGCTTCTCTTGCTGTGGAGCACAGGCTGTAGGCACGCAGGCTTCAGTAGTTGTGGCATGCAGGCTTCAGTAGTTGTGGCACGCGGGCTTAGTTGCTCCATAGCATGTGGGATCTTCCCAGACCAGGGCTCGAACCTGTGTCCCCTGGGAAGCTCTCATCATTTCAATAAAGGGATCAGTGTTCTTGTTTAATGTTTAATGGGGTTAATATTTAGTCCTTAATAAAGTTTATACTTAATTAAGTCAGAAAATAGTGTTCTAACCTCTCTTAGTTAACCATTTCTATGGGAATCCTGATGATCAGACTATGAAATCACAATTTGAGCATCAGTGTTTATCTGGTGTGGGACTTCTTCTTTGGGAGTTATGGTCACTGAAGAACTGACTGACCCTCACAAAACTCACGAGATAATCATGGTTAACCTGGATGCCAATTTGAACCTTATAATGGAGGATATTTCTTCTCAGGAAAAGGAGTACCTATACCCATTATCCAAGATTCCCCAATTTTCCTTTCAAAAATCTGAGAAATGAATAAAAAATAAGGACATGGCTCAATGAGCCTAGAATCAGAGCAAATGCAATTGAATAACATTGAAGGGTATTTTCTAAAACTAGAATAAATTTCCCCCCAATAGATCACAATTCTCATAATCAGAAACCAGGTGTCTACTAAATGAAGTTTCTATGTCTTGGGCTGTGCTCAGTAAGCAAATTCTGCCTCTTTAATTTCCCAGTTTTCAGGATTCCAAATCAAACATTGAACTTCTGACCTTTTAACACATAATTACTCCAGAAATACAGTTGTTAATATTTTACAATTGTAATTTTCCATAAATTCCAAGCCTGTCATGACTTTCTGAAGACAGGTTCATCCTTGACTTGCATATTTATTTCATCAATTAAAAGCCACCAATTTGCAAACCAATCATTAAGATAATTTAATCTGGGAGCTGTTTATATTATCAATGTGTTGATTTTTATTTATTCTACTTTCAAATGGAAATTATGTTCAAATCCTAGTGGACCTTGCTATAACCATAATGGTTATAGATGCAGGTTAAAAGAAAATCAGTGATTACAGAAAATGCCCAGTGCTGACAAAAAATGTCCAATGCTGACAGATAATATAAATATTTGAGAACATACTTACTGCAATTAAAAGCTGACTGTATTATGTATGTTATTTTCCTTCATATACATTTATGTTTTATATATGTTTATGTTTTACTCTGACCACTTTTAGAAGTTGTCCACAAGTTAAGAGCTATGTCACCTTGATATGTGACCAAAAAAACCCATGTAATTTTGAAATGATGCATTTCCCTACGGTTAAGTTGTTTGGTATCATAAATGCTTATATTTAATTTATTATTGTCTTTGTTCAAATTTTTTTACTTTTTATGACCTATGGTCAAATGAACATAGAAAACTATGTTTTAGGGGCTTCCCTGGTGGCGCAGTGGTTGAGAGTCCGCCTGCCGATGCAGGGGACATGGGTTCGTGCCCCGGTCCGGGAAGATCCCACATGCCGTGTAGCGGCTGGGCCCGTGAGCCATGGCCGCTGAGCCTGTTCGTCCGGAGCCTGTGCTCCGCAATGGGAGAGGCCACAACAGTGAGAGGCCTGCGTACCGCAAAAAAAAAAAAAAAAAAAAAAAAAGAAAACTATGTTTTAGTTTTGAAACTAAACATATGAAAACAATAGTCCTAAACTATTGTTTTCACAGTATTTCAGTTTTTCTTTTATGTGTTAGTTTCCTGATTTCCACATTTTCTGCAGGTCACATGGAACATGAAGGAGAGAGAGAGAGAGAGAGAGAGAGAAAGAAAGGAAGGAAGGAAGGAGAGAAAGAGAGCAAAAGGAAGGAAGGAAAGGAGAAAGAAAGAAAGGAGAGAGAAAGAAAAGAAAAAAAGAAAGAAAGAAAAAGGGTCCCAGTATTTATGGATTGCCTAATACGCACCTGGCATTTCATACAATTAGGAGCCAACTTTGTGTGTTTCTTCTCACAGTGGATGTGCACAGTAGGAGCACAGGTGGAAGTGTTCTCAAAACTTGGTAACTGTGCCCAGTTTCCCCCAAGTTTATGTCACAACCCCAGTAAGTCAGGAATCACACTCTAATGAACTAACTAGTTCTAAAGTTGCATGATTGATTGATGTGACATTTCCAAAATAGCATTTTAACCCTTTTATGTTCAGTAAAAGAACGCAGCAAAATACAAATAAATATGACAACCTCTGAGGTAGCAAATCTTCTCCCAATCCCAGTAGAGGCAGGAAGCCTCTAGGGGCAGCTGTCTTGGAGAGCATCCTTTCCTCCCCTCCCCTGAGGGACTGGCCTCAGAATGGAGATTAGAGATTCTTCTAATGGTCAGCCTACTTTGGTGGTTTGCATCCTAGAAAACCCTCCTTTAGGCAGGATCTAATAAGCCCCCCGGGACACCTTTTGCCCTGTTGGACCCCCAGTCCACTCCCCGCGTCCATA